>NW_027071981.1:1485000-2685000 GCF_038088225.1 Cyrtonyx montezumae
ATCCCTTTTAATTCACCTGTGCCTTCTGATAGGAGGCAAAGGACCAGAACTTCAAGTGTTTTACATTTTGAAAGACAGACGTGAGCATAGGGGTTGGCATTGTTTTTCTTTCCTTTTCTTTCCTTCTCCCTTTTTACACACAGCTAGGTGGACTAGGTCCTACCCTATCCTGCAGAGAGCCTCTGCATCCTGTGCAGCACAATGTCTTTTAAAAGCAAGCTGCAAGCCTTGCATCAGGCACTCACTTTGGCTCTGCTGAAGCTGATGCCTGTTGTTAGACATTTGGAGACAAAAAGTACTTCTGAAGCGGCACTGATAAAGCTTTATCATTTTGCCATATGGACACCATATTTCAAAGATCATCTTATCATTTCTGATTTAATCGTCCAGATAGCAACTGGCGGGGCTCTTCTAGCCACACCTCACGTTGTGTTTCTCTCGCCCAGACCCACTGCCTCTCTGGGACTGTTTGGCCACCACTGAATTACCACCAAGTCAGCTCCCCTAAGCCCAAGAGCAGAGATCAGCCAGTTCACAAGGAAAACTAGCACCCATCTGCTCCTATTCCCCTGACGAATGACCTTGTGCACCAGACCAGAGAAACACCCTGGAGGGCACTCAGCCACTAGGATAGGCAACAGACATCTTCCCATCTCCTGAGTCTGCACAGCCCTGGGGACCTTCAACTCACCTGCCTGCTGCTGCACAGAGCCCACTTGTGCTGAAGGCAGCCAAAGCTTCCAGGGTCAGGCTTCCCTCCTGTTGAGACAATTAATTCAATGCTTACATGTGCAGTTAGGAGCTTAATTTAGGCAATTCTTTTTTCTTACTTCCTTTACTTCTTTGGTCTTAACCTGCATTTTTTTTTCCTCTCATTGCTTCACTAAAGTTACGTTTCCAATACAGGGAGGTCAATGCCAGCAGAAAGTAGGCTCGCCATACAGTGCAGCCAATATTTCAGAAGTGGTTTATACTGTACGGAGAACGACATAGAGCAAGCCAAGGGCAACATGCTGGGATCCTTTAAGTGAGTTCTCTGTTCCCTTCAGCCACTTGGAAGTTAATGATTTAGCATTACAATTTTCCAATAAGAATTATTCTCCAAAACTAGCAGGATGTCATGTCGAGTTAAAGTACCCTGCCTAGAGCAGGCAGCCAAGCTCACTGGGAATATTTAACTATTTTGCCATATTTTGCTCTGAAATGGATTGACCAGCAATGACCAAGCATACCTGTGTGTATACTTGAACCACACACACACATACAATAGATCTGGGAGCATACACAGAGATCGGTGACGACATGTTAATGGGCATTCAGCATTGGATACCTCAGTCAGCAGAACAGAGAGCACTGGGCAGAGACACACAGAGATAACACATTCATCTGTTTCAGAAACTGCCTGTCTTGCTTGATAACTGTAATATTTGTCTAAAATATCCAGCAGACTGCATTACAAGGCATGACTCCATTGTCATTCCCATACCTCTTGTTAAATATGCCTAACACACTTCGTAGCATTGCTGTTTTGCCATTGTCTTCAAGCAGCTGCAGACATGCAACTGCCTGGGTACAGTATCTGCACGTCTGTCCTAGCTGATCCAGCATATACTTTCCTATTACCATCTAGGATACATTCTTGGTTTCTTCCAGGAAGCCTTGGGCACGCACACCAGCAAGAGTGAAAGGGAGGTGGGAATTTACTTTACTTTGCTTCTTCATGTTGATTTTGGAATTTGAAGGGTAGAAATCATGATAACAGATAGGACATGATTTAAAGGCAACGGTATCGAGTATGGTAGCTTACACATTGTACACACATTTGTAAATTCCCCTCTGATGAGGACTGGATGGCTTGGACTAAGCAAGATAGCCTTGGGCATGGGGCACTCAATGTACTCATGTTGAGCACCTCATGGATGCAATTCCCGAGCTGCCAAGCACCTACAAGTCCCTCTGATCTCAAGAAGGGTCACAATGGTTTGGTGCCTCCGAAAAGCAGATCTGTCAGAATTAAACTGCAGAAGATATAAAAGGCACAATGAAAAAAATGTTCCGTTGACTCTTACAGTGGGCTTTGCTTCCCAGGGTTTTGAACCTTGTTGTTGTCAGAAGTGCTACAGAATTAATGTAAGGATGCCGTGCTTGTTCTGCACTGCTGTCCAGCTGGGATTGGAAAGGGTGTTGCAAACAGCAGCAGAACATATTTCATTTAGTGTTGGAGAACAAATGTGAGAATACTATCAAACTTCTCTTTCAATATTTCCTTATAAATATATGTCTATATTTGTAACATGGCAGAGGAGAACCACAGAGGGTTTTTTCACTTCTTGCAGAGCAAGATAAGAGCTGAATCAACCACACATTTTGCAGGAAACCTCAATTTATTACTTACACAAACCTTGCACAAACCAACCATGATGCCTCGTATTTGTCAAAAGGACAAGTGTGCCAATCTGTTCAGTTCTGCACATTTTTATAGGAGGCAGAGCAACTCATTCCTTCACTACCTTCTAACCTGAAAGGAGATCTCACCCACAACGACGAGGACATCATCCCAGCTCATGCTGTCAGACTTCTGTATTTACAGGAAGCTTTCACCCAGAGGAAGAGCCAAATGGTGAGAGCAGCTTCATTTTTTGCAGGCGCTATAATTGTGCCTGCAAGTGTTGCACACACTTCTAACTCCCAATTAGACTTACAAATCAAGCACTTGCAATACCAATATAGTTTCTGAGCCTAGAATAGCGTTTGCACTCACAGTAATTTGCACTCAGACCTGTTGGTACAAGATTTAAGGAAAGAGGCAAGAACGTCAGTCTGGGCAGGGATGAGCCAGGAGTCTTTTGGAGGTCTCCTTCCCAACCAGGAGCTGTGAACAGAGTGCTCAGGACACACGTGTGACTAGTGGCTCTGATGGTACAAATGGCATTACTCCTGCCTCACTGGGGAAAACTGGACCATGCATACATCATTGCTGTGCGATGGGAACTGAAGGCCTAAGAGGATTGCATTTGTTTTACGTGCAGAAAACCGAAGGAGAGAGATTAAGATATGCCTACCTCACCTGCAGAGCCAAAAACAGAAGACTGGGTCTCTGACTCCCCTGTTGTTGGGGGAATTTAGTCCTGATACAGCCCAGGTCCTCATACTCCACTGGACACTGCTCTGATATGACCAATATTTCAAAACCCCATAGCTCCCACGCAGTCCAGTGACAGCATGGAGTCTGCAAAACTGGTCCTAGAGAAAAAAGAGAAGGATGCTTTGCTAGAGAAAGGGGAGGGTTTCCAGTCACCCTTCCTCTGAAAGTGAAAATATCCAGAAATAGACACTTAAAACTAACATGACTTAGTCAGTATAAATATTATGTTCCCCAGGTCCAAGACTGAAAGATTCATCTTTGTGCCGTTTTCTTTTTATTTATATATGTTTATTTATAAAATATTCTATTTTCTCAAGTATCCCACGTGACCACACAATTACACTGCGACGCACAAACTTTAGAGCAGTTAGCAATGTCAGAAGTAAAATAAATTGTGAAATCAAAAGGTCACTTGCATAACCATCATGGAAAGCAGCAGTAAAATGATTTACAGACACAGGAAACGTAATTCGACTGCAAGGAATTCCTTTGGCGGTTAACAGAGTTACTGCAGCACGACCCATCATGGGTTTAAGGAGGGAGCCCCAAGTACAAACAACTCTCCCAGAAGGAGGGCATGGGGCCAGCTGGGCAGCATTCTGGGCTCTGAGCCCCAAGTCCCACTGCAGGAGGAACACCCAAACTGCCAAGCCCTGAACCTGCATGACAAGGGGTCTCAGCCTGGGGCAGATGGATGCTGCCTCCAGCAAGGTTGCTTTGGGAACTTGCCCAGCAGTTAAGTTGTTAAAAGACATCTACTGGATAGCAGGAAAAAAAAAATAAAAAGGGAAGCACTTTAAATACTAATGGTTTGATAGTTCTTTCATTTAAAACTGTATCTTTAAGTGCGTGGCTATCATTTTATGCATGTCTTATAGCCAAATTACAAACCGGTGTATGAGCGCAAGCTTAAGTGGCATTTAAAAATAGCCCTTGTTATTATTGCTGGTGCATAATCCGTTAACAATTGAGTGTTTAGCTCTGCCTCCCACCCAACAACCTTGTTTCTGAATGAGCAGGACACAAGCTGGAGGTATTGTGGGCAAGCTGCCACCACCTCAGCTTCCTAAACAAGGAGTCTGCCTTAAGCTCCCTCACCGTAAGTGGTTTTCATGATTTCTTTGCTCCTTAAATGATGTGGGGGGGCACGCAATGGCATTTTCCCTCTGTAAACCCAAGGGTAGAGCCATTGAGATCACAGGCTGACTGCACCATCCCACCTCCTCGCAGCACCACACCCCAGCACCCAGCCCCAGCCCTCCTCCCGTACATCAGCACCCACCAGCTTATTTTATATTTATTTTTTTCCTCCTTTCAGCCTTGAATGGCAATTAGGAAAAGGTTAACCGAGTGTCTTTCTCCAAGGAATCCTCTTCTTCCTTTCAAAATAACAGTGTTAGCAGAAGAAAATCCCAGATTAGGCTAACAGGTAGGAGCGTGGTGCAGCCCTGGGAGATGCTGTTGGAAGTGTGGAGATTGGGAGAATCATCCCAGCGGGAGACTAATACTCATCATTCGGAGCTGCAGCTGAGGCCCATTTGAGTGACAGGCAGCCGGGAGCTGAAAGAGCTGCTCATATCCCACAACTGCTGGCATGCAGACTTGAAAGAGATTTATTTCAGGATAATTAGCTGGGAGTATTAAAGGTGGCAGGAAAGATCTGCAATTACTGTTTAGCAAACAGAATGGAGGCAAAGGAAAAGAAAGAAAAGAAAAAAAAAAGGAAGGAAAAATAAGAAGAGCCAAAAATGAAATTAAAAGACCCAAACATTTCTCCACTTGAAAGTTGTTAAATAATTGAAAAAGTTCAAAGCAACTTTATTGTATTCAAAGTAGTGGATGCAAGGGAGAGAAGGAGTGCGCTCCGTGAGACGCAGCCAACTTTTTCCAACCAGAGCTTTGCAAGTTATGTACCACGCACACACAAGTGAGAGTAGTCCCCACCTCCCTCCTGACCAGCCTTTCAGGCACGGCTCACCCCGACAGGATGCCCTGCAGATACTAAACAGGCAGATGGACATCAGGATGCTCAGAACCCCTAGCCCCAGCCCCCTGACACAAAGGGCATATTCCCCAGTGGGGTGAAAAAATCAAGCCAGGATTGGAAACGACAGTTTTCAGACAAAATTCAGTATTTCTTTCTATCAACCCAGATAGATAAGCTTCATGCAATCCTGTCTTCACACTCTGGGAGTTGGTGGCACATAAGGCTATTTGTGCCAAATGTAAACAAAATTCACCCAGCAAACACGGTCTCTGAGCGTTTAAGACTTGGACCAAGCTTCAAGATTCACGGTTGCTGAGCTTCACACCACACTTTCCAAACAGGGGACCTTTCTTGCATGTTGCTCAGAAAGATTTGTTGAAAAATCAACTCTCTAAATACACTAATTGCAGTGTGATTTTCACCAGGAAGGTTCTCAACTCCAAGCTGAAATTCATAGATAAAAGAAACAAGACAGACAGCCCAGCTGAAGTGCCTCTATACCAATGAATATAGCACTATAACAGTGGAACAAGTCTGAGACCTTCTCATGAAATTGAATGTATATAAGTCCACGAGGCCAGATGATATGTATCCCAGGGCTCTGAGAGAGATGGCTGACGTGGTCGCTGAGCTGCTCTCCATCATATCTGAAAAATCCTGGCTGTCAGGTGAAATGCGTGGTGACTGGAAAAAGGGAAACATTACTCCCATTTTTAAGAAAGGGAGAAAGGACAACCCGGGAAACTACAGGCCAGTGAGCCTCACCTCTGTGCCTGGGAAGATCATGGAGCAGAACCTTCTGGTTACCATGTTAAGGCACATACGAGACAAAGAGATGATCCAAGACAGCCAGCACAGCTTCACCAAGGGCAGATCTTTTCTGACCAATCTTGTGACCTTCTATGATGGAGTGACAACATCAGTGGACAGGGGAAGGGGAACAGACGACATCTACCTGTACTTCTGCAAAGCCTTTGACATGGTCCATCACCACATCTTTCTCACTAAATTGGAGAGGCATTGATTTGAAAGATGGAATTTTCAATGAATTAACGTTGGTTGGTTGCAGCCGAAGGGTTGTAATCAGTGATTCTATGTCTGGGTGGAGGCTGGTCACAGGTGGTGTCCTCCAGGGGTTGGTCTTGGGTCCGGTGCTCTTCAACATCTTAATTAATGACATAGACAATGGGATTGAGTGCACCCTCAGCAAGTTTACAGATGACACCAAGCTGAGTGGTGCAGTCCATACAATGGAGGGAAGGGGAAGCCATCCAGGGGGACCTGGACAGGCTGGAGAAGTGGGCCCATGTGAACCTCATGAGGTTCAACAAGGCCAAGTGCAAGGTGCTGCACTTGGGCAGGGGCAACCCCAGGTACTTATACAGACTGGGGGAAGAACTCCTGGAGAGCAGCCCTGCAGAGAAGGACTTGGGGGTCCTGGTGGATGAGAAGCTGGACATGAGCCAGCAGCGTGTGCTTGCAGGCCAACAGTGTCCTGGGCTGCAATAAAAAAGGAGCTGTCAGCAGGGAGAGGGAGGTGATTGTCCTCCTCTACTCAGATCTTGTGAGGCCCCGTCTGGAGTTCTGCGACCAGTTCTGGGGTCCCCAGCACAAGAAAGATGCTTCCCTTGGAGCGTATCCAGAAGAGGGACACTAAAATGATCAGAGGGCTGGAGCACCTTTCCTGTGAGGAAAGGTTGAGGGAACTGGGCTTGTTTAGCTTGGAGAAGAGAAGGCTCCAGGAAGACCGCATTGTAACCTTCCAATGCGTATAAACAGGAGGGGGAACAATTGTTTACATGGGCTGATGGTGACAGGACAAGGGGGAATAGTTAGGAGGAATTTTTTCCCTCAGGTGGTGGTGATGCACTGGAACAGGTTGCCCAGAGAAGTTGTGGATGCCCATTCCTGGAGACATTCAAGGCAAGGCTGGATGTGGCTCTGGGCAGCCTGCTCTAGTGGTAGGCAACCCTGCCCATTAGCTGAAACTCAGTGATCTTTGAGGTCATTTCCAACGCAGGCCATCCTATGATTCTATGACTCAAGCAGCCAGGAGCAAGCCATGTAAAACACTCCCTGGCTTGCCAGAAGCCCAGCTCCCAGCATGTTTCTGCCTGCCCAAAGTAGCCAGGGGCCAGCAGCCACATGCTTAGAGCAAGTCACACAGCTGCAAGAGGACAGGAAGGAGACAAGGTTCTCCCGTTTTTATGGTACTTTGATGGTAAACCCTTCTGAGGGTCATCTATCAGCTGCAAGTTGGTCTCTGAACCGAAAAGTCACTAGGGCTTGGGATTTGCTAATTGATGTCAGTGCTCAAAGCCTGGGAAAGCTCCAAGGCCCTTGCTTGATATCCAAAGAAAGAGCACAGCCCTGCGTTTTAAGGTAATGGCCTCTTGAACTACTGCTTTTCCATCTGTAAAATGCAGACCACCTATCATTTATTCGCTGAGCTGTAAGCTCAATAGGCCAGAAGCAATCATTTTCTATATACCTATAGGACGAAGTATTTCAGAGCCCAGGTGCCCTGTGGCTCCTGAAGTGCTTCAGCAGCAGAAATGAGCAATACTTATCCACACTGAAGGTCTTCAGTCAGCGCTTATAGAAAGTCCCTGATCTCTGGGAGGCTGCTACAAACATTTGTGTATGATGTTTCAGTGTTTTTCAGGGAGCAGGGCTCATCTCCTTGCCTCACCCCTTGTTCCCAGGTACAGTCCCAGTTATCCCTCTTTTGCGGGCAGCCTAGTTGAAGCATCCCACAGAGGATCCAACCTGGGCTGTTAAATGTCTCACATAGTGCTGAGACCACAGCAAAGCTAAATCTTTACCAGCTGTCATTCACTTCAAGGATGAGCAGCTGCCAACATCCTCTGCACTGCAAAAACTACAGCCACACAAAGGCTTTCCCATCTTGGAGAAACCCCTCAGGCTTTCAAGAAGCTGTAGAAAACACCATGGATCTGCTTTCCTGCTCAGAGAGGACCTGAGAGCACATTGCCCCTCGGTGCTGAGTTCTCAGCATGCCGAGCAGTGGTCATTGTCCCAGAAGGGGACCACAGGTAGCAGACACGTGTCCCCACCACCCTGTGATGGAGAAGTCCCCCACCACTTCTCAGCATGGAGAAGTCATACAATTCCTCAGCCCCTGCTCCGTGGTGTATAGATAGATGGATCACAGTCTCCTTCTTTCATTCTTGGGTGAATTAATTATTTAATATTTGTAAAGCACTTCAAAGATGAGAAACACGAAGCGTTATTACCTACATCTGTAGGATGAGGAGGGCTTTATCTCATCTTCAGAAACTTCCCTGGGAGCAAGCAGGGAGCATAATGAAAGCAGTATCTGAACACCAGAGGTGGGAAGGCAGCTGTTCACTTTAAAGTCCAACGCGCTCAAATCTGGACAAAACTGGCCCCTCAACATTCAGTCACACTTATCTCTCTGAAGCAACAGAAATAGTTCAAGATATCTAATAGTGTTTGAAGTCTGTCCCTGCCTCCCACACAGGAGATGGCAGGAGGGCTCTGCTGGACCACAGAGAGAGGTCAGGGCTGTGACCACCAAAAGAGCTGGAACCCAGAGCGGCCTGTGGCACTGGAGGCATTCAGTGGGCTGGGAGATTTCTACATAAAAGCTGACCCGTAACAGAAAGGCAAGCAAAGAAGGGATGCTCCTACCTCCACCCTTCACCAAGCACCTTCTTCCTCCTCACCTTCAAGCCCATGCCAAAGGCCCAGGAAACACTTCATACTTGGAAAAGAATCTGTACTCACCCGTGTGCCCTTCACCTCCTAATACCAGCAGGCTTATTTTCCTACCATGGTCTGCAAACTGTTCAAGCTTACACTGCTTCAAAAGCATTCGAAGAACACTGTCAGACTTTAAAGACCAAGCGAAAAATAAAAATATTGTACCTGTTTTAATGGCAGAAAACAAATACAGTTCTTCTGCAATATAATCAGTGGAATATTCCACCAAAAATATGTTCAGTCATTAGACGTAAGGCTTCCATCACCACCATTTCCCTAATCTGAGGTTATGCTGTTGACCAGCTTTCCGGGAAGGGCTTCAGTGTCTCACTCATCAAATATAATAATATACTAAGTCCTTGCCTGTTCCATCTCTGTTCTGACTCTTAGATCGTATTTCTACAGTGTCTATGCTGAAGAGGTTAGTTAACATGCAGGGGAGAGAGGGTCACTGTGCAATGCACACACGTGTGCACAGACATCTTCACAATTTCCATAACCATAAAGCACTGCTGTGTTTAGCACAGAAATTAACAAGACAAATGCAATAACTCACATATTTCTGGGTTCTAACTGCACCTAACAAATTTCAGACATTAATTTCCCAGCACCATAACCCTCCTGAAACAGCTTTCCACCGGTGCTCAGTCTTGCACAAGAGTTTGGTATCCTTCTCCTCTTGGTCTTCTGATGAAATATCCGCTCCTTAGAGCGACAACTCCTTCCCTGTTTCTCTAAGATGACAAAGACACAACCTGTGCCACCGTGTTAAAAAACTGCACCTGAATGCTGTTGTAAATCCATGTCATGCTTTTTATCACAGATAATATTTCAGAGAGAGATGCTGACCTGTTCTGCTTAGAACAACCATTCCTGCTCAGAGCCACAGCTGTTCGGGACTGTAGGGCTGCGTGCTGCAGATTGGAGAAGTGTGTCCCTCTGGTGGAACCTTGTTTCTGGCTGCCATGTTGCAGAACCACTCATCCTCCTGACAGCCACACATTTTAGAGGGATGCTTTGATCCCTAGTGATCCCTGACAGATTAAAATTTCCATCAATCATGTGAAAGGTCCTTTTGAGTTTGGTTTTTAAAACAGAAGTCATGTGGAAGTTTTTGCATAAGGTTTCTCTGAGAGATTTAGCCAGCAACTTGTTACAGCCTTACAACACACGTCTTGTCTGTTTGGAGGCTGGTTCTTTGGCTCGAGGACAGATGTTGATGTTTTGCAGAGGATAATCAGGAAACCCACACATCCTCCTTACTAAGTGTTCTCACCGTGCTCCGTACCAGAAGAACGCTGAAACACATCAAGGATGAACAAGGGGGATGGGTGCACAACACAGACCGTTCACATCACTTATTTAGTGTTGCTGGTCCCATTGCCCACGGAGGGGGGGCTTCTGTGCTGCAGAAATGCATGGTGCTGCCAACATAATCGTTTAGCATCCCTGTTTAAATAAGCTGTGCGTCCACCAAGGAAATTTGAAGCGCATTTGTAATTACAAAACATACCTCTGATATATAATCAGCATTGTCTGTTATTGCAGAATGGTTTGGAAGAGACCTTCAAGATCATCTAGTTCCAACCCCCTGCTGTAGGCAGGGACACCTCTCACTAGAGGAGGCAGCTCACAGCCCACCCAGCCTGGCCTTGAATGCTTCCAGGGAAGGGGCATCCACAATCTCACTGGGCAACCTGTGCCAGCATCTCACCACCGTCACAGTAAATAATTTCTTCTTGATATCTAGTCTAAACCTACTCTCTTCTAGTTTAAAGCCATTTCACCTCATTCTGTCACTGTCTGCTCTTATAAAAAGTCCCACCCCAGCTTTCCTGTAGGACCTCTTCAGGTCCTGAAAGGCCGCTATAAGGTTTCCTCACAGTTTTCTCTTCTTCAGGCTCAAGAACACCAGCTCTCTCAGCCTGTCCTCACAGGGAAAGAGCTTCAGCCCTCTGATCATCTTTGTGGTCCTCTTCTGGACCCACTCCAACAGCTCCATATCCTTCTTGGGTTGGGGACTCCAGAACAGGATGCAGTACTCCAGGTGGAGTTTCACAAGAGGGGCAGAATCGCCTTCCTCAATCTGCTTCTCTTGATGCAACCCAGGATGAGGTTGGCCTTCTGGGCTGCAAGCATATAATGCTGGCTCATATTGAACCTTTCATCAGCTGGCACCCCCAAATCCTCCTCAGGGCAGCCCTCAAGCCATTCTCTGCCCAGCCTGTATGTGTGCTTGGGACTGCCCCAACCCAAGCACACATACAGGTGCAGGACCTTGCACTTGGCCTTGTTGAACCTCACAGCATTGGCATGGGCCCACCCCTCCAGCACGTCCAGGTCCCTCTGGATAGCATCTCTTCCCTCTAGCTTGTCAACTGTACCATTCAGCAAACTTAGAGCAGATTGAGCTGGGTAGCTCTGGAAACATGTGATCCACAGGAGTTTTACAGAATTCTTTTATGACTAGATTTAAAAAGTGCACTGGAGATATAAACCCCCAGAGAAAGATAGAATGTGTTAAGGAAATCTGTATCATCCTCATCTATATAGAAGTGTATTTTAACCTACACATTTATGCCTGTGTATATATGGGAGAGATACTGACGTGACTGACTTCACCCAGTGATCGCATCCCAAAGCGACGTACTGTCCTATAGCTATGAGGTAGCACCTAGTTCAGCATCAGCATGCCTTAGAAGTAACACACCAGTGGTTCTGGAAATTTTTAGAGCAACTTAACCACGCTGTTCCCAGGTGGTGAGTGCCTGTATCAGTTTCAGATGAGGAGCCACACACCAGCCTGACGCCTGCTCTCTACCGGGGCTTCAGCAAGCTGTTCTCCTGCATGTGTTGTCACTCCAGTACTAATAACATGTGATGGTCTAATTGTATTAGCAATTTTCCATCATATTATATTAATATGCATCATACTAGTATCCATTTTCGCTAATGTGACATGAAAGGCAGTAATTTGATTACTTTTCTTTGCCATTATGGGGAAGGAGTTTGGCCTTCTGGATGGCTGTGCTCTTGGCCTGGCCCTGGCCTGTTGCTGCCCCCCAGGCACCTCATTGCCCCACTGTCAGACACAGTTCATAGAGCTCTAGGGAGCAACGGGTAACAGCTGCTGGCAGCACGGGCAGGATCACACTAAAACCATAGAATCACAGGGGTTGGAAGGGACCTCTGGAGATTATCGAGTCCAACCACCTGCTAAATGCACATTCCCTAAAGTAGATTGCACAGGAAACTGTCCAGACACATGTAGAACAGCTCCAAAGGAGACTCCATAACATCTTTGGGCAGCACACTCTGCCACTCTCACAGTAAAAAAGTCATTTTGGCCTCCTTGGCCACGAGAGCACACTGCTGGCTAATGGCCTGCCTGTTGTTCACCAACACACCTATAGGTCTTGCTCCTCAGAGCTCCTCTCCAGCAGGTGAGCCCTTAACTCGTGCTTAAGAACACAAGGGTCCCATGCATCCCAAAAATGTTTCATCCAGCTTCCAGAACTACTAGTTAGCCTTGAAATTAACAGAAGCATTCAAAGGTCTCACATACTCAAAGGCCTCAGTCCTGATAGTGCACATCAGTAAAACTCTGCCTGCTTATGCGTTGTGCCTTTCATAGTGCTTCTTCCTTCTTTTGTGGGCAAACCTCACTCTGTGCCTGCCAGAGCTCTTCTGTTGTGGCCTTAGAAGAGGTAAACACAGGTGTTTGGGAAGCCAGAAGTGGCTGACAGTATGGCAGGCTTTGAGGACGGTGATGATATGCTTCAGTTTCAAGCTCAAGAGCTTCTTTTCTTACAAATACTGTAGTACCAGTGCATCTGGGCCACAACTGTAAAATGAGAATAATTTCCTCTCTTGCTTTGCATGTTTTCTGTAGCAGAGACTGTCTTAACCTGGCTACCTGTGGCCACTGGGGCACATCTGACAGATCCATGGCATAACCAAACAAGCCAGCATCCTCTCCATCCAAGCAGCATTCACTACAAAGCCAAAACAGACACCACTTCTTTCGCTAATTAAAGAGATGGTGGCATGGAAAAGGCATCTGCAGGACCACTCATCAGAACAGACAAAGGGAGGAGATACAAACCAGCACTGGGCAAGGCAAGTCATGTGCCCACCATAAGCCAACTTAAACAGGTGATGAGCCAGCTCACCTGGTCACTCACCCACTGCACAGCAGATTTTTTTCTGCTAAATCATGCAAGTTTTGATAGTCCCATGGTGCTGACTTGCTCCCATGCCCAGAAGGATAGTCAAATCTCTTCCAGTTTACTTGTAGAACAATAAACCATGGGAACGTGCCATAAATCCTGGTAATGTGCTCGAAGAAAGGCAGCCGCACCGAGGTCAGAGCAAGAGCTTCTTGGGAATTTTCAGACAAAAGATTTTTCATCAGAAATTGCTGATTCACTGAAACTGAAGCATTTCCTTACAGCAAACCAATCTCACAGAAGCCTTCATTAGGGGAGATCTCCCTGGCCCCAGGTAGGATTAATGACAGGAAAAAGAGAGGCAGAAGCCTCCTCTAAAATGACCCAACAGCTGCAACTTTCGCCTGACCCACAGGGACCAGTGCTAGAACCATCCCATGCATCACATCATCTGTCCTGCAACTCTCACAGCTGGATTGGCCCCAGCTTCTGTCAGATATCAAATATCCACTTACTTGGGGAGAGGGATGCCGTGTGCCAGCACTCAGAGGTCTCGATGAGGATACAGGAGGTGGGAGCACTGACCCTCCTCTCCAAATCTCCCTTGGGAGCACCTGGCTGTGCTTGTTCACAAGCAGCTCACTGCTGGTGCTCCAACAGGGGGATGAAGACCACTCTTAAATCCAAAGCTTTCTCCCCCTGCTTCTCATGTTGCCATGCAGGGACTCCTCATCCCTCCACCCCCTCCAGTCCCTTTGCTGGCAGTGGCTGCATCCCAGGGATGAAGCAAAACTACAGGAAAGACTCCAGAAATGCACACTGCAGGTGTGGCTGTAAATCCTGCTGGTCTCTGGAGACACGGGACTGTGGCAGGACAGACAAATGAGTCGGGAGGGGCAGCGGGAGAAGCAATGCACTGATCTGCTGCATTCATCTCTCAAACTTCGCTCCTACACAAGCTCCCACTGCGTACAGGAACAGGTTGCCTCTTTGATGGGGGGTGATGAGCCCCTGAGCTGTTCCCAGGCAGCAGGGGAAGGGTTAACAGGGTGGCCTCAGCAAACTGCAATGCTTGTCAGCAATGTGCCAGGGGAAGGAGCCTGGGCCTCCACTGGTTTCTGTAACCTAAGCAGAAAACCAAGCCTTCCTAAAACCAAGCCATGTGTTCTCAAGCACCTGCCTGGACAGGAGAGGACAGCTGGCACACGTCTCAACCAACACACTGTGCAACCGTGCCTGGGTCAGGCTGTGGCTTGTTTCTCCTCCTTGTTTGTGATCACAAGGCTGAAACACCCAAATGCCCCAGAATGTCCCTGCAGTATTTTTGGCACGTTCAGGGGCGGGAGGTGCCCTACGTCCTGTGAAAAATCTCCTGACGGAGGATTTACAGCCTGATTTTCACACCAGATTTCAGGTGAAACTGCCAAGCAACACCGAGCTGGGAGTGATGCTTACCCCCAGTGTACCACAAGCAGTTGTGGGGCTCTGAGAGCTCCCCAGGATGACCTGGCTGGGAGCTGAAGACCTGTCCCAAGGCCAGGTCTCACTTCAAAACTGTTATGAAGCAAGAGCTGCATCAACAGAGCCACCCTGAATTCACAATGAGTTTGGCCCTCAGTGCTGATTCCTTCATGCTCTCATTTGGAATATTCATGTACCACGGTTGTGAAGATGTTGTTCACCCTGCTCCCCTGGAAACATTTTACCTTTCCCCCTTCAGTCATTGCGGAGGGCTCTGCGTGCTCTTCTGCAAGAAATGCACTGCAGGAAAAATAGACTTGGTAGTGATAAAAACAAGATAAAGGCTGCAGGAAGAAAAAGGTGGACGAGGAAACCATTCAACAAGCTATTTTCATACTGAAACTCAGTGATATTCTACAGCCAGTGCAAAGACCAACACCACGAAACCCAGGATAACACCTGAATAATCTTGGAGAGCTTGCTTGCACTCAGCAGCAAGCCCATTCAAAGGCATATAAACAAGCAGTTTTGTTGCAAACGTACACTTCCCCTGTTTTTTCTTTTTCTTTTAAAGAAGCCAAGCACCAGATCTTCTTTTTCCCTTTATTTGCCCAAAGGGAAGCCAAACCCTGTGGCTCACAGGAGGCAGGGCAGGACTCTTTCCTGCCTGAATAAAGCAGCCAAACACAGAGGAAGGGCCAAGCAGTGCTATTGGATGCCACTGCAATGATTCAAAATCAGTTATGTAAAATGTAAAATTATCATTTGGAAATCACTCTCTCTGAATAATTCAGTCATTGACTTTCACATCAAACAACCATTCCAGCCACCCACACACACAGTTCAGTCTCCTGCTTGGTTTTAAACTCTCTTTAATTATCTGCATTAACCTACCGCATTGCTATTTCATCCTTATTTCAATGCCGGGGGAGGGGTCAGAGCTTTGATAAAGCACAACGACCTGGAAGACTTTGAGCTGTCCTTCTGCTCCTCTTCCACTGTGGGGCTGCCTTCGTTCTGAGCCAGAGCAAGAACAGAGGCTGGGGCTCAGTGCTCAGCATGGAGCACCAGGCCTGTCCCCACCCAAACCCCTGCACCCGTATGACCACCAAGCCTCAGCCTGGCAGGAGGTGCTGCATCCACATCTTCTCTACTGTTCTGAATTGCAATAGCATCCCCTGTGCAACGGGACTGTATCTCATCAGACTGGCCAGAAGTTTTAAAGAATCTGTCCAGGGCAAAAGTTTGTTCACTGCTGTTTCTAACCCTGTATTTTCCCCTCACTTTGACAACACGTTTAACTTAGTTTCACATTTTATTTGTCTACTGAACTCCCTAAGTTAGGCAAATCAGTATTGTGTGTGAAGTTTGATTTAATTAGTAATTGGGGAAATAGGTCTGGCATGTTTCATGGAGGCTTGGGGAAATTGTCAATTAGCATTGTGTTAATTGGTGTCTGCTGTCCTTGCTTTTTAGTTTTTAACCCCTTTTACCTTGTTCCCACTTTCAGTATGTAAAATCTGTCTGCTTATTATTCTTTAAGTAAAGGATTAATTGCTTGAATTCCTGCCTGCTCTGGGTGTCCTCTTCCCCCCAGTGCGGAGGGACTGGCGTGTGGCTGTAGGGTAGCTTCTGCTGCTGCCACATCCAGCCCTGCTAGAGCATGGCTGGAAGTCTGTGGAAGAGCTGTGTCCTCATCACCTGAGGCTTTCCCCCACTGAAAGACCCTCTATTCCAGGGTTTGAACCTCACCTCATTCTTGGCATAGGAGAATTCCCACCAGCAGCAGCTCAGGCTTTATCTTAATCACCAAAAATCCATTTACAAATTAATAGGAGCTGAAGACAGAAGCCATGCAATCTCTGTGGTGGATGTTTGTTGAGCTCCTAGGACCAGCATATACAGACAGCAAGGGCTGCTCTGGAGGGACCTGGGCCTGGGATCAGAAAAAAATAAGAAGAAAACCATCTTTGGCAAAAGTAATAAGAGCAAAACCAGGAAGTCTGTCACAAAAATTGTCTGGAAAACCACAGAGGGAAACTTACTCTGTGGAGCAGGACAGGTTAAATTCACTTAGCTGCTCCAAAATCAACATGGCATTTGCAAGGTTAGGGCAGAAGGATCTTAGTCTAAGTGGTTTCCATGCAACCCTGCCTCTGCCTGCAACAGAAATTTTGGCTAGCCTTCCCTTTGTTTATTTTCCTAAAAATTAGGAATTAGGATTCCTAAAAATTAGGATTACCATGGGCTTTTGCCCTGGCCAGGACAACACAGGAGAATTCATGGAGGAAGATATTCAATGAAGACAAACATCAGGAAAGGACTAGCTGAGCACAAAGGCTAGCCATTGAGTTTGGTGCTGACTTGGCCTTCTCAAAGAGCTCCAGTGTCAGCCAGAGCAGTCAACCTGCAGAGGACTAGCCAGGAGTTGAGCGAGTCAGCTAAGCAGTTATTCGAGGGGGTAATGAGGACAGCTTGGGAGAAGGTTAGAGGGGTTTTAAATGATATTTGCATAGAATTAGAAACTAATAATTAAAGCAGTGAATCATCTATACTAATATCATCTTCACAATAATTATCTCACCAGAATTTCGGAGACTGAATGATTTTCTATTAGATTTACAACTAATTTTGTAAAAATAACAAATCCTCCCTACGAGAGACTATGGAACTATAATGATAGTACTTGAAAGTGCCATACAGTCATTAGCCAGTTGATATAGGAATCCTACATTGTTTTAACTCCTGCAAGGAGGCAGGAACCAGTAAATAGAAAACAGTAGGCTGAGATAGAAGAAATGCAACTTCGTATTTTTTAGTTTTAGTTTAAAAGGTTAACAAAAGTTAGAACGGAGTTTGCTCCTTGTTTCCTTGAGAGCTGCAAAGGTCCTCCATCCCTAAGATTAACACATGGGTGTATAACCAGCCTGGGCAGTCCCACCTAGGCAGTCTGTCTTCCTACCATCTTCCTACCAGCATATCATGACCAAAATGAAACATTCCCCTTCAAACCAGCATATGGGGCTTTAGCTGTTGTGGAGATCCCACTAGCCACAGATACCTATAAAATCACATGCACTCCCACAGTATGACTGTACGGCCCCTTAAGTTATTCTTGGGTAGTAGCAGGAGTTTGAAAAGCAGTTGTCGGAGAGGATCGTGGATGTGATCAGATATGTATTAATTAGAATTCCTGCACAGTTTTATTCTGTTAATTATAGTTTAATTTGATTGCTTAATAGCTCTGGTTTTCATACTGTTTAGCACCTGTTGTAAATTGCACAAGATAAATCGTCTTCTACCATCCACTTTGTTTACTCCCAAATTTTGCATTTCCCTTTCAGCTTGTGGCTTTGGATTTGAGCTGTCTCCTTTTCTTGTCTTTGTCTTTTTCACCAAAGAAATCTTTTTTTTCAATGGGCTATTTAACCAATGAAGTGGGTTTCATTTAAGTACTTTCTTAAAAGCTACAGCTTTAAAAATAATAACTGGTAAAGAGGAGTATTCACACACTGTTAAGTGTGCAAATGTTGACCTGTGGTATTATGCAGACTTTCATTTATGGGTCATTCATTCTTTTTGTTGTTTCCTTCTCCCTTTTCAGTGTGAGGAGGGGGGATGGTTATCCTTCTCTTGCAGGATTATTAGGCAGAAGTAGAGGCCCTGCATCATTAATTGATTTCTTCCATAGATTACACTATGATACAATTTTTCAAGGCTGTGCATAATTGTGTTCCCTTCACCGCTGCTCTGTGTTCTGTCCTTGTCATATTGTCATTGAAGGCTGATTCCACCCTCTGTAATTGGAGATGTTCTACTTTTGGACAAAGGTGTGGGGGCAGCTCAGGGGAACAGCGCTGACATTTACTTCATCAATTTATTTTTATTGTTCCTACATTTATTGCAGCTATAACAGCCCTTTAATAGTTATATCTCCTCCCTGTAGGGTATTCTGGTATTTGAAATTTTTTTAACTCATTTGTTCTCATAGATAACAGTAAAGTGCATTTCATGCTAACCTTTAGGTTTCAATCTTCTCTCTTTCTTTGGCTCTGAAGCAGTTGCAGCTTTAAACTTTTACTGCACTGTCAGTCTAAAGGCCACCGCCACTGAGTCCATTCTAACACTGGAGTAACCACAAATTAGTGGTCCTGAAAATTTCAGGGAGGCTAGTCCTAAAACAAGAGCACAGCCATTACCATAATTCAAAATTTGCCGTCCTTTAAATAGAGGGGGAGAAAAATACAGTAAATGCTGGCATCGAGTCTCCTTTTACAGTCTTCAGTCAAATAAGGGTCACGATTACCTCTTTACGACTGATAAAGTAACTGACTCAACCACCTCTGTGCTCATGCCCTTCAATACCTGCATGCACACTAAACGAGGTGAACACTTAAACAGAACCACACTTCATCCACAGCTTTCTCTTTGTCCCTTCTACCCCTTTCCTTCACGGATGGACCTTTTCTCTCTGTAGGCTTTTATCACACTTGCTGCTTAATCTGCAATTTCATCGCACTGTGGAAGATATATGATCTCTAATTACTTCATGAGTGGATTTCAGGGGTAATTTCCACTGCTAAGGGATATCCCTTCTCATCCCCGAGCCTTCCAACATGGACTCTCTAACATATGCTGCTGTCCTGGTGAAACTTGACACTGGGCACCAATCCCCCATCTTGATATCTCACCAACACTGAAAAAAGTGAAGCTGAAAACCAGCACTGCCACTGGACCACCTCCAACATGTGCATTCTTCAAACATGAGCAAAAAAAATATGTTGCTACGCAAGTTTTACACGTAGATTTTGCTCCACTGGCATTGAACAGTTTTGTACCAATGGAGCAGAAGCCTGCAAAAGCCATGAAGTCGGTGTTGACGAGGGACCTTCTAGCTTGCAATAGAGATGGAGCACCCAGTCCAGAAGGACACATGCCCAGAAAATACACATTTCTTCAAAAAAGAAAGATAAATCCCTACGGGAACCATAGGAATAGCTAGTTGTTCAACTCTAACATTTTTAAAATATACTTTTTTTAATGGCAGCTCTTGGCAAAGCCATTTCTGACTCCACCTCCCTGGCTTCCTGGCTTTTGCTACACAAAGATGCTCTTTTTGCTCCAAGTCTCTTATCTTAAGGATACTGTCAAGAAACAGATAATTAAAGTGAATGGAGACATTTGGAGAGAGGGCAAATTAGTCTAGGGAGATAAACTAGAAATGAGATAATAAAGGACAAGAAATGAGGACTTAAAGTGGTGGTAAAACTCATGTTTTTAATGGAGCTGCTTGACTTTCTCTACCAAATGTACCCAAAGTTATCTTTCAGGAGATTTTATGTGCTCTGTAGAGCATCTACTCATAGCTACTGCCTTCTGATCATGTGCAGTTATTTGGTTATCTTGCTGGTTGATTTTCTGACCTGCAGGGGATGTGATTAGGCAACAGTTAGCCCACTGCTCTCCCAGAGCACTAACACTAGCTTCTGCAGTGTTAGGGGTGTTGAAGCTCAAAGCACCACTTCCTGACCATCTTCATCTTGCATACATCCCATTGGGTTCATGTACACAAACATGAATTGCTGAAGACCACCGCAGTAACAACTCATTGAAGGCAAGGGCACAGTATATCAGTCAGTCTTATTAACATGCCCTCAGAGCAATTAATTTATTCAGGGTATATAAATTGTTCCATTTAGCAGATCAAGAATATTTATATAAATGTATGAAGAAATAAGTATTCAAGCCTTCAATACCATACTCCTCTTATGTTTAGCTTTTGAGAAAAGCTGTCAGATATGCATGAAGGTTACAACTCTATAGTTTTCCCATACAAAATGCCAGAAAAATGGCATGGTGCAGGTTGTGAAGTCACACTCTCATATATGAGTTGGTGCTCGGATTCATTGCAGGACCAATCTTCATGATCTGCCTTTCTCTCACTGTGATAAAAATAGCCTACTCTGGTCAGAAAAAGTGAAATTTAAATCACAGTTTCCTGGTGTTACTGGTGAAAGCAATATCTGTGTATTACCCCAACCTTAAAGACTTTTGTTTACAAAATTAAGTAAAGGGAGTGGGGTACAGGGAGAAAGTACACTGTACACAAAGAGAGATTTGCTTTTCAGACTAAGTCATCTGAATACTTTCAGGAAGTCATAAAAATTACTTTTTGTGTGAAATGGGAAAGAAATTCTCCAAACATTTCTGAGAAAGAAAAACAAATAATAACTGTGAGGTAAATAACTCCCAAGGATGGTACTTCACAACAAAATAGTATAGATGATGGTATATTTTGGGTAGTTCTATATAGATGGGATACAAATAATACAAAAGAGAAGATGGCTCACCTTCAAGACGTCAAGGCTCTCAGGGGACTCCACATAGGAGGGATCTCCAAGAAGAGATCCTTCCCTGGTGGTGATCAGCCCTTAAATGGGGTTTGGGAGAGGTGGAGCCAGGCTCCACCCCTTCCAATCACACAGGTGTATCACCTCCACCTGTGCCCCCATGGCTGACTCGGTGCTCACCTCAGGTGCCCAATCAGTGGTTCAGGCCGTGACTCAGCCGTTCCCATACAATAACTAAATAGTAATCATTAATAATAATAATAAATAAATTGTTGTTCTTGCAAAAACCTCATGTTTTTATTTTTGATGAAGTTGAAGCAGGCTTTCCAGTCTTCATGGCTTGAGAATTATCTTTCTTTTTATTTATCAGTGATATGTTTGCACCTAATGTCTCGCCCACACTGCTGGCTGTTCCAGGGTGCTCCAGCTTTTGACTGCAGAAGGTGATGTGCAATGAGAGGTCTACCACATGCACGCTGTACCCTCTTCAAAACCATACAGAGGCAACCATTCAGAAATTTAAGCCAAAACCTCACTGTCCAGCCTCCAGGAAGAAGGGCTGACCCAAGGATTGACTCTAATCCAAGTGATTAAAGCAGTGAACAAACTCTTCCGCTGCTTATAAAAGCTCTCCCCAAAAGAATCTGCATTCCTTGTAAAGCTAACAACAACACAGGGTGTCTTCAAAGACTGATGAGCAGTCACACACGAAGGAAAAGTAACTGTGCAAGGGTATGTGTCTGTAACCCCCAGGGCTCCCACCCCAGCCGGACCACGTGGCTCTGCTCCTCAGGCAAAGCCAGTCATGGTTTCTTAATTAATCCCTGGTCTCATTTGACCATGTCCTGCCACAGCTTCTGCACTACTTCTTGCAATCCCTCTGACCGGTAATTCACAAAAGCATTTGGAGAAGAATCAACCCTGGAAGACAATGATGAGTATCCACTGTATCTTTAACCCATAATGGGAATATCATCACAAAAATTGGTCTCTCTAGTGGCCCATGCTTTTCCTCCTGATTGCTAGATATGGTTACACATGCACTGAGAACCTGAGATGTCACAAAGTGGTGTGCAGGGGTGCAATTCCCAGTCCTGTTTAACTAAGACAAGAAGAAAGCTAAGTCTTGGAACCATTCTCTACTTGTAAGTCTTGCAGTGCCAGAGCACAGATTATTCCCAGCTCTGAGGAGACTACTCTAGTTGAAATAGAAAATCGATACACAAAAAAACAGAGACAGTGGTCTTTCCCGTTTAATTTCTCTTTTTGCAACGCTTCAGGACCTTCATCCATGGAGTATCAAAGACCAAAGTACTAAGACACCCTAAGCTAACAGGAACAATTCCCAAAGGGGAGATTCTCCCTTCCTTCCAGGGCAAATGGCTGACACTGCAGCTCTAGATACCAAGGCAGATGCTTGTTCAGCAAGATCCATTGGTACAATCACAGCTTTAAACATCTGAATTGACTCATCTGAGTTCTTGCTATATGGAAGAACAAGTGCCTTCCTTTCTAATACTTTCCATTGCTATGGATTTACCTACAATTTCCTCAACTGGCAAACACATCCACAAACACCAAGTGAGATATATCAATGAAAGAGTGAGGCTTAAACCTCTGGAAAAAAAAGACTCATCTTAGGAGCTTGTTATTTTGAGTAGCTCTTATGGACCTTGCTTCCAAGCTACACCCAACCATCAGAGCTGGAGTTACTAACTCTAGAACATCCTACATGGCAAGAAAAAGGAAGAAGCAACCACCACAGCACCCATCAGAAGTGAAAGAGTCCCAAACCACAGGAGCTGCTACCTGCATCAGTTCACACTGTGTTTCTCTTCAACATCCTTGTTTGCCGAGAAAGGCAACAACCCAAACAGATGAAGAGTGAAACGAAAGCAAAGCCAACAGGTCAAATCAGATTCTGTAATAAGAGAAAACACAGATTATAACACTGAATTTTCCACACTATCCTACATATAAGGTTATGTCACAGTTCCTGTTAGGATCCTCCCAGTATTTTGATTCTAATGGATTTAAAATTAAACCGCAAAAAATGGTTGTCCCTCCTTCTTTGCCCCTTGCTCACAGGTAAGGCTGATTTCATGATTCTAAAACTGACATGCGTTTGAGCTTTTATTAATTTATTTATAAGAGACCTGAAAAGCAACAACAGAAGGCGTGTTTCTGTCAGGTGGAAAATGCTGATCATCCTTTCCAAAGTGGTAGACTCTAAAGCCAAATCCCGAAGGGATATATAAACCTCTCTGTAACTGGGGATAGTATTGACCTCTCTGTAACTGGGGATAGTGTTGGAAGTGTCTGTAAAAGGCCCTGAGATGTCTTTTCCAGATTTTTCCGTTTGGAAACACTATTTTGTGTTCTAGATAAAGATATTTTGGACACCATTCCAGGCATTTTGATGTTTGACGGATGCAAAACTTAACTCCTTCGAGAGTACTACGCTTGCCCTTCAAAAATGAATTTCTAGAGATTTGCAACCAGGAAACTTGAGATACTTCTGAGTTCTTCGCTCCTGTTCCTTCTCTCCCTTCTCCCAAGAAGGAAACTTCCCAGAGACCAAATTTCCCTTCTCTTTCCAGAGAATAATTTAGCCTTTCGGTTAAAATCAATCACAGACTTCTCTGCAGTTTGGGTCATTTCTGTTTGCCTTTTCTTACCTCTCATTTCCCTATTTTCAGGTTTAGCACTGGTTGTTTTTGACTTTGCAGACTCTGTTCCCCACCCTGTGTTTCTAACTTTGTTTCCTGTTTACCATGAATTATACTTTATTTCACTTTTGCTAATAAAAGTGAAATTCCGATTAGTTCTTCTTTAAAAGTGCCGAGCACAGAAGTCACTAGGAATGTTGCAGAGTTGTCTTCCTTTCTTGCTATGCATTCATTTGTGCTTTTTTGTTCATTAGTTTTAAGTTTAATCTATTTTTTATTAATAACATCAATTGATAGGGCCTTTCTTATGCCTAACCGAAACTCCTTCTAAAGTGCTTCTCAGTAGGCTCCATGCAACTCCCCTTTGATTACCATGTGATTAGTTTGTTCAGCTGATGGCCTTTCTTCTCCAAGATGCTCATTGTGTCTCCTGCCTCCTATTGCAGTTCTTAAGAATTTAAATGAACCATTTTATTTCTTCCTACAAGTGAGGATCAACAAACACAGCCCCACCCTTCTGCTTTCACTTTTAGTGTGCCTAATAAAAAGTAGTGTGAGGGTTGGGTGTTTTTTGTTGTTGTTTTCCAGAGGTCATGGCTAATGGAGAATTTTATGTTGTTTCTGGCATTGTTTGTGGCGCCTCCCACAAGACTGCATGCTCCTGAGGACTGAAAGACAGTGGCATAAATGTCAAAGATGCCTCTGCTTATGTCAGGTCTAATTAGACATTTGTACTTGTGCAACAAATACCTTCACCATAAAATTCAAAGCCCAGTCTTGCTCAACACATACTCACAGAGACTTGCAAGCATAATAAACAGCACACAGACCTATTCAGACATCATCTAGATAAACCTATCCCAGATACCACACCAAGTCTGATGCAATTTCTTCCAGCTTTTTAGATCAGCTCTCCACAATCCACACTCCCATCCCCACTTCTGCCTCAGGAATCTTCCAACACATGAAACGTAGGTGCCTTCCTATGTTGTGCTTCAGCAAACTGATTTCCAGAAAGAGAGAAAATCCTTGACTTGAAGCCCATACAATAACAAACTAAAAAACAATGAACACGGTTAGCTGTTTGAAACCTATGCCCAGGGCCCCCAGGTCTTAGATGCAGCACAGGACAGCTCCCAACCTCCTGTGCAGGCCATACTCATCAGCTGCTTATTTAACAATCATTCCTACATTAGATGCTCCTGCAAAGGTGAACCTTAAGACTCACCCTCAGGTGTACCTCCACTGCCTTTTCTGCCCCAGTCATGCCTGTAGCTCAGCAGGGAGGTTTTCCTACACATTTCAGGTGTAGGTGGCCACAGGCAGCCAAAGAGTAACCACCCGATCTCAAAACTGAAGTACTCCTATAGACTTGTGAGGGTCCTTTGGAGTTTATAGCACTGTTCTACTGACTTGTCTGACATCAGTAAGAATTTAAATGGATTGTACTTAGAGCAGGTGCATAAAATCCCACTTGGGTCTGAATCCAGAGGAAAAGAGGTAAGGCATCTTGCAAAAATACTACAGCCATCTCTGCAACTAGGTGAGGTTTAAAGCAACCCTAGGGTACATCCTAAGCACATGTCAGTCCTCACAAGAGCACGTGGCCACCCCCTCCAGGGAGTCTCAGCAGGGTGTGCAACTGCACTACAGCATGGGCATCTCCTGATGTGATTTAACTGCCCTGGCCTCTGCTGCTCAAATATCTAACATTCTTTGTAAAGACAAAAAGGGCAAGAAGCATGCATACACTTGCTCGTGTGTGTACGAATGCGTAGAAGAAACAGTGCTCTGAAATGAAAAAGAAAAGAAGTGAACTCATAGGGAAAAAGAAAATTTCGTCTTGCCCGAGTTTAAACTTTCTCTCCTTTGTCCACCCAAATTTAAGAGAGCAGCTCCCTCTGTGGGTTTTCCTTCCTGGCTGTTTGTTTGCTTGCTGAGGGTGCATCTGGGGCAGTGAAGAGGGTACCTGGCTCACAGCACGGATCATTCATCATAGCTTCCTCACAAGGCAGAGAGGAAGATGAAGAGCACCACCACCCACCATCCAAAAGTCAAAGAGGCGTGTGCTCCCTGCCCCTCAGCTGAGGATAAAATCCACAAAACCTCTGTATTTTCTGGATCCTTATTTGTACAGGTAATTCAGCAACACAAAACTGCTTACTTGAGAGACTGACGTACTCGTGTGAAGAAAGTTCCTTCATGTTAACAAAGAGAGGGGCACTGCAGATTCAAACAATAGATGGACAATTGGAAATCAGTGGTAAAGTGAACTGTAGTGGAGCAGCAGTGCCGTGGTGCTTTCTGCTGAACATATGTTTGTATCTGAACAAGGCTCTTGCCTGGAAGATATTACAGTTTAGTGTAAGAACCTGTCACCCAGATAATTACATGGAGAAAATTAGCAGCAGTGCAGTATCTTTCTACTGTTCTATGAGGAGCAGATGAATAAAAGGCAAGTATGTACATGAAATAAATCTAACCGTCACAAAAACCTTGCATCACTAAAAATCGTTTCGTGACCTTTAGGTCAAATTAAAATGGTCAAACTCTACAGTCCATTACATAGAATAATGTCTTCTGAGGACATGGTGAAGTGAGGCAAGAGCAGCAGCCCTCAGGGCCAGCAGCAGCAGGTCTATAGCCCAGGTGCCATCTCAGTGAGGAAAGTGGAAAGCTGGTGCCTCGGTCATGCAATCGCTAAAGATGGTGTGCATCTGAAAGATCCCTTGTTCTGTTTCATAAGAGATTTGATCTTAATCCTGGCTGGGTTCCAGAGTAACTGCATGCCACCCACACAAGACGTCCTCTGCCTTTTTGTCTGAATGCACCATTCTTCGCTTTCTGGCCAAAAGAATGAGTCTTGCAAGATCCACCTGAAATCCCAGATCTGCTTCCTTTACCTCTATCACTGCAGGAAAATTTGCATCCAAATGCAGTTTTGCAGCCACCCTCTATCACTCCAACAGAGCCAGGGCTCCAGACCTCGCAGGGAGCTTGCCTCCAGGGCACGGCTCTTGCTCACTGTTGGACAAGCACCACTTCACAGCTGCATTTCTGTGGCAGGCAAAAAGATTACTGTTCCCAGGTTGAGTAAGATATCTTGGGATCCCTGGGTAGGAATATCAAGACCAAGGGTCACGATCACTTCTGTGCTTTGAAACTTTGACCCTGAATTCGAGGTCCTCCTTGATGCTCTGCATAATTTGGATCACCAGAATCCAGAAATCCTGCACAGTCGAACACTTCTAGACACAGGCAGCTTTCTCTCCCCTTCTTTTTTTTGGTTGAGAGAACGGATTTGTGCATGTTGTTCTGAACTACATGCCGTGAAGTGTGTGTGTGTCAAGGGAGGGGCTGCTATTCTATTCTCAGCCTAACGCAGGAGGATATACATCCATAGCTCCCCAGCGACTGAGACAAGCACATATACCCTGGGGGAATTTGCAATGGATATGAGCAATATTGAGACAAAGAGGTGTATTTGTGGGAGGGTGCCTCATACCAAGGAGAGCTGTTGAAAATGGGTATGAGTATTGAAATGGCAATCTCATTCCCCCAGATATTTTCTACCATCAGCGGTGGGAAGAAAACTGTTTTTGCAGTCAGAGCAGCACAGAGAAGGCATGCATTGCCCCAAGCCAGGCAGGAGGGCAGCAGCCTGGGCTTAGCCCACCCAAAATAGAGAGCTTTTAATATTGCTCGTCTGAGTGGGTGAGACTAGTTCCAGATGAGCTCCCAGTTTTTACAGAACTAAAATATTTGCAGAAATATCTTTAATGAACTGAAAACGTTAATTTGAAAGTCTACTCTGTGGAAAGAGTGAGGCTCACAGAGGGAAGGAAATGACACACGGTTTGCTGACTGGCAGGAGGCTGGTTTCAATCCTGTCTCCATGGAGCCTCAGGGCCAGTCAGAAGCCCTGAGCCAGGCAGGACCTCCCAGAGCAAGCTCTGTCACAGGTCACAAGCAAGTCCCAAAACTCCTATTTCCAGACTGAGATAACACAAACACCCCTCCAAGTAAAACCAGTCCCTCTTGCCAAGCTGAACACCTTCATTAACCCCAAAATGTGCTCAGCAGAGGCTGTCTGCACTGCCGTGACCACCAGGTGGTCCAGCAGGCGTTGCACAGCTGGGTCAAGGATCAGAGCGATCCCCAAACCAAAGCCTGTAGCTGAATCAATTGATCTCTATACCCAAATCTTTACTTCTTCCTTCAGCCCTGACCCAGCACACAGGAGCTTTCCATCCCCCGGCCCAATGAGAGAAGGAAAAAAAAAAAAAGGCGATTTTTCTAACTGAAGGAAAATCCATGCCAAGTCCTACAAGCAGCCTTGGCCCAGCACCAGGAAATGTGTAAATTTTCGTGAGCTTGGGCTATTTTGCCAGAAGTCTGCAATGTGTCTGGACACGACTGGTTCCCCTTTGTCAGCCCCAGCCGGACCAACCAGGAAGTTTGTGCGAGAGAAAAAGAGAGAGACAGACAGATAGATTTTTTTTCCTGTGACTCTCCTGTGATACCTTTTATTTCTGTAGCAGCAATCACACTGGTCCCATATTTTGGGGACTGAGGGGAGGGGTATGAGAGCCCTTTAATACTCCAAAAAGCAAATTTTTGTTGCCATGTTTGCTGATAAACTCAGTACTGCTCTCTTAGCTGTGTGGTGGTTATTAGTGTGGATTGTGTCTATAAATATTCCTTGTATTCCCCAAGGACCAAGTTAGAAAAAAAAGGGGCATTCGTTTGACTCTTACTTTCTTCTTTAGAGAGAAAGAGAGAGAGAGAGAGAAAGAAAGAGAGAAAGAGAGAGAAAGAGAGAAAGAAAGAGAGAGAGAGAGAAAGAGAGAAAGAGAGAAAGAGAGAAAGAAAGAGAGAAAGAGAGAAAGAGAAAGAAAGAAGAAAGAAAGAAAGAAAGAAAGAAAGAAAGAAAGAAAGAAAGAAAGAAAGAAAGAAAGAAAGAAAGAAAGAAAGAAAGAAAGAAAGAAAGAAAGAAAGAAAGAGAGAAAGAGAGAAAGAGAGCCCAAGTTTCATGTAATGTGTTGTTAATTGATTTACTCAGATGTCTCAGTGATGGGATGGAAACACATATCTCTGCAAAGTGTCAAATCCCTGCCTAGCCATTAGCCCTTCTCTCTTTTCTTTGGGCCGGGCGGTGGCAATTACATTCATTTAAAATCCGAGCACTTCACACAACTGCAATATTACAGTTCTCTGTAGCTAAGTGTTTAGCAAAATCCCAGTTTTCCTTCCTGCAGGTAGCCATAAACCAAATGAGAAAGGCGTAACTTCATCTCAGTCGTACATGAGTGTTTTAAGTGGCTGAGGCAAGAAGCAGAGACAGAAGTGAAGTATCTATATGAATGGTTTGAAAACATGGCATAATTCTCACACTGCCCTGTTGCTCAGCAGGGTTCGACTCTTCCTAGCATCCTCTGGATAGCAGGGACAACTAGACTAGCAGGCAGGAGACAGCAAGTGCCAGGAGTAAGGAGTGGAGCCCTGCCGTGGGGAGATGGCTCACTGCCCCTCTCTACCCCACCGCCTCCTCTTCTCGGCAGCACTGGCCCCTTTCAGCACCAGTAACCCTCACATACACCCCACAGCTGGAGGACACACCTGCAGAGGCGGTCAAGTATGGACAGAGGAAGTTAAAGAGAGAAAATGCTGCTGTTTTTCACTCTACTGTCTTTAAAACAGCGGAAACCATGGCCCTGGGGACACTGGCAGCCTGAAAGGTCCATACCACCCAAGCAGAAAGCGTGAGATCTTCTGATCAGCGCACAAATCCCTCTGCTAGCCTGCTGGTACCAGATCAAAACTGGAGTTTCAGTCTTCAGTGACCAGTGCTATGTGTTCAGCCCACTCCAGCCCTGAGCCAAAGCAGCACAAAACTCAAACTATTCCAAATCCTTCCAGAAGAAAAATTCCCTTAAATAAGTTAATCATTTCTTGCTGATAACTAGATCAATCAGGAAAGAAAAGAAGATCGAGGAAAGACACTCACTGTGTAACTCATGTTTAACCAAGTAAAATGATATACACGCCTTTATTATTGTTATTATCATTATGATTATTATATATAGGAAGCTTTCCAGATGTGCAAGTGAGCCAAGAAGCAAGTGCAAGAGGGGCTAAAGGATGCAGAGAAAGTAAGACGACTGGGTGAACAGAGTAAAAGAAAACAATGCTACTAGTAGAGAATGCTTTAAAAAGTGAGGCTCCCAAGAGTTAGACTGTGCATTCAAGGGATCTGAGTGTTACTGTCTGCATCCCTGGAAAAGCCCAAGCATCACAGGGATGAAAGATCCTTGTGCGTGTTCTCAAAAGAGTACAAATCACTTAATTTTCCAGTATCGAGTGTGCTTGTCATCTCTCTCCTCCAGTCCTCCATTAATAAGTATATTCTGTCTACCCAAACCCATTAAAACTGTTTCCCTCACATGCCTGTTCCACCTCAGTTCAAGCAATCAGACTGCAGAGACCTTCTTAGCCCTGGAAATTTTTTCCAACTCCTGCAAACCTCTATTGACAGAGAACTGTGTTTGTTCCACTTACCTGAATATTGCTTTATTTACTAAAGTGGAAAGAAGCGAGATTACCCCTGAATAATCCTGGCTAAGAATCTGAAATGCAACAGATGCAGAAATCTGGAAACAGCATTTTATACCCATTGATGGGCTATAATGATGCCATTTCGTGGCACCAATCCACTAATTTCTCCATGATCCAAGGCACTGCCAGGCACTACTCTGAGGTGACAGACAATGCTCTTCAATGGGTGAGTAAACTGTCAGGTATGCAGAAGGGCTTAGTTTTCAACAAGAATGAAAGCGTTTGTGCATATGCTTCTGTGGAAGAGACTTGGGGGATGTTGTACTTGGCTGTACAGCTCAAACAGTGCTGTCAGTTTTAGAAATTATAACAGAGGCTGGATCATGAAACCAAAGGAAGCTTGTGAAAACACAATCTGAAGCAATATCTCCTAACATAATCTAGCATACACGGGTCAGTCCCACCCAAAGCACTCATCTCCAAGTGAAGTAAGAACTCAGAAAACAGCTGCATACAACAGCACATATTCAAACTGACGGTGTGTCCCAGCAGACCAAACCCCACTGGGAACCACCCAGCACCAAAATGTCTTTTAGCCAATAGGTTCTGCTGTACAAGCTTCAGGAAACACCTTGGTCTTTGCTGCAGCTTCAATGAAGGGAGGTCCCAACTCAGTACACTGATACTGAATGTTTCAAGATTTCTAAGCCAAAACCAGTAGTTCATACTTCCATCCATCAGCTAAGCAATGTTACGTGAGGAAGCACATAGAGATGAGCAAGATCTCCCATCGACCATTCACATTTTTCCACCAGAAGTGGAAAAGAAGAACCTTCATTTCTTCAAGGTTTGGTTTTTGGTTTTTTTTTTTTACTGAATAGATTTTCCTTTTTAACAGTATTTTCCTTTTCAAAGCACCAAGTCTTCATTTGCCCTGGAAGGCCTTGGCTTTCACTGACAAAGAAAAAATCACTTAAAAAGAGAAAGCCCTACCACCATGAACTGAACCACATCATCTGGGGAAGATTTCTAATGGGTCTTACAGGACCCATCCTCCAGGCACACCCCTGCCTTTTCCTTTACACTACTGAGCAGTGCTGGACTCCCTCCCTATCTCACTATGTCCCACTGTGTCATGCACACAGTAAAACTAGTTCTGTGGTGTCTCAGAAGAAGGGAAGGAGGGTTAGCATTACAGAAAAAAAAAAACATCTGTCTTTGCTGTCGGATTTCCTTTTAGTCCCCTAAAAAGTCACTGACTTCCATGTATATTTTCAGTTGAACTATTTCTTGCCTCACTTTTGCAAACATTTTCCCTGTAAGAGGGGGTGGGATTTATCCCAGCTCTAGCAATGCGCTCTCTGCTTGTAGCCAGCTTTTCTGGTTGCTTCCTTTGGATGGTTTGAATCAAAGCTACCATTCATCCAAGACCCACTCCTGCACAAGACCTGGGCACACTGATCCACCATATACTCATAGGAAAAGGACATAAAAATAAAACAGATGCCATTAGCAGTCAGAGCACACATCCACTTGCTAACCCCCCTTTCATAGCCTTGTGTATGCCTTGAATCAAAGGGCTTACAAGACAGAATGCTATGAATAAACTCAGTATGAATAAAGTATGAATTCTCTGTATGAATAAGGTCTTGGAGTAAGCGTTCAGAAATCCAGTGTCACCCTGAAGGCTCCCAGTACAGAGGGAGGTAAAACAGGAGTGGCCCAGCAGTGCATCAGCCACAGCTTGCAATCTGTCCTGCCAAAGCAGATGAGCTGAGATTGCCAAGCCCAGCGCCGACACAAGGTGAGTCTGGGAGAGAAGGCTGCCCCCAACACCCTCCATGCTCAAACAGTGCTTTCATGTGGCCCTGGCTCCAGAAAGAAGCTGCTCAACATGGAGAATGACCAACCCCAGGATCCATCGCTGAGCGAGTGCTTCAAATGTGCCATTGATTGAAAACCTGAGAACGGAGATGGTGAGGCTGCCTGGACGATTCACTCTCAGCCCTCTGCTTCGTCTGATCCATAACTCAGAGTAATTGCATGAAGCACAGTCCAGAGCACCTACACCTTTTACCAAAAATATGGTGCTTAAGATGTGAGGAATTTCCTGTGTAGCACTTATCTACGGATTCACCAGTAGACGCTAGACTCAGGCACAGTGGAAGTCACAGGAGGAGCATGAAAGCAGCAGGAAAAAAACACAAGCCATGTTGCTGGTTAGCTGACCTCCCATGTCCAGCTCACCCACTAAAACTTTAATAATGAGCCCAACCTACATGAAATATTCAAATTCTGTGCTTCTCAGTAATTCTTCACATGACATATCTAAATCCCTTTGTGGTTCTCCACAAGTCATTATATTCTGTATCTCTATTTGCAAAGTCCTTCCACTCCAGTACCACAGCAAAGAGCCTTCCCTCCCATGCTTAAACAGTATTATTTAAAAATACTGGAAAAAAAATACAAAATGGGTATGCTTTTCACTCTGTTAGCATTCTCCTTGACTCTGATCTTCTCCCAGGGCCAGAAATCCTGGAGCCATCCTTGACACTCAAGCTCGCTTTCCCTCTCTTGCCCCCTGTGTCCATAAATCTCCCTGTCATCACCTCCAGATCACTGGCAAAGCCCTTTCTTACCTTGACCCTGCTTCTGCTGAAATCTCTATTTAGATCATAACTACTTCCTATCTGGACTATAGTAAATTCTTGTCCTCTTTTTCATTTTTATGTTCTTTCTAAAACAAACCCCTTAAAGTTTAAGTAATCCAGGTTCCTGCAGACACACTGCTCTTCTCCCCTTCCTTTCCTCCTCCAAGCTTCTTCCCTTTTGGAAGGAAAGGATTGCAAGATGTGGGGAGAATACTGCAGGTCCATCCCTATCACCCTCTCTCTGCTGGTTTCCAGATTCGTTTTGCACCCTAGGGACCCAACACTGGCTCACAGATGCCTTCTCCTATACCTCTTCTTATTACAAGTACCAGTTTGTTGCAGTGTTTGAGTTGTCTTAAAACTGGAATCAGGGAACAAGTTAGGGCAGGGTGAGCCAGGATGTGCTTTTGCAGCACAGCAGCTATCCTGCAAGAGCCACACATAAAGTCAACACTACTGGTCCCAACTTACAGCAGGGTATGGAATGAGCTGCCCCATTTCCCCCATAGGGTAAGAGCTCTTGTACAGGTAGGTACTGCAGAGGCTGCAAAAGCAACATTTAAGTTAAAAAAAGACCACAGACTCAAAGCTCATGGTCCAGACTGAGCAAGGATGCCCACCAACAACTCTGTGCAGCCAGCTGGCAAGCAACAACTCCACGGGCAACAGGTAAACTATGCCCCAAGAGCATCTGAGTACCAGTAGGCACTTTGTGAGAGCACACAAGGTTCACAGAAACCAAGAGCAAAATGAATTTCACAGCAGAGGGCCTCCAGGAGAAATGTGAAAGGAGCCCAAGCAGTGATTCTGCAGATCAACTCAAGGAGTATATAGAACAAGGACAGAATTGGTGACATCCTGGCCCACTCACGGAGGGCTTGGGGACCATCCAGTCAGCACTACCCTGCCAGGACAAACTCTGATCCCCATTTTTTGCAGAGTACAAAAAATGATCAATTGCTCACAGAGGAATTGCCCTCGTCCCCCTCTTATGAAAAATGCAAGGATATCTGTATCTGTGGGAGAGGCCACCTGGAGAAGTTTAATTTTAGAAGACCTAAGGTAATTGCGTTTCTCTCTTTCCTGGCATCCTTAGTTGCTGATTAATGTGGAGTCCCAGCCCTCCGGGCAGCCTGGGGAAATCAACAACGGTAACCCTCAGCAAACGTTTGTATTTGTGTAAGCAATGACAACGATGCATACGACACGCCCTTCTTTCTCCCTCTTCCTTGCACCAACAGGAAAGTTGGAGGTGGGTGCCAGAGAGGAGCTGCTTCTATTGCATCGTTGAGGGGGGGACCACCACGGCCCAGCAAACATGCACACATGCTCCCCTTTCCCATGGCCAGCCCGCAGGGGTTAAAGGTGGACAGAAAAAAACTTAAAATAAGAACCCAGACCATTCTCGGCGGTGCTGATTATGACGGCAGTGCCACGAGCACCGGTGGCACAAAGAGGTGCAGTTTGTCCTGCCGCAGCATCTTTCACTCCGGCGGACCCGGCTGCACAGACAAATTGATTTGCAAAGGTTGAGGCTGGCAGCTCAGCCTGCTTTGCATACCGAACGCTCCCTGGCGACACAATAAAAAGTAGCCTGGCAAACAGAGGCACGCAGCGGGAACTGGCCGGTTCAAAGTCCAAAGCCCACACCCCCTCACCCCAGTCTGGTTTGAAAGGTCACCGTGTGTCTGGGAAAATAGTCTCAGGATACGATCCTTTATTAAAGGTCACTATTTTTCAACGGCACTTAACACACACTTGCACACAAATTGAGGCTGGAAAAAAAAAAAAAAAAAAAAAAGAAAAAAAACCTGGGGGCTGCCTCACATTGTACATTGTGCTCGCAAGATTTATGTCTTGTGGTCACCAGCAGTAAACACACACTGCTTCAGTATTAAAGTTCACATTAATCCAAAGATTTTCAGTCTCCCCATCCCACCCCCCCGTTTTAAATCAGCCTTGGTCTTTGCAAGGCAAACAGTGGCAAGTCAGGACTTAAACGAATCACTTTTGTTTCTCCTTTGCTGCTGTAGTGTTACCTTCCCATGTTTTCATATATTTCTGTTTCAGTGCTGGCTTCAGTCTTTAAGCACAGCCCAGTCCAGAGTTTTTGGTCTTTCACACCCTGCCCATGGGGGCTTTTTTGCTTTAATCCTATCATCTCAACAGTTCATCTGCGTACAACATACTGTACTCTGTGCTGTAGTACAGATACCGAAAGATACTGCTCAACAGGAAGAAAAAACTGAATCTCACCAGCACGCATTACAATGGGAAGTGTGGTGATTAAAAACAGAAAGTAGAAAGCTTTTTTTTTCTTTTCGGTCGGACATCTATTTTGTCTTATCCTTATGCAAATATGTTATTAAAGATAAAACAGTAATTCCTGTTTCTCTCCCTCACAAGTATAGATATTTTCTTCTTTACTAACAGAGCCTTAAGAAATCCCGTGCTGAATTAATAGGAAAGTCAAATTTAGTGAAGACACTAAGGTTTTAAATTAATTTGTATCAGAATTGCAAAAAACAGTGAATTTCAAATAGGACACAAAGCATGCAGTGCTTCGGATTTCCATTCCATTACATAACTGCATTTTCTAAGGCTTTACCAATGGTGCATTTCCAAGCCACCCAGAGCACATTAATTTATTTTTTTATTAAAACAGCTGTGAAAATATACGTGTAACTGTGAAAAATCCCGGGCTTATTGTAATACCCTAAACAAAACAAAGATGGAAAACATGTTTTGTTTTTAATACAGATTTGCAAAAACTATCACGTTTAACAAGAACTGATTTTGCATGAGTTTCCCTTAATACTTTGCCTCAAATACGTTAATTTCTTTGTCCATTCACCCCACACCTAGCTGGGATGCAACTTACAGGCAAGCTCCTTTGTGACATCTTGGGCACCTCTGAGCAGTTATCAATTACGCTCTTGTTAGAGCCAGCAGACCACAGACCCAGAGAAAAGGAGCAGCTCCCATGCACGGCCTGGAGGAGCAGCAGGCAGAGGAAATGAGAGTACAAGGTAGAAGTGAAACTGCTTGAAACCAAGGAGCCTTTTGAGCGTGCTGGGCTGGAGCAGCTTGCAGAGCCTTTGGTCAGAGGATAGGTTTGTATATATTATTTTAAAATTGTTTTATAATATATATTACCTGCCAGCCTGCTCTCGCTTTCCCCCTTCATCACCCTCCACTAGAAAGAAGATGAAGGTCTCAGGATGGGCTGAGATCAGCCCTTTTCCAGAAGATGTCTTTGCTGAGTCCTGTGCCTCCCCAGCATCACTGAGTTGTTAAACTCAGGTTCTCTTGCACTACCTATGGGGTAATTCATTATTTGATAAAAGTTTATTTCAGATGCAGTGGTGGAACTGGGGGAGGAACGCTGGGAGCTGACAGACGTAAAGGTGATAAGACGTAAAGGTGGAAAGAAAACAGTTTCAACTTAAATAGCTTCTTCAAAAGGAGAGTAGCCACGGGTCTCCTCCACCCACTGCTCTCTGCTGGTTGCCATAGCCCTGGCCAGCAGTTTGCCTTGCCAGTATTAGGCTAGTGCCTGCCACCTCTCATCACTGCTTGTAGGAAGAATTCTGCTCTTTGGGGTATTAAGTCACCCATTCGAGTATCCACAATCTTGCTTTCCTCCTTCCTGCTCAACGAGGTACATGTTATATCAGTTCTCATCTCTGTCCTAGCCTGAGTCACACCCCAGCTGCCCAAAGATGAGACCTGCACAGGCACGTGCACTGCATTGCTCAAGCTGTGCATGAGGCTCAAGCTCACAGTAAACAAAATGCAACACGGCTGAACATTAAGCCTTTTTTTCTCCCAGCTGCAGTGGCAGGTGAAGCAGTAGAGGGGAGCAACAAGGAGAGCAAAGTTAGCTGTTGAGTGAAGCCTCATCTGTGCAGATTACAGGAGCAGCATCAGATGGAAAATATTTTTTTCCTTTAAACATTTGAAATAGTTGGAAAATCTTTGGGAGTTTCACGGAGAGAGAATCACAACCACAAACGAGCTCCTCACATTCAGTCTAAGATCCTAGCTGGTCACCTGCAGAATCCAGCTTGTGTTTTCTCAGGCAAGCAAACAAGCAACTCTGAGGAAATCTGAAAAAAAAACCAACTCCATCCTTTGCATGATACTTCATACATCTGCTGGTGGTTTCACAAAAATAAAAGGGTTTTTTTTTCCCCCCATGTGACTCCAACCTGAATTTAAAAAGAAAAAATTTGGGAAGGGAGAGCTTTTGCCTCGTCTCTGTTGTGGTGGGGTGGTCAGAAAAAGGAACTGCTGAGTCTTTCTCTGTTCTGCTCAGGTCCTCCCAGGCCAACCACAGCTGCCAGGAGCTTCCCACAGCATTGTCCACTCGGTACCTGTTTTGCTAGAGTCCTCTCCTCCTCCCTAAAATAAAGATGATACCCAAAGGGTCTTAATGCAACTAAACACACCCATCTGCCAGGGATTTTGATCTGATTTCAAAGAAAAGTAATTTTCTCCTGTGGAAACTGAAAAGGCTGCTTTTGACATTTAGTTCCTGTAAGAGTTGGTTCCCCAGGTTGAGGCCAGTTTCTGAGAAAGTTGAGTCTCTCATCTGGCAGCAAACCAAGACCTTGGACTCATCACTGCACTCTCCTGTTCCTCAGTTTCCTTTCTCTTAAATGTGGTAACTGCCTCTTCTGATCCTCACCTAGGAAAAATTAATGCTTGCAAATTGCTTTATCACGTCCCACTCTTCTGTTCAGAGATTTCATTTCAGTTATTGTTCAGTGCATCAGTAATGTGAAGTATCACGTCCCATTAAATTAAAATCTGAAAAAGAAACTTCTGGAAATGGAAAAGATTCAAGAACATCTTTCCAAATGCAAAGTACCTTAGAGAATGGAATAGCCCAGTCCATGAAAAAGGGAGTGCCACAAATAAATCCTCTTCATCAGAGGAGTGGTCATGCACTGGACATATCACTCTGCACCCTGAAACCAGTTTCCACAGTGCTGATGCCCTGAGTTTTGGGGCGCGCCCATTTTGTCAGGAGGGTACAGAAGATAGATTTTGCATCTAGTCTGTGATATCTGTGATCCTACTCACAGTTTTGTGGCAGTTTGCATTAGCAGAGGAACAGCACAGCGTGCGGGTGTGATGCCGTGGCCTAGATCTCCTATATGCTTAAAAATTAATCAAAAGAGACACAAGTCTAATTGATAGACCCCACAGGTGAAGACTAGATAAATTCCAGGTGGTGCTGCAGTTCTTGGGACTTCTGCAGAGAATGGTGCTACAGGATCTTTTGTATTTTCCCTCCCTGCCAATGCTGCACAAGCTGGGGGTGTTGTAATGAAGGTCTGATACAAGTGACTGAAAGCACAGGGTTCTGATTGAAAGCATAGACTTTTCCCTGCGAATCAGACCACTTCTGGTTTGCAGATTTCCTCGTGTGAGCCTAGGAGGTTTTGCACATCTGCGCTAGTTCTATTCAATAATAGCAATTCCATTTCAATTAGTGGTAACTACTCACTTGCCAAGCTTTGAGGGGCCAGATCTGGGATTTGTACTCAAATTTTCTTGGATGACAAGGGGTAACCTTTGGGTTTTTTTGTTGATTTTGTGTGTGTGTTTGTTTGTTTTTGTTTTTTGTCTTTCTGCCTCTACTTAAACAATACATTTCCTTATGCCCTACTTGACTGAGCACCAAATGTTGGTACAAAGCATCAGATACTGCTGTCTGCCAGAAAGACAAACACTATAAATGGCCAGAGGTCCAATGTGGCACATCAAGTCCTGAAATTTTTAATTTGACATCTTTTTTCAGTCATGCTTCTACACTGCTGAAAGAAAATTAATGTCATGCTGTTGGTGCATTTTGCTAGCTTAAGCCTGTTACCAGCCATGAAAAGGGAAAAAATGCCTCTAAAGTTAGTGCAAGTCCGAAGCAAATGAGCCCAAAATATCCCAGGCTCTGGATTTCTGGAAAAGAGAAGAAAAAGAAAATTGCAGTGGGAATCCCTTTTCTAATCCCAACTTCCAGCTCTCCCAGCATCTTCTTGTCTGAGAGGCTGTGCGGTACGACTCACATCTCACTGCACCAGCCCTGACTCACAGCATCTCTCAGCTGTGCTGCAGGATGCTGGGGCCAGCCAAAAGTCCTTTGTTACCTAAAGCACTCAGACTAACACTACCTTTGTGCCTTGCTTTTCACTGAGAAAAGCTGACCTGAGACCCATGTACAGGTCTTGGTAAGACAAGGGAGAGAACTGCTTCTAACTTCATCAGGGACAACCTCCTCTTCTTCTCTGCTCTGCTTTTGTCCATTATCTGTGTTGCTTGTTGTCTAAACGTAAAAAAAAAAACAAATTCCAGCCCACCTAGTTGTTATCCCATGTATTCCAGGTACTGGGGTTCCTATCAGGTGAATCACTTAATCAAATCCATAGTTTGCAACATGCACACACTGTCCACAGCAGAAGAGGACTTTCCACCAGCACACTGCTGTTCCCCACACTAACATGAAGGCTGTTGTAAGCTGTAATCTCACTGATATTTTGCAAAAATGCTTCACGTGGGTTGCTGTTAGACACTAGCATCAAGTGATGGTGTATTTTTATAAGTTCCTAACCCCCATCTCATTTCACATACCTGGTTCCCATCTGTGCATGCTTGGGAATGCAGCCTTACCCTAGGTGGTGACAGTACTGTGGAAGAGCAGAAGTACTTTGTTTAAATGCTTAGATGGGAAAAAATGCTCTAGGGCTTAAAGAGAAATCTCATTAAGTGTAAGGTAAGAAGAGCTCTTTTTTTGTCAAGGAAAAAAATATATATATCACATCAAGTCACTATTTTCCCTGCCACAGCACAGAATATCTCATCCAGTGCAAGCATTCCCACACACTCCTGCCACAGGCTCCTGACCTTCCATGAGCAGACAGCTCTCAGGGACAAGACACCTCTCCATTCCCAGTAGCCTTCTGTTAACCTGTCAGTGGGGACCAGTTGTGGCTGTTATGACTGCTGATCAGGGCAGGGCAGACCAGAGGGGAACAAATCTTAATGAGCCTGGGAAGGAGATCAGCCATCACACAACAATAATTTTTGGCCACTACTTCCAGAAACAGTGTTTGAATTGGTGACCTCGAGCAAACTCTCCTCCAAGCCACCTGATTCTCCTCTATAAACGTTTTAACTGGGGGCTTTGTACACATCTCAGTCCTTCCCTTCCCTGTCACTTTTGTGTCCCAGCACTGACACATGGTTGAACCGATATCCTTCCTCCATTTCCTTTCTTGTTGCTAAATGTCCAGTAGGATTGCATAAAAGCACCCAACAGGAAAGGTCAAGCTGAGTTTCATGCCTGAGGTCCAGGATTACATCAAATTCTTAACGTTCGTCTGGCCTTAACATAAAGCAAGCACTTCCCAGTTTCAGAATAATTATAGCAGAAGCAACAGAATCATATTCATTTGAGTTCTTACCTTAAAAAAATAAACCAGACTATTTCCACATAACATCTTTAGGAGGCAGGCTGAATCTGGGCCCACATGAGCTTACATCACAGAAAACTGCAGAGCTTCCAAAGATAAAATTGAGACTCATTAAAACTCTCTACATTCATAAGGATTTTTTTTCACTACAATACCATGGACTAAAGAAATAAGCCTTGAAAACTTCAAATACTTGCAAGTAGATAGAAGACTGTCTCAGATGTTGAAAACCTTGAATAGAAATCAGCACTGGATAAACAAAATAGAACTAAAAAGCATAAGCTTTTCATGAAAATGCTTAAGGTGAGATCCGATGTGAAGGGATTTAATGACAGTCCATGCCATAATAACACTAAATTTATCGATATGCTTAAGTGGCTCCAAAGTATTTCGGAAACATTAATGAGTTTGTCTATACAGTCATCTCGTGGAATGAGCTGTGTCTCTGGGTTTGGGCACTACATAAAATCTTCCACGGTCATCAGAAAACCTGGACTAAACCCAGGAAATAAACTCAAGACTTCAACAGATGTCTCACTCACAGTTAAGTCTTGCTCAAGTATAATGCTCCCAAGCAAGCTGAACTGCTGGGAAAGGGCATCCATTTGAAACGCTTGAGATTTCAATGTTTTTATTTGTCTATTCCTTCCTTTTTGTATCGAGAAGTTGTTGAGTATGCCTACACACCTTCTTGACTGAAGTCTCTACAAAACATTGGCCACCTGGTGATCCTGAAGTGGAAACATTACTCAGTGTTCCGTCAGCAGCACCCATGGCAATTTGTTCCTTTATTTGCCCTGCTGTCCCCAAGAAACCATTTCCCTCCCCAGCTCTGCTCTTCAGCAAACAATCTGAGCACTACTATTTAAACTGGACAGACTTCTAGGAACTGTTAAAGTTTTTAAGGTCTTACCTGTTGTGGGGTAAATAACTCCCAAGGATGGTACTTCGCAAAAAGATAGTATAGGGGATGGTATATTTTAAGTAGTTCTATATAAACAGTATACAGATAATACAAAAGAGAAGATGGCTCACCTTCAGGATGTCAAGACTCGCAGGGGACTCCACGCGGGAGGGATCTCCAAGAAGAGATCCTTCCCTGGTGGTGGTCAGCCCTTAAATGGGGTTTGGGAGACGTGGAGCCAGGCTCCACCCCTTCCACTCACACAGGTGTATCACCTCCACCTGTGCCCCCATGGCTGACTCGGTGCTCACCTCAGGTGACCGATCAGTGGTTCAGGCCGTGATTCAGCAGTTCCCATACACCTGTACATCACCAGAAGTCCTATAGTTAAAATAGCAAGTGAAGCGTCCTCGAGCCCACTAACGATAAGATCCAGTGAAAGCATATTTTCCTCCTTCCGTGAAAAGTCAGGTATTAAATGGCTGGTGACACAGACAAATAGCCATTAACATGGATGAAGCCACTGCTAAGGCTACTGATGATAACAGTGGAAAGTGATTTAAGCTGGATTACCATTTCAAGATATACCAGTCAGTTAAACAATAGAAAAACCAAGGCCAGCTCCAGGTACAGGTGAGACCAACAACCACCTCCTATCAGGCTATTCACTGACTTCTTTTTCCCAACACAGCTTCTCACAACAGGACCAAAGGAGCAGCACAGATTGATCCTGAATCACATCTCTCGCACCGCAAGCAGCATTTGGCTGAACAAAGCAAATACAATCAAATTCTGGAGAGAACAAAAAAATCAGCCTTAGCGAGGAAGACGTGGGAGGGAAGAGAGGGAATTGGTAACTATCTCTGTTAACATCAGTTCTCCAGCCATTGTGAGGACTAATTTTATTTGCCTTCACCCCACAGGCTATGCTTGTAAAGGTAAGGGACTCAGACTAGAAACCCAAAAGGGAGACCAGATTCCTCCAGGATGAATGAGGCACAGTGCTCCCTGCTGCACATCCAGACACATGAGCATGTCACTACCCAAGATCATGGGATGCAACTATTTCTAACAGAAGAAAATCAGTATCACTTCTCCTTCAGCTTCCTGGCAGAAGCAGGCACTGTCAAAATCTGAACAGTTTTCAGCTGAGTTCAACCAGCTGAAATAATGAAAGCCCCCAACAGCACTAAGAAAGAGAGTTACCTGCAGAAAAATTCATTTCTGCGTTGTTTAAATATTAAGTACTAGAAATATGGGATATAAGCATCAAATAAAAAAAAATGGGATTACAAAACGCTTCAGGAAAATGAAAGCAGAATTAGTATAACACTAAGGCTTCAGTACCTCACTGGATGAAAGGTCTGGGCCCCATCCCCTCTGCAAGCTGTGGGCCTGTCCTGAGAGGGAAGTCTTACATGCCCCATGACCTAGGAGGCACTGCATCATCAAAGGGGAGAGCTCAGGAGTGAGTAATGCAGAGTGATTTTCTCTTATCTTCACTATAGAAGAGATGATACCTCCCCAGTGTAGAGCAGTTTAAATAATGAAGACAGGGGAAAGAAGATGCAGTGCATACAGCATGTTTCTAAGGGCAGCATACAGCAGGCTCTGTGGTTTGCTGGTGCTCTCAGCCTCCGCAGTGACCTCCAAAGCCAGCATAGATGCTGAGGTTGTATGGGTATCATGATCCTCAATTTCACCTCCCTATTCTTAATGCTGAAGTTGTATTTCAATTAATTACAGGAAGATCTAATACCACCTCTGTACCTACAACCGTCTTCATCTTGTAGAGAGCCCAGGGGCTTGAATACCTACTCCAAATGAAAACATACAAAACAAAGCAACAAAAAAAAAAAGGAAGAGGGGGAAGGAGAGAAATCCTACAGTACCTAGAAACAGGAAAATTAGACTTAAATGTATTACATTTGAATGATGACTAGTATCTAAAAGAAGGTGTTGTCCTCATTGTGAATCGGTGGCCCAAAGCAGCTGGGGATGGAACAACCCCAGCTACAAAGTGGTGCTAGGGCTGCTCTTCTAACAGTCAGGCATTTCAATCTTGCTTATGCAAATTCAGTCCCGTGGGAGCTGTCAGAAATGGTGAATAGACCTCATCGCTGGGAGGGGGCAGAGATCACTTGTCAAGTGGCAGAGTCCTGTATTACTCTGATGCTGAAACAAGGAATAGATACAGTGAAAATACCCAAGCATCCTGTAAGTGGTTGCTAAAGAACTTCTGCTATGCCCCACTTTCAGATGAACTAAGCAAGCATAAAAGTAATGATGCTACAGACATTAAAATAAATAAATAAAAATAAAAGCTAGTTTTACTTATGAGTGCCAAATTCTCGGTTGCTCATCCAAAGCACCAGGGAGAGGAACCACAAAACCCAAGGAAGACAATGGAACTATACAGAAAGCGTGTGGCTTTTTCCAAACTCAGTCACAGCAGATGCTCAGCTTGCCTGATCATTTGCCTTGATGGCTCCCCACCCACGTCCAGCAGACAGTCACAGTTACACACTGTGCAGCAAGAGTGATCTGGGTCTGTTTCTCTAAAAAAAAAAACCCATCTAATGGGTTGTAAGACGGGGTATCCCCCACTGACTTCATTCGATACCCACCCTGCACAGCAGGCTGTGAAATCACCAGGAGGGCAAGTACAGAAAGAGCTATAGAAAATAAAGCTGTTACATCTTTCCCACAGAAAATTAAAATTAAGGACTTTGTGGTGGACATGGGCTGGTGGGATTGAGTGTTCTTAGTTAAACAGTGGGTCTAATCCTGGACGTGATGAGCACACCTTTGAAACTCCATTCTCCTCAGCTAGCAGTTATGTGGTTGGGAAGCGAGGAGGACATGATTTTCATAAAGTGCAGACACAGTTCAGACTTGTCAAAAATTTTCAATTTAAGCTCCCCCCAACTGATAATTTGGTTTTTGATTAAAAATCCAAGAGTGAGGGAAAACTTGTCCTGCTTCAGAATTGTAAAGAAGGTAGAGACTTATAAGGAGACTTCTTCATGTAGCCAGAAGTGTCAGGTTTTACTTATCTGTAAAATTTGTTAGAAAATTTAAATGAAAATAATCTCTTTGCAACCAGCTCAAGTGGGAATAAACAAACAGGGGATCTATTCTCTCAGCAAGTTAATATGCACAGAGCTCACACTCGAGTCAAAGTGGTCTTTGAGTTTAGTAAAGGCCACAAGTATTTCATAGTTCCATTATACGTTGGGAAATTCAAGACACTGAATTCAAGTTGCAGTTGCCTAAATAGTAAGTAAAACTTCCTAGCAAATAAGTAACATTATTTTACTTTACAGGCATGGATTTATTGGACAAGAGAAATGTGGAACTGAAAAGAGGCATCAAACCTCCACAGCATCCAGCCAGCAACAGGCATTACCTCAACCCATAGCATCTCTGAAGCCAGGTAGGCTCCTACTCCATCTATGAAACATCAGTGATTTTGACTCCACTTTGCCGATTGAAACTTGGCAAAGCATTCCAGAAAACCTTGAAATTGGAAAAGGGTGTTTGAATAAACTTCAGTAGAAGCGAAGACATTAATCCAACCAAAGCCCCATTCTTGGAAAGTACATTTCTCCTCCTGAAGCTGCAACCGTAGCTAGAATGCGAGCTACAAAATTCACAAAGATCTTGGTTGTAAGCTCCCCAACCCATCACCCATTTTGTGATAAAAATCCTCCTATGTAGACACCCTCTTTTACCCTCAAGCACCATATTTAATTGTCCCTTTGACTAAGAGCAAATCATCTTGCATCTTAATATCAAGCCTGCTTAAGTTAATCTTGATGTGCTATCATGAAATAATATTTACTGCTCTCCAATAATTTATGCAGTTCCCCCTTTCACCCCTGCCATACAGGATGACAGGCAATTCATTGCTGCCATTGCACACACACATCTGTGACCAACATGCCCGTGTTTATACCATGCCTCCACAGACACATAATGGATCAAACTGGTCTACTAATAAAACGTATGTCTTGACAACGTAGATGAAACTCATGTTCCTGTGGGCCTCACACCTCCACCTGCTCCACAACTGAAAGAATGCTTTTTAATCTTCTTTCTTTTTCTTTTTTTAATTCTTTAGACCATCACTATTATATTTAATTTTGTATTCTGATGTTAAGAAAGTATAGACCACTCACTGATAGTGAGTTAGCCAAGCAGCTTCCAGCAAGCTGAGATACCAGCCTTGCTGACCTGAGCTCAAAATAAACACAGATAGATTAACACTCCATCACCACCACAGCCTCCACTGCTCCTCTCACATTTAAGAAGAGTTGTAAGTCAGCACAGAGTGGCTGAGATAAGGAGGGAGACAGGAGGAACTGCATACAACTCTGTAACTACCTGCAGTCACAAATGACTTGCCAACAAGCAAGTTCAGGCCAGACACGAGCTACTTGAGGCCTCAGCCAGCAGTCACACTCCTACTGTAATGTGGTACAACAGAAGGAAACAAACCACACTGCACCATTAGAATTCAGATTTCTTTAGAAAGTCAGCCAGGGGAGTTTACCTCTCTCTAGTGGAAAGTGCTTCCATGGCCATCCACAACCAGTCTCCACAAATAAGGATGCCAATTAGTGTCCAGTATGGTGATGTGTACGATCACGGGAAAGAAAGCAAGAGAGGACAGCTGTCCACTAGAAACTGACCTCAGATTATGCCCTTATTAGCACCAGACCATCCCCACAGCCACCAGATGGTACCAACTTTCAGTCAATAATGTGACATGTTTTGCAACCACCAAATCCCTTCTCAAAAACAGGGCAGGACAAATCTTATCGCCTGAGCACCTGGGCAAGCTGCTAAGTAGAGGCTTGGCAGGAGCTTTAGGTAGGGTTTGTCTGCACTTGTTCAGCCTGGTAGCACCAGCAGGAAGTGGGGCAAGCATGCTCAGATTTGGGAGGTGCAGGCCTACTGAGGACCTTGGGGCAATTCGTGCCATGATGTCCTCCTCAGCAATCACAGTGCTGCTTTGTAGAATATTTTCAGGTCTATGGGTGTTGTATCTTTACGGGCTTGATTTTGCTCATTTCACAGTAAATCTAGAGCATCTCAACTTTACAACTGCTACAGCTTCCCATTCTGCCACTGCACACAGTGCAAAATAACTGTGCGAATGACTCTAACTGAAGGTGGCAACTGGACTGGGAAGACCAGCACTCAGCTCATGCAAAGGCCTTCAGTGAAGCACAGTGCTCAGTCTTACCTCCAGCTGCAGGATTTTTGTCATTGTGAATTCTGCTCAAGTTGTCTGGTTTACACTGAATATTCCCCCTTCTCAATGATCACAAGCAAATTGGAACGGATCACCTGAAAATGAATTGCTCAGAACAAGCATTGTCTCCATGCAAAGCCTTGTAATATGGAAAGCATGTTTTTACTGCACTTTGAAGCAAACAGAATATAAAGTTTTAGAAGAGAATCTTCACTGATTTTTTGTTTTTTTGTGTTTGGGTTTCTTTGTGCTTTGTCTTGCTTTTTTCCCCTCCCTCTCTTGTCTTTTTTTGTCTGGACTAAACACGTTCTTTGCAGGTTCTGACTTCTGATTTTATTGAACTCCCTGCACTTGCAGAGCTGGAGAAAAATCCATTAATGCCAGCAGAAATATTTTCATCAACTTCAAGGGTTTGGGATCAGGACCTTAGTGCATAATCTTTATACAAATACAAGTAGAGAGTTATTGTCATCCCACTCCTCAGATACACACACTTGCCTGCTAAGCATACTCTGCGTCTGCACATAGTTCAATTCTTTATCTCCCAAATCATTTTCTCTGCTACTCAAAACCATATTTTGCAAATTCTGGGGCTGAATTAGCTGCACTCACAGTAAGCACAGAGCTTTTCCTTCTAGAAGTTTGAGCAAAGACAACCGTGGTATAGGTTCTGACCAGGGCTTTGCCAGTCCAGACAAGCAACCATGCATCAGAAGTGACATTTTATTCTTTCTCCTTTTCAACCAAGTAAATTAAAAGATGATGAAGAAACCATCTGCCTTTTGCACTGACACAATGAAAGATGAGTGATAGAGGACTGCTACCCTTGTGCAGGTCAGTGAAGATTCCCATCAGGCCCCCAGATCCACCCAAGATAGATGTTAGAAAAGTGTTCATTAGTTTCAAGAGGGTATGTCCTGAACCACAGGGCATCAAGCTCAGGTTACCTCAGAGATAAGGTCTGAAAGGTGCTTCATGAGCAAGGATGTCATATACAGCCAATTAATAATTAAAATAATACTTGTGTAAAAATATATTTAAAAGTTTAATTTTTTTTTTTTTGCATTTGCTGGAGTCTCTAACTACCAGCACCAGATCACCCTGTTAAAGAGACTTTGCCAGACAACCACAGAGGTCCATGAGAACTGAAGATGGGACCAGGGCCCACCGCTCCATACGTTGCTTCAGCAGAGATAAACATCCATGTGCACCCAAGCATGAGGAATTTCTACAAGCTATGATCAGTGCCTTTAAGATCATGCGAGACCTCAGGCACTGGTAGTTTCAGATAACAAGGGCCTCTGTCCAGCAGACTGTGGACAGATGGGCATCTGACACTGACAAGGGCCTGCACTGCCCTTGCTTGCCCAAAGAGTGGGGGAATGCCCAACGCAAACCTCCAGGTGCTTTTTCCTTCCCTGCTGAAGACTTTAAATCCTGGAGGTCAGTGGAGAAAAGAGCAACGGGATTGCTTTCCACAATGTGCTGCTTAATTTTTCAGGTGATTTCTCCCCTCTAATCTGTAAGGATCTCACTCCTTGGTGTGTTGCAGAAGTAATTCAACTCTGCTCGTGAGCTAGTCTTTCCTCTGCAAAGGTTCAGAACTATGAAAAATTGATTTCAGGGAATTTCTGTGAGGTAGCCTACAGTATTTCCTATCAGAAATTGTGTCTGTGGAAGTTAATTCATTTAAAGAATTTGAAATCAACTCTGAATTCAGCTTCAGAGGTGCAGGCTTATTGGTCATGTCACCAGCTCTGCATGTATCCGTTTCTTCCCTGGAAGAGGGGAAAAACCTGACAGCAGGATTTTTAAGTTAAAATGCACTTTCTTTTGCTCCTCTGCAGGAGATGCTGGACTGAAAAAAAAATCTGAACTATGTCAGAGCACTCCTCCAAAAGCTGGCCTGGGACTTGAAAGCATAGGCAGCCTGCACAAAGCTCCTCAACCCTCACACCTTTGTACACAGCAAGACTTGAAATCCCCAAGCCCACAAAGATGCTGCAGCGTAATAGGGTTGCATTCATCCCAACGCAGAGCTTGGCCTGAACCAATCCCTCCCCACGAGTATCCAGCTTTTAATGTGGAACTACAGCAGCCAACAGAACCCTTTCCCATTCAACACGGGCACCCAGCACTGCCCGACAGACCTTGCTGAGAGCCTGAGGTGGAGCAAAGAGGCATCTCTGGGCATGCAAAGCGGATGCTTGGTGCAAGCCCAATCGTTGGAGGTGGAAATGGTGCCCAATATGGGAGAAACCCGAGGCCAGGACCTTGCCCTTGGAGACACTGCTAACAGCAAGAAGCCCACCAGCTCTTCTGAGCTTTGGCACTGCAAGCACTTGCTAGCCAAACCTTAATTCTCTCTAAAAAGCCCCAGACCTTCACAGAAGCCTTCTGTTAATAGATCATTTGCACCAGCCCATTGGTTCCAGCAGGTGACATGCTGTAATAAAACTCATTCTCATGCTGTTTCAAAACTCCTCGTCAACACTCACTGCTGCCCTGCTCGAGTTTTACTTGCCATGTTACTGAACAACAAGAGTACTTTCAGTTGCACAAAATGCAAACCACATCCCCAGGCTGTTCTGCCACCCTTGCAGTTAATTACACCTTCAACAGCCGCTGAGCACTGAGTGCAGAGCATCCAAGCTCTCATGTACTAGCAGAGCTGGTACCAAGTGGTCGATGCCCACCAACATCCTAAGACTAAAACCCAGTCTGCTAGAGCTAACAGCTACGTATAAATACTTATTTTTTTCCTCTGTAGGTTATTTTTAGCTTTGACACAAACTTGGCACACGAAACAAAACATTAAGCTTGCACTGTCAATGAGCTAAAAGTGCTCAAACTTACTTCAGATTCCAGGGCAAACCACCCCAAGAGTTACAGTCCGGCTCTGCAATCTGACCATCAATTCACTACACTCTTTCTCCCTTTGCTTCCAGAGGAACTTTTTTCTTTTGCCTACCCTACTAAACTTAAAGACAAAAGCAGTGCCTGACAAGGAGAAAGAAAAATAAACACTGACCTACTACAAACCAATATTCATGGTTCTTCTAGGGTCTGGTCTCAACAGCCAGATTTCAGCCATTCAATTCTGCTTTCTAGAAGTCATCACTCCCAGCTTACCCAGTCATTCACCTCAGTCTTTTAGAAAATGCTCTTTATTTGTGTTTTCCATACAGAAATCACATTCTAAACGAAGGTCAATATGCTTGCCCAACTTCTTTAAACCATGAACATGAAGAGCACAGAAGAACTGAGAAAAATATTGCCCTTCTAAATACAGAAGAGCCAATTTCATTATCAGTAAATTGAGAAGTACATGTCTTTTAATACTGACAATTTATTTCCAATAATGTTGGGGATAGAGGCATTCAAAAGCTCTTAAATGTTAAGTCTTTGGGTTTTTTTGTTTGTTTTTTTGTTTGTTTGTTTGTTTGTTTAAGAAAAAGATATAGTTGTAGTCCACAAACATGAGATGATATGAGGTTATCATTAATTTTTATCTTGGCTGCTTGCCACTGCTAATGAGTTTCGTGTGTCTCAACTGCCATGGGGCTTGTCCTGCCCAGCAGTGGGAAGGTGTGCTGGGAGAAAAGGTGACAGCCACCATCAGTCTGTCACTGACTGATACAGTCGTGCAGGAGTGGTACTCATGATAAGCTAGGTCTCTATGAGCTGCCCGAAGCACAAGCTGATCACCACTAGGATCTCCCCAGGGTTGTAATGGTCCAGCAGATGGTGTCACACCCAACAGGCTGTTCCATGCTGGGCACATCCTTGTCACAAGTTTTAGGGCAGGAAGAATGGGAGACAAGTTCCCCTGTGTGGTAGAGGCCTGCACATCTCAGCAATTTCATTTTGGGGTAAGGTCCCAAGAAAGGATGAGGGAACAGATTCAACCTTATAGCTATCAATCAGGCACTTCTGATCATTCACCGCCAGCTTTATCCTTGGTGTGCTTTTACTCCCAACTCAACAGGAGAGCAGCTCCTCCTGGGCTGGAAACAGGCACCACAGCATTTTTTTCCAAAGCAATTCCTTGGCTCTACACACACAGGCTCTGGGTGCTGAAGGCAGCAGGTTCAGTCTACCAGTATGTCAATCAAGGAAAATTTTACCATTATCAGTCAATATCAGTGGGTCTCTATGAGTCACTGCTCAAGCAGTGTGGATCTACGTGGAGTCAGATGTTTTACTGGATGTCTAGAAAGGAGCATTCATGTGCCAGTTTAACCAGCTAATTGCCAGCTTATCTCTTCAAATTTGTGATTCATCTCAAGGAACACTAACGCACAAAACACTGCTTCAGCTCTTTCAGTGTAGGTTAGGCATCCATCTAAGCGTGGACCGATTTGAGAAGAGGAAATGTCCTATCTAGCCATATTTTGGGTGCATTAAGAAAAAAAAAGAAGTCTGCAATAAATCTAAATCTGGAGTAATCTGATGGAATGTACTTCAAGGTAGATTCATAGAATCATAGAATGGCCTGGGTTGAAAAGGACCTCAAAGATCATCTATTTTCAACCACCCTGCCATGGGCAGGGTCACAGGCAATGTGAGGTTGTAAAAAATCTCCGAAGAAAACACGTTTCTCGACATAATTCACCCAGCTCAGCACAGCACAAAATAAAAGAGAAGTAATTTGTTCATTTCGTTCAGAGTTGGGACTGAGCCACAAAATTTTGAAAGTGATCCAGACCTCTTCCCGACTTCTCAAAGGGGATAAAATGCATGGTGGTGTGTGCCTAGCGAAGAGTTGAGCAGTGGTGATCCTCAGGCATAGGTATGTGTGTCTGCTCCCCAGGAAAAGAGTGAAGTGTTTGGTCCTCAGCCACCACTGCGCTGCCCTGTGTCCTGGACTGTCGGACACGCACATCTCACGTGCTAAACCCAAGGAGTGACACTTGCTCAGCCTTTACTTCATCTCAGTATTACTTTACAGTCGCCATAAATCAAGCAGTCTTCCCCCCTCCTTCCCTAATGTTTTATAAACTGTAGGAGATTGGAATATTTTTGACCCAACAACCTGCATCTTCTGTAATAAATGCCACCTGTAACATTGTTCTATTTTATCAATATTGCTAGACTTCTTAATCAGACTCAAGCTCCTGACTAGCAAAATATATTATCCATCATATTATGTACTTATTTTCGCTGTGAGGAACAATGATGCTCTCTCTTGGCTGGTGCAGGGTAACAGAGGTCAGTGCCTAGTAATTGAAAAAACACAGGGTCAACTGGTCCCCAGCCCAGCAAGCATTCAGCCTGCAGCCACTGCCTGGGGTCACAGTGTGCTCTGTGACAGGGGCCTTGCTGGGACGTCTGCTTCTCTGAATGGGACCAGCACCCAAAAGGCCTTGGGGGCATGTTCGGGGAAAGAAAAAATAAACGGACTCCAGCCAGGGTAGTGCAAGGTTGGCTTGCCTTCAGGAAATCCTTGGTTGTATGCAGCAGCTGTGGTGCGAGTAGTACAACAAATTCACTTACTGAATGACAACAGCTTTATTGGCAAGCCAATTCAATTAAAGCCACTGCAACCAACAAAGTCACAGGCAGCGCTTGCTGCATAACGAATATGGAATCATGCCTACGTTTCCCCAAGTGCTCTCAGCCCTCTCTGTCCCTCTGCATGAGAGGAAAAGGGATGAATGAATTAGGCTCAAAGGATGATAATTAATGGCTGGCTGTCACAGAGACATTTTGCCGGCTGGCGGCCACCAGCTCTGTGCTGCAGCCCTAGCCCGGCTCTGCCGGGCAGGACACCACCTCCAGCCTCATGCCCAACCACAGGGCCCTATCGATAGGCAGCAACGTGTTCATTCTTCTGCCAAATGCATCCTTCAGGCTCTGGTTACAGGGAAGTCGCATTGGAGCTGACATGAGCTTATTATGAAAAAGGTATCCTTAATACGGGACTATAAGCAAAATAAATTTTCTTACAGAGTATGCATAATCATTCATTTTAGTCTTCTGTAGAATAGATAAAACCTGGATTTTTCCTTTCCACGAGAACTTTGCTTTCTAAAGCAACATTTCCCTTCAGAATTCCTCCACATACACTTACATGAGTGATTTCTTTCTGTGGCTGCAATGAGCAAGTCCTTGCTGTCCCCATGGTGCGACAGAGCCTGCGCTGTTCTGGGTCTGGTCCTGCCCTGCTGCACGACCGAGCCTTCCTCAGGTTCCAGTACACAGTCTCATTCAGGAGCTCAACGTATCTCACAGAGCTTCTCAAAGGGACAAATGGAAGAGACACCAGAGGAACAACCAGAAGACATGATGGGTTTCTGGGCCTCTCTGACTTCTCAGATATGAGATGAAATCTCCGCGCACTGGAGCACACCACTAGAATTTGCCTGGCTACTCACTGTGTCAAAGTGACCAACACTTCCTGTGCCTCTGGGAAAGGAAGTCTGAAGAGAACATAATTCATTTGGACATTCATTATGTGCCTCGTTGTTGTACATTAAACATTCATATCTTTAAAATGATGGCGCAGCTATTACCAGCCACAGGATCCCCATTTCCTGGCTCAGCTCAGAGACTGGGGCACAGGCAGGCTGACACCGAACACTTGGAGGGCTGCTTTCAGCAGAAAAAGATCTCTGTTTTGTCCGTGTCACTGAAAAACACACACCTCGTCGTTGCCAGACGGTCCTTCAGTGTTCATTAAGCAGCAGACCAATGGCACAGGCCGCAGTTGCTCCAGCAAGGCTCAGTGAGACCAGGTGAGGGCCTGCGGAAGTCAGGATGGTGCCTTCATGGACAGACCTCATCCTGAGCCCTCGAAAGTCATCGCAGCGCCAGCGCTGGGTGTGTGCTCAGAGAGGAAGGCCGAAGCCATGCCAAGGCACTCTGAAGCACACAGGACTGTCAACCGTTCCTGTTGATACCTGGCACGACTGGGAGTGGCTGCATTGCTAACACAAGAGTCCTCATCCTCCCCGCCAGTAGAAACCCCTCTGTGACACCAAGAACCCTTCTGTGCATAGGCCTCGGATCCGATGGTGGAAGGGTGATCTCCTACAGCCCCGGGCTCAACCTCATTCCCCCAGGGTTTATATCCCAGACACCACCACTTCCTTCTCTGGTGACCCTTCTTTGTGTGCCAAAAAGAAGCACCTGCCCACAGAAGCTCCCTGGGACCCCTTCTTGTTTGATAGGAGGGAACTGCCCAACCCTAGGTAGGGGGAAGCAGCACTAGGCCTTGGGAGGGATTCCCTCACCCCTCTGTCTCCCGGTGCTGCAGCACACTGGAGTCTCCCCTGGTCCTTTGCAATGCTGCAGATCTGCTTTCCTAGTGTATGGGGAATGAGCACACAGCACCTTGACCGAATGTTCTCTCCCCTAACAAAAACACGCAATATGCACATGGCTCACTGGAGTTTAAAGGATCCGGAGCCTGAGATGCTGAAGGTTTTCATTGGCAGCATTTGGAGAGAGGAATGCACAGGAGGCGTTTGCTGTGCAGAAAGCCCGGGATGGGAAGGAGCACGGAGCACACAGGCAGAGGGCAGCGTGCCAAGGGAAAGTTATTTTTTTCCATTGGGCTCTCACAAGTGCTGAAATATTCTCTAAGACTAAATCTCCCCCACTTTCACTTAAACATTTGGAGGTGCAGTCCTCTGCTGCTGTGCTGTGTAGGCTCGGAGGGGCCTGGCCACCCTTGATGGCTATGGGGCAGGAGCTGGGTGCCAGAGCAGCAGAATAATAACGTCGCTGCAGCTTCGCTGCTACACTAGGAGAGGATGCAGACACAAGGTTGAGGGCCGCATGCCTGCACAGCAACCTAGCAAGAGCTAACATATACAGCTGGCAATTGCCTCATTTCCATCAAGCAGGAAAGAAATGCTGTGAAAAACAGATCCCCTGCCTCAAACTCCCCATAAAGCAGCACAGGAAGTGCAGGACGTGCAGAGTTTCCCCTGCAGTCTCAACAGAGGATTGATGGTTGATGAGAGTACTTATGTTCCCCACTGGTCACACTGTGATACCCAGGGAGGTGGAGATGTCAAAGGTAACGACCTCTCAGGGACGGGGAGCAGCAGAGGAAGAGGTGTTAGTGGGACTCCAGCAACTCCCATGTGCACCACTGCAGCCTGAGCTCAGCCTGCTCATCTTCAGGGTGACAGCAGAGCAGGGGAGCTTGACACTGCCCGTAGGGGAAAAAGGAAATGTCAAAAATAGGCCTTGTGAAGGGCACCTTGAGAGCACTCATTGAGCCTTGACCAATCCACCAGAATCCTGGCTGGCAGCACCCGCTTGTCCCAGCTGTTTGCTGGCCCAAACCCGCCGCACTGGACAGGAACAGACGGAAGCTGAACAATATGACAAGAAGTGCCCAGTGCGTCACCATTACAGGCAGAGCCTGCCACTCATCCATAACTCATCCTGCAAGGGCCAGGCCTTGTCACGGATTGCTGGTCCCCGCCTCACAGAAATGCATTTGTGACTTTCTGCACCATAACTGCACAACACAGAGAGAACATCCTTCCCCATTTCACCGCTACGAAACCGCCACTGCTGCCTGGGGCTGGCATGGGAGCACTTCCCCATGCAGATGGCCACCCCTATGGGCTGTGGTTTGGCAGGGGGAAGCTGGGGCATCTGATAATGCCTGGGCTATGGGCAGGTTCCTGGATGTGGTCAGGGTGAGGGTGTGGGGACATGCTGGGAGCGGCTTGGAGAAGGAGAGTGGTGAGGTACTTCATCAGGCTGCCCAGAGAAGCTGTGGATGTCCCATTCCTGGCGGGGTTCAAGGCCAGGTTGGATGGGGCCCTGGGCGGCCTGATCTACTGCCTAATGGAGTGGTTGGCAACCCTGCGTGCAGCAGGGGGGCAGGAGCTAGATGATCTCTGAAATCCTTTCCAACACAAGCCATTCTATGGTGCTGCCGCAGCCAGAAGTCTTTAATGTTGAAGCAGTTTCTATGGGTGGATGACTGCAGCTTGCCCGTTCCAACAAAATGTTGCGCTTTCTCCACTGCTTTATTTTACACAGAAGCGTCCGATGCCATGTGCCCTGTGGCAAAGCCACCCCATGACACCCCATCAGTGTCTGTGCCTCCAATGTGGCACTGTGCATGGCTCCATAAATACCTGCAGTAGAGCGTGGCACAGTGGGCGCTGGGCAGGGCTCCATCCCCTGCATCCCAGCTTCTTTTTTCATGATAAAGCACACTCCACAAAAGAAAAAAAAAAAAGCCACACATGGGCCAACTTCAGAGGTATTCCCCCTAGGAAAATTAAATACTCAGAATGCTTTTTTAAAGTGAATTAGGCCCCCTAATTTGCATCCTATAATAAGGATGTTATCACGCTTTATGGCTCAGCTCTTTAGTTCCTCGCTCTCAGGGGCTAGATTTTCCCTCATGAGTTCAATATATGTCCCAAATTAATGTGATTTTTAAGACGACCTTCTCCTGTGCTCCCAGCAGCACCTTTAAGAGGCTGGGGCTGTCCTGGCCACAGCAGGTGCCCAACTCTAGCTGGGTCATGGCCAGTCTGCCCCACCCCGCACCATGCCAAGGGTGTCATCTACCACTTACATTTGGCTTAATTATGGAACAATGTTACTGGAATATTAAAGTAGTGTTTAACGCACAGGAGAGAATGAGCTAGTCCAGGAAACGCACAATTTCCCTGAGCCATCAGCCCTTGTCTCCCCTCTCCTGATCCAGCACCACCCTCCTGGCAGCCCCAAGACTGAGGCTGGGACAAAGCAAGGCAGGGGGGGCTGCGGGCAGGGAGGGGCGATGGGTCTGGGGTGGGTGCTGGGCTCGCAAGGTGCCCCAGCATGCTGTGAGGAGTGCTGCTGGTAACCCTGCTCTGCCGTGGTTAGGATCATTCTCATTGCCTCCACACCTTGTTTTATATAGCAGGGCTCTGCTCCAGGTATGCCTTTTGCCCGTCCCTGTAACCGCCGGTGCAGTGGGAAGGTGCCATCACTTGAGTACAGGGAGGCCAGGCAGCAGTTGTGGAAAGGACTGCTGGAAGGTGCACAGCACATCCAGGTACAGTAAGCGTGGTGCTGCTGCTGTGGGCTGGGAAGAGGTAAAAGCATTCACCTTGCACTGAAGGGCGGTGCAAATCTGTCCGCAGAGACGTGCTGGGCCTTGCTCATCTAGGGCCGACAGCCAAACCTGATCCTCCCACCCAGCTGGGACCTGGGCTTGGGGACCTTCAGCTCTGGTGATGGGCTCTGCTGAGCCAGTGGTGGGCTGTGCTGCCCCAGCAGTGGGCTCCTACACTCCTCCCAGCACATCTCAGAGTGCATTCACCTCGCCCAGCACCTCAGCGGCTGAGTGCTGCTGAGGCCACACCAGGACAGGGAAGGTCCAAAGACATGATCACTTTCCTGTGCTGCTTCAATTTAAAGATGCTGTAAAATGTCACAATAACTGGAAAGGCAGTAGCCCTGTTTGTTTTTTTTTTATTAATAGCAAGTATTTATTAGCCTCCTCGATTTACATTACGTTTCTGAAAGCCATCGGTCTGTCACATTCTTCAGCACAGGGCTGAGTTGGTTTTCTTGATCAACACAATATGGAATATAGATCTGAATATTAGAAGCCAAATACAACCTTCATTTTGCATGCACATATCCCACCAACGGGAGGCCCGTAATGAATCCTGTATAGCCCTTAGACACATGCATTGGCAGACATTTGAGGAAGGTGGGAGCTTCTGTACATCGCCACCAGGAACACACAGGGTGACAGCTTCACCACGGGGCCACCATCGGGGCCAGAGCAACCCTGCAGAGCATCGCCCCCATCACCAGGATGTTGGCATCCACACGCCTCTGGGTTCAGGTGGTAACACCGTCGCCCATCTGTGCAGCCTACATGATGTCCCTGTGGCACATGGCACATAGTGGATTCACAGCACACCACCCCTACAACCTGCCCAGGTGCCTGGTGAGGCCGCACTGCATCTGTCCGCCTGGCCATCGGTTTGTTGGGCCATGTTCCTCATGACAGTCCAGGTGAAATTACCCTGGAGCCACTACTCCCACTATCTGAGCTTTATCACCACTAAAGATGCAATAAAAGAGCAGCAAGAAACAAGCCCCTACCAGCTGTATAACCCTATCCAGCGGGATTAAGGAACTAGGGCCATCACTCTGGAGTGGGAGTGTTGAGTGTGGTTTTGGTTTGTTTGTTTGCTTGTTTTTCCCACCATCACTTCATCTTTCCCAAGGAATGATGGATTGTTTGACCCCTGTAGGAGATGAATATGAGAAGGCAGCTCCTGGGGGAGACACGACGGAAGGCAGCAAAGATTTTGTTGACCTGGAAGTGGGATTAGGCACAACACAAATCCAAGTGGTGACCCAGCCACAGCTGCTAGGGGAACTCTGTGGGAGAAGAAGCGGAGAGTGAGAACAGAAGCAAAAGAGGTGCCCCTCTCATCAGGAGGGTGGCTGCAGCACATTGGTCTGTCTCTATGCTGTTGTGGAGGGCCATGCCCACCTGACTGCCGCTTGCCCACTCACTGCTCTGAGCTGCCAGGAGCATGTAAGCCAACCATTCCTTAAATCCAAAATGTGTGCTATCAGGAAAGCAAAATTTGGGTTAGACTTTGCAAGAGACTTGAACTTGGGGTGCATTTCAACATTCAGGAAAATGGGCTTAGAAATCAACACAGCATGGACAAAATGCCCTCAAGTTTGAAAGCGGCCTTTCAAGCAAAAAAATAAAAATAAAAAAAATCAAAGCTAAGTTCTCTAACTCTCTGGCTCATCTCAGCCCACAGTACCAGCCATCAGACTGTGTTCTTCTTCGGACTGTTCTGACTGCTGAACATAAGGAACTCGAACGCACCGCATATGTGTCACATTAAGGCAACACACAAATGCTGTGGGTGCAGAGCTCCCAGCAGCTGCAGGTTAACACAGCTCATAGCTTTCCTTTACCCTCCACACTAAAAAAACTAGAGCAGAACCTAGCATGGAAGAGACAAAGCCACTTGTACCCACAGCAATTTTGCAAGTACTGCCTGGGCCCTGACTCAGACTCCACCAGCTCGGTACCCAAGCAAGCTCCGATCCCCCAACCCACAGCTGCTGTATTCTCCATTCCCACACTGCAGCACAGTCCTGGGGAGCTACAGCCCGTAAGTCCCATCCAAGACAGCACAAAAGCACACACTTATCTTCTGTTCCACAAAGCACTTGGGGACCGACCAGTGAAATCCTTGTCTGGGGGCTACGCTTGGGGCAAGGCACGCAGGAGAGTGGTGGCCCAGGGCAAGGCACAGGGAGCAGTGCGGCCAGGGCAGGGCTGGGCTTCACCCGCACCACATCTGCCCCGGGTCTGTGGGCTCGGCTGGGGGCTGACCGCCAACAGCAACACGACAAAGGAGGCCACAGATCCTGTCGACCCCAAAGCACACTGCTTAACAGCAGGAACGGGATACAGCAGTCGCTATCGGTCCATCACACGTGGGAAGTGGCAGAGAGCACGAGGACGAGCACCAGGGCCAGCTGTGAGCCCTGTGGGGCTTGGCACACCGCTCCTGTGCATGGTGGCAATCGTGGCCACTGCCCCGACTTGGCCACTAATGGCAACGTAAAGAAAGAGCGAACAAAACCTAAAACTCCAACATTTATTATGGTGATTGCCCACCTGCCATGGATCCACAACTGGGTTTTGTTTTATTTGTAATTCATAATATGAGTTGCGCTCTATGGGAAATGGAGACACACGTGGAGTTGGGTCCTCCGCACAGGGCCAATGTGTGGGCAGAGTCCTCTCGTCAGCGCCAAAGCCGCTGAGCAGCCCTCGACCTTGGTAGGCATTTTTGCTCTTTTGTTCTTAGAAAAAGAAAGAAACGAACAAAAACTGAACAAAAGTAGTGTTGTACTGTATTACAAAATATAAATACGACAGTCCTGCAGGCTGGAGGAGCTGGGGGGTGCTGCCGTCGGCGGGACGTCAGGCACTGCGGGTCACAGCAAGCCACAGGATGGGGACGCCTCCAGACGCGTGCACTGCCAGCCGCCGGCCCTGCTTCACCTCCTCTCAAAACTTAAGTGCTCTTGAACTTCCATCCGAAAACTGCCAGGCATCCGGGGCTCCCTGGGCACTGCGCCAGCTGGGGGGGTACACCGCACCTGGAGAGCATGGGGACAGAGGAGAGGACAAGTGTGACGCGGACCAGGATGCAACTCCTGCCCCTATCGTCTTTCCTAATCAATAAGGGGTGAAAAGCCCTCCCCGTGCCACCCCGTCCCGCACCCTTTGCCGGGACCCTCAAGAGTGGCCTCTGCTCTCTGCTCTTGCCACACCAAGCCCACCCGTCTCACCGCTGATCCCACACCTCGCTGACCTCCCCCAGCAGCGGGGGCACGCATCCCTCCATGAGCCCACCTGTCGGGATGCGCCCAGAACACTGCCACCACAGGCCCCACACCACTACGCAGGGCCCCGCTTCCGTGGGGATCACTTCCATCACGCTCAGGAGGTCGGCCACAGCGCTGCCACAGGGCTACGTCCCCCCACCGTGCTGGGGTGGTTGCTCCACACCCAGAGCACATGGCTGCACCTCGCGACGGAAGACCCTCCTTTCGTTCTGTTTGCTCTGAATGCAACCAGTTTCGATCTGACTTGAGGCAGGGTCAGGGGCCAAGCACGCTGCAACCAGACAGGGCCAGTGGAGCCCATCCTAGCACGGGGCAGTGGGTGCTGGTGGCTCCGTGTTGCACTTGTGGGCCCCAGCAGCGAGGCTGCCTGCTGCAGCACGCTCCTGCATAGCACTGTGACCTTCCCACACAGCATCCAAAAACAGCTTTTCAGCATTTATGGGGCAAAATGTCGAAGTGGACACGCGTGAGCTGTAGCAACAGCTGGCATCTCTTTGCTTGCTCCGATCAAACCCTGAAACTCTATTTCATCAGATACCCACAGCCTCCAACTCCAAGCAAAGACATGGGATTGCTTATTCCTGCATTTGTTTCCACGCTTGGAAACGTAATAAATACGAAACATCTGTAGCCTGAATTCCTGATACTGTTTCAGTGCCTCCATTCTATAAATCACTCAATTTAGAGGATATTAAATACTAATGGCAACGGGTCTGTGCCACAGAAACGAGTTCCTCCTCTCCAGAGGATGGGGCGTGAGCAACGCTGCTACCAAACGCTGCACACGGGTCCAGAGATGTAGAAGCTCAGAGGTTCCTGGAGCATGGGCTGTGCTGCGCCTGGGCTCCACACCTCTGGGAAACACTGTGGCTTCAGTTTTGGCATTCAGGCTGCAGCCATGGGGCTGTGCTCCCGGAGAGCGGAGTGCAAACCAAACGCTGCCCCGTACAAGAGCCACTGCCATCAAGGCACGCTTTCCACCCTTCATGTGTTCACTGTGCGGCCCCACCAAGCCTCTGCAGGGGCACCTAACTATTGCCTTCAGGAAAGGCAGCACAGAGAAACCTGCGGCTCCCTCGGGCAGCCCCACTCTGGTCTCCCTGCTTTCTGGCAGGGACTACAATTGAGCTTTTCTCCTTTTTTCCTCAAAAAAAAAGTGGTCATTTTTTCTTTCCATACATAGGTGACACGCAACCTTTCCCTTCTACATCCCAGCTACCCCTCCAGAAGGGCGAAATACAGGCAATGAATGATGCCATCACAAGGAGACGACAGAACAACTGGAAAGCTTCACAGAAACCAAATGGAAAAAGAAAAACAATTAATAAAGAAGAAAATGAAAAGCGTGCGATCCAAAGTTACAGTAGGAACAGCAAGAGACAGAACCACAGAGGTGGGTGCTTGGCCTCGAGGCGCTGTGCACGTGGCACTTGTAGGACACAGCACACGGCACCGTGGGCCTGGAGCCCGGATGTTAAGATCCCACGAACCCACACTGCTGTCCAAAAAGGCCCAGGGGGGGCCACCCTGCATGGCCCGGAGTGGCACGAGGGCCCAGAGCCCACCAGAGCGGCCGAGCCACCTCCTGCTGCTGCGGCCCAGGGCTGCACCTGTGCCAAATGAGGACGCCGAAGCGACAAGTGTGTACTTTAAGGTTTTTTTTTTATTTTTTCAATAAAAGGACAAAATGGGTGTATGAACAGGATAATGCAGACAACTGCCAAAAAAACACAGACAGTGGTTTTGTTTTTTTGTTTTTTTTTTTCCAATAGAACTTAACAAAGACCAGGAACAAATACAATAAAAAGCCAGGTTGTAATGACCTTTGGTCATCCAAAATAAAAATTAAAAAAAAAAAAAAAAAAGAAAAATTAACAAAAATCCCCACCCCCACCCCCCCAAAAAAAAACCCCAAAGAAAAACAAAAGATCAAATTCAGTGCCTCCGTTTTGAACAGAGCACGTACGCAATAATAAATAGTGACTCCCATAGTAAAAGATAAAATTTCAAGTTACGACAAACAGCTTTCATTACAGGAATAGAAAAGGCCAATAACAAAATATTCTGCATTGCCATTTACAAAAAAGTATTGACTCAAGCGGGCTTTCTCTTTAATATGCTTTGCATATGAAATTCTTTCCAATCTAAATATAAAGCACCATTTAGTTTTTGGCAATGAAAAAAACTGCAAAACGGTTTTTTGTGGTTTTTTTTTTTTAGCTTTTTTTTTAAGCTTTTTTTTTTTTTCTTTTACTGCATATGAAGGTAAGATGCTGGAATGTAGGGTGATAGAAGGAGAGGGACATAAAGCACACTACGTAACAAACCAACGTTATCAGCTTGCAGTACTGCATACAGTATGGCAGCAGGAAAAAAAGAACAAAAAGATATGTACAACCCTCTGTGACGGCAGCAGCATGACATTTCAACAGCTTTCCCCCAAGCAGCCATCATATGGCCTCTGATCTGTACAATGTCACGCTTTTTTTTTTTTTTGTCTTTTTGAAACATACAAATAATTTGCACTATATTATCCTGCCAAATTAAAAAAATATACTGTGGCAGCCTGTTTTTTTTTCCACTACCAAAAAAGGTACGTTGATACCTTTTCAGAGAACAAGCAACAGTTAAAAATACAAGCTTCAATATAAATACTATAGTGCCTACACTAGATGAACATTTAATTCAAATACCATTCTAGAAATACAGAAAAAAGAGACCATAAATGTATTTTAGCATAGGAATCAACATGAGTGTGCATTTTCCTATATTTAAGTACTATATAATCTTAAACCTTTCCCCGATGCATGTTTTGTACAACCTGAAGAGCTGTGTATATCAAAGGCATAGAATCTCCACTACCATTTTAAATGAGTAACAAGTCTGGTACACCACCAAGACAATGAACCCTAAAATACAGTTTCCCCCTAAACATAATGAAGTGTTGGTTTCTTTGGGGGTTGGTTTTTTGTTTTTTTTTTTTCCTTTTTAAAAAAATTTCTTAACATTTATATTTAAAAAAGTTTTGTACAAAAAAAAAAACCTCTTCGCACTGTAGGAGCGAAAGCAATCGTTCTGTTATGTGAGTGTAGAGTCTGTATCCATTCACAGCGCTGCAGTGTTGCGTCCAAGGAGATAAGCTCATTACTCAAGTACATGGCTGGCAACGTTTGTTGGGTTGTAATATTTTTTTTTGTATTTTTTTTTAATGTTTATCAATGAGATTGTATTCTGTATTTTTTTTTTTCAGCATTCTTGCAACTTTTCCCTTTAAGTATAGACCTGTAAACTGGGAAAATCGTACAGTGCATTTAATTGTCCTATCTGAGCAGTCTTATTTTTATACTCAACCTCTGTACCTTCGATTAGAGGAAAGATACAGCCATCACAGGCAGAGTCAAGTGCTATCTGAACACCAACGGGGCAGGTGCTAGCGTAGTGAGAACACAACGAATCCTCTTCCATGACAACACAAAGAGCACAAAGAGCATGAAAAAAAGAAAAAAAAAATGAAGTACGACTTTAGGGAGCACAGACATACACTGCTATTCTTTATCTTTTCTCTCTCTCTCTTTTTAATTCTCTGTTACTTCTCCAGAGCGTCACATTATAGGCAAGACTTAATAGTTCATAGTTAATCGCCGTCATATCAATATTAGCTTATTCACCTGCTCTAGTTTATATGGCAAACAGTACCACGTTGTGCTGATAAATCACAATTATTTTTTTCGCTCCTCTATCTGTTACACTCGGTGAAGTATTATTGCCAGTCTTCTTTATTTTTTTACATGGTACGTGAGGTCTTAAAGTTTATAATTCAATTGTCAGCTTGACAACCGAGTGGCTCGGGATTTATTTGTTTTTGCGCCAGAATCAATAAAAGATATTATTAAAAGTAAATATCTTCATAAAACGAATTTCCTTACTTGTGTGTTTAACCACGGTGGAGGGCTCTGCGCATTTCACATTCTATTTAACCATCAGTACGGGGGGGATACAAGAGTGGGGCAGGGAGCTCCTATCTCTTTGCACGCTCCGGGAGCGAGGCAGTCTCTACACCAGCACGAAGGGTCGGGACTGGGAGAGAGCAGGCGGAGGGGGGGCTGCCGCCGTCAGGGCTGGGGCTGGGGCTGGGGCTGGGGCTAGGGCTGGGGCTGCTCCTCCTCATAGGTCCCCACGTCCTCGCTCCTCACGCGGGCTCAGCGCCGAGACGAGCTACGAGTGCAGAGGGAGCAGAAAGGAGTCGTCAGCATCGCTCGCAAGAGATCCAAGGCACTCAGATTTTTTGTGTTTTAAACCAAATGAGAATAGGAATTTACCTCTCGGTTTACCGGTGACGGAGGGCTGGGCTTCAAGTAAAGGCCTGTTCCTAAGCGGTACTCTGTCCAATCGACACGTTTATTCGTTTAAGACAGAAATCTAGCTAACGTGACGCCTCTTCAGTGCTAGCGGTCCTGTCCGCAGAGGGTTACCCAGAGCGCGCATTCCTTCACACGTCACAAAACAAAACTGTACATGATATGTATTACAGGATGTATGCAGCATGGTCGGTTCTGTTTGCTCTTGTTTTTGTTTCATTTCCATTTTCTCTTTTCCTCTTTTTTTTTCCTTTTTTTTTTCCTTTTTTTTTTTCCTTTTTTTTTTTTTTCTTTTTCTCCCCCCCAAACGGAACTGGAAACAGCGACGTGTTTGCTCAGCAACTGATCAGGGACAATCGAAAAAAATAGCCATAACATACCATACATGCTGTCTAATTCGAAATTAAAAAATAAAAAAAACGAAAACGAAAACGAAAACGAAAACATACACAACATGTAAATTATTGCACAAGAGAAAGGCTCAAAGTTTGCGTAAAATGCAATAGTATTGCCCCGATACAGATCATGCATTCAAACGGTGAGAACAAAAAGAAAATAAACAGGTGTGCTGGTGACAAGCACTTTCCAAATTTCCTTAGCTTCCATTAGTTTAATCACAAGGGACTAAAAAACCTCTACAGGGAGCTGGGGCGGGGACGGGGAGTATTAATATACCTCTATTCAGTTTTTATCTCATTATTCAAGACTCGATCACTGTGCCATTTTTTCATGTGTTTCTCCAGGGTACTGTACACGCTAAAAGGCATCTTACAAATCTCGCATTTGTAAACGTCCTTTCCCACCTGACCATGTGTTTTCATGTGCCGGGTGAGCTTGCTACTCTGGGCGCAGGCGTAGTTGCAAAGCTCACACTTATAGGGCCGCTCGCCCGTGTGGCTCCGTCTGTGGACAGTGAGATTACTACAGTTCTTGAAGACTTTCCCACAGTACTCACAAGTGTCGCTGCGTCTGCCCTCTTTTGAGCTGGGCCTGCCAGGGCCCGGGCCACTAATATGCGGGGTGCTCCCTCCACTTCCCGTGCCGCTTCGGCCCGAGATGCCACCATCCAGCTCTCCCGGCGGCGTGGAGAAGCGCAGGCTGCCGTTCTCTGATGAGTGCTCAGAGGAGGAGGCGAAGGGCGATTGTCGGGAGTCACCGAAGCTGAGGAAGGGGTCCTTCAGCTGCCGCGAGGCAGCGTAGCCAGCCAGCCACTGCGAGTAAACGTTTTCGGTGTTGGGCATGGTGGCGGTGGGTAGGTCGAACTCCTTCTCCAGCTTGATGCGTTTGGAGAAGGGGCTCAGGGAGCTGGGACTACCTAGCAGCAGCTTTTTGGACAGGCCACCGGAGGCGGACTCCCCGGGGGAGCAGCCCCGGCCGTTGACCGCCCCATCGTCAATGCGGTCGGACTCACCAGCCACCGAGTCTTCGTCACAAGTGTCCCTGTGTACCTCGGCCTCGGAGAGGTGGCCCCGTTTGTGCTTCTCCCCCAGCACCTGATGGAAGGCCTCGCTGAAGTGCTGCATGGAGCTCAGGACCATACCTTGCATGACGTCCGGCATCGACCGGCTCTCCTCTCCAGCCCGAGAGTTGTTCTCGTGGTGGTGGGCTGCCTCCAGGTTCATCCCAAAGCCATAATCCGGCCTCTCATTCTCGGTCAAGTCCTCCTCCTCTTCCTCCTCCTCTTCCTCCTCCTCCTCCTCCTCTTCCTCTTCCTCCTCGTCTCCATTCTCGGGGATCATGTTGGGATCGTTCTCGCTCTTGAACTTGGCCACCACTGACTTGAGGGCACTGCTGGCACTGCCAACCAGGTCGCTGGTGCCCGGCTCAGGGGAGCTGGCAGTGGAGAGCCCGTCATCCGACTTCACTGTCATGGGTGACGACTTGTGCATGTGCGTCTTCATGTGGCGCTTCAGCTTGCTGGCCTGAGTGCAGGCGTGGTCACACAGGTTGCACTTGTAGGGCTTCTCCCCAGTGTGGCTCCGGCGGTGGACCACCAAGTTGCTCTGGAACTTGAAGGTCTTCCCACAGAACTCGCAGGACTTGGACTTCATTGGTGGCTGGGAGGGAGGAGGAGCGGACTGCAGAGGAGGAAGAGGCGGTGTGGCCAGGAACGGGGGCTTGCTGCCAGGCTGGAAGGGCTGCAGCAGCCTTTGCATAGGGCTGGGCCGGCTCGGGGACAGGGGCGGACTGGAGGTGTTGCCGGCCAGCTCCCGCAGCCGCCGGGAGAAATCCATAGCAGGGGGCTCCATCGCCATGGGGTTCAGTCGCAGCACCCTGTCAAAGGCACTAGGGTGATGGGTGGCCAGAGCCATTTCTTCGGCACCCAGGCGCTCTATGCGATGTGGATCCAAATGGTGCCTCGGGGGAGGGCTAAAGAGGGGCGGCGTGGGTGGGAATCGCCCTTCTCCCAGCCCTGACGCCTCTCTCGAGACCGAGCCGGGTATTCTGAGCAGGTTAAAAGGGTTATTGTCTGCAATGTGAATCCCATGGAGAGGTGGCTGGGAAGGGCACTCTGCACCTAGTCCTGATGGGATACCAACCCGTGGTGTCAGGGGGCTGCCATGCTCGCTTTCTAGGTAGATCCGTAAGCCGTGCGTGTTCTGTGCGTGCTGCAAGAGGAACCAGGCGCTGTTGAAAGGTTGTTTACAAGTCGTGCACGTGTAGCTGCTGGGCTCTTCTTTACCTGCAAAACAACACAACAGCAGTGTAAATGTTTAATCGCCTCCACACCTGAGTGGTCCTTCCGCACAAGGCCACAGCCAGGTACGTAGAGGGGAGCGTGCAGGGCTGGGGGAAGCTCTGTTTCCCTTCCCAGCTCGGAACTGAACTCAGAACCGAGCAGGGAGTGGATCAGGGCCTGGGCCAGGGAGCAGGATGTGGAAAGGGGCAGACAAGCAGTGAGTGGGCTGGAGTGGAGCACTGCAGAGGAGCCGAGGCCGGTGAACAGCACGGCAGCAGGGAGCGCGCGCACTCTGTTCCACGGTCATTTATTTTGGGAGATAACATGGGCATTACAAAGGAGCAACCAGCTAATAAATAACTAAAGAAAAAGCAAGCTAATAATGGCAGAAGAAAGCAGCCCCCGGTGATACGTTGCGAAGCAAGGGAAATTAATAACTTCTTGAGGGCACAAGGGAAGAGCAGTGGGAGACAGGGTGACAATGACCATATTGCTATTAGTCCTGGTAAGTTTCTGCATAAGCGACTTCCATCCCCAAATGCAATTGTTGCTCCATGCTGGTAACTGGCAACTAGAGCTAAGACAAGCCCAAAAAAATAATGTCCAGTCCTGTCTAGCTGTTCTATGGAGTTGCTATTTCAGTGATTAAAAAAAACAACAACAACAACAACACAATGCCCCTGAGATTTGCCAAATACAAGTAACAGAAATACCCCCGGGGTCTTCCCAAGCAAGCTGTGCCCAGGGGACTCCCTGCACCAGCCAAACCACTGCAGGTAAATCTCAGCAGGAGACAACGTGAGAGTTACCCAAATAAGGTTTCACATAACTGCCTGATATGAAGAAATGGGAACTAAAGAGAGGAAAAAAAAATAAGCAGATACGGAAAGAAAACACAGTTTTATCCACAAGCGCCTTGTTTTCCATCTCAGCTGAAGAGAACAGCTTCATCTGGGTGAGCACAATGAGTTGAATGGTGAGATGGTAATATGACAGGCAGGCAGCCTGCAGCACCGGCTGTAGAGACATGCTGCAGTCGCCCGCTTCCTCCATCATTACACATTTGGCCTGACAATCTCAATTGGGTGAGTAAAACACACCTCGGCCATCTCCAGCAGGCGTTTAACACTTTAAGCCACTTTAAAAGCTCTTGGAATAATATTTGACATCTTGTCCTTCAACCACAGCCAGCACTCAAACAAAATGCAGCGCGGTGCTTGCTATGCGCCAGGCATGTGAGTGCAGATAAATACTTAAATCTGTTGAAATTAGAGCAAAATTCAACTGGGTTTTCACATTCACTCTGCTCCTCTGTGAGCTCGGAAAAAAAAAAGAATAAATAATCAAACATGGAAATTTCATCTTGCGGGAGTTCTTACCAATACAAGTTGCACACTGTGGCCATGGTGCACTGACAAAGTAAGGCCACCTCGTTTCTCTATTTTATGTATTAGGACAGAGAAAACAGCATCTTGTCTTATAATGAGGATACAACATACAGTGCTCACTATCACATTTTAGTATTCCCATCAACTAGATATTCCAGATCATAAGGGCAGCTAGTGTAATCATTATGTCAATGAGAAGGGCTGTTACGACTGAGACTAAAGATTACATGGAAAAAGCTGCTTTGAAACTAGTAATTATTACCAGTCCACTAATAGCAAATGATGCATTACAGTTTCACCATATAATCTGTATTTCACTCAGCCCCTGCCAGTACAGCCTTATTATATTACAGTGCTCACAAATTCTAAATTCCTAAACTACAGTCATCAATAAAGGTGTTACTTGCCATAATTTGCAAAATTACTTTGTTCAAAACATCTTCAACCGTTATAAAGACTAGAATTGATTTCCTGCACAGTAAAATTAGGGCTACATTGATTTAGTGGAGTGTAAAATGTAATATTATTCTTCATTTGCTTTCCCGAAAAACAAGTTTTTAATTTGCCGTCCATGTTTGGTAATCAAAACGATCATTTGAATTTAAAATCATGTTTATGTACAAAACCTCCCTACTCTCAAACAACCTACCATTTTCAGAAGAGCGTCATAAAGCTGGGCAATAAAAAAAAGCAGTGAAATGGTTAAAATCCACCCGTGGTTTGCCTCCCCCCCCCCCCAATCCCACTTTTGTTGGTTAGCACTTGATGAATTACCGTGGCTACGGACCGACCAGCTAACACAGCCTTGCCAACTGGTAAGAATTATGGTGACTGCTCCCTCGTTACCAGCACAGAGACACGAGCATTTCAGAGGATGTGGAGGTGTCTCACCTTCCCTGCCTCCCACCCCGTGTCTGGTTGGCTCCCGCAGCAGCCCTGGCTGGAAGGGATCCCGTGGATGCTACACTTCATAGCTCACCTCACCTTCCACCGGGGCAATGTGATTTAAAAACGCCACTGGGGCTTTACAACAATTTCCAAGAGACTTACACCAGTGTCCCAAATCCGGACACCACCACCCCGGCCCATGGCCCCAACCTCTATCCCTTCTCTCCTGTCATTTTCTTGTTGGTGATCCACTGGAAAGCTCCTTGGTGCACAAAATGCCCCCCACGTACCGAGGAAGCACGCGGAAAATGTGGCACATGGAGCCCTTTCCAGACCCTCGCCAAAATTTGGGTTTTTTTCCACAGCTTTTCACTCAGCAAGTGGAGAGGTGTTAGCACAGAGGAGCTGTGGGTGTCCCATCCCAACAGGAGCTGGGGCTGGGTGGGCTTTTTCAGGCTGCTTCCAGCTCAAGCTATTCTAGGATTCTATGATAACTTTCTGGAGCTCCATGCAAGTGCTGACATCCACGAAGACATGGGCCTACTTCCCATGATACCCCCATGCAAAACTTCATCCTGAGGACACACACCTCCATCCTCCAGCCCATGCCATCAACACCGCACGGCACTTATTCTTCCATCCCATGCGGAACCAGGTCTCCCACTTTGCAAAGTCTATTTCATCCGCATTTATCAACCAAACTTGTCAACCTGAAGAATGAAATCAGGTTTATTTGACAAGATCTATATTCCATAAATTTGAGTGGCATGTATTACATTTCTAGCCTTAATTCTTTATCAATTGAATCTTACGCCAGCTCCTCAATTATTCTGCCCTGAGCAGATAAGCAAAGTGTTTCTAGTGGTCTCCTGGTTACCCAGTCACCTATGGACCCTATTCACAGTCTGTAAACTTTATAAATCACAAGCGTCCCTTGCCAGCACTTAGGTGCAAGTTGTCAGGGCTTTTTCATTTAAGATGTTTCTCTCCATTGGACATTGTATAAAATACTCCTCAGCTACTTAAAGGGGTAGGAAAAAAAAGATGGACATATTCCTATGATACACGAGTGTAACATTGCATCTGTCCAGCTCTTCAGCAGAAACACAGATCAAATACCTTGCTTTACCTTCGCCTACACCCAGCTGTCAGCCCTCTGGGAGCACCTGCATTTCCAGCACTCTTTTTGGCCAAGGTTGCCTTCTCCTTCCTGGTCAGGACCAGAATAAAAGCAGCTTCCAATTAGCCTTTACAGTTCCCTGTGTACATCCCTCTTTTTCTCAACACACTGAAGACTATAGGGGGACATCCTGTGGCAAACAGGAATGCAGGGCCACTATGAGCCAGGAAGAAACACGATGGGTCTCGTCGACAACTGCTCACCCATGACCACAGATTTATTCCCGTTTGGCACCCCAGCACACAGGCAGCCAGTGATAACACACCACATTTCTAAGGAGCACCACGTAGTACCTTAAATGCCTCTTGGAACAGATCCTACCTTCCATGGCCCCAACAGAAGTGAATTAAGTTGGAAAACGTGACTTAGATTCCAATCTGAAAAACCGTTAACAAATGACTGGAATGGATGCTGGCATTTCAGTGCCTTTCAGGGCAGCTGGCACCATTACTTAATAAAACAGGAAGATACGCCTGCTCTCAGCATTCAGGGGTTTTTCTAAATTGCAAAAATAACAGAGCTGATCCTTCCTCACTGCGCTCACACAGTAACCCAGCGAGCTCCCGACACCTGGGCACAACTCAAGGCTGTGGCCGTGCCCGCAGCACCAGCAGCCATGCCAAACATGGGCTGGGGAAGGGACCAGCTGGGAGGAGAAGCTGTCAGCTAGATGCCACTGCTGGGAGTGAAACACATTCTGGAGCAAGGCGCTCAAGTCCGACCATTGCCAAGTGAGTAATGGAATAATCTGCATCTGTGTGCCAATGTGCTTTGGAAGAGCTTCCTCCGTTTCTCAAAAGTCAGGGCTGGATCCAGAAAAGCTGCTCTCTGGACACGCAGGCGCTTTGGAGAAGAGGAGCAGCAAAACAGCCACACAGCATCACACCTTGGGGTGACTGCCTGCCTCTGCAGGCCCTCTATTTCCCTGTGCTTGCTGCAAGCAATACCCAGGGGAGCTGCCGCACTGCCGCTCCCACGGGAGACTCGAGTACCTGAGACCTCTTGCCATCAGACAGAGACCAGAGCACCTGCAGCAAGCACCTCCCTCACTTCTGCTTGCATGAAAGAATGCCTGAAGACAACCCAAGCCAAACCCAGAGACATCTTCATCCTGCCTTAATGTCAACTAACTGCTTGATTTTTGGACTGATAAACATGGAGTTTGTTATGCTATTTAGAGGGGGGAAGAGAAAGAGGAGTTAATTGTTACCACTTGTACTCGATTCAGCTCTCCTCCATCTGGCCCAACAAATCTCTTTTTTGTTTTTCGTTTTTGGGAATCTGTCCTGCTGAAATTCCTTCAACTGCAAGCAAGCGACATGGAGCCGCTGGGACACGGGAAGCTCAGCAGGGACAGGAGAAAAGTGGGTCCACTCCTGGCTGCAGTAGCCACTTCTCCCTTCAGCATGACACGTGGGCTGCCTGAGGGTGACTCACCCTTTCCTACTGCACCATCAGCACCAGTGGGAAGCAAACTCACCAAACAGGCTTTTCCTTATTACCCTCATCCTTCCTCATGGACCTCCAGGTTACAAAAGGTGTGATATTAATGGTCCACATTAACGAGGTATAAGTAGCTGCTAGTGCTGTTCTTATCAGCAGTGCTGCTGCTGTTCAAGTGAGTAATAGTAATAATAATAATAACAATAATAGCAATAACAGTAATGGCTGCATTCACGTACTACAGAGGACTTTCTGAACCTTTCTGTTTACCACTCTCAACGATCTAAAAATCTAAAAAATGTTTTCCTTCATGGGGTCCTCAGCGGCCCCACTTGCTCCACTACTGCCTTTCTGCCATGGCTTGTCTGTCGGTCCATGACAAACACAAAGTAGTTATTACTGAAAAGAATTCATAAAACTATTCTTCCCTACCTGAGAAGATTTTTTTCTGACACAAATTCAACTTCCTCGACTTATTTTAATAAGACTGGGAACATGCTTTTCACCAAGTCTCAACAATGCCATTGTTGCATGGACTATACCTCTTTTGAAGAACCACACCAAAACACTAATGCCATTACCCAAACTTTGAAAAGCAACGGCAGCAATAAAAGCAAAGGCAGAGTGACCATCACCTCACCATTCAAGTCAACAGAATTAAGGGCAGGGCCTCCAGCAATTCGTTTGTGTTTTCAGCAGGCACCATCTCCAGCTGCTGCTCTCGAAAGCCCCCCACCAGCATCACCACTGGGGCAGCCTGAGGAAACCAGGTCCATCACTTCTACCACAAAGCCTAAAGAGTGTCAGCTGGAAGGAGAAGATTACACATTTACCCAATGGCTGCTGGGGACAATCAAGTTAATAACCCATTTTTTACATAAAAGGTATTTCTATTGCTACAGAGAGATTCCAAATAATTTATCACGTATGATGCGTATGAGTAAATAAAATTATTTCCTTTTCTAATTTCTCTTGGCTCCCTTTTCCTCTTCTTGTTTTCTTGCCTTCTGACAGCCACGTGATGAAGTCTGAGTAAAAGGCAGAGAGTGCTTCAAAAAGTTTCCTTCCAAGAAACAAACACCGAGAAGGCTGTGCTTAGCTGCAGGACCCCTGCAAGAGCAGGGCAGGAGGAGAGAGGGTGACAGAGGCTGTGAGAAAGGAGAGATGCAGCCTCCCACCGCTGCCAGCGAGGCACCACCACCACACCTCCTCCTCACCTCTGCTTTGTCTGTCTTTCTGCAGTGCTTTTTGGCATGCTAAGTTTTCTTTCTCTGCCAGCTGAGGGGTGGAGGGATAGCTGCAGGGCTGTGCATCTCCAGGAGAAGCCTCACTGCATGGGGACGGTCACAGGCAGAGGCACTGCACTGCAGCAACAGATCTGCTCTCAATGGGTAGGAAATGCTCCATCAGAGTGACACGGCCCCGTTCGCCTGCTTGCTGCACTGGGCTTGCTGCTCAGATCGGGCCTGTAGTTTAGGTTCAGTAAAGGGGATGCAAAGACCCAGCACAATTCCCCTTGAGAGCCCTATTCTATCATTTCCTTCCTAAAATGAAAGCCCTCCTGGCCCTCCTCCCCCTAGCCTTCCCCTCTGGCTCCCTTTCCTCTCACTCTCAAAGAATGGTGTTTAGCCAGCAGCAAACCATCCTGACGAAGTGGGGTGGGGAAAAGCAGGTCCCCCCAAACAAGCTCCTGGCTGCAAATCACCGGTTTGGAAGGCAAAGGTTTATTCTGTCCCTCAGCAAGTTCAATGTCACCACAGACTTGCAAGCACAGCAAGTGTTGAATCGGATCCTACAGCATTTTGCTCCATCACTTGCACAAGCACCTATTAGTAGAATTAATAAGAATGTTCTCTGCTTTGCAAATAGGACCAAAAGGTGTCATAAAGTTGTCCAGTCTCCTCCAGATTATTCCATCTCCTCTCCGAAGATAAGATATCCTTGAGGCTGAAAATGATATAATACTGAGAATATCTAGAGTTGGAGGATGAGAGAGTTGCAAGGATTGCTACAGCTTTATTGCACTCCCAGGGCAGGGAGAGTATTTACCATACATACATCATGTCAAGAAATGCAAAAAGGGCATATGAAAATTTGGGGACTCAAGCTCGGGAGTTTAAATTCATGGAAAGGAAGATAAAGAGTGCTTTTCCTTATTTATAGATTTGCAGATGAAATCCAACAAAAAGAGCCCTCCCCAAAAGCCCTCCTTTATGTCAGCATGGCTGATTCAATTTCCCAGCTCACAAGGTCTCCTCTGCCCGAGTACTGCCCAACCCCAATAACACACACTCTCCCAAGGTTAAGATGTGTTTCCTTACAATAATGCAGAAAGCTGTTGTTTCAGTAGCAGCAGCAGGATCCAGCTTTGAAGGACAGGTTAGTATCACACTACATTTAACTGGATTCAGTTCATCTGATTATACAGAGCCTCGCTTTCTGGAATATGTAATCATCTCTTTCTGATGACATTTTAAATATCCAACTAGACAAATAATTGTGGCAATAATTGATAGCTGAGTCAAGCTGGAAGATTATTGATTGGCACAGTACCCACTGAAACAAATGTTCATCTTTCAAACATTACAGTAAGGATGCTTAAATCTAACTTTTGCTGATAAATGATAAAAATGTGATTTACTGATAAAACCACTGGAAGAGAATATGCACTTCAGGATTTGATTACTTTGTGAAATTTTTAGAAGAAAAATTAGGCACCAGGATTTATGTTGTATTTTGTGTGAATAATTGCCAAGCTGGGGACGAGGAGCTGAACATAAATACGTGCAAAGCAGACTCCAGGAGTCATTGATTAACCCTGTACCCCCTGAGCAGCACATACCTGAGCCTGGCTGCCAGCAGCAGAGGTGCATGCAGGGTGACCTTGGTGCTGCGGGTCGGCTGTGAGTGTGGGGCAGGCAATGGGATACAGGGCAGGCAGCTCAGGTGTGCACGGAGGCAGAGCCACAAGGAGGCTTTGATCTCACTTGCTATGGTGTGGATCAGGAGCGGTGTCACCAAAACACGCAGTGTTACGTTGCCATAAAAGCACCGTGAACCAGGGGGAAGATTGGGTGCATTCATAGATGGGATTTGCAGCCTTGAAAGGAGGGATATTGAAGCCGAGATAAAACCACATCTCAGATTTGATGACGCTGGGGTCTGTTTCAGTGCGGTTCTCCTTCTCACCGTGAAAATCCAGCAGCCTCACAGCACTGCCTGTGTGCATCACGGGGAGGGAAATGGAGAACATCTGACACTGAACAGAGCAAGGAGCAGAAGCCGGGGCACAGCACTGCATGTTGGCAAAGGCAAACACGGATTGGCTGGGTTAAAATTAAGGAAAAGCTCCCAAATATTTGAGCAGGGGACAAAGACAAATTTCGAGTAGGAAATGAAAAATGCACAGCGATTTGAAAGCGAGCTCTCAGGAGGTGACCAAGCCTCGCAGAGGCTGCTAAACACACGCACTTGTTAGCTAGCCTCAGTGATGCTCCGAGCCCTGATACTCACAGCCCTCTGCTTTTCAAAGCCCCAGCAAACTAGGAAACCCGTAAGAGCAGCACTTAGCCAAGCCCGTGCTAGTGCAGGACTCCCAAGAAAGGGAAATGCCTCACAGAGCAAGCTGTTGGTGCTGAAACTCCAAGCCTAGATCCCACAGCATCCTGTGAACACTCTGCACCTTTACCTATGATATCTCTTTTCTTCTTGGTATTCTTTCCTTCTCCCTGCCCCTTTTCTGTGTGTCTGTGCTTCCAGCTACTTGGATCACAAAGGAAAGGACCCTGCAAGATGATGCACCCAGAGGTGCAATCCTGTCCATCCCAAAAACAGGCCTACCTGGGAAAGGTGGGCACCATAAGCAGGGTACTGCTCACTCTGTGGTGCCGGGTGGGGAGCCAGCAGCCAGAAGCTATGAAAGCACTCACCAGCAAGATCTGCAATTAACCTTTGCAAGACTCCTCAGTTTGGGACTTCCCCCCATAGTCCCTGATTTGACCACGCACACAAGAGAGCAGGGCTGTGACTCCTCAGCTAACACTCCATCATGGTGCAGGAGAAACGCAAAAGGAGAGAAAAACTTCTTTGGTTTGGGGTTTTTTTGTTTGGTTGGTAGTTTTATGTTTTTTTTTTTGTGTGTGTGTGTGTGTGTGTTTTTGTCTTTTAGCATATGCCAGCACTAAATGAGAAACCTCTGTTTTGAAACACCAGAAAAATGGTTCAAGTCCCAGTGACAACCCAAAGGCAAAATGACAGGGCCATGGTCACACAGGGAGCTGGCGGCAGACACTAGCAAATTAACTCTCAGGAACAGTCTAGCATTGGCAGAGAAATGAATGAGATGATCTTAGAGATATTTTCCACCTCTAATAGGATTTGATGATGATTTTGCATAGGCTTTTGTGCTAGCCTGGCTTTTGATAAAGGCATGGTGTCTCTTTTCAACCCACATGCGAGTGAGAGATTAATAAGTGGCAAACTCGGCCCACTTCTGCTATAAATGGTTCCTGTGCACAGAGAGGGGAAAACGAGCCAAGATACAGTTGATAAAGAACTGAGTGCAGTTAGTGTTTTACACCCAAATCTTCAGCTATTAGGAGATTGAGAAAAGAGACACGATTCCTCCTCCGGCACCCAAAAAAGGTACCCATTTACTAAGCAGCTGAGGCAGTGATGTATGAGCTCAACCCTTATCCTTCTCCTTGCCAAAAAGCCTGCCGAGGAGCAGGGCTGGAAACAACACGCCCTTTAGCCCTTAAATAAGTGGAGGCAGCAGAAGGTGGCTTTTCCTCAGTGCAGGAGAGTGGGCAGAGCCCTGCAGGTGGGGAAGGCAGCACTGAGGTTGGGCTCAGAGTTGTTGCCCACTCGTGCACTGCTGAGTGCAGGGGGACAGCTGAGAGGGTGAAAGGAGAGCTCAGCAACGGTAAGGAACGGAATGAGAACAAGAGTTTGAAAGTTTAAGGAACGGACTGTAGAGAAGACCATCTTTTTTGCAAGATAAGCATTTTGTTACGGGAAAATGCAATTAAATGTTGTAACTGCCAGCACTTAGATAGTAGTAACAGATAGCAATAAAAAATTCTAACCTGGACTGATGCAGAGAATAATCCCCAGTGTAGTCAGCATGGCAATATGATGACATCCCTTCTCGGGCTGAACTCCATGGGCTGCAGAAAGTTGAGCAACGAGGTGCAATGACACGGCACACACCTGGCCCCAGCCTTGGGGACAAAGTGATCACTCGTGGTCACTCGCCAGCAGTGTCAAGCAGTGCAGCCAGGTGCAGCAGGGCCCGGAGCCGTGGGAGCAGCACACAGATATTGGAGCAGCCCTCCTGCCCCGGGCTCCTTCACCACCAACAACACAATGACACATGATGTCAGCTCAGGATGCATTGCAAACACTTCCCATCCCTCAGTTTCGGGGTCTGAGCATCTCCGAAGGTAAGAATCTGTCCTCCTGTTTTCCCATCTGCAGCTACATCTCACCTTGCTTTAGAAAAAAAACACAGCTGCCCATTCGTTTGAGGGCAACCAACTGGCCTCGGGCCATTTTTCTTTCTTTTTTTAGCAATAACACAATAACAGATCAATAACATTAATAACACTTAACACCAGGATGCTGCGCTTCGTTGTACCTCAAGTCCGAGGAGCTCAGAATGATTTGCAAATGGCCATTAATGGCACAGAAAGCAGCTCCGTAAGGGATGCGAAGCCACTCAGCATGCCTTACCCATATGGGGCAGGGCCGGAGGTGGACGGGTACAAGGTATGTCTGAAATTGGCACCAGGTTCACCTCACCACTGCTCCGACGTCCTTGGCAATCCAGTTAAGTTTTGACAGCGTTTAAAGATGACAGTGCTGGAGGTAATGGGACAATGCCATAACAGGATTACAGGAAATGTGAAAGAAAGGACATACGTACGTAATGTCATTTAGGTAATGTCATCTATGAACAGCCTTTGCTTCCATTTTTGCTGACAAAGAAGTCAGTATCACTCATACAAGTCCTTTTAAACTCTGTTACTGCCCTAAATAGTTTCCTCTTTCTTCAGAGAACCCATGCACACACACACTGGTAAAAATGCTTCAGCCCTCAGTGGCTGGAGCCCACGGCCAAGCAGTGCAGCGGGACAGGGCAGGGTGCCCCACACATCCCTGAGCCAATGCCAGCATCTTTCCCCGCTTGCCTCCTCCCAGCACCCCTTCCCATCAGCATTCCCTCGCAGTCCTGTCACAGCTGCCCTGTCTGCCATGAGCACAGCTTCCTCCTCACCCCACTAGAAGTGCTGCTGCATGCCAAGTGGCTGGCCGCAAACAAAGGCGTGTTTGACCAACACTTGCTCCCAAAACAAAACCCTGGCTGGAGGAGGAAGTCCCAACAAGGAGGGGGAGCCAGGCCTGTGACTATTTAGGAGCCCGGGGACATGCATTCCTGGCAGACAATGGTGTCTGGCCTCTCTGTTCTCTGCCCCAAGAAAATCCCCTCCTCAACACCACGTTTATCATAGGGTCTAATAAGAAGAAGGGATGTCACCAGAGCCCCTAGGTTGTGGAGGGACAATAGGTGCTGCTTGCTGTGGACAAAGGCCACTGTGTCCAGTGCCAGCCCTGGCAGGAGCAGTCCTGCTCCCAGAGGAGAAGCCGGAGTTTGGAGTCCTCATCTTCCCAAAACAAAACTTCCACGGGTAGGTTACTTTCCTACAAACCAAAGTAACCTCCCAAAGGACCTGGGGAAGGATTTCTGGAGCAATAGTTATTGCCAGGAAATACAGAGGTGGCTTTGGGTGGCTAAAATTAATGGAGAAATTCGAAGGGTGCTCACAAGGCCCTCTCTTGCTGCCCTTTCCCAGCGATATTTACTGATCTACTCTCTCTGAGCAAAATGCTTCTTTTGCACTTCTCAGCCTTGCCTTAGATGACTCCTTCCCAAGACTGGTGAAAGTTAACTGTTAGAAAGAAGAGGACCTTTTGCCCCATCTATCTGTGAGATACTGGCATGTGAAGCCAGCGATTATAGAGGAAACACCCTGCTTGGACAGCTGGCCCCCACCCCGATAAGTACAGTTGGAAACCACAGGGGTTACACCGCTGTATGCAAGCCCGACAGTCTTATCCGGTAATAACCAGACGTGCAAATCTTCACCACGTTGAGCAACATAACATCTGTCTGTTTGAGCGGTGTGTGGAACAACAGCAGGGTTGGGGACGGGGCAGCCAGCCAGATGAATGGGATGGTGTCAGGGCAGGAAAGGTGGTCACCGAAAACCAGGCACCCGGCGTCGCTTTTCAGTGTTTTTAAACCCCAAAATGCCAGCGGTCATCACGTGGACGTGCAGCTTGTTCGGTTAACGGCTCAACGCATCAAAATTCCCTCCGTCGTGCAAGGGAAGCCACAAATGAAGGACAGGGCAGGACACGGACAGCAGCAGAACGCCCTGCGGTCACTGAGCCACTGGCAGGGACCTGTGCAGCTTCTGCTCTCCCGTTTCCCCCAGCCAAAGCCACAGGCTGGTTTCCCCAGCCAGCACAGTAGTCTGCATCCCCAGCTGCCAGACACAGCACCTCTGGCTTCCTTTCAAATATGAAATGCCTCTCTCCTTCAGAAAGAGCAGTGGCGGGATTTCCTTCTATGGGTTTACTGCAGGCCTCCTACAGGCTTTGGTGGGAGCAGGACCACATCATCTGTCTGTCTGTCTGTCCAGGCATACATTACTAATGGAGCACACTCACCATAAACACAGATACATTAAAATTCCTCACAAAGCCGTAACACTTAGCTCTCCAACTGCACTTTCCAGATGGCAATGAACCAAGCCCCCAAAGAGCATCTTCAGGGAGGAAGAAACCGAGTTACCGACTCCTGAGCTTTCCGGGCTTTTCTTCTGACATAGTTTGGATGCATGTTTGGAGGACGTATTTCTACGTATTCTGTTTCTGCCCTGCAGAAGTTCTCACGCACCGCTGTGTGGGCACACCGTTTTGCTAAACACGTGCAGGTGAAATTGCAGGACTGGGACAACTCCTGTTAGGGCAGGATCTGAAAAACAGGCTGAATGCCCTGTTATCTGTCCAGCCACCTTGGCACAGGGTGGCGTCCACCCAGTGATACAGACCTGCTGAGTGAGCAGGGATGCTGGGTGCTGTGTGGGCAGTGTCACCCAATGCGTTGGCACCAAAAACTGGGATCTGTTCCTTACTGGGAGGGGATAGCTGCGGCCACAGCCACGGCTGATCTGGCCTCGTGCTTTCTGTGTCGCCCACGGGAAACAAGACCCACACAGTGGGCTGCCACATCTTGCTACCCAAAGGGCCAGGCTGCTGCAGAACTGGCTTCTGAACTCGAAAGACAGAACTGAGGCACATGTGACGTATTTATAAATTATATATCACCTTTTGATTTTTAAATGTAAATGCACTTAGACAGAAATTCTACCACGATTTTCATTCTTCCTTTGACCACAGGATTTGTATTCTTCTTTCCCAGGAGAAAAACAAGCCCTAAAAACACGCAGATGTTGTGCTGAAGGTAGAGCCTACTGTTCTGAAACCACCGAAGGTACATCAGAGGTACAGCAACAGTTGCTAGGAAGGCACACTTTCCTTCCCCTTTCCTTCTTCAGCTCTGATGCTGGAGGACACCAGGAAGGCTGCAGCACCAGGTCCCCGGTTTCACAGCCTTACAGACTTTTTCCAAGCTCCTGATCTTACAAATAAGTCTGCAGTAAGACATGCAACTGCTAGCAGCATACTGAAACACCAGGCTTTATTTCCCAGGATCGGGGCACGGGGCAGTACAGACACGCACCAAGCCCCTTCTCAGCAGCCTCTTCTTTCCAACAGCAGCACTCAATCTCATTAAATAACTTTCATGAAGCCTCCCATCTTCTCTAGCAGAGCCTCAAGCCCTCATTAGCTTTGCGGCTTTGGATTAATTCCCTTGCTTTCATGAACACACCTGCAGGTGACACCACTCTGTGGCACCCTGCGGCATGACAATGAGATGCTGTGGCAACAGTTGTGATGGTATAGATAGCGTTTTAATTTGAAATACGCAATGAACGTGTAACAAGGCTCGTCTTAAGATGCAGAAGAATATTATGGAAGCATCTCTTCTGGAAGGGTTTGCACTGTGCAAAGCCAGCAGGATTCTGCTGAGTTGATGAGTTATCCCAGTGACGGAAATCCAGCACAACAGGGTTCTGTCCAAGGAAAGTCCAGAGAATAGGAGTCAGGAGGCCTCCAGCCCCACAGGGGAGAGCTGCAATGCCATTTTCCTTGTGGAAGGGAGCTCCGGCCTTGCAGAAGACATATAGAAGTGTGAGCCCTCCTTGGGTACGTATGACCTGAAATGCGACTGAAGTCACGTTTCCAAGTTTTGTCCTGGAGCTCAGAGTGCCAGCAGCATCCTGTAACCCACAGCACCAGGAGTGGAAGCTTTAAGAAGACCCGCAGGCAGCAGTAGCAGCCCCTAACCAGGGAAACAGACAGGAGAAGGCTCACGCCTCACGCCCAGCACCATCACTGCTGTCTGGCCCAGCACTGCTCCCACAAAAACCAGCACCAGGCTTGCAGCTCCCCATTTCTCCTCTCAGGTGGTGACTGTTGCTCTCCTAAGCAGGGACCCTGGGCAGGGCCAGCAGGTCCCACACCCACTGCCGTGTGGCTCGCAGCCAGGCAGTGTACACAGGCAGAGCTGCCGTGCCCACACCAGTGAAACGCATGCGAGCTGTGAGGACTACGCCTCGGAAAGCCTGGAAATCTGACAGCTTTTTGTGTTGTAATAACGCAATTCAAAAGACCATCAGAACTGTATAAATATTTGTACAGACACTTATCGCTGCGGCAGTCAGATACTCGGTCCCTCTAAATCAGCTGATCTGCTTGAAGTCCTCGCCTCGTTACACAAAAGTCTGCACAACAAAATCATGCAAGACCACCGGCGTGATCTACAGAGTGTAACATAAAGCCTCTATTTGTAGAAAATGTCTCCGTCCTCTGCCACCGCTGCTTTCTGGGAGGCTGTCAGCAAAATGAAGTAAAAAAGGGGGAATTGGGTTTCCAGCCGACTAGAAGATCATGGGCAGGAAGAGCAGTTTAGCCATGGAATTAATTAATTATTATTAGCACAACGAATGCTTGCTAGGTGATGTTTGTACTTCGCCGCTGTAATTAAATATTCTCACTCATGCAGTTCTCAGCCATCAGAAATTAGTCTTGCATCTTACAGTCCAGGTTTGTTTTCTTTTTAGTCAGAAAATACATTCAGGCTGAATTTTTCATCTTCCATTGGCACAGAAAAGCAGAAGAAGGGCCCTTTGTACCCATGCCCACCTCCCTTCCCACACAGCCAGGTGTGTTCCTGCAGTGGATGCTCTGGCACAGGCACTGCTTGAGGTGCAGAGCATCCTCAGCTCTGACCCCAGCCCTGTGCAGAGCTGCCTCAAGAGGCACTGATGCCACAGCCGTGCTCCATAGCGAGCCTGTAGATGAAGCCAGAGGGCAGGTACCCAGGCAGGCACTTCTCAAGGCTGCAGCATATGCCTCCTAGCAAGGCCACTTGCCCAATCCTGTGCACTGCCTCACCTGAGGCCCACCAGTGAACAGCTGAGAGAAAAAGGGCCTTTCCCTCTGTGGGTTTGGGGTTTGGTTTAATCTTCTCTTTACCCTCAGATGGACACATGCAATCACTCCACTTTGTCATCGCAATCCATAGCTGATTTAGCTAACGCTCCGTTCCAGCAGGAAGCATCTTAACTCTGAAGAGCCGATGATTGCCCCAGCAATCAGTTGTTCAAATAGTTGAAAATTAAGACTATGGCACACAAAGTAAATTAAGTAATTTTCTACCCTCCTAGGGTCTTTCAAGTCTATCAGATTTCCCCCAACTGGTGTGTCACGCTGCCTCATTACTATAAAGAAAATACAGCTCCATGAGTCCTTTAAGTGGACACCCCTTAAAGACTTCAGAAAAAAACAGATCTGAGCAAACACAGATCCCACTGCAGTCCTAACGGAGAGCAGGGGCCATTCACAGAGCACGGCTGTGAGTTCCCATGCTAAGCTCCCCCCCCTTACGTCGCACATCCCTCGAAAGGGTATAGGAAGGCATTCTCTCTCATGCCAATTTTCTCATAGCTGAGATTGCTGTGATTCTGTTTGCAGTGATATCAGCAGCAGTAAACATGAGGAAAGATGCCCTTCAGTACAAGAGGACTGCAACCTGATCCCAAAGCAGGCACCGGTTCAGCATCTTCCACACAGCAGTCCTATCTTCCAATCTCATTCTTAAAAAGAAGTCAGCAAGCCAGCCTCTAGGCTGTGACTGATCCTTTTTAAGCAAGCATTTTGAACTCACGGTCCTGCTATCAGATGCACTATTAGCTCTAGACACACAACAATCCCACAGCCCCTACACGGGGCTGCACAACTTCGTACCACTCCCTGGAACCTCTCCACTCTGCCTTGGACAACTTCGGGAGATTTTACTTTCAAGCCCATGCTGCAATCACTCCCAGCATTTGAAAACCTGGAGCCAAGGAGCAAGCACACAGCATTATGGCAGTGTCTGCTGGAGCTGCACGTTCTGCTCAGCCTTTCCTTGTAACCTTGTTTTCACCACTTCTAAGGTTGGAATTATTTTTTCTTTGCTGCAGCAACTCTCCCTGGTCGATCTTAGGCCAGAGGTGAGCTTTTGTAAATCGTGTAGGAAAAAAAAAATCAGTCAGTTATTTTCAACTAAAAAGAGAAGAGAGGGGAAAACCCTACTGGCAATGGTTGTTTTTTTTTAAGACACTTGATCACAAGTCAGCATACGATGGAGCAAGCGGCCGCCCTGCATCCCCATGCAAATCAGGCCCTTTAAGAACAGGTGTTGTAGAGACCGGCGGGGAACAAGATAGGAAAAGAAAGCAAATGCTAGTAACGCTTAAATATTTCCATGCATGCTGCAAAGCACGTTCAGTAAGTGCTCTGGGCTGTGTTTATAGCAGATGGCAGACAGCCCTTGAGGGGCAGAGGTCCAGCAGGACACAGTCCCCATCTCATCTAAGAGATGGAGGAACTTGAGCTCTAGGGCACCTCCTTGGGGCTTTCTAGTAAAGCCTGCTTGCCCAACAGTGTTGACCACCAGTGCCCACCTGGCAAGAGCAGTTGCTGGGAACTCTATCCTGGAGAAATGCTCCCATGTTCTCTCTGTGCACACCTTCTGACCTGCTCGTTGCTCTGGTTCGTGTGAGCACAGGCCACAGCATCTGCTCCTGGCTCCTCCGGCCTCTGTCCTCACATCCCACCTTGATTCCATTCACTGGTGAAGCCACGCTCAGGAAATCCTCTCAAGCAGGCATGGAAATCTCTTGCCTGGGTAAGGGAACAGTCTCTACAGCTAGAAAAATCCCTGCCTTTCATCTCTCCAGCTGTTTTGCATCAGCACATGGACACCACTGCCTGCGCCAACAGCAGCAATTTTGCCCGGAGGAAATGCCCTGGTTTGCCCCACGTACCAAGGCTGGATGCAGTGCAGCAACGGGTTTGTGTGCATTTTGATGAGACGCTTTGCAAGGGAAACCAAGTGGAAGGTTTCACCCCAGAGCATTCCAGACACACTCCAAGCCCTGCATAGCCCAGAGCAGCAGCCGACTGTGCCGGCAGCCTCGGACAGATTTGGTGCAGACATGTGCTCCGTGCCACCAGGTGACACAGTGAGGCACTGCCACTGCACCTCGTGGACAACACAGCATCTTGTGGTGGGGCTAATCCCAGGGGTGCAGAAGGCCATAGGATGAAACCTTGGTATAAGCAAAGCCCACAGTAGAGAAAGGACGGAGTAGGACTGAGGAGAGGAATATGGCTACTCCTGAGCCACCTAGCTTGTTCCCAGAAGGTCTGTGGTCACCTGTGCACTGTTCTTGCTTTTGTCGTGCCTGGTCTGGGGACAAGGATTTGCCTGGACACAATCAGCAAAGGTGGATTTGAAAATAAAACCTGCCCTGAACCAGCCACCAGCACTCAGCATTGTCAAGAAGCCCCTCGGCAAGGGATGGCCAACCTGGCATGAGAACACCACACAGGCAGGAACCTTCTTCTTGTTATACCCCATGTCTGTCCTTCAGCCTTGATAAAACCAATCTATGACCTCCAGCTCCTTTCCATAATATTTTCTTTCGAAATCAGGCTCACTCTGTTCTCTGCATCCCATATCGACCTGCAGCACCGGCTTGACTGAAATGCCTCCCACCACACTGGTGTTGCTTGGAAATCACGATGTCCAGGAGCCACAAAGTCCAGAGAAGTTTCTGGTCCTTTCCTAACTGAGCCTCCTGTTCTCAGGCACCAGCAACTGGAGGAATTTTCCCTCTCTCTCTTGACAACAAATTATTTGGAAGTCTTTACAGAAGATTAAATCTACAACTGGGCTGGAGAGTGTGGCTTGCTCACAGCTTCTGCTCACCTTCAGCCTACTTCCTCCAAAGCTGCTTTCCATGGTGACTTGCCACATCCCTGCCGTCCTGGTGGCAGCCCTGGCTTTGGCTGGCAGCAGTCAGACAGAGCCCACAGGCAATAACTGGCAGCTGCCAGGCTGGGGAAATCACCTGTCAGGTGCATGAGCGAGTGGGCTTGGCTTCAGCTGGACAAACATTTCTCCCCCGTGGACTCACACAAAGCCCTCTGCACTCTGTGCGGTGCCCACGCAGGCTCACACAACCCCTTATCTCCCCATCAGGGCTTTGTAGGGGTGGCTGTTCCTCCTCCCCGTGCTGCACCTCTCCTGTGCAAACACTCCTCACCTGAGCCAGAGGCGCAGAGCCACCTTCTGGCCCAGTGCACGGGATCAGACCATGTGAAGCTCCTCACTCTGCCAGGCGTGGAGCTCGGTTACAGATGTGGAGCTCACAGCTGGAGCCGTGCCCAGACCACACCAACAGGCAGCATCGAGAGACTGCTGCAGCACAGGGCAGGACAGAGCTGACCACGAGGGCACCGCCGGGAGCATCGACACCCCTTTGAGGCACAGTGGCACAAGCTGGCACGGTGCATGCCACGGGCCACTGTGACCATCTGTGGTTGCTTGTGTTCCTCTCGCCCTGCCCCAAGAGCTCCCAGTCTGCTCTGAGCCCCAGGTGGCTGGAGGAGAGCAAGGTGACAAGGAAATGGCTCGGAGGCTTTGTTCTTTGTGCCCTTGGCCCCAGCCCAAGCGGCTGACGGGTCGTGCTAATGACCTTTGCTTTAGCACAAAGCTGTTCTCTCTACTGCAAGCACAGTGTTCTCCTGCAGTGCCTGCCAAGGGGAAAACGCTGGGCACCAACAACACGAGTGTCGCCACTTCCCTCTCAAAAACACTCAGTAAGGCTCCATTTCTCTGTCGGCAGACTCCAATAACATTGTAAGTGCCAAGATTTATACACAGACTCTTATAAATGTATTCCATTATAGCCTTTGTAAAACTACATTTCAACCTAAACATTCAATTAATGTAATTAAATTGCTACCTGACGGTATTATCTAATTTAACTCCGGATCTACGCTATTGAAAAGCATGTGTCTTTTAGCACTCCGACTGGCAAGACATGTGATAAACAGACCAATAAACATGTTGGCTCAACTGAGCTGTTTAAAAATAAATTAGCAAACTATAAAAATAAACAGTAACATACATATGTACTCAATTATGAACTAAGTCTAATTTTTGTTCTGAAATACTGTCTTTGACCTTAGTCATAAACAAGCACTATTAAAAAAACATAATATCTCAACAGACAGAAGGGCAGGGATTAAATGCTCATTGAGCACCACAGAATGCAAAATAAAGGATGAAAAGAAAGAAGAAAAGAAAGAAAAGGGAGGGGAAAAAAAGCACATCCTTTGTTAAACACGAAACCTACATCAACTGCAAGCGTTTATGTTGATGAAAGCACCTTATGATGGAGCCAAAGGAGCTGAAACCCAGCAAAGGACTTTGGCTGCTTCATCCGGTCCCGAGCCATGCACATCTTGGGGTGAATAGCCCCCGTGGGCACTGCATGACTGCCCCAGGGATGCTGGGGTCCTTCTTGGTGCTGTCCCACAGAGCCCCTTGGGTTTAAACCCCACCGTGAGGCCACGAGCAGCCTGGAGCACACAGGTAAAACAAGAGGACACCCTTGCACCACACCATAGGGGATTATCCAACCCAACTGACTCCTACAGCTGAAGAGCAGTGCTGAGGCCATGTGTTTCCCCCGTTAGTCCTGTGCTTACAGAAGACAAGAGCAAGGAACCATGACACAAGTGCCAGCACAACTGCACTTCCTGCAGGGAGGGAGGGAGGGAGGGAGACACAGCATGGCTTCTTCTAAAAAACCTCCATGTTGGCAGAAGTGGGATGCTGGAGAGCACAAGAAACTCTCCCATGCAACGGGAGGGGGGGAGGATGGAAATGAAGGAGAGCTGCCTTGGCTCTGGGTTATTGGGAAAGTCCTGCTGGGCTGCGAGCAGCCTCTTCCACGATAGAAAGCTCTGAGCTGTGCCACCACCACCACTGCAGCATCTCGAGGCCACACAACAGCTTCCAGAGTATTTGCTGGTTACCCTGTTTTTCCATTTCCCTTTTTCATATACTTCTGTGCACAAATGTCAGCTGTTCCCTTAAGCAACAACTGGATACTGCTGCTCCAGAGCCATCTCCCAGCCTACAGCACGCCTTGCTCCCCGAGGACGCGTTCCTTGATTACAATTAAAGTAGCGTGCCTGCTAAAAAACGAATGCCATTTTCCTGACCATCCTTCCTGCTGCATCACCAACAGAATACTCAAGAGGTGCTACTCATGCAGACATGACGTGCGAATGGCTACGTGGCTCATCGTGCTAATATTTTTGCTCTGATTCTGACAATTCTCTTAATGCTTCAAGCAAAACTCTAAGCTAACAGAGCTCTAACCTGCAAGCGAAGGCTGCAAGATTTGCAGTCTACATAAACTGCACAGGACGATCCTATTTCCCCGTGCACTGCACCATCACACACACACAGCCCAGTGGCTCAATCTCAGGCTGTGCAAACTGCAGATGCTGGAGCACACAGGTACCTGTAAGAAACAGCAAGCCATCATTAAATCCCATCTGAGCCTGTGCTGCTGGTGCTTGAAGAGCAGGAGCTCTCTGGTCCCTAGAGCTGTTGCAGGCCAGCAGACACCCAGCAGCTTTCAGCATGCACAGAGGGACGTTTCCTTTTTCCAGCTTTGCAGTTGCTGACTATGACAAGTGAAAAGTGCTAACAAGCCTAGCTGGAGCACACTGCACAGAGGATAAGAAATGCAAGCTACTGATGCCATAACCAGTGTCACACAACTTCCAAGTCCCATTTCAAGCAAAAGCAGATGGATATAACCCTGAGGGAGAACCAGGTATGCTCCAACCCAAATCTGTGATGCCAGAAAAACAGACAGGTGAGCAGGAGAAGGCAATGCCCTACCTACTTTGCTCTTTCAAGGACTCTGCACTGGCTGGGCTCAGAACAGGACACTGCTTCCGACTGACCCCTGCTCAGTCCCAGACTGCCCGGTCCCTAAACTCCTTTACTAAAAGGATTGCTCCACAACACAAGTAGTTGTAAGGTCTTTATCTGCTGGACTGCATCACAAACGTGGGCAGGCTTTGCCATCTGCACCTCATGCATCTGTCACCCGATAGCCACTGTCACCACGAGTGGCATCACGAGGTTGTGAGGCTGGCTGCTCTGCACCGCCCGCGCGCCCATGACCGTGGCAAGCAGCTCGTGAATCAGGTGACAGATGAAGAACAGGTGAACAAGGCTCCTCTAGTAGCAGCTTTCCTGGCTTTGCTTCTCCTCCCGTGGCCACAGACTCCCCAGCTCCCTCGTCTCCAAACATGAGGCTGGACTCATCCACCTCCATGCTGGCCAAGGGCAGCACGTTTGCTGAAAGTGAGACCTGAACCAGCCTTGGGCCTTGGCCCCAGCCTCAGGTCTCAGTCCCAGCCTCGAGTTTCACAGTGTTCATGAAATGAGACAAGCAGAGGATGAGTGTGTCAGCACAGAGGGTCTGGATGCAAGAAGCACCGGCAGCATTTCCGAGATGGTCTAAATAAGAGGAAGTGGAGTTTCCCGACAAAGAGGATTTCCTTGCTCAAATATCAAAGGACTCTCACAAAGAAAAGGGGGGAGAAGGGGAATCACGCCAGTCTGAGGCACACTTTCTCTTTTAAACTCTGACACTCCGCTGTCTGACTTCTTGACCGAGACTTAAAGGCCCGCTGTTCAACCACGTTACGTGGCACAATCCACAGCCATGGCACCAGGGGCTTCAGCAGCACCGGGTCCCCAGGAGGCACCGAGCTGGCACAGGTAGGTCAGCGTATCCCATCAGTGCCCATCGAAGTGGAGCTCCAGCGTGCTTGGCCAATTCCCTGCGCTGGTGGGAAGGAAGATGGGGCTCTGTGGGAGGAGCTGCCCATGGCTTCCTTGTGCCCTCAGCACCTGCCCACTCTCACCAGTGATTTCCTGGCCCTGCACGCAGCAGCCTTCCCGTCCCAAATGCAAACAAATGGGTGGAGAGCAGGTGGCAGAAGCATAACATATGCCTAAAATGGTTAGAGTGATCTATGAGCTTCTTTGGGTTATAACGTTCCATTAAGGTGACATTTATGTGTAGTAATACAACACCGCTCACTCACAAGAACCCATCTCTGCCTGCTCTGCTCTCCTGAGTGCAGCGAACAAAGCAGACCATCGGGAGGGCACTGGTGTGCCACGAACCCTCCAACGGGGCCTGCTGGGGATGGATGGGACAGAAGTGGCAGCACTGGATGGAGCCACGCCAGGTACCACAGCACAGAGGGCTGAGGGAAAGTACTAAGGGGCAATGCTGCAAGGTGGAGGGCCACGACTGGGGTCAGACATGACAGCTGCTGCCAACGCTGTCTCCCCGCTGCACCCTGAAGCATCCAATGGGGCTGTAGGGCAGCTGGTGGCATCTTTGGGGCACCCCCACTGTCAGCCAGGCCCGCTAAGCACTCACTTTTTGTTCTTCTGATTTATAAATACCGCTGAAGTGGGCTGCAGGATGGACTGCCTCGTAACTGCGAGCTTTCATTGTTCTTAGCAAATGACTTGTTTGCAGCTTCTGAACTGTCTAATTTATTTTGCCCCTCTGTTTCGGTCATTCATCTACTCTGCTCGTAATGGTGTTCCGAATGCTGACACTTGGGGAAGCATCTAAAATGCCACAACCCTTATACGGCCCCAAGGAGGTGAAAGGACTAAGGGCAACTGCTGAGTCTTCCTACAACAAGAGAGGGATGATTCATCTCCTCTTCCCTCCTCCCTGCAACGGGCACAGCTCTCAGCTCACGGGATTTGAGTAAAAACCCAAAGGAGATGGATCAGGTTGGCATGCTTAGTGTCCTGGACGAGTAGAGAAGGAAGGAAATCAGGAGCTGAAACCCAATCCCACACCCAAGTCAACAGAAGTAGTTCAGCAGATTCTGGCAGTGCGTTTTGTCCTTTAACATGGACTCATTAGAAGATGAACACCGAGTGCACTTCACTTTGCATTCCTTGCAAATGCAGTTGCCAGCTTGCAGCATTTAGGAATAAAAGCAGAATCAGCAGGGGTAATTTCTAGCCTCTTGATAGATGTCTAGAAATCTAGAAAAGGCATCTGGTGTCACAGGGATAAAACTGAGGACACAGAAAGCATCACCAAAGGGCAAGCAGAACAAACTCAGAGCTAACTCCCACAAGCAGATTAAATTCATGCCACCGTATTTTACCTGCATCCTGCATTTTGCATTGCTCAGGTACTCTGGGAGAAGTGCACACAACCACAGCCATGACACCAGACAACTACAGATGCGGGAGCTGCAGATGAAAAACATCTTGGAACACGGAGTACGCCCAGTGCCAAAAGCATCTCTCTGATCTATAGGACAAAATGGGCGTGGAGCTCCTGATAGAAAGATCTTACTGTGCAATTACATAGCACAGTACAGGGACCCTTGCTTTTGCTTCTCCCTAGTGAGAAAAACAGCCGTATAAAGTTGTTCGTTCCACCTCTCTAGGTTTTTTCCAGAAGTACATAGAGCCAGATGAGAAAATGAGGTGGGAGATGCTGAAATCCCTGCTGCCTTGTGGGGACAAAGCAGGCACCAACAGCTGCTCCGAGTGCTCAGCAAAACCCAGCGCTGGTGCTTCCTTCTGGAGGCACCAGACACCACAGTCCTGGTCCCACGGTGCTCCTGCCCTCCCCTCAACGCTTCTCCACGTGGGTCAGACAGCATAGCCAGCCCGACTCCCACGCCCTAAAAATCCCACAGTCCATCCCGCACACCTTCCCGCTCCAAGCACTCACCCAGGTACTCTCATTACAGCCACTGCTCCACGAGGGTTGATAAATACTTCCCGGGAAGAGTAAGGGCTCTGCAATCTGACCCCAACGCAGCAGAAAACAATTGCTGACAGCCAAATCTCCATGCCTTCGCTGTGCTGGATGCTGCATACTCTGTGAGCAGGACGCAGCACCACAATAAATTTGAACACGTGCAAATAAGGTGTCGGCCCCACTTGTGGCCTCTAGTTTTTATGTCAGCATTGTTGCAATAGCTCTGAAAATTAGCAGATACTGACAGCTCCTGGCAAACACGCTATGAAATTACTCTGAAACAATGGCAAATATATATACACACAGATATACATACACACACAAATAATAAAATTCAAGATGTCTTTCTCTCCAAGTCCGACATTTAGAAAAAAATATATAAATACAGGCTTTTGTTCATTTAAGGAAGTGCTTCCCTTTTTCTCCACCAGACGCAAGGTGTGAATTATGCAAACGCCATTTGAATGTGACTGCATTATTTACATATTGTAGCTCCAACAACTAATGCAAATTCAAGAGTCGGGGAATCAAAAACTCCGTTTCCAAGAGCTTCTTCGAAAGAGCAGCAAGGCCTCCCCAGCTTTGCAAGCACCACACTGGGGGAACTGGCCAGGACACAGCCCCTCCTGGCTCCCAGAGGCACAAAAACACGCCAGGCAAGGGTGCTGGCAGTGATGATGCCCATGTCCCAGTGATTAGGACTATGAGACACCATCCACACGTGCAGGTGAAGTGCAGTGACAGGTGTGCCCACAGATCTGTACAAAACCACGGATGTGTACAGAGCCAGCCAGCCAGAGCCCTGAAGAAGATAATGCAAGCAGGCAACTAGTTGTCAGCTGAAGCCGACACACTGTTGTGCAGTCATTTATAATTTAAACCCAAAAGCCATCATGTGAGGTACACTCTACAGTTAGCGCAGACCTTAAAGCAGCTTTGCCATTTAGTTCTGAAACAGAAAATTCACAGGGAAAAGCTGCATGGAAATAAAGGTGCTGAGATGGCGGTGCAGTGAACGAAAGTTTTCTGAATTTCTCTTTTCTTTTGGACACCAAAACTCTCCCTGAACTCACTCAGAGCTGCTTCCAGCAAATCACGCTTGCAGCAAACCTGCCACCTACCTATACAGCCTCTGCCTTCCCACTGCCTTCTGAGGTGCAAGGTGCTTCAGGGCATCGTGAGGCATTGCTGGGCCCTTGGGCAGTGCCTTCCACCAGGTGTGTCACACAGAAATCCTTACAGGCTACTCCCCTACATGCCTCTTGGTCTTTAAGAGGAGGTGTCAAACGGCCTTGAAGGATGCAAACCAATGACAAGGTACATAGGAAAAATGATATTTACTTATGGCAGTCACGGAACTAAAATCAGAGCCGTAAGAAAAGCCGCCAATAAGTCCAAGAGGATTGATGTGGGAATTAGCTTTTCAAATTTTGGGGTTTTTTCCTGCTAATTCAACCACACCAACTAAAGGCACGGCATCACCTGCCCCATGAAGCCCACCCCATCAGGATTTGGGTCAGTGTTGGTCTGATGCCTCCCGTCAGGAGGGCTGGTTGCCAGCTGCCCCAGAACACTATCAGCCCACTGAAGAGAAAATCCCTCCTGACATCAGCAAGCCTTGCCAACTACTGGCCGGCCAGCCTACTATCCTTCCCTTCTTCAAGGAGGCTATTGAGGAAGTAGGTTTGGAGCAGATCCAGCTGCATCTCGCTCTTGTGAGATGTCTATGATCCCTATCAATCTAGCCATAGAGACAGATGTAGACGATATTTGATCTGATGTCTAAGAGCATCCTTCAAGCAAAGAATGTCAGGGAGACGTCATCTTCTGGGTCTCCCTCTCCCATCACTAACTGGCCCACCACAACTGTGTCTCCAATGCTGACCCTGCTTTCAGTCTCTCTCTCGCTCGCAATGAAGGCAATCACATACAATCCATAAGCCCGTGGGGACACTCCCAGCCTGCCCACTTACTTCATCAGGCTCTGCTGGTGGCCACACGACATCCCACAGGGAAGTGCTGGATCCACCAGTGCCCTCACACCTGCAGAAGGCACGAGGCTCCTGCTGGAGGACCAGCATGTTTCCACCTGCTGTTCTTCCAGGGCATTTCTGCAATATCTTCCCGTAGGCCTGCTAGGTTAAGCTGAAAATCAACAACCACAATGTGCCTAGCAGCCTATTAAATGGACTGCACCAACCAGTTGGTAAGTAAATGATATTTATCCAGAGCTTTGCCATGAGGACATCACACTGAGATCAGCAGGGAAGGGGTGCTGAGCACTCCGGGCGTGCCCGACACCAGTCACACTCGACACTGTGACATGTGGGGATACAGTCCCACATTTTGCGGGGGACCCCAGTGCAAAATGGTTTTCTTGTTTTACCTGCCTAACCCCCAAACTGCTACCTGAAAGGAACTCCTTGAAAGGACCGGGAAGGGAGGAAGATCAGCGAGCTTCCCATCCTCATGGTGCCAGATTACATTTCCGCAGCAGCTGCTCCTTTTGTCTACTTCCAGTAAAGCCAAACCAGACTAAAATTTAATTTAATCTGCTGTAAACCCAAGTGCCAGGCATTTAGATGGCAGCTAAAAGCGTCACTCTCAGATAACTGAGTGACACTGGCTAATAATAGGCTGTGCATCAGGGAAGACGACATTTTGTGCAACCAAAGAGGAACCAATGCCTTGAACCAAAGAGGAACCAATGCCCGGGCTGCCCAGGCCCCATCCCAGCCCCAGCCCTGCCCTGGGAAGGGATGCTCCTGGGACACAACTGGTCCGGTCCAGCCCTTCTCTTTCTCCATTCCCTCCTCCCAGGGCCACAGCCTTCAGCCTCCTCCCAGCCAATGTGCCTCAGTGTGGAGCTGCCCGCACGTGCCGTGGTCTCCAAATGGTTTTTCACAGGTCAAAGTTCCGCAGGCAGCAAGATCAAGTGCTATTTTTAGGCGGGATAAGGTCACGGTGCTTTTAGAGACAGGGAGGTGTACAATAAACTCTATCGATCAGTCTTGGGAACTAGCACTCCAGAGAGACACGTGGATTGAAACAAAAATTGCCTGAGCGATTTCTCTGCGGGATCAGCGAGTAAAAGCTTGTTGGGCTCCGTCTCTTCCAGGAGATAAAACAAGCCAGAAGCCGCGTGCCGACTGCACTGCACATCGAGGTGGGATGAGCAGGGGGAAGGCAAAGCAGGACAGCAGTGTTAATAGAAAAGATGGAAACAGACCGGTGAGCGGCACAACGCCCACACTGGGGATGGGACCAGCAGCAGGGCCTCTGCTCGGCCCAGCCATCCCCTGCCCGACTGCAGCTGGGCAGTGGTGTGAACTCCTACACAGCAGATTGGAAACAGCGTAAAATCTCAAGCAGATTATCTGTACAGCAGCTGCACCTCACAGGCATCGTAAGGAAAGCCTGTCCGAAAGCAGCGCAAGGTAGATCGAACAAGATAGGCCGTTCTGTCCAAAGCAGACGCTGCCTTCTGAAAAGCGAAGGCGATCGTTCCCAGTTTAGGGAATCAGACTGAGGGGCAGCTCGATGTCTTTGCAAAAAGGCTCTGAAGGACCTACTGGCACTTTTTGTGATTTTATTCCTGGTGTCTGCGACCACAAAACAAAGTTTGAGATAAAGCAATCGCGTTAGACAAGGATAGAGTCGTTTGGGAACTGAGTACACTGCTGCAGCCACTAAATGACCACATGAATGGAGTTTTAGGGGAATAAACGTCTCAAAAAAAATCAAAGCAAATTTGGGTTTATAATCACTGCCTTCCGCACATGTAGGGCCTTCCCTGGGCACCCGCTCAGGCCCTTTGCTGACCAGATCTGAGGGCCAGCCCACCTCTTCCCACACCTACACAGGACTGGGTACTGCAGGGAGCTGCCGGGCTCACACAGGGAAGCTGGCACAGGATACCAGAGAGCAGCCCTGTCCTGCCATGGGACTCCAGTGAGGCCACTCCACAACTGGAAATAAATTAACAAGCCCCCAAACTTTTTTAATTTTTGCCTCTTCTGTTTCAGTCAGCACGCAGCATCTGACGCCATGGCACGGGGAGCTAAAAATGTGTGTGCAGATATGTCATCCATGAACAAAGTGGCTTGTGTTTGCTCTTTATTATTTAGGAAATGCACATTAATTACTGCAGATTTTCTCCTATACATCTACTGTATCTCAGACAGAATTGCTGAGAAGGGCCCGCAGAACAAAAATGTATGGGGTAATTAAATGGATATTTATAATTAGAACTTAATAATTTGCATCAGGGACAAATGAGCTCTGATTTCAATCTGTAGTGCATTTAGATTAGCCTGAAGATAGTGTAATTTGATGTTTTATAGTCCTCCTCTCAGATTATGAAACAATACAGTGCCTTTAAAGCAGCCGTGTCTGTGTCAGGAGTGCGTTAAGAAGCAGCAGCAATGAAAATGTTTGACAACGTGAAAGCAGCCATAAATTACATGGCAACTGTGTAAAAGTCGTGATGAAACAAATAAAGGGCTGACCTAGAACGTGTCTGATTCACGGCGACAGCCGAGCAAGCTCCCCATGCGCACCTCTGCACCGTGGACCCCTCCTTGCATGTGACCACCAGCATCCACACCGCTGCAAATCATCACCAGCTGCAGCAGGGATTTTGAGTTGATGTTTCCATCACCTACAGCCTCCTTTGGCTCCCAACAGCCTGCACTCAAAGGTGGGGAGTCCCAAAGAGCCCACCGTACCCCCGAAGATGTACGAGGTTGGTTTCTCGGGGGATGAGCAACCCTGGGCACATTGGTGAGCCCCAGAAAGAGAGAGACCACATCCCCCATGGAGCTCCAACATGGGGGACGAGCTGGAGCAGCAAGAGCCCTGCTTGTGGTATGGAAGCTGCAAGAGGAAATGGCACGATCATCGGGTAACGGGGTGCCCTGTGTGCAGGGAAATCCACATACACGCGTAGTTGAGGGCTGGGAAAAAATCCCAGGGTGCCAAGCAGCTGGCAGATTTGCAGTCACACCAGTTGTAATCTGACATGCAACTGGGAGATCAAGAGGAAAACCGGTTTTGGGAGGGAGGTTTCCAGATCCACAGCACTGGCGTACAGCACCTTGGAGCTGTATCCCACAGTCTCTTCCCAGCCTTTGTACTTTCCTTCCGCAAAGCACAGTTGAGTGCACTGTGTGCAATGAACTACAAGGTAAAAATGCGAGGGGGAAGGAAAAGGAAACATGACTGCGATCTTCAACCTGCCACGTTACGGCTGATGGGGATGAGCAAGGCCTTTGGGACTCAGTGCCCTCTGCACAGCACAGTGCACCCGGCGAAGTCCTCGCTCTGTGACAGGATCAGCCCCACGGGACAGCACCCAGAGGTGCTCGTGGGGAGAGGCACTGGACAGGTGGTGAGCCGCTGCTCCCTTCCCCGCACCCTGACAGCAATAAGCTGGACAGCTTCCCACCCCCTGCTCTTCTCCCTGCCCAGTGCATTAGGAGGCAGCCCCCAGCTCAGCCCTGGGCCGCGAGGAGAGGGCTGTGGGCTGCAGAATGCAGGGGGACGGGGCTCTGGAGCTGGCAGTGTGGCCACACATTGAGCAGTTGGAAAGGTTTGGCAATGCACCGCCGCAAGGCAGACAATCACCTTCCCACCGAGCTCAAGTGTGCGTGAGGGGCCCAGCTTCATTTTTTCAACCCGGGGCAACTGTGCCATCTCCCAGACTCACAAACGTGAGCACACGCACACGGCAAAGCCACCCTGCTCTCACACACACTGAGTTTCATTTGCCTCTCAGAGCACCACAACCCTTTTTGTCCTGGGCCCTCAGGTTACTGGCATCACAACAACTCTTTTTTTTTTTCCCCAACAGCGAGCCAGGAAAGATGATAGAACCTGCGTGCGTGGCCAAGGGACTGGTCTCAACTGGTTCAGAGGGAAAACACGAAGCCGTGTCTCACCCCCTCCTTGCCTTCGGCCAAAAGACCTGGGAGCATTTGATGTACAGTCAGCAGATATGAAAAAATATATACATTGAGAAGGCTTGGGGCTGTGACACTCATCAAAACCTGGGCCCGGGCCAAGTTCATCTGTTAATGGCCAGCCTGGCCCTGCCTCCTCCTCCCTCCTCTGCTTCTTCCTCCCTCCCCACCAACGAGACATCGATTATGTCTGAGCTTTTCCCTTTCTATTCAAGATAAACAAAGTGCCTCAAGTTCAGGGCACACCCTGGGACCCTTGACAAAGCCATCTATCATCCTGTCTGCTAAACCAGTCTGGCCACACTGCCGTGGAGGAGGCTAATGCTTCCAGCGCACAATTTTCCCTTTGTGCTGCTGCCCTATTACCACTAACCTCTTTCTTCGCTACCTTCCCAGGAGCAGATGTGCTTGACCACTTTGCCTAAGCCCCTCCTGGCAAAGGCATTTCGTGTTGAAAGCAAGCTCGGGGCTGAAGAAAGGAGCGGGACCCCGGCTGCCCCCTCCCTGCAGCACCCAGCGAGTAACCAGCCCTGAGCCCCTGCCCTTCCCCACTGGGGATGGCTCTCCAAGAAGGAGTTTGGCATAAATCACATCCACTAACTCATCCTGATTTGCAATTAAATGCAAATACACTTTTATAGCCAGCATGGAGTGTATTAATTTTAACAGCAAATGACAAAATAAGAATACAGTCCCTCCAATACTAGTAATGAATCGCACCATAAATTACGTTCGCGGTCACGTCCGTTACAGCTCACTCAGCGCTTTGAGTTCCACGTGCACATCACGTCGGCGACCCGCGTGGCACCACAGCACACACTGCACATCTCCGCACCTCCCACACGTCCCCGCTGCCACAAATGGCCCGGATCTGCAGCCCAGCACTGGGGCCAGGTCTGGAGGTCACGCCGAGCCATTATGATTTAGGTCACCGCGGGCCCTTGGTGCTCTAAAAACCGGGGTGCTTATGAAAACCAATTAATAGGAAATCAGAAATGGTCACTTCTGAAGGTGAGCCTTCAGCAGCCTTACTGCTAGGATGCAGCTGCCCTGCCAGCTCCTGCCCCCGGCCCAGGGTGTCCCGGCCCTCACGCGCTCGCCAGCAGATCCTCCCCACATTCATTAGGCACCGCGGGGACAGGGAGGTTTTTCTGAGTCCTTTGTTTTGCGAGGACAGCTGTGCGCCATTCCCACCCCCCTCCCACCCAGCCCCTCCTAAAGAAATAATTAAATCCAATTAGGACCAGAAAATAATTTACATTTCGCTTCGGTGTAAGATAGAAGGGATGAAGACCACGTGAAAAATGTTGCAACGAAATCTCATTCCTCTGCTACTGGTTTTGCCTGCTTTTGAATCAGAAGCTATTGCAAACCGCTCTGTAAAGGCCTGCTGATCAGCTTGGTGCTCCGCAGGGACAGAGCAGGGAGGCACGAGAGAAAACATCCTGCAGTGCCCTGTGCCTGCAGCAAGCCTGAAGCATGTGGTCCCATCCTGCTCCTGCCCTGCTCCTTCTGCTCCCAACTCCTCGCCTCACCGCAGCGCAGGCTCCTCCGCCGTGGTTTACTGATTTACAGAACCTTGGTATGTGAATGGCAAAAATTCCTTGGCATAAGTGTATGTTTGCTGATCGCGTTTCAGATCATGTGTTGTTCATTATGATGACTTGCTCAGAAACAGTTTGCTGCAGTTATGTGGGTTTGCCTTGGACATTTTTTTCATCTTTTAGTACACTGGAAACAGCAATGGCGGGGGCGAGGTAGGAAGCCAGTAAGGAAACACTTTTGTGTCTACACGTTACCTCGATGCCTGCTTAAAAATTACAGCAAGGGACAGACAATATTCCACGATTGAGCAGAAGAACAGAAAGGAAATGGAATTACCAAATCACCTCCTCGAGACGAACACAACGTCAAGTTTTCAAGCGGAACATTTCTTTTTTCTGAATGTCCCTGGAATTGTGTGTGATTTGCTATTTATACACTTCTGAACTACCTAAAAATACATCCAGCTAGCCCAAGGTACTGCATTTGATTTGGCACGTTATTCCAGCAGCTCTGGTAGAAGGCCTCCCTGCCAGGCGGGGCACCAGCGCGAGCACTACCTGCACAGCAGGGCAGCAAGTCTGGGACACGTTCATTTCTAAAAATACCGACCCCTGCCTTGCACAGATCTTCCTTCTGAGACGCGTTCTGCCAGCTGAGAAGTCAATGTGGTACGGCTCAAGGCAATGCAAGCACTTGGGATGCTTTGCCTCCATCCACACCACGGTGCCCCAGCTCCTGCAGGGCTCTGGGTGCCACCCCGCGCCCAGCACACGGCGCGGGCGTTTACTTTTTTGTCATTTTTGTCAAGTAAATTATCCATTGGATTTCATCGTATCTTACTAAAGCAATTACATCAAGAAAACGATAGTGCGTGTGGAATCAATTATGCATGCGCCTGGCCAGAGACCAAAGGCTATGAAGTCGGAGAGGGCAGAATCGTTCAACACACACAAATAAAAAGACCCTGGATCTCACAGATGGACCCCATCAGTTCATCTTACTGCTGAAAAAGTTCATGCACTTAATAATTTATTTGTGTTCTGGATACTGTTTCCCAACTGAATATTAACAACTTTGAACTGCACCGCGCTTTTAGCATGGTATGGGTGAAAGTCACCAAAGGGCAACACCAGGTCTACTCCGAGGTTAAAACTGTACTTATGTTCCCTACACAGTGGTCATTTTCCTCCTCAATTTATTTGCTTTCATTAAGCAGTCCCTTTAATCGGGGTATCAATTCTCTCTCTATTCATCTTTTGCACTGGCCATCAGCCCCCAAACCCGCGGAGCACCAGTTGTAAAAGGCAGCCAGCCCACTCTCAAGCCCAGGGAGGCCAATCCTACAGCCAGAGCCAGCAACAGGCGTGGCGGGATGGGACACGCAGATGTGGGACTGAAAGGTGTGGGACACAGAGGCGAGGGGTGGACAGATGCGGGACGGAGAGCTGAGGGACGCAGAGGTGCGGGATGGAGAGGAGACAGATTCAGAGAGGTGCGGGAGAGGTGTGGGCTGACTGTGCCCTGCTCACTGCCACCCAGGACATGGCTGGGAGAGGGAAATGCCATCCCTGCCCAGCACAGCTCTCTCACCCAGAGCTGGCAGCAGGAGGCAGGATGTGGCCCCGCAGTCAGCAGGATGCCAACACTCAGCCCCTGTGCCTGGCCCAGCAACAGTAGCTTGCCAGCAATAATTATTTTGCAGATATCCATACAGAATTTCTTTTAAAGGAATGTCTCCCCCAAATGGGAACAATTTCATTCTACACTTCCAACAAAGTGTACTTAACATTAAAGGAGAACTGATAAAACATATTTAATTACTCAAGGTTAGACTTCTAATTCCTCAATTCACTAAAGGAAACTTGGCAAGGAGATGCATCATTTTACTGCTTTCTGCTGGAGCATCTGAGGGAGAAGAGCCACTGAGGCAGCTAATACACAAAACATGATCAAAAGTGATTAACAACAGCTTCATATGCAAATTGCATTAATGAAGGAGTGCAAAGTCATCATGTAAATTAAATATGTCAAATCTCTTGGTGAACTTTCAATCTTGAGAAGAAAAAGCACTGCTTTAATTTTTTTACATCATCAATTTTCCAGGATTGAAAATCTAAGAATCTTGGTGCTATAAAACAATTTTCACCTTTTTTTTCTCCTTCGGCAGGCTGACAGGCTGGCCTGATGTGTGCCGAATGCACATGTTAATAGGCCAATCAAAAATGCAAAACAATTCGCAATTACTGCAAGGACCTAATGGTCATTAGAATTTACAACTAGGTAATGAACTAAAGTCTGCCCACACCATGCATATTCATAAAGCAATTTAGCCTTTGAAGATTAAAGAAGTGCTTAAAATTCAAATGAGCTTTAGCAAATTATCAGATTCATCCAAAAAGCAAAAGGGTTTCTCTTCCTGTGATTTCCTTATTTTTTAATGCAAAATTGTTAGATCTTCCAGACCGAGCTTCAACTAAACACGGGGCTCTGAGTCAAGCCAAAGGGGCCGCAGACAAACAGAGGCAGAAAACATTGTTATGGACTTTGTTCATAAAACTAAGCCCTTAGGAGCTGAACCTATCTCTAAACACGGTAATTTATCAAAAGCGGCACAGACTCGCTCTTAGGCAGCATTGTGCGCCGCTCTCCGAGAGCAGATTAACAAGATTTCCGCCACCCTCCAAAAAAGCCTTTTTTCCCCCCAAGTCACATCTTCCATGTAAACATCGAATGCACGATAAAAAAACCTTATTTTCAGCCAAGTCGCGGGCATGAATTCCAAAAACTTTCCGCCTCGCAAGGAGGCACCATGAAACCGCACGCCCGAGCGCGGCAGCCCCGCGGGAGGGGGCTTGGGGCAGCCCTGGCTGGGAGCAGGGGGTCAACCCACGGCCCCCCCACAGCAAGGAGGGCTTTGTCCCCCTTTCTCCGTTCGCAGGGACAGAACGCACCCACGAAAGCGATTCACTTCTTTCCGGCACCCAGCGAGCGGCGGTGACAGCCCACCCCGTGCAGAAAGTGGGAGCCGCAGTCCCTGACCCCCCCGGCCGACACAAAGAGGCAGCCCCGGCATAATGCCTGCTGTCAGCAGCTGAATTATTTTTATACAGGAATTTTTATCTCCATTGTGCAAACAAGTATGTGTCTGCGCCGACTTGTTAAGCAATCCACTTGTATGTAGAATAAGATATTTTTTTTCCCTGGTACCCGCCACACAGCTCCGAGATCAGAAGAAACACATTCACTTTGAAGCTCCTCGAATGTTTTAGTTAAAAGGACAGCGGTTGTTTTCAGAGATCCAAGAGCATTTTTATCAGAATTTAATTTTTCCTTATTGATTTTTCCTAGCGTAGCGCACGTTGAACACAGGACAGTTTACCGTTTATTACAAAATGACGTGGCCTCCAAATAATCCTTCAGGAGGGACCGCTCTGCTGTCAGTGCAGCAGCACTTCACCTCCTTCCAGGAGTCGCAGGCACCCCAAGACCTGTTTCTACAGAGGACGGTGCCCGCCGTGGAAGGCTGCAGCCGCCCTCCTGCAGCCCACACTGCCGCACGGCTGCTGCCCTGCCGTGAGCAGGAGAGCTCGGCCACATCTCTTGCTCCCAAAGACCAAACTTGGCAGCCGACGTGCAGCCCAGACGCTTGCTGGGCGTCCGAGAACACCCAGCTGCCACGGTGCGGCAGAGTAACCCCGAGAGGCAAATCAATCGCTGCGAATTTTCAGAGGGGGTGGTTTTCTTTTTGCGTTTCGTCTTTTGCCGCCCGCCGCATCGCACAGGCGATGAATCCCGAACTGAACTCCTCACTTCCTAAGGAGCAAGGAACCGTGAGGTCTGTTTATTTAACGAAGGCATGAGTTGTAGTAATAATAGCACACTAATACCCGCAACAACAATAACAACGCCGTTGAAGGCACGATTCTTCTCTGAGCCTTTGTTGTTCGGCAGTCATTCCATTGTCTGGTTAGGCAGAGGTTTCCTATCTGCACTAGGATCATGCTGTAGGTGTAATTGCCCTGCACTCACAGCACGGGGCGGGCAGGATGCGGGCAGCGTGGCCCTGTTGCTGCCGGACCCACAGCCCCAGGCAGCCCTCCGCCCTCCGCCCCAGGAGCACAGCAGCCGGGCCAGCCCCGAGAGCCCCGGCAGCGCCTACCTGGAGCGCGGCTCCTCCTTGACAGCTATTGCACAGCCTCGTTTCCTTGGGGGTACTGCAGCTGTCGGGCTTTGCCTCTTTCTCAGAGCTCGGTGTCTGAGCTATGTGCCGCGAAACACAACAATGGAGGCTCCGTCCCACACGGGCCGGCCCTGTCAGGCAGCGGGGCTGAGAGGTCCCGAGGGAGGGCGGGCAGAGGAAACGCTCTGGTGCCCTGTTTGCAAACTCGGAATTCAGCAGCTTTCTGGCCGCTCTTTGTTTTGGGAAGCGCTCTGCATTTTTCTTTGTGCGTTTTGTGGCTTTCCTACAACTGCTCCTGACAGCTGTTGATTTCAGTTAGGAAAAATCCTCCGCCAGCCCGCAGTGTGGAGCACAGCAGTCACAGAGGGCAGCCCCCAGGCCCTGAGGATGGGGGGCTGCAGCCACACCTGCAAGCGGGCACCACCCCGTGCCCGGTGGCTGCGCCCTTTGTTTCAGCCAGACCCCAGTACTAAAAGGGACTGAAAAAGGAAACGAACGACCTCAAGCGTGAGATTAAAAATGTTTGCTGATACTTGGGGTAATAATTCCCCAGCAGACCGACACCAACGTGCTTCAAATAACCACGCTCCGTGCCACGTTTTCTTTCCTTCTTCCCTCACTCACTAACCAATTTTGCTGAGGAAGAGCACCTATACAAAATGAGGAAGGAAGCAGAGATTTTCATTCTGCTTTAGATCAAAGCAAAACAAGAACGTAAAGCGTGGCACGTTCAGTATTTTTTCCATCGCTGTCATTCACTGCTCTCTCAAGTTTGGTACAATTCCCCAGGCCTGCTGCACGTTAAGCTTGCTGTGGGTGGCTTTATTACAGCACAGTGGTGAGAAAGCATTAATGTTCCTGTGTTGCATTTGACAGGACATTTCCAAGCACTCATCTGAGCTCGCACTTCAGAAGTGCCTCAAGGTGCCACCGCCACGCTCCCAGGTCCAAGCAGGAGGAGCACCAGCTCCCTGATGGGATGGGGCAGTCCTTGCCACACCGCACCCCACAGTCCCCAGTTCCACGCTGTGCCCTCTCCAAGCCCCCCAGGTGTGAGCTCCGAGGGTTGGGGGACACGGTCAGTGTGTCTCTCCAGCAGAGCTGGTAAGCAAAGTGACCCAGTGCCACTCACTGACGCTGCTGTACCACTCGATTTGGTCTGCAGTGCTCAGTGCCCCTTGCTGCCAAAGCCACACACCTGCACCTGGGATCAGGACCCCAAGACTGGTGGAAATTCATTAGGAAATGGGAAACAGCCCATCCTAACTACAGTGATCCCGCTGTTGTGAAAGGATGCAGTAAGTCACAATGGAACACGCACTGATATCGACCACAACAGGTCCAAACCTGCTGCACTAGGTGCCACTGGGACACAGACCAGGCCCAGCGTGCTTCTAGGGTCAAGACAACAAACCAGCTAATTGTGGGGCCACGTTACCGTACAGGTGTAGGTCTTGATGCACTAAATCCTACCAAGCTCAGCACACTTGTTGAACTCCAGCAATAGCCACATAAGGCCCCACCTGTGGGGCAGCTCCAAGGAGTGAGATAACAGTAGTGCTGCTCGGCCAGCAGGTCCTGCATTGGGAATGGCACCGAGCCAGTTCAGCTGAATGGCATTTACTGCAGGGCTGCTGCTCTGGGTACAACGGGATGAAGCTGGGGAGGAAATTCTGATCAAAAAATTGTCTCTAATGACGATCCATGCAGGCAGACGACCAGAGTCTGAGCTCCCTGAGCTCCCACTGCCCGACACTGCCTCTCAAGCATCCTTAATTGTCTTCATTGTTTGAATTAAAGAAAAAACAAGTTCGCGTGCTGAGGGTTGCACATGCCAAATTGAGTGCATGCCTTTGCTTTAAGGGAGGCATTACAAAAATACGGAGATGTCTCAGGAAGACTTTCTCTTACCGCACTAATTAGAAGGTGGTTAATTGAGCCCTCCTCAGCTCCTTGCCTCATTTTCCAGCAGCACTTCTCACTCCAGCTTCGTGGGGCCAAACCTGCTCCCAGCACATGATGTCAGTGCATCCCATACCACCCGCAGGCCGCCTCCGCACAGGGCCATGAGCACCCTGTCCACACACACATTTCAGCCCATGGGGAACTTGACCATTAAATATCACTTGTAATAAGAGGAAGAATGCAGAACATATTTCTGATGCTAAACAAAAAAAGATCTGATTGACTGGGAGCAATTTAAAAAAGAGAGACGGAAGGTAGTAACACTTCTGCCACTTCCCTGGAACAATCATGCTGAAGCAGAGGAAAACTTTCTACCCTGCCTCGTTAGAGTGAACTCATATTTGTGTTTCCAATCAAGAGTCATCTTTACATTAAGCATCTACAGCACCGAGGCTAGGAAAACAAATGCAAGCTTTGCACTATACAAAGGACAATGTTGGCATCACGTGTTTGTGTCTTCATAAAGTGTTATTTCCAGAAGGCACCAGGGAAGGCCAACAAACCACAGGCACTTCTCCAGCCCTGCACGAGCACTGTTCCAACAACTTGATCCCCATATTTTTTACATTTTTCCCCAGAAGTAAATTTCACAGCCGTACAAGCCACTACATTGAATTAAGCTTTCAAAAGTCTTCTGACAATGCCAACAATTGAAAGACACTTCTGCAGCTCAATCATGCAACCATTGTGACACTTCTATTTACAATTTGTCTTAGAAAGAGTTTCTCTGACATTGTACTTTAACAAAACAGCCAGGCTGCCAGTTCACAACCTTTCTCTGCTTTATTTATTACCAATGGGGCTCGCACACAGCGCTGGTCCCAGCAACAAGCCCCTGGAAGCACCCGTGTGCTTTTTTTGTTTTGGGGGGCTGCACAGGCTGAGCTGACTGCTCCTCATGCAGAGAAAACAGAGTGGATTTCACCCTGAAATGCTCCCACTTTCGTTTTTTTCCCCCATGAATGTAATCCAAGTTTTCATCTTATTGCCCCGACGCAAGGCTAACTGTTCTGCTCAGATGTCAACGATTTTTTATTCGGCACAAAACAAAACAATAAGGAACCACAATTGACAACAGAATACTCATGGCAGCTACTAATATCAATCCAAAAAATTGTCTGTGGCATAATGACTTGACACCGACATTATCTCCTGAGAACAGCAATAATCAGATGTACATGATTCAGAACTCAGTACCAAATTATGTCCACTCTCCCTCTGATTATTAGAGGGATTTCTTACGTTATTTTTCCCCGTTATTATATTCGAATCCAACAAGCTGCTCAAGAATTAAGGATCCCAGCACTGCCAACGGCTTACATCCCTCTTCCCAGTGCAGCCACTTGGCACTCACCAGCACTGGCCACAACCAGAGGGGCTCTGACAGGGCTGGCATCATCGTGCTCCTCCTCGCCCCGAACAGCCTCCCTTAATTCCCCCAGATTTATACATCCCACCAGCGGAACGCTACAACCTGACACGGGTGGACGATAAATATTTCTTCAGTCTTTTCAATAAGTGAACAGCAATTTTACATTCACCGATCTCCAGATACTTCAGTTAATATTTCCCCCTATTGTAAAATACGAGACCGGATCGCTAAACCCCAGCCGCAGCGCTCACTGCAAATCACAGCCTGCTGCTATCTGGTGCTGAGTGTTTGACATACATATTGATGAAAGCTGCCTCGTTGGACTCACACAACAGATCCTATTAATTCCCAGTTAAATTTATGACATTTCAGCTACAGCGCCAGATCAGCGTGGCTCCCAATTTTACATCACATCAAAGCAGCGCTCGCCCGCCCGCAGCCAGGTACGCACACGTGTACATTGCCCACTGCTTACTGCTCATCCCATGGAGCATTCAAGGTGCTCAGGGTGCCAAGGCTGCGTGGGTGCACGGGGTCCTCGGGCTGCTCAGGGTGTGCAGGGTGCTCGGAGTGCTGTTCCCACTCCATCCTCGGAAGCACAATGCCTGCAATACCTCTGTGCCAGTTGGAGCAGCCATCGTTCTGCGTTCAGTGCCCCAGCATTTGCTCCTGCAGATGATCTGCTCCCTAGCCATGACCCACCTCCAGGCAATTTACTTGCTGAACACGGCAAGCACACCCTGCACCCACAGCCCACCTCTGTAAGACAACAGTTGTTTGGGAACCCTTTTACATCACTGCTAAATGCATACCTCCTAGTCACTCACGTGAGAGAGCACCAGCTCGCTTAATTCCTGAATATTTTTCCAAAAGCAAAGTCCTGCCTTTTTTAAAAGAACTTTAATTTTTTTAACTCATAAACTCAGTATGTCCTGATAAGACAGAGTGAAGTAGATAAAAAGGTGAGAAGCATCCAAGGCTCACTGCAGGGACCCTCCACAGCCCCAGGGCCACGGCTGTCCCAGCCCCAAGCTTGCATCTTGCTGCTGACCCCAAGGACTGCTGCCGGGCATCGGGAGCGGCGCGCGCGTCCCACACCAGATGGGCTCTGGCCACATCTCCAGGGCCAGGTCCTGCACCGAGGAGTCCCCCAAGGCCAAGCTCACAGCCTGAACAGCCTATTTGCAACCACGCAGAGGAGTGCTCCTAATTCCTGCCTGACAGACACTGCATTCTGTCTTTGAAGCAGAGCGGCTCAATATGTAAATACAGAGTTACATCACACCACCGTTCCTCCATATTTGGTGATTTAGTATGGCTCCAGCTCTCAGAAGACCACAAATCCCTTCCACCAGGCTCCCACACAATTAATCACGGCCTCCCGTTGTGTTCGTTTGCTGCGTGTCACAGCCACCACGTGGAAATGGGCACTGCCCTGTGCCACCCCGGGAAAAGCCCCCCCCAGCATCCACCTCTGGCAAAGAGAGGATACGGAATTTTTTTAACCTCGTTTACGAAACGTTTGCACAGCACATGGCTTTCCAGTTTAAAAAAGAAATGCTAAGTAAAGGAATAATTTACCCTTTTTTTTAAATGTGCTTCATGCTGATCGTTGCACAAAGCAGAACTCGGCCTCGGACATTTGTACAGATGACATGTGGTTGTGTAAATCACAAACAAAATCAAGATACATCTGTCAAAACCACCATCAGAGACAAGAGTGAGCGCAGAGAGGCATTTATCATTTGGCTGAGGAGGCAGGCTGCAGAGAGCGGCCTTTCCTGTCAAACCAACCTTTTGAAATTTCCAACATGCCCTTAAACTTTTCGCATAAGCATGTCTGTGCGCTTCAGCAACTGCCCTCTCTACTCTGGCCTGGCCAGTCGAAAATGGCATCTTAAAGTCAAGGTCGGTGGTGTCACTTTGCCATGGGGCTGTGTTTAATTACAGTCCATACGCTGACAGCCAATATGGAACCTAGGCCGGCTGATGCTCGCTTAACTCTTTCACTGCCAGCTCTACCCACGGCTCAGCAGCTCCTTCCCCGCACACGCACGCACGGGGCCGGACCTCCTCCTGCAGCACCACGGGCTCCATGGGAGCACGGCTGCACACAGTGCTGCCAGACACACTGGGCTGCACTGCACGTGCCTGCTGCTCTGCCTCTGCTCTGCCACCAGGAGCACAGACGCCGCAGCGTGCGACCACAGACACGCAACTGGAACAGAAACGAGCCTGCCAACACTTCTCCTCGTTTTGATTTACCTGCTATGTGTTCCTGTTTGGGGCAAATCCCTCTCGATGACGTTGACAAACAATCATCATCCTCTGGCGTAACCTGGATGCCAACCTCCACGGGATTGGATGCTTTTTTCAGCTCGCTCGGTGAGGGTGAGGGTGGCTTATCCACAGCCTTCTCTAAGCAGAGACTGCCATTGCATTGTTTCCGTTTGTGCTCAATAAAAATAAGAATGTCCCCCAACGGGAAGTTCATCTGACACTGGCCACAGGTGAGGAGGTCGTGGTCCCCTTCTGGAGCTCCCAACGCGCTATGGTCAGGTTCATCATCAGTGAGAATGGCTTCAAGAGGTTCAGCTGGTTTTGGAGAAACAAGAGGAGACACGTCAGAACTCCAGTAGTGAGCACCAGGCACCACGAGCACAGCCCCCCCCCAGCAAAGAGGTGCCCCACAACCGAATTTATTGGCCACCAGAAACGCGGCGTGCAGGAGCAGCTGCAGCCCGCAGAACCTTGCCACCGTATCCGCTCTCCCAGATGAGGACAGATTTCTGACTCGATTGAACGATTTGCTGCTAAAATCGAATGAACAGTGTTCGGGAATATGCTGCGAAGCTGCGGTGGTGCTAGGAAAACAAGTGAATGCTGTGCTTTATCTCCGGATGTATTATTTATGTACATGAATTCGAGGCTGAAAGCACTGCACACGCTTCCACACACACAGGGGTGTATTTCCCCAAGCCAGACCCACTTGGTACAATGAAGGGGTGAACAACATGCGTGCGTGTGACCCCGGTGTGCAACGTGCAGGCAGCACGAGCACTGCAAGCAGAGGGAGAAAGCAGGGGGATGGGGCCCTCCCCACGCAGGTGTGTGTGCTTGTGCCACTGCCCACGCTGGTGGCTCACAATTAGCACTCCGAAAAAGCAGGAGCCACTCACACAGAGAGAGGGGAGGGGGAGAAAAGGAAGAAAGAAACAGCAGAGGAGCAACTGATAAAAATCAAGTGCAGTCAAAATTCCTGCGGGGCGGGAGGAGGAACCTCTCACTATCCAGCTGCTCCTCGGGGTTCAAATAAATTCCAAATTCACCAACAATTCCACCCAGAGAGATCAACCGAACAGGATACAGCGCAGCACGTAAGGACACGAGGCAATCAGTCGTTTCTCCTTTTTCATCCTGAAATGAATGCCTGCATGCCTAAATTCTCCGCAACGTGTCAGCACCGGTGGCCTTTCAGCACACACCAACCAGCGTGGCCAAGCAAATGCCACAGTTCTTAACAGCAGAGAGAAAAGCTTTCTGTAAGATCGAAATACCTCAGCTCGTGTTGTCAAAGTCGACGAATTTTCTGAATGAGCTCCAAAAAGCTTCATTATGAGGCTATTTCTGTTCACATAATCATCAGAGGATGCTCTAACAAGGTAGAGTCCTCTTTCTTCTCCGTTTGCCTCTCCTGTTTTGTTTTTTTTTCCCTGAGTTTTCACGGCAATACCTCAGCTCTGCACCGACAGCCCCCACCACCGTAGGCTTGCAGGAACAAAATACAGCAGCACAGTGCTATTCTCCAGCACGTGCCAATGGCAACGGCAGAAAGGAGAGGCTGCTGCCAGGTAACATGGGAGAGACAGAACACAACTCCTCAACAGTTAACGGGTCTGACCTTCTTTAGCTAGCTGCCAATTTCACGTTTAATGAACTTAAAGCCACAGAGAATCAAAAAATAGATTTTAATTTGGCTGCACGATATTGGAACTGATTTTGATAAAGTGCAAAAATCGTGTGAACTCAGGTCAAATTTATTTCAGCCCTGCCTAGGCTGAATGCTGGGGAGGAAGATCTGGAGTAGCTCCCAGTTGTGCTGCATGAAATCGTACCGGGAGAGCGGGCTGCCGCCCGTCCCTCGGCTCCAAGTAGGGCACGGGGATGCAGCCCAGCAGCCCTTGCCTCTGGTACCACTTCTCATTTAACAGAAGGTCAGCCATGGGAGGATGAAGGTTACGTTCAGGCTGACAAAAGCAACGTCTCAATCACCTGCTTTCCTTCCCCACGCGCAGAGCGAGCGGCTGCGTTCCTGGCAGCCAGCGGGATGGGCTGTGGGATTGCTGCGTGCCATTTTCCTCCCCAACCATCCCTTGTCTTCTTCGGACAGAGGGAGCAAAGCGGCACGGGACTAATTCCTCCCGTAGCTCGCTGCACACACCACAAACAAAGGTATTGGGGCTGGGTGGCAAATCCAACTTGTGCCTCACCAACTGCACAGCGAAACAGGCAAAACAAACAGCATTCCCTCTGCAGCTCACTCAGCCCGGAGCTCTGCACAGTCATTCCTCAATTACAAGGTTTTCCCGCGGCCTGATTTATTTCTGACGCCGTCAGTGTTATTTAGCAGGGCAAGGGAACGCGGTGCTGAGACACCAGACAGTTAGAAGTAGTGCTAAACAACAATAGACTTTGCTAAAGTCTGCTCTGCCGGGGCTGATTTACAATCAAACCCAGGAAATGAAGTGGTAATTCAGAGGTTGCTGATTACACCTCCACATTTCACCTAATTAATTTTATAGGAGGCAAAGTTCTTGAAAATAACAAGACGATCAAATGTACAGATATAAAACCTGTAACCTCAACATTTTCTATGCTCTTAATGTAAATTATTGCTAATTAACGAGAATTATACAGTAACATATGAAATACGGCTGGCATCGCACACCACGCTCGGCTCCAAGTCGAGCCAGCAGAACACGGCTGGATTCTTACTACTTTCTCAAAATAAAAACTAAAAAACACAAAAACCAAAACCAACGGATCTGCGAAGGACGCCCGAATACACGGTTCACCTGGCGCACCCCCGGGCTGCAGGATGCGCCCTTTCATTTTTGTGCGAGCTCCATTCCCTGCCTAGGTACCTAATCATTCGTCCCTGTTTTTAATGCAAATTGCTCTGCCATGAACATGTCTCTCCGCTCCTCCTCGCCCTCCTGCTCCCTCCTGCTCCCCGTCCCCAGGCACCACAATCTCCCCCCGTCGGCTGCGGTGACCCGCGCGGATTTTCTCCTGCCCGAGAAAGGCAAGAAGGGAAGCGGCGCGCAGAGGGACCGAGGCCGGCTCGGCTCGGCTCGGCTCGGCTCGGCTCGGTTCGATCCGGCCCGGCTCGGGAAGGCAGAAAGGAGAGCTTTAGTGGCGTGGGGGGGGGGGGAAAGGTGCTTGCCTCGTGCCAAACTTGCTCCAACTGCGGCCGGAGCTCGTGGCCCGAAGCGGGGGACGAAGCGTGGCGAAGCCGGGCGGCCGGAGGGGAAAGGTGGGAGAGTGGGGCCAAACTCCGCTCAAAAGTTGCCGCCCACCCCCACCCAGAAATAAAGAAAGAAACAAAAAGCCAAAACGACCGAGAAAAGCAGTCCGCCTGGCCGGGGGACGCGCGGGGGCTGCGGGGCGTCCGGACCGGGGGCGGCTGCGGCGGGCGAGCCGCCGGCAGCGGCCGAACAGAAGAACAAAGGCGAGGGGAGAGGGGCCGGCAGGGAAAAGGAAAGGGAGAGGAAGGGAAGGGGCCGGCGGCTCGCCCTCCTCCCCCCCACCTCCCCCCCCCCCCGCCTGGGCCGTTCTGAGGGCTCAGAGGACCGGCCAGGTTCAAGTCCGCAGCCGGCGGGGTTTTTGATGTCGGTGTGCCTCCTAGCGACCGCCCGCCACATCCCGCCCGGCGCATCCCGCCCGCCCGGCTCCTCGGTCCCGCTCCTCCCGTCCCGCCGCTCCCGCCCCCGGCCCGGGGCCGCACACGTGCGGAGCTCCCGCGCCGTGCCCCGCTCCCCTCCGCCGCCCGCCGCTCCCCGGCCCGCGTACAACGGGGCGGCCCCTCCGGGACGGCGTGGCGGCCCCCGCCTCGGGATTGGCGTCCCCGGGAGCTAGCGAGCGCTAAGTGCCGAGGGAGTGCGTGCGGGAGCGTGCGGAGAGCGGCGGGGAGGGAGGGGAGGGAAGGAAGACGGCCCGGAAAGTTCTGCAAAGCGTTGAGCGGGGACTGAACGGATCGCGCCGGGTCCTGTGCCGGCCCTGGGAGGGAGCAACACTCGGTGGGAAATAATGGGGAAAAAAAAAAAAAGAGATGGGAAGAAATAAAAGGCAAAAGATAAAAAAAGAAAAAAGAAAGAAAGAAAAAAAAAAAAACTGCCGCGAGTAGCGCGTATCGTTTCCCTTCCTACCCGCTCACCCGAGAAAAAGGGGATTTTCCGTCCCTTCCCCCCCCCCCCTCGCCCCACATCTCTCTGCAACCCGAGTTGCCCTTTGTTGTGCGCTGAGCGATCCGCTCCGTGGCCCGCCCGGAGCGCGGTGCCGTTAGAGGGGAGCGGCGGTTCCGCGCCGGTACCGGGCGGCGTGGACTCCGTCCTGGGGAGAGCACGTTGGGTTTGGGGCTCAGCCGCGGGCGCGGGGATCGCGGCCGTGCGAGCGCGGCGTGCGCTCAGCCCGGGCTCGCTCTTGTCTGTGTTTGTTGGCAGGAGGCTTCTCGCACACGCGGCGCTTGTAAACATTCAGACACGAGATTTTTCCCAATCAAAATCCACTTCCACTTTTTTTGAAATTCTTCCAAAAAATAGTAAGCGAGGGAGGCAGCGCGAGGCGAGGGCGAGGAGGGAATCCCTCTCGGCGCGCCACGGCCGCCCGCCCGGGGCCGCCCCCAGCCCCAGCCCCTGCCCGAGCCGAGCCGAGCCGAGCCGAGCCGGGGACGCAGAGGGCGCGGGGGGAGGTGGGGCGGCGGAGCGCCGCGGCGGCCGGAGCGGGTCCGGCCCGCACCCCGCGACGGAGACAAAAGGCAGCCGGGCCCGAGCACCCGCACGCCCCCGGCCCCGCGGAGGGTGCGGAGGCGCGAGCGGCGGGGAGCGGCGGGCTGCGCTCGCCGGACTTTCTCCGCGCCGCTCTCGCCGTCGCTCGCGCTCGGCCGGCGCCCGCCGCCGCCCCCGGCTGCGCTGCCCCGCGCTTCGCCCGCCCGAGCCCGGCTGTGCTGCCCGCCCGCGCGGGGCGCTCTGCGGAGCGGGGCCGGGGCGCGGGGCGGCGGGACGAGGCGGGATGAGCGGAGCGGCGCGGGATTGCGGGCGGCGGGAGTTGGCTCTGCTCCGCTCACTCGCTCCCTCTCACTTTTCTTTCTTTTCTTCGCGCTCTCGCTCGAATGGAAAATTAAATCCGCGAAGGGGGGAATCGCAGGAGTCGCTCCGTGGCTTACTTACGCGAAAATTCCCGCTTGCTTAAGTGCTGGGGCTTGCCCTGCTTGCGGCGCGACATGGTGGGCTGGCGGCGGCGGAGCGCGCGGCTCACATCGGGAGCGCCGGGCTGCGGAGGAAGGAGGCTCCCGAGAAAATATCTTCATCAATGTCTTTTGACATCCAAAATAAATTAGAAATAATACAAAGATGGCGCAGGGAAGATGAATTGTGGGATAGCAGTCATGGCTTTTTTTTTTTTTTGTGCGAGGAAAAAAAAGAGAGGGAGAGAGAGAGGGAGAGAGAGGGAAAGAGGGAAGAAGAGAGAGAGCGAGATGAAAAAAATGGCAAAAGCCCCCCTGAGCCGCAAGTTCAAGTGCGGACGTGACGTCCCCGCGAACTTGAACGTCAGGAGCCTGGATGGACAGAGACATACAAAACATGGGCAGGGCGAGCCGGGGAGAGGGGAGGAGGGAAGGCGAAGGCAACACCAATGGACACTCATCGGGGGCTGGACATGAAAAAGAGAGCAGGACAAGCCAATGGCCGAGGACCGCGGGGGGGAGCGGGGAGGGGGCGCGCCGGGCGCACGCCGCCGGAGGGCCCCGGGGCCGGGGCGGAGGGGGGCGGCCGGGAGAGAGCGGCCGCGGGGCGAGGGCGGAGGGGGCGGGGGGAGCGGTACCCGAGCCCGGGAGAAGGACGGGAGGCAGGGGAGCGGGGAAGGCAAGAGAGAGAAAGAAAGAAGGTAGCGGCAGCGCGCACACTCTCACACCCCCGCTGGAAAAGTAAATACATCGCTGAAGCCAGAGGCGTGGGGGGACGACGACGACGACGACGACGACGACGACGACGACGCTGGGCAGGCTGCCCCTCGAGAGGGGCGGGGGGTAGGCTGAGGGAAGCCAGCTACGAGCCGGGACCACCCAAAAGGAAGGGGGACCCATCCGGAGCCGGCGTCCCCTCTCGCCCCGCTCCCCCCCCCCCCCCAACCTCCGCGCTGCGGAATCCCCTCCTCCCGGGATCCGCGGCCCGGCCCCGAGGGACGGCGGCGGCGGCCCCCGCGGAGTGCCGAGGGGCGGCGGGGACCCGGCCCGGCCCGAGGAAAACTTCGGCGGGGAGCCCGGCGTGCCCCGGAGCGGGGAGGGGTGAGGGGGAAGGGGGGCTGGAGGGTGGCGGGAGGAGTTCCGCGAACGGAGGAGCGGGAGGAGAAGGCGCGGGAAAGGAAGGAGCGGGGACCCCGCCGCCCAGCCCCTCCGAGGCCGCACTTGGGGGGATGCTCGACGCCGGCCGCAACTTCCCCGCCGCGCGCCCGCAGCCGCCGCCGGCTCGGGGAGGGCTCAGGTTGCCGCAGGAACGGGCTCGGGAGCCGGGCGTGCCCGCACCGCCGGGCCGAGAGCGCGGAGCCGAAGACGGAGAACGCCGGCGGTGGCTCAGACGGAGCGCGGGAGCGGAGCGGGGACCTGTTGACCGAGCGAGGCGAGCCCGTGCCGGAGCGGGACCCCGAGCCGCGGGCAGCAGGCAGCCGAGCCGGGCCGGGCCGGGCCGGGAGCGGCGGGCAGCGAGGGCTCCGGTCCGCGCGGGGCCGGCTGAGCAGCGGGTGCTGCGGCCGTGGCCGTTGTTACCATGTGCTCCGTGCGGAGCGCGCACGAACGGGCGGGCGTGTGCGGCACAGGTACGTCCGTCCGGTTTGATTTAGATATAATGGAGCGTGTAAAGCTTTTCGAGGTAACGGCAGTGCAGAAGTAATGACTTTATTAGCTCTGAAACGTTCTGCAGTTTCGCGTTTTAACAGCGGCTCCGAATAATTACAAGTCATTACGCAGCCGTGTGCGCTCTCCGAAGCCCACGTACGGCGGGATACCCGCATCCCGATCCCGGCCGCGCCGTGAGTCCGCCCCGGACGGCTGACGTTGTGCAGATGCTCTCGGGAACGGCAGCGAGCGAGTCACGCCGGTCCTCAGCACCGGCACGGACGAACCGCAGCCCCTCCTCGGCTCCGCGCTCCCCCCGGCCGGACACCGGTCGCAGAAACGCGCTGCCATGTGATGGGAGGGCGACAAAAGACCGAGAAAGCGGGCGTCGGGAGGCGATCTCAGTCTGCCGTGCCCGCGGGCTTTATTGAAACAGGTGGGTTTGTGTTTTGCTGTGTTTTAGGAGAAAGAAGGCGGCTGTTTCACGAGCGGCCGCGCTCACGAGTGGCTGCATTTACAAGCCCCGCCGCGGCTTTTGCCGGGCGGTCAATCCCGACGCCCCGACCATTATCCGCTGTATCCCGGAGCCCTGCGGGGTGTGTGCCGGCTCGCGGCCGTCACGAGTGGGGGACTTCTGTCCCCGCGGTACGGTTCCGGCTCTGATCTCCCCCGCCTCCAATGGCCGAGCCCTGCTGTATGCTTTATAACGCGTTGACAAGTTTCCTAAGAGACTTTCTGAAATCACGCGCGTCTATTCGCGTCGGTTACAAACTCCTCGGTATTTTTAGCGCCGAGTAGATCTATATCCTAATGCACTGAGAGGGAGCGTAAATCATGGAGGATTTCATAGCCCCTTCAGTAGTTTTCTGTATGAAGTACGGGCGGCGTGGCCTCCAGACGTAACCTTTTAGAAAAAAAAATAAAAAAAAGACGGCTCTTTTATTTTATGCTGTAAAGTGCTTTTAGCTTCAGGAATCTGAACGTGAACGCGGTCCACAAACAGCTCCTGCGACGGGCTTTGGCTGCGGTCCGGCCCCGGCTCTGCGCGGCTGTAGGGCGGCTCACGGGGCCGTCCCCGCCCCCCACAGCCGGGCCCCCCCGGGCTGGGCACAGCCGCACCCGGGGAGGGGCCGCGGGGCCCCCGGAAAGGCGGAGGTGGAGGGGGTCCCGCGGGCAGCGGCCCCGGGGAAAGCCCCAGCGCTGCCGGAGAGGCGCAGAGGAGCCGGGGGAGGGGGGGGCTCAGCCGCTGCCCTTCCTACAGCATCCCCTGTGCACCTCCCGGACTCGCGGTGCGTGGTCGGGCTGCACCGTACCTGCGGCACAGAGTGATGGCACTGCTCAGTCGTGCAGCGCTTAAACACGGTTCCGATTTTTTCCAAAGGAAATGTGGCAGGCGGAAGGATGGGTGGCAGCAAACCTGGGCAAGCGCTGAAGATGGCGCAGCAATAGGGCTGGGACAACTGGCCCGCGCCTCGCGCATCACCTCCCTCCCCACCGCGGCCTTCCCCTGCCGTACAGCAGCACGGTCCTCCCTCCAGTGGAGCCTGGAGGCTGCTGTACGAAGGGACAGCCTCAAATGGGGGAGCACAGTCCTCCTCCCTCTCGCAGACAGGCACACGGCCCCTGAGTGGCACTGAGGCCCGGAGGCACAGAGGAGTGTGCTGCACCCTGCTGTCCTTGCCTGCCTGCTGTTTTAGCCACAGACTTGGCAGTGGGTGAGTTCAGGAACTTCGATGGGCAGATGTTCCCGCTTCAGTTGTCATTCGCTGATGTCAGGAATCTCGCATGCCAGCTCGGTATGGAACATTGGGACCAAACACAAATTCCAAAGCAATGCCAGTCCTCGAGCCACGTAGCCACATAGTGGTGGTATCGTGGGCACGGCCCTCACCACAGTGATAGCCTCAATCAGGCAGAGGCACCGTGGGCGGAACCGTTATCGCAGCGGGCTGACTCCCCATGAATGAGCAAAGGACGTGCACGTCCTAGCAATAGCATGTACATTGGTACTGCAGGATAAGGAGCATGGGCATCCTGCTTCCCCTTTTTGTTTGTTTCTTTTTACTAAGGGCTCAAGATAAACTATCCTGAAAGCACTTACTAGCAAGCACAGCACGCGCAGCAGCAGGTCTGTGAAGGATCACACACTTAGGTGTACTGGGTGACAGAAAGGTTTCATTATGGGCTGCTCTAGATGATCCAGAACAAAGTCTCGAGCTTGAGGAGAGCTCTTCCAGAGGTTGCAGCAAGGTCTGGGTTGTCAGCCTGCCCCTGCTTGCACAGCAGTGGAGCCCTGAACCTTGACTGGGCCATCTAGGGATGGCTATAAAACGAACGGCACAAAGTACTCGGGAAGTAGGTTCAGATAGCAAACCCCTCCTCTAAGAGCACGCATCCTTGTGCTTGTGGGTAGGCAGGCAGGGGAGGCACTGCTTACGAAGGATGCCAGCACCAGCTCGCTTTTAATCTACTGTTTCATTTGCGGCCAAACTCTGGTTTTAGTTTCCACTGCTCCAGAAGTTACTTTACTGTTTGTTATTTTGTATTTTATATGATTTTATTTTGTATTTTTATGTGTGTAAGCGAGCATTTGTTCCCCTGGCATCTTGTATCCTAAGCTTCAAGCCAGTGCCCTGTAAGCTTTGTGGCTTTAGAATTGACAATATATTGTGAATCCATACAGCCTTAATCATAGCAACATCAGCAGCCGCAGTATGAGGAAAGTAGCAGAGCTTTCATTACTAAAGAGGCACAGTAGTTAAGGTCTGTCAGTGTTCCTGTTACAATCCCCATCTTGAAGAGGTTATAACTTGGGCTGTGTAAATTTGATTGAGCTGAATCTTGGGACTCAAACTGTCAGTCCATATAGGGAATTACTTTATGAATAATTGGCTAACCCACTGCTTAATTCAGAGGCCTTTATAAAACGATTTTTAATGGGTTTTAATGTTTTTTTCTTTTACTGACATCTAGGGTATGAATGTGGTACTTCCAGCTCTTTTGAAGCTCCATATTGAACAGCATATGTATTGGTACATGCATTAAAGCTACACAGCAACACAGAAGTGTTCATGGGGCACGCATATCACTCTCACACATCTGTGTGTACACATACACAGACAAAGAGACCGTGTAGGAGAAATGTGACACTTTATCTCAGAATATGTAAGACGAACAGAATGTAAATGCCTCAGGCAGAAGGGAACTAAAGCACGTCCGTTGTGTCTGTTCTGTCCCACAGGGACCCACTGTCACACATGCTCCTGCCACAGTGCCAAGGGTGGGTGTCCCCAGATCCAGCCACCTCAAGCAGTGCTGGTGCACCGCAGCGCAGTGAGCAGGTCACTTCTACTAGCTACAGATGCAGTGAGGATAGCAAGGGACAGGAAAAGATATGGCATGGCATTGGTCACTCGATTTTCTTTGTTCACAGTTTTTTGGGACTTTTTCTTTCCCCAGAATGCACGGAAGTGAGTCCCATGTGCACCCTGGCATCAGAACAGTCCTCATGATTGAACTTCTAAGGGCATCAGCTGCTTGACTTTGAACCCTGGGCTTATGTATGGCTTTGTGTTACAAAGAATTTTACTTGCATTGCTCTCTGTAATACTTTCTGCTAGTTCAAAACCTCTGTGGTTCAGAGGCACTTTTTATCGCTTCAGATCACTAAGCTAGAGCGCGCGCATCTGGGAAGCGGTGCAAACTTGGAATTTTCTTTCTCCGACCCTAGCAGAAAATGCTGACAAGCCCAAAGCCAGAAAGGTGAGCCACAGGCCACGAACAGGTTGCTCTGGTGGAGTCAGACCCCGAAACGTTTCCCTGCCAACCTTGTAGATGTTTGCAAAGCATGAATGCTTTGAGACGCTGCTGAGATGCCAGATCACCCATTTACCTAAGCAGGTCGCTGTCTTTGAGCTTATGCTATTGACCCAAGTGTCTTTCTAATCAGTTTTCAGACTTTAGTTGCTAGGTTTGTCGAGAACCCTAGCTAGCCCAAGGACAGAAATCGCGTCCAGCTCAAGCCCCAGGCAGGCAGAACCTGCTGGCACAGAAGACGTGCAGCTCAGGGAAGATGAGCGTGCTGCACGGGTGAAAAAGGCTGAGCCAAGCTCCCAGCAAACTCCTGGTGAGACTCGAAGCAGAAAAGCTGTGAGTGTGGCTGTTTGCAGTTCTTGGCCTGCAACTTTAAGAACAGACAGCAGTCACCAGTGCCTGGCATCGAGGCATGCCAGCAAGAAATCTGTTTCCTGGTTCCAGTTCAGTGCAGCTGGAATTATTTCTCTGGTACGTGACAGGCACTGCACTGCAACCACTGTTCTCTATTTATGTATGAAAGTACCACTCCTACAAGTTAGGAGTGCATCCCAAGGTTTAAAAGCAATGGCACGCAGTCACTTCAAAGTGCCTGCTAATCAGCAAGAAAGTACAGGCAGGCTGTGTAGTTGGCCTGCTCCTAACCAAATGAAATACGTGGGGCAGCACCGGTCTTTTTAAACAATAGTTATTTAAGATCAGCCTTCTCTCAGGATCATAAGGATAAGCTTTTCATGCTTCCCTGAAAGAAGAGACCCAAGGGGTTGAAGCTCTCAGCATCCTTAACGGGAAATTTGGAAAGATGCACTGTGGATGTGGCAGTCAGGAAGAGGGGGAATTGCAAACATTTTGTCTTGGAAAATAAATCCAACTACACCTCCACCAAATTAAATAAGAATGCTAGGATAACAGAACTAATTCATAAAGCTGTCACCCAATACAAATGCCAGCGATGAAAATAAATAAATAAAAATAGTAATAATAATGAAAACCACTTATTTCCTCTGAGAAATTGGTTTTGTTACACAAGATGAGGATTCAGTCCATTAGCACACTCCCTAGCACGTTCGACTTGGGTGGAAGGGATTTTATTCTCTAGCACTGCTCAGTGTAGCCCTGCCAGAGGAATCTGCTTGGGCTCAGGTACCGAAAGCTTCGTTTGAACTTCAGCCTTCAGTCACTGACAGTGCATTTGACTGAAATTTCACATCATGGTTCTCGATATTAATTTTGCATTTCTGTTTTAGCCTTTAGTTTCAGCAAAGAAGAAATACACATGCTGTGTAGAACGTGGCACCGTTTGTGTGAGGATCCATGTGGATGGAAAATGCAGAATTAATCGTCGAGATAGCAGAGATCTTCTGCATTTAAAAATAAAAACAGCTTTGCTGTGGGGTTTTCTCTTTGCCACACTTACACCGTGCAACTCTGCGTGCAAGATTTCAACTTAATTGAAATATTTTAATGCAACTCTCTGTAGTCAAAGTGATGTATTATTATGTAGCCCAAAGCTGCACAGAAAGATGCTGTGCTGAGGCATAGCGAGAGTGATGGTGAATAAAGCATGATACAAGCACACTTCTTTGAGCAGTTTGGAGAGTTTTGCCACCATTTGTTATTGTCAGCACGTATAATTTTTACAGTACGGTATGAATTCTGACTGCAGTGAAAAGAATGCCTTCCACTGCCAGTATGAATAAGATTTCACTCAATTAGAAAAACATGCAAGTATATGGTGCAGTGTGACACAGAAAGCTGATGTGCATTAAGTCTGAATGCTGGGAGTTATTGTGCTAATGCTATTCTTTGGCGAGCAACTATTTCCCGGCAGTGAGAAAAAAAAAAGCAAGGGAAATTAAATACATAAATCAGAAATATGCGCAATGTTTGATATTACCATCCCGAAATTAATGTATTCATAATTTCTACTTCACTTTTGTGAAGCGTGAAGTTTCTGCATACCTATAGAGAAACAAATGTAAGCACAAAGAGACCCATAGACCGCGTGCTGAAACGCATCGCTCGTTGCAGTGGTTGTTGCTGTGGGTTAACAGCAAGGGAAACACAGGTGTACAGACTGTTCTCTACCTGTGCCAGAGAGAAGTTTGCACTGCAGTCTGCTGTGATCACGCACTCCTCAGCACCCCAGCGATGGTAGTGCACTGCAGTCTCGGCTCTCTACGCACCCACCGCCGTGGTGCCCTGTGCCCACTCCTCAGCACAGCAATATGTTCCTGGGACGAGGGGACAGAGCTCCTGGTAATGCAGTCTGCCGCTGCCCAGCGTTGGGTGTCCGATGCATAGCATGGGCACACAGCTGCGACCGCTCCTGCGAGAAAGGTCAGAAGTGCCTGGGAGCCGAGGCGTCTCAGGCAGCCGCTGTACTTAGAGCTAATAAACATGAAACTCTTCTCTATTGAGACCTAATTAGCTTTTATATTCAGAGCCGAACTGCGCATTAGCGCGTCGCTTGTGAGTGAGACTAAAAATACACGTATCGTGACACTGTACTTCTCAAGTGTTTATTGAATGCCTTTCCCATTCTCCCAGGATTGTCTCCTCCTTAGATGAGAGTTCTCGGTGACTATGACGAGACTAATTGTTTTCCCCTGCAACGATCCCTGCGTCTCTCAAGCAGTTTACACCGACTCGCGGACCTCGCGTCACCTTCACCCTTTGATCTTCAAGAAACTGATAACTCCGCTTCCCAAAAAACGGTTCAGTAAACAGATTTCCTGCCCAGGGCTTTACGAGAGTCCCTCTCGTCTCAGAATCACCGTGCACGAGTCTTTCCCCACTCCCCCCACCTCCTTTATTTTTTTTTTTTGGGGGGGGGGGGGTTATATAATTTTCTGTCACCTTTTCTGCCTGTGAAGTAATCAGGGAGAGCGGCGGGAGGCTCCATAAATATGCAAATAGTCGCCAGATCACTGGTTTCGCTGGTTCCGCCTCGGGACTCCCGCAGAGCGGCTCCGCGGGGGACATCGCCTCCCCTCCCCCCCCCTTCCCCTCCCCCCCCCTGTTCCCCTCCCCCCCCAGTATCAGCGGCCCCACTCTCCTGCCCCTCGCTCCGCCGCCGTTCCCGATCTTCGCGTGCCCGTGCCTCGCACTCCTCGCCATCGTCCCGGAGGAGCGCCGCGTCTCTCCCGCGCAGGGTACCGCGGGGCTATGGCGCTGATGCTTTAACTAATAAAAACGCTTCAAGCCCTCCCTGTCACCTCGTTGCTCACCTGCTTCCGCGCAAAAGCGTGCCAAGTTCCTGATTAAATAGGAGAATGAGACGGAAAACGTAAGCCGCGGATGCTGTAGTCTCCGTCCCTCCGCGATCGCCAGCGCTCCCTGCCGCGGAACCAGGGCGGGCTGAGACCGCTCCTGCCCCGGAGCCGGGCCTCGCGGGGAAGGAGATGGGGCGGGGGGATGGACGAGGGCTGTGGGCAGACCCTCGTCTGCGTGAGATGGAGCGGGCGGCGACGGAGAAGGAGTCAGAACCGCAGACTGGATGCTGCAACGAGGACCACTGTTCAGAGTTTGTCATGACTGAAAATTTCAAGTAACTTTCCTGAACTAGACTTGAGACTTTTTCCTTTTTTTTTTTCATGATAACTCCAGGTTTGATCGCCGGAAAAGGCTGACTGCTAGAACAGCAAAGCCAGTGCACCACGCAGCAGCCGGGAACCAAGGCCCTTCTTCACCCTGCCACACGCACACTGTCACCCACCTTCCAGACACTCAGTGCAACCATTCAATCTATTGAATCGAGGGACTGTTTGATCTTATCTGCATCTGTGAGCTGACTGTCAACCTGCTTACACTGCATATTAAATCATCCGCAGTAGCTGTATCAAGCTGGGATGATCTGTTAATTCTAAATTTACTAACCCTTGGAGTGCAGTCATTGTGTTTAATCTAGTGTAGCCAGCATTTATTTTACAAGACTAAACCCTTCTTTAAGATGTGTCTGTGCTGTAGGTTAAAAAAAAAATCATTAATGTGTAGGAGATGGTAATTGGGAAGAGTTCACTTTGATCTCTGAAAGCCAGCTGACAGCATCTCTGCTCCAAGCACACGCGTGTGCACTCTCACCACGCTCGTGCTGGATGTGGGCATGCATATGCACCCGGTGACATTTCTTTGCAGAAAGAGTTTTGCATGACACAAGGAAGAAGAGAGGCCTCACACAACGTCTCCACGAGGACTTACAATCGAGAGGCAAATTCCTGGTGCTGCAGAGCAACGGGAGCTCGTGGCTGCAGGCAGAGCCACGAAAAAGGCCAGCAAACCCCTCCTCGAGGCAGTGCCCAACTTGGTGCATGCCTGCAGCCTCTGCCAGCTCCGGGCATCTCCACTCACTGAGGAGCACAGCCCCCGTCGGGCTTGGGAAGAGTGGGGTGCTGCTGCCAGCACCCGTACCAACTTGTCCCCTCCTAGACACACATAGATGCACAAAGAATTGCGTACAGATATGGACATACACCTGAATGTGTTATTCTGATCACTGTACACGCCCATCTCTCCCTGCCCTGCTCTCCTGTTACCTGCCATACTCGCTGCTGATGGCATCGACGTGCTCCCAGCTTTTATTTCAGTCGCAAACTGCTAGGCATGCTTCCTTTTTTTGGCAATCACGTGCCTGGTATCTCTCTAATGTAGCTTAATAACAATTTTAGCATTCAGATAAAACGATTTCATTCTGTGATTGCCTTTTCTATTAAATTTGATTCTGAGAAGCCCCAGTGGGTGCCTCCGAGGCAGAGATCTATCTGTGAGGCTGCAACCGATTCAATAGCAGCCTGAGCTAACCTTGACCTTTCCCTAGACCCTGCTCCATCTGGTGCCAGCCTGGTCCCCCCCCCCTTTCTCCTCCTCCTTGCTTCACAGGCAGCATTGATCAAGTAGAAATCGAGCGGCTCGCTCCCCCCGAGGGCTGGGCAGTCACAGGAAGGACAGCACATTTCAATATATGGAAACGATTGAGCCTCTTATGAAATCATAAATCTACATAGAAGCTTGTGATTTGCTATTTCCTTCACCTCCGAAGATTCTCCCCTCCCTCCCTCCCATCCCTCAGCAGCAATTTATAAACCATAAGACAACGGCCCGGGAGGACCGGCTCCCTCCAAACGCCGGCACCGACAGCCGGCTCTCTCGGGCGCGTTTCTCCGCGTGGAAATAAGAGGCTCCCGCGATCAATCGCCGCTCAGCACTTTGCGCTTCCTTTCCTTCCCCCCTTCGCTTTGCCGCTGCACCCGTCCCCGGAGCCGCCTCTCCCCCAGAGCCCCAGCACCGCCACCCACGGCCCCACGCGGCCCCACGCGGCCCCACGGCCCCGCCGAGGCGCTCCCCCCCCCGTTCCCTTCGCAGCAGCGGCCGCGCTGGGGTTGGTCCCGCGGACAGCGGCCGCGTCCGTGCTCTCCTTTCCCATCTCCGCGTGGGTCCCTGAATTGCCGGGACGTTCGCCCGCAAGCCGCGGTTTGCTTTTTGCTTCCCAAGAATTGCAGCGTGGCCGCGTGTTCTCATCTCGCACCAGGCTTGAGATTATATAACAGACGATGCAAAATGAGAATGACGCTGTAATTACTGTACAGAGTTTCCTGCACGCACTCGGCTTCTGCAGCATCTGCAGAGCCGGCAGCACCGGCTGTAGATGCAGAGTAGAAAAGGTCCAGATTGATATTTGGCAGCGTGTATATATAACAGAGAGATATTACTTCATGGGAAACGGTATCTGGAAATACATTTCTCTTTTGAGGAATTTGTTTGGCTTTATCTCCGTGGGTAGTAAAAAATAATAGGAAGAAACTGTGAATTATGCTGAAAAAATACGTATGCTCAATTTATCAGTTTACCATTACATTTCCTATCTGCGGCGTTACAAAGATTTAGAACATTTCCAAAACTTTCAGGTCTAATCTGTGTTTGGTGCAGCCTACGGTTTGTTTGCAGGACCTGCCACCACACGCCAGCTAAAAATGAGTGTCAATTAATAATAAAAAAATCTCCCTTCCTTCCTTATTTCTGCACTCCTGTACCTTAGCGGATGTAACTACTGGTGCTGAGGATTTTCCATTACCAACAGTTCTTATTCTAAAGTGCCAAAGCTCCCCCCAAATAGAGCTGCTGAATATTTCCTTGCTTTTCCCAATGGCAATTTACACACACCACTGCTCATTTAAAATATAAAGAATATTCGTGGCTTTAAGACGTGTTTTTTCTCCTATTGAGATCAGCCAGTAGAAACGATTGCAAATGCAGTAGGAGTGACTGTGCTGTGTTGCTTGTGTTCCAAATGAGAAATCATTTGAAACCAGAAGTAGGAGGGCTTTATTTTTTTTTTACTGTTTTCTACAATGTGAGAAGTAACTGAAAAACACTCACCCTTGTGACACAACAGAATTGATAAGCTCTTTTCTTTCCAAGCAACCTGAGCAGCCATGTCATCTCTGCAGAAATGCCCAAGTGTGGGTTGCTGTTTAAAAGCATATTGTACTTATCAATAAAAGGTGGAATGGTTTAAAAAACAATTTGAGCTATGAATTGCCATCTGCTCGGGGGGGGGTGGGGGGGGTGACAGAAAGTAACTGCATGTATTTTCTCACTTTTTTTTTTTAATAGCAATATCAGCAATACTCCAGAATGCTATAAACCTCTGGCTGTATGAAAGGCACAGTTTGCTGTACCTTAGGTCAGGACTTTGTCCACGTTGTTAATCACTGCTTCCTTTAACCATCTGCAGAAGTGCCACGCGACTTTTTTTTTTCCCCATTAAGCGGGGTGTCCTTTTTAATTTCAGACAGGCCTGATCCATCTTCCCAAGTGACACTGCTGAAGCATCCCCAGTCGGACAGCCAGCCTGAGGTCTGTGTGTGCCTGCCACGAGACACCCATGGACCACAGAGCAGCCTGCACACCCTCCTCTGCTCTGCACGGGAGGAGAGGAGGAGGGTGGGATCACCTCCGCTGGTATTGGGGTTCGCCAGCACTAAGGCATATCGTCTCAGTGCTTGTGATGCAGTGCACCCCATGCATGCATCACCATCCCAGCTCCAGGGGCTGGGAGTCCTCTGCCCACCCCAGGGGAAGGCATGGCCCTGGCAGCCCTCCCTGCCAACACTGCTGCTCCCCGTGGCAGGGCTCACTGCACAGTGAGAGAACAAAATAACAGCTTGTTTCTTCATACTTAGCTGGAGTTATTTCTTTGCTATCATTCAGCTTTGTACAGCTGGGAGCCCTGACTTTTGTAACCTGTTTATTCCAGTTTTTGCTCAGCTAACCAACCCAAACACTGCTCCCTACAGCTACAGAGAGGAAGGGAGAGCCTCCTGGGAGCACACAGAGCACTTTGAACCAGGCAGTTGGGGTGGAGCAAGTGGAGGATGTGAATGGGAAGGTCTCGACTGGAACCGGGTTTCACAGGAGCACAAGGGAGGGAAACGGGAGCTGTTATAGGTCCACCCCACTCAAGGAGTACGTTTCACATGGCAATTTTGCAAAGCATAAACTGTCCTCCTCTGCCCAACATCTGACACTTCCTACTCTGAAAGACTGATTTGTTAAAAGCACTGTTCCAGACAGGAGTACCATGGGCAGATTTTCTGCTCGTTTGAAACTCGACTGGAGTGTAAATGTAAGGGAAGAAGGAAAGGGAAATATGGTGGCACTGCATCCCCCACATTTTGATTTCCATCGTGCTCCCTTTAGGGCCGGGATCAGGAAGCTGTTACATGCAGAGTGTGCAAGCTCCATGCAATAGCTGCAGCACAGTGTGGGCTGAGTGTCTTGCACCTCATATCCATGGCCCGCTGTAGCATTAGGATTTAAATCCCTTGTCCTCCATCGCTGGTACAAACGAAATACTGTGATGGAAAATTGAACGTAGTGGCTTGACAAAGTATGTCGTGTCTCACAGAAGAAGCAATGCTACGTGTGCATGATCAAAATTAGCTGTCTAGTTCTGTGGCAAAAGGTTTAAAAGGTGAAATGCACGTTCAGGGAAGAGGCGAGTCTGAACCCTTAAACCAGCTCCGTATGAGAGCACCATGAGGCCAAGCCATATGGCAGGACTAATTGCTGTGCTGAGAAAAACATACAGTTCTGTGAGACTCACAGGTTTTCATTTTCTTCTTCTTCTTCATTTTTTGTTTGTTTTTTTCCCAGTTCCACTGTGTGGAAGTAAGCAAAATGCCCGAGCCAAGAAGCTGCTGCAGTGGGGCACTGTTATGTAGGAAACCACTGCTGCTGCTCTCCCTTGTGGAGTTTGCCCATTCTAAAACTTAGAGAGGCTTTTTCCTGGGTATTAAAACACCTCCAGGAGGAGTTAGAGTGGGGGAAGGTAGCTTAATTTCCTAGTACAAACGGGAAATTACATATTTTTTTTATCTAGTTATTTTTAATCAGGTAAAGGTAGGAACTAAGTGAGTTATTTTGGTTTTAGAAGCTCGCGAGTGTGTTCTTGTGTCACAGGAATGACAGGACCTCTTCCAGGTCACGAATCTGCAGCCTGAGAACAGAAACGTTGGAGATTTTATAAAGGAAACGATTTAGATACCTCACTGCTTCCCTAAAGCCATGTGGTTTTGTCTCAAATACATGACAGCTTTGTCTGACAGCAGGTATCAGAGCCAGGTGCAGTCTGACACGCGTGATCCCACACCCCAAGGTGTGGTGGGGAGGGTGGGCAGGGCTCCTTTCCTCCAGCAGCAATGCATTTCAGCAGTGCTGGCTGCTGGTGGGGCCAAGGCCCTGTCCCTGCTTTGGGCAGGTGGGTTCTGCTTCTGGTGGCTGCTGGGTGGCTCAGCTATTGGTGCTGCTTTTTCATCCTGTCCTGGCTTCACTCCTTCAGGAATCGGAAGAGCCAGAGAGGGTGGAAAGTGTGTATGAAAGTGCATCTATTTTACAAAACAGTCCAAATATAGATGCATCTGATAAGCATGGTATGGTACTGCAAGGGAGATGCAAACAAAACAGCAGGACTATCATTAGGTAACCACACGCAACAGGTATTTTCTTCTGCGTGAATGGACGCGGTATTTACACAAGGGCGGATATTGCCAGCTCCTCACTGCCACCCCATCTCCTCATGCACACATAACTGAAGGGAGAGTTAGAATTGGCTCTAAAGGGTTCATTACAACCGTAGGTGCTGGAGTCAGAAATGTATGTAATGCTCGCTTTGTGCAGCAACTGCTCGAAACAATTGCCGCCACCTGCGGGAAAACAGAAGCTTGAGGCTGCCAAGAGCCTGATCCCAAACTGCCCCTGGGAAAAGGTCTGAGGAGGTGTGTCAGCTACCACATCTCCAAAGCCACTCCTCCAACGGGTGGCCCCGATGCTGCTCTCTCTGAGGAGGCATAGGTTCTCTTCCTCCTGAGACCAGGCTGGGTAGAGAGAGACAGAGGAGGAAAATGTACTGTGCCACTGCCCGTGCCATGGCTGTTCTGCAGACAGCATGAGGACTTTGCTCCACAGGACTGTCCATCTGGCACCATTCCTGAGCAATAAAAGCTTGCCCACAAAGCATTTTACAGCAGACAGCCTGTGTAATGAATACCTTAATACTCCTGTAGCTAGACAACAATACCACAAATGGTAATTACTCTAAACATACCCACTCAATGAAGTTCACACACCTGGTCCTTCAGCCACAGGAGCCAGGATCCACAGAGGCAGTGACTCCTCGTGTCACTCTCAGGGATTCCCTGGCACTCATCATGTCACTCCCAGGGATCTCCAAGCATTTTCCAAAAGCCAAGTTACTCCAAAGCCCTGCAGTGAGCACAGAGGCAGTGAGCAGGCGCTGTCAGAAAGAGATGCTCATGCGTGGCTGTGTACATGCATGGATGTGTGGGGTCAGGCATCGAATGTTCTAAACCTAGGGCTCTGCACCTATCACTTTCCTAAACCTCTCTTTAATCTCTGTAGAGATTCTTTCCTTGTCTTCATCTGCTTTGAAACAGAGCAGAACAGAGCCACTGGGACAGCCTTGAGAACCAGATGCTATCCATGATTCCCCAGCACACATCACACACAAGAGCAATAGCTGAGCTTGAACTTGGAAAAAAAGCTTGTGAGATTGGAATTCAGTTACCAGAGTGTTACTAAACTAATGGATACAGGCAGAAATTTGAACACATGACTTAAAATTACCTCCCAACCTGCACTCTTGTCCTTGCAGTTCCCTCTGCTTGGCCAACTGTAGAGCAGGCAGACAACAGAGGGTGAGGTGTCCTGTGGTTCTGTTCTAACCTTGGTATTCTTGATTTGAGTTTTGTTTCTTGAGAAACAGATTCCCCTTTTTGGACGAGACATTTTTGAAAATGCCTGTATATCACGTGACTGTAAAACAATTACTGAAACCTGGTGAATGGAAGCATTGTACCTAACGAAGGCTTACATTTCCCCAGAGAGAAAGAGCACTGTGAGGGACTGCTCCTGTTAGGTTTTTAGCGTAGCACATTTGATCACTCCACAGCATCTTATATGATTTATCAATTAATAATAACACCTGTCACCTAAAATGAAAGTAGTATCAATTCATAACCTCATTCTAGTCCCAGTCACGAGTACTCTTTTCCAAATGCAATGTATCTTCCACTGAACTTACAGGCTTTTTTTCATGAAAGCAAGTGCTGTTTACTTTATGTGGCTGTATCAGTGAGCTAAATATTTATTGCGAGCTCAAAGAGTTCACTGGCCTCATTTCCTCGAGTTGTTGCATTCAGATTAGTAAACCAGTTTCCTAGTTAAAGTAAAAAGAGAATTCAGAAATGTTTAGCATGAAGTGAAAAAAGAAGCAAGAAATTGACTGAAAGACATCAGAATGCTGCGTATTTATTTTATCCTGTCAATTATTTTTAAAGAATTCCCTGTTTAGGGAGAAAAAGATTTAAAAGACTTGGACCATTAAAAAAAGATGTCCACATACACCAGTTTCTTCATTTTTCCTCATTTTGGAGAAAGTGGATACTGCAGGGGTTTTTTCTTCCCCTTTTACTTAACTCTACCGTACTTTTACCAGTGCTGAAAAGAGTCATATTTCAAGGGCCGTAGAATAAACCTGCATCATCAGTTTGTGACTCTACTAGGTGTGTTTATGAAGCCAAATACTCACCAGCACTTGCAGCATTAGGAAATCACAAATATCCATTGATCTTAGCAGCCATGTGTAACGTTGCATAGGTAAGAGTTACTCCCAGGAAGGGATCGCTCCAAGTAAACATTTCAGGAGGCTCAGACCTGGAGATCATTTCAATTTGTTTGTAACCAGTCATGAACGCACAATCACCTATTGAAAGTGTCTGGCTTGGAGTGCAGACAGATGGGGAGCACAGAGGTTAGTACAGCCAAGCCTCAGACTGACCTTTGTAGAGAGAATTAAATCACTCTGACCTTGTTGCGAAGCCTAAATTATGTCCACAGACCTCAAATAATACATTGCTGCCCTCTTTTTATCAGCCTTCCCTACCTCGAGGGTATCTTGTTTGCTAACTACTAATGTTAAATTGCAGCATTTATGCTTGCATTTGTGACCTTAGTGGACATCTTGTCACATTTTTCATGAACACTTATAAAAACAGAATGTATAAAACTGAAGTCTCGTTTCATTTAGGCGTAAAATACATGTGAATACGAAAAGAAATCTGTTTCAGTCTGAGGGCCCTGAACACAACAGCCATTGTGTAATTCTGAGCTTCAGCATCATCAATAACCTATCATCTGGACAGCCCAGAAAACAGAGCAGTGCCATCTAACGGGATTTCCAGTATCTCAGAGGCCCCTTTTCTTCTCAGACAGTTTTAATATTTCAGGATTTTTTTGACTCGGACTAGTGCTAAGAGCAGCATAACTCACGTGGCACCTGCCAGTGCTGGCAAGGCAGAGAGGGGAGTGCTATTTGGGGCAGGGTGATCTGCTCAGCAGCTCTTCCATTCCCTGCAATCACACCCATGCCCACAAGATGCCTCCATGCCTCCTTTGGCACTGCCCCCTTGAAGACCTCAAAAAGCCAACAAAAAAAATGGACACCTCTCGCTGTGACAGTGTTCAGAGTGTTCAACAAGATGGAGTGAGTAACTGAAGGGAGAGCTGAGCACCACAAGTGGCAAGCAACAAGAGCCCACAGCTGCAGGGTGGAGAAGGGAGCAAACCAGTGCAGCGCTGATGTAGATCAGCTACAGAACCACACTGTTAGATTTAACTGCTGATGGGGGTTAAGCTTGGCACGGGAGCAGCTGAAATGCTTGAACATGATGCTTTATCCCAGCTTTGCTCTCCAATTCAAGTAAAAAAAATCACCAGGACTCTCCTACTAACGTCACTTAGGGCCTGCCCTCCAAAGTGGGATGCAATGATGAAAAAATCCTTCACACTCTGTGTCCTTACAGTAGCATCTGTACACCAAAATAAATAACACCTTAATATATTGCCTCTTCCCTGATAGATTAAAGAGTTAATTTTCAAAGTAGATGCAGCACGGTGAACACCATCCCAAACTGCTCACTATTAACTCTTCAGTAGGTTAACTCACTAACCCCGAAATGAGTTCAGCATCCCACATATCACTGCTGATACAGGCAGTAATCCTCCCTACTGGTTCCACTTGCACCAAGGAAACCTGTCTTCAGAAACTAAGAGCTGCTTGCTAAGAAGCACCAGCCTTGGACACAGGAAATCCCAACCATGTGTGATGGAAACTGTATGGTGTTGTTTTACTGGTGCTTCATTAGATCACAGGGCTGCAGATTCTATTGAGAACTACATCGAGTTAACCTACTTGAAAAGGAAGTGTGAATGACCCATGGGGCTGTGCTCTTTGCATTTTTTGTCTGCAAATGTACTAGAAATTCCCCTAAAGGGAAGTTCCACACTTCCAAAGGCACACTGCAGATTGAGAACGCCAAGGTGTATATTTCCAGCAGAATCCTCTCAATATTTTAAAGGACTTTCAAATAAATAGATTCCTGTATATCTAGGGACAGGGCCAGTGGCAGGCTACAAAAGCACTGTCAGGGTCTGGCAAATCCCCCAGGCCCCAGATTGTTGCTGCTGTTGCTGCCACAGAGCGAGTGCTCGGGGTGGCTGCAGCAGCCTGGATTCAAAAAGCAGCTCCCTTCTGACAGCAGCAGTCTTTCTCCACCTTCCAACCTGACAGCTGCAGGGTCATCAAGCCTGGTCCCAAGATCTCAGGGCTGAGGCAGCAAAATTCAGTCTTGCCAGTGCTGCTGAGAAGTCCTGCTCCAGCTCTGACCCCTGTACTCTTAGTTGTTCCCCTTCTTGTGTGTGGTTCCCATGTGGTTCTCTGTGAGGTGTGCGGAGCAAGGAACAGAGCCCCAAGGAGTGACATATCTGTACATAGCTGTTCCAGTCCAACCATGGAAGAGACAGTCACAGGAAGGAAAGGATATGAAAGAAAAACTGGCTAGGAGAGAAGGACCATGTCTTGAAAATCCAGGGCTATGAGCTTCAAAAAATCAAGCCGGATCTAAACAGACATACAGGAAATAACGAGTACAAGCCACTATTTACTTCCTTTGGCTATACAAAGCAAAAAAAAACCAAAGCAATAATCACACTGTTTTATTCTGTGATCTAATTCCTGTGTTACCTTATTTCCCGGAGACTATTCCTCTGCATACCACAACATGTCTGTCAAGACGTGGATTTACAGGTTACGCTGTAGTTGAACCTGCTAGTTTTCAGCTCCATTTACTTGTTGGTACATGCCTAACAGAGTTGCAGTCCAGATTAGGAAACATTTGTTTATGCCCCAAAATCCCCAACATATTTTTCCAGCTCTGCTCCCAGTGCTGGGTTTCATCCCCCCCAGCTCTCTGTTAGTCAGCTCCCACACTGTTTCCTGGTATAAAATTGATTAGAAGCAGCATGAAATGTCATTGGGCTGACTCTCGGGAGGCCGGGCCCAAAAATAACAGGCAGGAAAAGTGGCCTTTTGATTAAACTTTCAACTGCCAAAAAAACTGTGCATTTCCCCTCACCGTGCATGTGCACACACACTGCAAGCCAAGAGAATTCTGCAAGAGATGCAGACACTGCAGAGACTTTAGCACAGACCTGTTCTTAACAGCACTAGTGTTGCTGAAGACAGCAGGACTTGTGCCATCAGCTCCAGTGGCGGTAGGAGAAGGGTTCTTTGTTCCACTTCGTATTTCACATCTCTTTCTTTCTGGTGTCTTTCAGCTGTTAACAGAGAGAATGTGAAAGTACCGTGCAGCAGGCCCACGCTGCCTGCTTGAGACTGAGGAGCTGGCGTTGGGGGGTGGGAGCTTTTGGGAAAGCAACACAGGTTTCCAGGCATTCTGCAGGGCCAATGCTAATGTGCTTTCTGGGTAGTATTAGGTACGTGTTGCTTGTACTTTTCCAAGAGGGGAACACGAATATCAGCAATAGCAAAAAAGCTCTTCTGGCAGGGTCCTGGGAACTCCACGTGATGCTCCAAGGAGACGAACGAGGCACATCGAGTTTTGGTGGGGAAAAATACGTGACAAAGGAAGAAGCGTGCCCTCATGCACGCCTATGCTGATGTGAACATCTGACACTGTGTGCATATTTTACGTATGCATATATTTATATGTCAGACTGCTCCCATTTCAGGGCCTCATTACCTAACATGCTGCAGAATAGCCAGATGCAAAAGGAGGGAATAGCAGACTTTGGAACCCAAATTTCCAGGCCTCAGCATTGTCTTGTTTATATACGTTTCTTACTTTAACCCAGAACTACCAGGTTACACTGAGCCCCTGGTACATACAACATCTCTGCTTGAGATCAGTAGCAAAGGAGTTGGCTAGGGGGTCAAAGCATACATGTTTATAACACTTTCATTCGGGTTCAACATTTAGAGCTCATCTCTAACGCAGGTAAGATCAGTGATACAGGTGAGACGGGCCATGAGCACACAACAAACCTCTCACTGCCTCCTGGGTACACTAAGCTGTCTGAGGCCAGAACCTTCCCCAGCAGCAGGGCTGCACCCGGGCCAGAACAGCATCCTATGGTTACTTTGTCCCATGAGCAAGGCCATTGTCAAGTCTTTTTAGGTCTAGAGATGAACAGTAAGAGACAGGTGTGACAACAAATAATGACCTCTATTATTCTGAATACAGGGCTTGAAATGAACCAATGAGAGCCATTGTGATATATGGTGATAAAAATTCATTTTGCCTTCTCTTACTCACACTTCTCTTTCTCTCCTTTTCAGAGGATACAGGAACCTTTTTGCCTCAACCTCAATGGCAGTTCCTCTAAACTTAAAAAGGACAGCTCTACTGCTACACTATCACCTTTTTAAATCTTTCTTTCCCCCCCCCGCCCACCCCATATTCAGCCTCTGAGTTTGCAATGTGTGTAATATATTTAACAAAGAAAAATTTCTGAAATATTTCCCAAATAATTCTCAAGGATTGTCAAATTTGTTATTGAAATGATTTTTGGGAAGTGATGGAAAGAAAGAATTTGCAAGGACCTGGTAAGGCTTATCTTTCTTGAGCAGGGAGTCGGAGTTTGGTCAGTGATGTACAGTGTACCTGCAGGGAACCTGGACACTCACAGCAATTTAAGGTAATATCTTTGTCAGCAAGTGGACACCCCAAATACACAGTGGTTTAAGATGGGGATTGTGAGAAGCAGACATCCACAGAAACCCGAATCACATTCTAAGGCTGTTGTTTAACATTCTAGGTATGTAAGATAGAGAATAGAAAGAATAAGAATCATCTTAAAATCCCTGCTAAATCATGCTCTGCTTTCTCAAGGCAACCTCGAGCTTTAGTAGTTCAGACAGATTCTCTTGCTGACAATTAATATTAATGGATAGATTTCACAATGTGGCATTATCACACTGTGAGATGGGTGGGCATACCATCTGGGTTTTGGCAGGTATTAGATGTAATCAAAGGGATTACTTGGCTCAGGGAGAAATGGAAAACCTTGGGCTTGTTTAGTCTTTCTTCTTTTGTTTGGATGCAGCTCTAGGTGTACTTAAATGTTTTCCCCTTGTCCTTTGTTTCTTGTGATGAGCGTTTCTGAGTTTACATGGGAAACGAGAGGCGGATACCAAAGCAATTGTATTAGTTCGAGTCTGAACCGATTTGCCTTATAGCCCTTCTCTTTCTCATGCAATGTTGTTTTGGGATCGATTGTCAGCTCGTTTAGGGGCTTCGCTTTCGCCTCTTAGAAGGTTAAGCGGTGTATTTAAACGGTGAGGGATTTAAAGAGAAAACACATTTAGGCAATCAACCAATCAGACCTTTTTCAAGACGAGCCGAAGAAATCAGGTGTGTGAACGGATATACGCGCTGAAAAATAGACTTTGTACTTTTCTTTCCACAAAGTAAATACGAAGTGCCAACTTTCCGGGGCGGGTGGGAAATTCCTCTCCTTTCCTCTCCCTCCTCCCAGCCCAGCCAGCCCCGAGCACCAGCTCTACCGACGAGGGGAGGTTTCGTTTTAAACTTTAGGAAAGCTATTGATTTGGCAGCCTTTCTTCCCGCCCGTCTGTGCCCCAGCTGACTGTAGCTAAGTAATCCTCATCAATCCGTGGTAATGCAGGACCGTGTTTATTGCTGTAGTAGTTAAGTTGTTGTTAATTTTACACTAAATGGTTGTTATGATGATGAATGAGTAGCTCAGGCTGCCACCCAGGGGACTTCAGCCCATACAGCCAACAAGAGCGAGATCGCGAGGGGAAGAAGAGCACGAAGAGCCAGGGACCACACGCGGAAACTTTTTTTTTCCGGACCATTAAAAAAAGGGAAAAAGGAGGAAAAGAAAAGAAAAAAAAATAGAAAAAAAAAAAAAAAAAAAGGAAGGAGCTGATCGACGGCTTTGCGTCTGACTTCATGTGCTGTGGGATAATGCCCAAGCATCGCCGCGGCTCTTTTACACATCGGCTGGAATAAAATGGGGAATGAAAGCACGACAGATGTCACGTCACGTCACGGCCCGGCCCGGCCCGGCCCGGCAGCGGCACGGGTCCCGCCCGAGGGCCGCACGCCGCCGTGCCCTCCGCAGAGCCCCGCTCGTCCCGGGCCGTCCCGCGGCCCCGCCGCCGCCTGCCTTTGTCCGGAGGCGCGGTCCGCTGTCGAGCGGCGCCCCCGTGCGGCCGCGGCGCGGCACTGCCGGCCACGGCACTGTCGGAGGCCGAGCGGCTCCGAAGCCGGGCTGCTTGCAGGGAAAGCTCCGTGACAAGTTATACAGGCTTACTAGAGAGAAATTGTCAGGGGTTGTGTCAAGTGTAGTCTTATTTCTTTGCGTGGCGCAAGTCTTCTTGTGGACGAAAATGTACAGTTTTGCCCAGCCCTTATTGCTCATCTGGGTTAAGCGACGCTGCATTTCCATGCTGCTCAGAATGATCGAGAATAAGGAAGTGTGGCAATTTAGTCTGGGAGGCCCTGAAGGCAAAACAACGAGAACCCAGGAGCTGCAAACGCGTCCTGGGAGCGCTGGACAGCTGGCTCCCAGGGAAAGTACAGGCCAAGTCAGAGCAGAGTCTTGCAAGTCGAGCAGGCTTCTCCCAACCCTTTTTCCGTCTCCGTTTTTACCTTGCCTCCCTTCCCAGTGATATCTTGAAGGCCACTATGCAGGTACAGAAATGTACAGCCACGTTTCTGTAGGTTGGATGTAGCACCTACAGGAGCCTCTCACTTACAAGGGCTGTCCTGCAGCGACCTGCAGCTGCCGGGGCTCCTATGAGTACTTTCTCAGCTCCAGAAAGCAGGTTCTGGTCACCAGCCCTGTGCAGAGACAATCTCTGTAGCCAGGATTCTTTCATGCAAAGCAGTCATGGATGGCTCTGAAATCTCAACAGCCCATCTCCAGTCCTTTGCACAATCCAGCTAGTATTCATGCTGAGTAGGTGAAATCCACCTGTCACAGATTGGAGACATGTTACAGCTGAAAAGCATCACCACAAGAGCCAGAACAGTAAAGCATTACTTTGTTTCCCACCTTCAACACCTGTCCTGGCCCTGCTCTTATGTGTTGCACAATTACAGTATTAGGAGTTTGGCAAAGCTTTTCTGTAGTCCCCAACAGGCATGGCCTGCAAAGACAGCCTGCTTCTAAGCACAGTCTACCAATTCCAGGTACTGTCTCCCTACAATACTTGCTGCTCAGAAATTTGAAGGGCATATTGAAGAAGACCAGATATTAATTAAAAAACAAACAAAAACAAATATACACAACCCAACAACAACAAAAACCAACAATGCAATTCCATAACTCTCGCAAACAGATTATCTGGTATTCTTTTAAAACTTCTATAAAGACACCTTTCTTTACAAGAGCAGGAAAAAATAAAAATAAGTAAATAAAAAGTCATTGTGTTTATGCGACTTCGGATATTTCGTTCTTCCTGGACCTCTCTTGTTGCATTCAGGCAAACACTTGGTAGCTGGCAATAGCTCTCCACAAGGGCCTGCCATGAAGTCACCTGCTTGGCTCCATCTGCCAGCTCTGTCTTGGAGCAGCAGTGGATGGGACAGGCACAGGAACTTTTGCTGACAGTTGGGAATAGGGCCTCTCTGTGCTGAGCAAAAAGGCAATTTCTACCACAAATTGCTTGTGATCCACTGTGTTCCTAATGCAGTGGACAATACCTTCTGTTACGATTGAATAACACTACTGAAAATAGAGACAAGTACACTAACGTTCCTTAAAATTAATAGATGAATGCTAGTTCTTCTTTATTGACATTTCTGTACCTGTTCTGAGCATGCTGTTATTAGTTTTTAGTCTATGAGGACCATAGCTCCTACACCACATAAGGCCACATGGTGCCCTAAACAGTAAGAGGGCAACCACACAGTCCTGCAATGGTCCTCTCTGAATATATTTAATTGCACAGCACTGGTGCTATTGCAAGAAGAAAGAGTATGAGCCAGAGTATATGATATCATTTTCTCAAGTCTGCCACGGTCTTTCTGGACTGCTTTGAGCAATTCACTTGGCCTATTTCATTTTTATCATTATTATTTTAAGATTGCTATGTACTATTCATGCAGTCAAAGGATGCAATTCACAGCTGCCCTTGCACAAGACAAGGCTCACTTCTGGATTATCCTCTGTGCATACGTATCTGTGCTCCTGTGCAAGAGACTCTGGCAAAAGGCACAGTCATGTCAGTGAAGTGCTGGGAGAAGCAGATGCTGGGTGGTCCTATGCTTAAATTATTTGCTGGCTGTTTCTCTAGCGACCATGGCAACTGTGGCACAGATAAGAGAATCCCCAAGGACTACACTGAACTGGGTCACAGCCAGGAGAAGAAAAAGGAAGAAGTCCTGATATTGGCATAGGGATGAGATGCCCTGCCTCTTCTCTTGGGGCCAGAGCCATCTCTGGCCCCAGCAATTTGTGCTCTAAATTAAGGGCTGCTATCCATCTGAAGAAAGGAAGAAAAGGAAGCAGCAGCAATACAAAGAGACTAAGCATTTATTTTTGGCTCACTTGTTCTTAATGGAGATAACAATACCTCAATCTTTGACAGCAAAGCAGGGAGACTCAGTTCATGGAAGTTTGCCAAGTAAATTGAGATCTTTGTACAAAAGGCACTTTCGACATGCACAACTTCTGGCTTATTAAAGCAAAACAAAAACCATTCACCTTAAGGAGTGTTCAGGAATTAGGAGGCACGGCTCCCCACAGCTCAGTGCCTTATGTGATTATTTAAGCTTGTACACATCCAAACAGCAATGCTCAGCTAGTTTAAATACCTAATGCATGAGGCATGGAACAGTGAGGATGCAGCCCTGCTGTCTCTTCCACATAATTTGCCAGTCATTTGCCAAGGCTCTGCTCTGTGCTTTTTGAGCAGCATCTAAGCCACCAAACAAGACATTGTATTGTAACCTTATCATCTACTCTAAATATGTGTATAAGAGGGGAAGGCTTGTGACTAAGTGGTCTATTTAGAAAGCTCCCAGAATCTTTTTTTTTTTTTTTTTGTAATTTTCTTCTCACTTCCCCATCCCTCTCGTCTTCTGAAATGGCAAGTAACTGGAGCAAGAGCAGCATGTGAATTGATTTGGAGACTATCAGTGTATTGGTGTTCAGCTTTGGCCAGCTGCCGTGTCATTGATTGCCTTAGGATTGATTTGCACACCACTTCTTCTCAGCACATCTGCCAAGTCAAATGGAGAGAGACCAATGAAGTGAAAAGAAAATTATGTATTTGTGGTAGACACTCTCACCTCTTTTCACATCCTCCCTTGGGAGAAGTTGAGGGACCTGGACTGACTTCAGTGCTACTTTTAGAAACTGCTAGGAGTTGAGTTAGTAGAAAAGAAGAACAGCAGGGATCCACCTCCCTCTTTCCAGTCAAATCCTTTGACAACAACCACCTACAAAAGTTAAAGAAACTTAAGTTTCTGCCTATAGCAGAGACAGTAGGCCAGAGTTTTGGCTAATATATAATGATCATTCATGCTGCTGCTTTGTAGCCACAGAGGATACAGGCTTCAGTTTGCTTATAACCTTACCTGAAGAGCTACTACTCTGTTAGGTAAACACTTTACAGGCACCTGCTACCAGTGGCAATAATAATAACAGAAATAAAAGAAGAAAATATGCTCACAACAAGTTGCTGGAGGGACCATGTGATACCAGCTATATTCACTTCCCTTCCAGGCAGGGCAGGTAAGACAGAGATTGATCAACAGTCAGAAGTAACTCAGCTCACGTGGGATGTGTGCACTGCTAACATATTTCTATTACCTGCATATTTTCACTTTAGAATCAGGTGCTAATATCCCCAAATAGTCAGTTGTGTCGTTTCTTTCTAACAGTGAACTCCATGTCATTGGTGCCCTCCTGGAGATATAAGGACTCATTCAGATGAAAGATTCGTTGCAGACTGATACAAAAACTTTGCAAGGTTGTTCATATGGACATCTCCATCAAGAAAAGTGAGAAGTTTCTTCCCTCTATTTTCTCTCTATTGTAACATGCCTAATTCTCCACTTAGAGTTACCTAGGATTGTAACAATTCTCTAATTTTTACTCTGTACTTGTACTCTGCAAGTACAACAGTTTTCTGATTGATTTCTCACATTCATTTCTAACACAGCACACCGAATCTGTGCCCCAGACCCCTCACCAGCTTCAGTGCCCTTCTCTGGACACACTCCAGGGCCTCAGTGTCTCTCTTGTAGTGAGGGGCCCACAACTAACACAGTACTCGAGGTGCAACCTCACCAAGGCTGAGTACCGAGGGATGATCACTTCCTTGCTCCTGCTGGCAACACTATTTCTCATACAAGACAGGATGCCATTGGCCTTCTTGGCCACCTGGGCACACTGCTGGCTCATTTTCAGACAAGCATCGATATATATATATATATCTGTGCTTTAGATTCCCCTAACGTCCACCACTATTTCATTACATTGTCAAGTGCTTTGTTCTTGGTTTCTAGTTCATTCTCATCTCTTGCCTTATAGCCTCAGCACTCTCAGTTCTCCTACTTGAGCCATCACCAGGTCCACTCATAGCCACATGTTCGGAAGGGTTCTCTCTCGCCTTCAACCCTTCCATAAATCAACATCCAAGACCCTGTTCTTCCTTTACAGTATAGAACAGGACCCGTTGCTCTTGTGGCATCCACAAGAGACTGATCAGTTGGTAATGAAGATATTGATGACTAGTTTGGTACAATCAGTCCATGTTACATAAAGTTTGGAAACAGCAAGTAAAAAAAAAATTCAGTAGTGATAAGAGAATCACTTTTATTCTGAGGTAAGAATCAGATCTGTGGTGAGCATTTCCCACCCGCCAAAAAAAAACAAAAAACTGGTATGGCCCCCACAGTGGTATAAGTACTTTAAAAATCTCAGCTAAATGATCTATTTTTAAAAGAATAACAAAAATGTACATTCTTGGAGCATCTTTTCTGCACTGCTTATATGTCATTTATGCTTACTGGATTCAGTTCAGTAGCAGAAGTGAATGGAATTTCTCAAAACTGGATTGCAAAGTCATGATTGCAGCTTTCCTCAACTCCAGATTGTCCAGAATTTCAACGATGGTTCACTACCCTGCAGGCTTTTCTAAAATGCAGATAAGAACTTCACAGGGATTAGTTAATCTGCAGACAATGGAGACTTCAGAAGAGGCTGAAAACCAAGAAGGATTTCTGAAGATGGGTTATGACAGAAAATACCTGAAGGCAGCGAGCCCCAAAAGCTGAAAGAAGCATGGTCATTTCTCTCTACCCCAGGATGCTGCTGCACACATCAGCTAGGATATTCCTCCCTTTATCCTGGTCTTTCCTATGCAGTGGTATTTACAACTCAGTCACAACACAGCATTTTATTCCATCTTTACCATAACTTCAGCAGAGGCATGTACCTAGAAAGTTAAAATTCTTTTCTGAACCCAGGTATAGAAATACAACCTGAGTCCCGGTGTAAAGACAGCAAACATGAGGATGCACAACCATGCCACAATTACAAACGTGCATCTTCTCTACTGATACATTGTGGAGTGAAGAACATTAAGCAGTGATGCAAACGTGGTCTGCAAAAACTTCCTTCGTGGCTCAAATTAGACTTAGAAATTCAGTGCATTTTATGTGCTCTACAGAAGAGCTATTTATAGAGATGAGGTTCCAAGAAATACGCTCTCTTTTTCAGGAAACAAAACCATAAGCTTTTGTTTCCTGCCCAAGAAAAGAGGTAGCCTTTCCAAAGTGCAAGAGAAGTAACTTTCTGACATTTCTTTCTGACATACTGAGCTTTAGTTGTGGGATAGAAAAACGTTCATTTTACAAATGAGCAATTGCATTGAGTACAGTTGCTTTGAACTCTGTTCGAAGTAGAGATCTGAGTGAAATACAACAATTTTATGATATAGAAGAATGCAAGACTACCTGGATGGATTGTGATAGGTTGTGAAACAGAGGGAGCTAGATAGTTAAGCATACATCCACCCATTCTGGTCATCTCTATTGAAAAGTGACTCATGGAGATCTGGTAATTTCTAAAACTACAGGCTTCTTACACAGTCCTCATAGGAGAGGTGCTCCAGCCCTGTGATTCTGCTCATGGCCTCCTCTGGACCCGTTCCAGTAGTTCCACTTCTTTCCTGTGCTGGCAGCCCCAGGCCTCGCTGCACTACTGCAGATGGGGCCCCTAGAAAGGAAGAGCAGAAGGAGACAGCAGCCTCTCCCTGCTGACTACTCTTCTTTTGGTGCAGACCAGGATGAAGTTGGCCTTCTGGGCTGCAAGTGAAGCATTTCATCTGCCACAAGCCCCATGTCCTTCTCAACAGGGTGACTTTCAAGGAGTTCTTCTGCTGGTCTGTATATATATCCATGATTTCCCCAGCCCAGGTGCAACACCTTGCACTTGATCTCATTGAACCTCATTAGGTTCTCATGGGCCCACCTTTTGAGCTTGTTCTGGTCCCTGTGGATGGCATCACTTCATTCTGTTCTGTAAACTGCACCCCTCAGCTTGGCATTATCAACATACTTGCTGAGGGTGCACTCAATCCCACAGTCTATGTTGTTGATAATCTTTATTATTTGTTAAAGAGTCCCAAGGCAGACTACTGGGGGAAACCATTCATCACCAACCTCCACACGGACATATAGCCATTGACCACAACCCTCTGTCTGCAACCTTCTAGCCAGTCCAACCTTTAAATCCATAACTTTCCATTTTAGAGATAAGGATATGGTGAGGGACCATGTCAAAGGCTTTGCAAGGTCCAGGTAGATGAAATCAGTTGCCTTTCCTTGGTTCACCAGTGCCATGACTCCATCATAGAAGTTCACCAGATTGGTCAGGCATGATTTTTGCCCTTGGTGAAGCCATACTGGCTGTCTCAGACTATCTCTGCATCTCACATTGTACTGATAGAGATAAGCTGTCTGCTTTTGTGTGAAGAGGGTGAGAGCTGAAGCCTATGTGCCTCCCAGCTCTTCCTGGTGCCACTGCAAGATGTGCAAGTGCTTCCTTGGCCAACAGAGAAGGAGCCAGAAACTGGCCCCTCTGTTGCTGTGTTAAGAGACGGCATGACTCTTTCAGCTGCTCCTAAAAGAACAGAATGAGCAGCATGGAAGCAGTGCACTTTTGCAACAGTATTTGTACTCCACAAAGGTTTATATCCATTTAACTATTTGGGGAAAACAAAAAAAAAAAACCACTACTAAGTTCAAATTTTTCTGCTCCCTCACGTATTTAAACAACACCATCTTAAATAAACATTTTAGAGATAAGATAACTAACAAAACAAAAGCTTACTTGACAAGTCTGCCTATTTTATGCTGTAGTCGATTAGAAATCACAATTTCCTTAAATGTTCAATTTCATTCAAACTTTTGTGGGATATGTAAGTGGGATTTTATGTAAGTATTTAGTATTAATACATAGCGACCAAAAGGGTATCTGGGTACTGCTCTAATTAAAATTCTGCATTATTTTAATTATAAATTATTCTATTTATGAAATCTGTCATGAGTTACATGCTGCTGTTTCTACTTCTTAAACTGACTAGTGCAATTTTAATAAGGATTAAATGAGAATTGGGCCATTGCTTAAGGTTATCTGGATGTTTCAGGTACCATGTTAAGTCATAGCTTATGTGAGTTCAAGTTTTAATGTGATACATACCAATCCTATAAATACACATCCTTGCATCCTAATATCTAGTACCTACAATCCAAAGCCATACTTTACATCTGCAAATGCAAGCAACAAAAGCCAGAGACAAACATTACTCAAGCAGGTCATTCTTACCTGTTTTTAAAAATACCCTTTATGAAAAATCAGGTTTTGGAAAGTTGGTCTGTAGAAATGAATAATCAGATATAGATATCAGAATGTTACTGACATAGAAAATGCCTTTCTCCAATATAAGCAAAAGGTTTAAGCCAAAGATTCAGGAAGATGATTCAGAAACCTTATAAGGAACTGACAAAAATATTCAATTAATCACAGATCTAACACATTCTTTTTTGTTGTTTTGTTTTGTTTTATTTTTCTTTTTTTCCCATCACCATCCAAGTGGATGAAAAAAAAAAAGGCTTGAGCATTCTGGAATATACAAGTTTGCACATCCCAGAATGTTCTGGGCAATCATTGACTGAAAGGGAGAAACTGCTTAGACCACATGGAATCAACCACAGATTTATCTGTTACTGAATGCAGTAGATTTGAAATCAAATTGAGGACAGCAGTCAGTAGACTCAAATATATAGAGATAGGAGAAGAAACAAGGGATAATAAAAAAGATGACAAACCTAATCTCTAATCTAATCTAGAGGAAACACTAGCAGAAGTCAAAGTCACATCTGACTAAATCTGAAGCTCTTCCATCAGTAATATCAAAAGAGCAGTAACATGACCATTACTGAAAAGTGCAGGAGGATAATAAGACTGACATACTGTAAAGTTAAGCCCACATACCACTGGTGTGCTAAATTCAATACTAGTATCTCTGTTCTTCCTATTTGGTGTATTTTTTGAGCCTGAACAGTATATCCAAATCCTGCAGTGTCTGAACTTTTTTTCCTTTGACTGTAAAAGAGAATCTTCAGTTCATGCCCAGAGTTTTAACCAAGGCAGTGAAACCTACTCAACTTAGAATCTCAAATAATGGTCAAGAAATGAAATCTCTCTCACCTACCTTTGGATGTCAGTGCCAAAGCAGAACAATGGCAGATAAGAAGTCAGCATCAGCTGTTCTGCTGAAAGCATTACCACAGAAAAATGGGAAAGTGGTGAATAGCAAAGAGTAACATCTGGAGCTGCTGAAGGGAAAGAAGTGAAAAATAAAGAAACAGGAGAAAGGGAGGGAAATGTATATATTAGCCCTAAAACACAGCACACATCCCTACAGAGCAACAATATAATGAAGCTGTAAAAATACAGGAAATGGGATTATCACTACAACAGTGAGATCATTAAGACAATTAGAGTCTTCATGAACACCTTCCACTGACATCCACTGCACTGCCACTACAGCCTGAAGGAAGGATAGTTTTACACTTGCACATTAGCCTACAGGTCAGAACAAAAAGTACAGCTATGCGTTCTGCACTGACTTATTCTTAACGTGCCAATTTAGACAGCTCTCTGTGCTACTAAATCCATGAAAATCTGAGGAACAAAGTAAAACAGATGCCATTTTAGGCAAAAAGAAATTATGCCTGTGTTTTGAACTGTCTGAGCATTTTCATCTGGTGAAAATTTTAACATACGTTTCTGTTAATTGAATTTGCAACAGGAATGAGTTCCTGTGCCTCACACAGATTTCATCATGCTTCACCTCTGAGAGGGCTGTGCTCAGACTGAAGGAGGAGTGTTTCATATCTGCATAACTTAATAGAAAAAACTCAGGAACAACTTGCATCAGTTAAGGATATAGGCTGACACTGGTTTATGAAAGTTGTTTTTCATCAAAATTTTATGTATTTCTTGAAAAACACATCAAGAAAAATAGAACTCGGTGTAATGTAGCTTCTTTCTATTTTTAATCTAAGAAGTATGGACAAAAATAGAGGGCTGATCTCAGCAGTCAAAAAACTCAGAGAGGTTGGGGGAGAAGTACAGAAAAGGTTGAAACACAGGGGTGGAGGACAGTATTAGAAAAGAACACAGGAAAAGCAGATGTTTAAAAGTGTTTACAACCTAACAGGAGAGAGAGACACCAACCAAATAGAAAGGTAGAGGCTGACTCTGAAAACCTTCCTAGTGTGTCAGTAACAGGTGAAACTGCAGGTAACAATTTAACAACTAAATCACAATTTACAACTGTAGGTCTTCAAATTAATACCAAAGCTGTCTTTCTCTGTGGAGTGCTCTAGGTTGGCAGTGATGGGTACTCTGGCACTCATTGTGCTCTCCCTTCACACAAACCTTGTTCAGCCCTGGAGAAACTGCCATGTAAGGCCTCCAGCTGCCAGTTGATCAGCAATCTTCCCCTGTGCTGCGTGTGGTCAGGAATTCAAAGGAAAACAGTGAAATGCAAGGTTTTTGGAAATTCTCCTCAGTGGACAGGTATCCATCAGCAAGTCCACCTGCCTTCATGCACAAGTGCAGTAATTTCCATGCTCTTCTTCATCATCCTATATACTCTTACCAAGGCAACTCAACATATTGCTCTAACACGTTCACAAGTCCCCATCCTTCTGTTAACTGTTTCATTTTCCTTGCTCTCCATCAACTTTTCTGTTCACCTTCTGCGTGTCTCTACTTTTATTGGCAATTTCCATAGCTCCACTCAAGTGCACAGCATGGCATCAGCAGAGATAAGCTGTATCAGGGTGGATACCCATTAGAAGATAGTTTTATGGCTGGAGAGTTCTATAAACAGAATATGTCATAACTATTACAGAGCTGGACTCTCTATGGGGTGAAGTTGAAACCACTGATTGCCTGATTACATCCCTCATCAGGGATAACTTCTCTTGGAAATAACAGTCCAGTATCTTTCTGTAGATACACTAGAATAGTTCATTTGCAAAACAGGGCTTTGAATTTGATCTCTGAAAGGTGGTAATCAGCAACAGAGCATGAATCTAAATGTTGTTTAGATTTTACATCTTCCTTTATAACAGAGACCACAACTGCTGTGCTTAGGGAAACCTTGCCTGTTTTTTACTTCCCATTTCCAAACAGGTGTACCTGTCACTGTAAGAATGTTAATTGATTGTGATTTCAGAGTACTTTTTGTCTAAGCTTGATATATTTATCACAGACAGCCTTAACAAAACAGTGAGTTTTATCCACACTTTCTGCAAGTCCTCAAAGTTAGTTTTCTATTTGTGAAAGGAAATAAGAAAAGAAATATTGTGCCCCTTCTAATGCAAAGACAGATGTAATGAATGGCTTTGGCAAAGAGTTGTCAAAGTATGTTAACTCAAATACCTTTTCCTTCCACAAAAACAGTTTTTGGGCTCGTGGTAATTCACTTCCCATATGTGTGATACTGATACAGCATAGTGAATAGGCATTTGATACTGTCTCCCATGACATCCTTATAACAAATCTAAGTAAGTGTGGGATAGATGAGTGGACAGTGAAGTGGGTTGAGAACTGGCTGACTGGCAGAGCACAGAGGGTTGTCGTTGGCAGTGCGGAGTCCAGTTGGAGGCCTGTGACCAGCAGTGTACCCCAGGGGTCCGTGCTGAGTCTAGTCTTCACTGTTCACTCATCTTACAAAGGGAACAATCATTTTGTCCTGCAACTCTCTTCTTGTCATCCTTCCTTTGGGTGGACACGGAAGCACTTACTTCATATCCACACCTCAGAATGGACTTCAGTATCTTTAAGCTTCACCTGTACAGTCAGGAAATATCTATAAAACTCTTGCAAATCTGAGCAACCCTGCTTACTTCCAGGCTGTACAGAGAGAGACAATTTGCTGCAGCTTTCAATTGTTCTATTAATGTGAATATCCTCAGGGCAGACCTAAAGAGATACCCTTCTATTATCTTCAAAACATGGGAAGTTATTTACCAAGCCCTATGTGAGTTTTATCTTTTAGCTGGTCAACATCAAGTTTTAAAAGGTTAAGAAATAGCAAGATGAAGATTACCTGCAAGTGCTTGAGTTTGATACTTTGGGGCATACTAAAACAAGTCTTTAATTAGATGACCATATACTGCTATCCTCCCACCTTCAGATTCCTTTTTTCACTTTTGGAAATGAAGTATGACTTCACACTGAAAAAGCTTTTAAGCTTTAGCTTTTTGTCCTTTCACATGACTAAAGCCCTGAAAACAGGATCATTTCTTGAATTTGCCACAGAATGACTGTAAAGTTAGACTGCAGGAAAACAAAATTGAAGTATGTTTATAGTTTTGTTCTTTATTATTATTATTATTATTATTATTATTGTAATTTTATTTTTTTTTATTTCTTTAACAAAATGATCACCATATGTGTTTTACATGTTTGCAGGAAGGAATCAAGCGGGGACAATTAAAAGGAGAACTAACAGATAATCATTTGATTAAAGCTTGTGACATACTCTACACTAACAAGAAGCCCAAATTAAAGTTCTGCAGGCAGTCTGGACTTTGGCTTTTTCTACCTCCTGAAGCCTTAAAACTTCTTTTTTTTTTAATTTAAATAAAAAATAAAATGATTGCTTTCAACTTTTGGGCACATATGATATTAATGTTATACAGAGCAGCAAGGTTAATTGATTTGTGAAATATAAGATGGAATGGGAGTCAAAAACTGAGCAAAAGTACACAAAAAGAAAAGATGCCATATTGCTGCTGGCTCACCAGTGAAACTATAAAGCATTCCTCAACATTAGGCAAAAGAATAGAGCAACGCTGCATCCACAAAAGCAAAATTGAAGTGACAAACTATCCTACAAACTAAACTGTAAGGAGACTAAGGAGAAAGAACACATGGTGAAAATAAACAGTAGCACAGAAGCCACTGTTTCACCTAAGGAAAACACTTGGGAAAACATTGTCCTCAGAGAGATTCTCCAAAGCTCTCTGATTTTGCCATGTTCAGCACTGAGACACTCAAAGGCAAGGATGGTCACCTGCACTCAATAGCATCAAGCAAGTTTCTTTTCACCACCAGGAATTCCCAAACACTTTCTTGGAAACAAAGAAAGGGAAAGTTCCTGCCTGTCAGTGTCCTCACCTCAGAAATTCATGTTCCTGTTCTGCCTAATTTGAGTGGGTATGCATGAACTTCAGTGCGCTGCATCTCAAAAACTGTGACACGTCTCTGATATTGCCAAGATGCTTCTGTAACACCTGGATGTCATCCAGGCATGCTACACCCCCAAAAAATAGAAATAAAAATAAACAAAAAAAGAAACAATCTAGGCAATACAGCACCTGCTTTACCAAATACCCTTCACATAGAGAAGAATAACAAGAGCACAACAATGCAAAAGAAAGCATCAGTGCCCACAAGCCGGATAAGCATCATACAGGCTGAAAAACTAGGCAAACTGCATCTTTGTATACACAAGTTTTACAGAGCCACTGAAAAGCTTTGATCAATAAATACTACCTAACGTGCCAGAAAAAAAGTGTCTCGATAATTACAAAGAAAGATTGATACAGGTTATTGTAGAGCACGTTACCTCAACACATGATGAACATCAGCAGATGGATGCAGGTGGCTAAGAATGATGTGCAGAACCTGATCTGACCTGATCAAAAACAACCAAGACGACTTCCAAGATTCAGAATCATGTTTGTTGATATTATGGAATGTAGGCACAAGAAATGGCATAGCAGAAGCAGTGGCAGAACAAGCTGATGGCAAGAAAGCCCCAAAATGAAGTTAATCAAGGTGAAGTTGGGAACAGTTACAAAGCTACACACAGTACATCCTCATTCTCACTACAGAAAAAGTTGCTTTCTGAAAAGCAACTCAGAAGAACTGCTAAAAATCCAGTTAGGTCCAGGTGTTATCAGTGCTTTTTAACATTCCTATTGAGCTCTCAGTTGTAAACTACCAGCATGAACAATAGACAAAGTTGTGATACAAACATCATTAATTGAGAACAGCCTGCCTAAGAAGCTGGTGAACACAGCCTTCAATACAGCCACAAGAACGGGGATGTTCAATGCCATGAGAAAAGGGAGTGTTCAGTGAAGTAGGATGTAGGCTCTCTTTCTTTGGAGTTTAAAAGTCAGCACATGTGGAAGTGCAAGGTAGGAGGGGTGTGGGTGCTGCCCCGTGGACAGACTGTGAAGAGCTATCTCTGAGAAACAGACACCAACAGGTTGAGAAAATGCAGGTTAAAATTAGGGACCGGACCAATAAAGGACATCTGGTGGTTGAGGTCCACTACAGGACAAGGGGATCAAGGGAAGCCTGATGGTGAGGCCTTCTAGCTTCAGCTACAACAAGCATTGCACTCACAGGCTCTCATCCTGAAGGGAGATGTCAACCACTCAGATATCTGCCAGGAAAGCAACACAACAGGCTGCAAGGGTGCACTGACCTGGGGTGCACTGACCATAACTGGGGTGCACTGACCATAACTTCCAGGTCCAGGTGCTGGACAAACAAAACAGAACTGTGTTTCTGGGCCTGGTGCTCACCAACACAGAGAAACACATTAAAGAGGTTAAGACTAGAGGAACTGTGGGTGGTAGTGTCCATGCCCTGTTAGAGTTTGTGATTGTGAGGAGGATGGACTTGGCAGAAAGCAAAGTTAGCACCCTGAACTCCAGGAGAATAAACCTCCAGCTATTTAAGGAATTACTAGATGAGATCTCTTGGGAGCTGTCTGTGGTAATGAAAGGAATGGAAAATTGCTAGCATCTCTTCAAGGACACCTGCCTGGGAGCACAAGAGTTCTCAGTCCCCCAGCATAAGAAATCAGAGGAGGCAGGTAACCATCATGGCTGAAAATGAGCCTGCTGGTTAAACTGAGAGGTAAGAAGAACATGTACAGGCAGTGGAAGCAGGGATGCACAGCCTAAGAAGTATACAGGGATACCATCCAGATGTGCAGAGATGAGATCAGGAAAGCCAAGACATGGGTGGAACTGTGCTTGCAATGGATATGAAAAATAACAAGAAGGGATTCTACAGATATGTTGGTTAGAAAAGACAGGCCAAAGAGAGTGTACCCCTCTGAAATATGAGAAGAAATGACAACAGTGGACACAATGAAGGCTGAGGTACTCAACAAGTTTTCTGCCACAATCTTCACTGGTTGACAGGCTTCCCACACCTCTCACATATCTAAACCTCCAAGTAAGGTATGGAGATTATCTCTCCCACTTTTAGAAAAGAACAAATTTAAGACCACCTAATGAGGCCAAATGTGTCCAAGTTAATGGGGCCAGATGACACGCATCCAGAGTCCTGAAGGAACTGGCTCATGTGGTTGCCACTATCGTGTTTGAAAAGTCTTGGCTGTCAGGTGAAGTTCCCAATGACTTTTAAAGTTAAATATGTCACAGTGCTATCCGAGATAACAGATGAGTCTACAAAAAAACAACAGTATGATTTGGAACGGTAACTTTACTAAATCTAATAAAATCAAACAATTGGGAGAGATAAAAGTTTCCAAACCATATCTGAGAGTCTCCATCTCAGTCCTCGAGATCAACTGCTTTGAAATCGGCACAGCCGGAGCTGCAGTGGCTGACTTGAAGGTACAGGGGGGTTTTTGGGAGGTTCCCGTCTCATGGAAGCCAGCTCTTGGCAACTCTCAGAGTGTCTGGCATTGTGTACGCGTTGCCGGAGTAACGGCACCCTCACCCACACCATCAGTTTTGGAAAGGGTTCAGGGAGTCAACGACACATCGTTGCTCACCATACACACGGAGGGGCGATTTATACGTGAGTACCACCCCTTTACTGTGCTGCTGTAGGTGTGGGAGCTCACACGTGTAGCAGGTGCGGGGTTACTGTCCCTTCTCTCTTGCAAATTCCTCCTATTTATTGCTGGTCTCGGTGTCTGCAGTGTTTGTTTGTTTGTGGGGGTGTTTTATTATTATTATTATCATTCATATCTATATATATTATTGTTTTCAACTATTTTTATGTTTTCAATTTTTATTTATTTTTATTCTTTTATTTGTAGTGCCATGGCCTCTACTAGACAGAGGGCCCTACTAGGTAGAGGCTGGTGATAAGTGGTGGGCCTGAGGGGTTCATCTTGGCACCAGTACTCTTCAACAGCTTTATCACTGGCATAGACAGTTGGATTGAGTGCATCCCCAGCTTAGCATCATCAGCAAACTTGCTGAGCTGTGTAGTTGATAGAACAGAATTAAAGAATGCCATCCACAGGGACCTGAACAAGCTCAGAAGGTGGGCCCACAAGAACCTAATGAGGTTCAACAAGGTCAAGTACAACATGTTGCACTTTAGCCAGGGAAATCCCAGATATATGTGCAGACTGGGAGAAAAGCTCCTTGAGAGAAGCCCTCCTGAGAAGGACATGGGGCTTGTATGGATGAAATGCTTCACTTGAGCCATCAGTGTGCACTTGCAGCCTGGAAGGCCAGCAGTATTCTGGTCTACATCAAAACAAGGGTAGCCAGAAGGGCAAGGGTGGTGATTGTCCACCTCTACTCAGCCTTTGCAGGGCCTCATCAGAGTTACTGCATCAAGGCCTGGGACCCCCAGCACAGGAAGAATGTGAAACTGCTCCATAAAACAGACATGAAAATAGTCACAGGGCTGGAATACTTCTCTTATGAAGACAGCCTGGGGGAGCTTGTTCAGTTTGGAGAACAGTAGGCTCTGGGGTGAACTTAGAGAATCCTTTCTGTCCTTAAAGAGAATTTATAAACAGGAGGGAAAACAACTTCTTACATGGTCTAATAGCTATAGGACAAGGGGTAGTGTTTTAAACTAAAAGAGAGGAGAATTAGATTCAATATTAGGAGGAATTTTTTTAATCAGAGGGTGGTTAGGCATTGGCAAAGGCTACCCAAAGAAAATGTGGATGCCCCATCCCTGAAGGTGCTCAAGGCCCAGCTGGATGGGGCCTCGAGCAGCCTGATTCAGAGGGAGGCAACCAGCTGATGGCAAGGGGTTGGAGCTGAGTGGACTTTTAGGTCCCTTCCAAGCCATTCTGTGCTTCTCTAAAAGACATACTTAAAGCTTTGAATACTGAATTCAAGCACATGTAGCAGACTAACCGTGGGAGCCCTGGAGCTCAGCAGGGGCTAATTTGCCCTGCTGGAAAGTAATCATCATGTAATTAATGGAAATAATACTCCTTTGTCTACTTCCACCTTTCAAAATCAACCTGCCATACAAATTGTCAAGTAAAGAATTTATGCTCCAAATATTTATCTTCCTGCAAAATAGCAAAGAAGTGTTTTATTCTATCTGCAGGGTTTTTTTTGGGGGGGGAAATGTGTGTAGCAGATCATTCTTATGCAGTAGGTCACAAGAAGCATATTTCATATGCTGAGATGAGAGAGGAACTCCACCCTACTCTGTACCCTACGCAGTCTCAGGACTTGGCTTCATGGCAAACAACCTCAGAGTCTCTCCCAAGATTACAACTTCCTCTTCTTTGGTAAAACAAAGCCACTTCTCTCTTTCGTTGAATCCTTCTTTTGGAATTCATTAAGTAAAAACTGCCACAATATTTAAAATATTTCTTCTTCTGCACAGGGTGAAATTAAGCCTTAAAATAAATTTTAACAGCAGTGTTACAAAGGGCACTGTTTCTAACAGCATTATTTTTGTATTGCATTATCTGGGTGGAGATGGCATATCTGTCATGGATGTTCATCAGTAGAGCTATATTCTAAGTCACAGCTTACATTGCTGTGATTTAGCTCAATTATATCTTAATGAAACAATTCATGTAACCAGGCTCACCATCTTTAAGTTAGTGATATTTGTCTCAAATGGGAACCAGATAACTTGAGTGTGCTGCACAGCAAGATGCTAAAATCTGAGGTGAAAATACGGCTGTGCTGTCACAGCTTACTGATTGTCTTCTGATTCTTACATTCATTATTCAGTGTCAGGTCCATTCTTTCTCCAAGACACTGTGTGATATACAACATGGTCCCAGCAAGGTTGCTCACTAACGTTCTGGACTGGTTTTGAACAGACTTTTGTACTCGACAGAAATAAACTCCTGCCAGTTTAAGTGTGCACAGAAATGGTTAAGCAGTTGGATGTAGCTGGTGTTGCAAATAGATTTTCATGTTAACCCCTAGCTGAGTAGAATGAGGCAAACCCCTGTTAGCTCTACAAAGCCCTTCTCAGGGCATCCCTACAATGCTGAAGAAAGCCAGTTATTAACATCCAAAAATCAACTACATGCTAGAAAACAGGATAACAGATATTAAAGCAGCACTTATTTGGCTGCCAGTTCAACAAGACACCAATCATTTTATTGTTCTATTATCATTAATTGCTTAACACAGTGGAGTTCTGGCTAGTCACTAGTACTTTTTGGCACCATAAGATAAATATTTACTTGTGCAAGTAGCAGTAACAATAGAAGAACCTATCCTTTATCCTTCCTCTGGTTACCTATGAATGAGGGCTTAACTTCCTTCCCCCATCACTCAGCCCACTAAACGCATTCTCTTCCTTTTGTTGTGTGTCTCACCTAACAGTCCAACAAATTGATTTTTCAGTGAACGATAACTGGGGGAAGCAGGGAGAAGAAAAAAAACAATGTGAAAACATACCAGCAAATTAAGCCAGGACTGTTTTAGTATTTACTCAAAGCTATATGGGTGTGGAGAGTTTGGGTGGGGAAATAAAAGACATGCAGTTTGCCACAAGAGTCAACATGAGAGAAAGGCAAAAGGACACTACAATGAGAGATTATAAAGTACAGTAATACTTCTTTTTCCCAGAGAGTGGAAGGCAAAGAAGAAAAGAACATTTAAAATTCATTCAAAATTCTTCCAAGCCAAGATACATGCCAAGCTGAACCATTTCCCGTGTGGATTTATCTTCATTTGTTCTTTGGTACATACATATTTCAGACTCAATTTCAACAATTTGGAGATGCAATGAGAACACTCAAACTTTCACTACAGTATTGCAAAACTTATCACTGGATTTCTTTGTCAGGTCGGATGGATGCCACAGAGAGCAGGGCAGGGGAAAAATCTTACATTAACAATCTTTATCATAATTCTAGGGCTACTCATCTTCAAAAAATATAAGTTATACAAATGCACACAGACTTCCACATAAAATTACTCATCTTAGAACTATGTACCTCAATATTACAACCACAAATATAAATATTCGTGCCAGTGTTATCAGCAGGTAATATAAGATCTTTGCACACAAGTGAAGAAGAGCAATAGTCAAAGTGTTTACACAAATTGAATGATACTGCTGTTTTTCCCACTCTTCATTCCGAATAAATCTAGAGCTCTCTCATTAGGCCATGAAACTCACAGGCATTAATCATGAAAATAAATGTTCCTTGCCCTTGGGTGCAACACAGTTCATACACAAGAGAAATGACCAATACAACTCTCTCTGATCAAATTACTGAGGATGAAATGAATTTTAAAACAATGTCCCAGGTGAATTATGCATTTAGCTACTTAAGAAGAGACACATTTGTAAGAACTCCCATTTATTACTTTCTTCTCAAAGCTAGTTATTGCAAATAATTAAGGTACAACTCTCTTCACTTATTTTAAGGCCTTTGGAGCTGAAGAGTCTATGGATAATAGCCAGCTGCCCTACTGTCCCTTTATTTTAGAAAAAAACTTTTGAAATGAAGTTGTAAATCAAGGTAAATTAGATGCTATGTTTCATTGACACTTCACTGATTTTCACAGGAAATCACAGAACATGAAAGAATATTTCTTCTGTTGGTTTCCCCCCCACCCCAAAACCAGTAGAACCAATCCTACAGATGTGTACTTTCTAATGCACTATAATTTCATTAGAATTAAAACAATAATACAACACTGAAAGGCAGGTGTTTAAGCATCTGTAGACTCACAATTTAATAGGATTTCATTCAGGTTGGACTTCTCACAAGTATAAAATGAAGCATGACGAGGCATTTTCCATATGAGGAAAGTCTGAGGGATCAGATAGCGTTCAGCCTGAAGAAGAGAAGGCTGGTTGGGGATCTCATAACTGTTTATAAACATCTAAACTGTGGGAGACAAGTTGAGAGGGACAGACTGTTTTCAGTGGCATGCAGCAATAGAGAAAGTGACAACAAGCAGAAACTGGAACAAAGGATGTTCTGTATTAACACTAGAAATAATTTCTTCACTGTCAGAGTGATGGAGCACTATAACAGGCTGCCCGGAGTTCACTGCAGATATTCCAGACTTGGACACTTCTCTCTGCAGCCTACTGTAGGGAACCTGTTTTAGCAGGGGGGTTGGACTTGGTGATCTTCAGAGGACCCTTCCAACCCCTACAGTTCTGTGATTCTCTGATGTATATTTGCAGAATTAAGGCTTGTGGGCTGCTTGACAGATCTACCTTAAAACTCCACTGGGGCTGCATGTAGCCAGAGCTGCTCACACGCATGCTGCACCCTATGAAAGCAGCATCTACAGTGATATAAATCATTTGTGCCATCCAGCTAGCTCTGTGGTTGCTTCCTTTAGTGTAATTCTGCCAACTTAAGGCATTCCAAAAGTAAATAAAACACTTTCCATTCCAGAAATGTCATGGGATTAATTTAAAAAGCATGCCATTATTAGACAGTCAAGAAAAGAGTATGTTTTTTTCTAATCGAACTGTACCTTTTGAACTCCACTGTGAAATCTGTCAATGAAGTCAGGTTGTATGTTCAAGCTTTCCTTCACACTACCAATAGGAAACAAAAACTTCAGATTTTCTAACCACATGATCACAAGAATTTTCTCCAAGCATAGGAAAAAAGAAAAAAAAGCATGAAATTAAGGTCGTGACCAAAACAACTACTGTACTCAGACACTAACTTGGTGTCCTTTTCAGCCCTTTCTATCTAGAACTCCTCTGGCCTAGCTTTCTCTTCACCACCTTGTACATCACTATCTTCTTTCTTGCACCTAGAATCAGCATTCATCAAATTTCACAGTGAGAGCTCTGCTGCTAATACAAATAGCTTTATACAGATTTAGGTTCTTGAACAGACATACAGTATGAGAAACTCACATGCCAGTGTAGGGGAGGCAGGATGAAACTCCAACCAATTCCACCTTAAAATGTCTTGAACTGTTATGGAATCACAGATACATTTAACTATAGCCCCATGAAACCCAGCAAACTGGTATTCAAATATTCAGCAGGGTAATTATTTGCCTTGAAGAAAGTTTCCACTTTCTAAAATGTGTAGAAAAAGACAAAAAAGCTCTTCTTTCAGATGTACCACTGTAAATCAACAGCAGAGCAGTTTGCTCAAATTTACCTCTGTATAATTGAGAAGAGCTTTTGGCAAATCTGACAAAGGCAAGTGGGTCAGTATTTTAAAACCACAACTGAAGTTCCTAGTGCGAGGATTACTATGTCAACCTCTCAGTAATTACAAGTGGCAATTCTGTGGTAACATGACTAATGCTTTGGATTTTTTTACTAATTTGTTTCCACCTAGCATCACATCCCATAAGCTAAGCAGCATCAGGTAATCTCAAAGTTTTGACAGAAGGTTTTTAGAAGACTGTGAGCCTGATCCAGAGCTCCCAGATAACCCTTTAGGGCTTTCACTGTTTAAGCACCGCAGGCAGTCATAACTGTTGAGTTAGATAGGTGGCTTTTTTTTTTATTTTGCAAACAAGTGACACAACACGGTATTAAGAATTTCTGAAAATAACAGAGGGATCACTCAGGATGTTTATCTGAGGTTCCAAGCACTATCAGAGATTCTAAGTAATAAGACCCCACCCAAGATGAGCTAGATTTATAATGCTTTTTACAAGAGTCAGGATAATACAGGCAAGTTCCAGTTTGAGTAATTAGATTGCAGTGATTCCCAATTATCACTGCCATCATAAATGTGTTTATTCCTTGCCTGAACTGTAGCAGAGCCTCAGTGCACTATTAATCAGCAGCAGGCCTTGGTGTTAGGTGACATGACCAATCTACTTCATTTGTAAAGTGTTTCAGAACATCATAAAGTGATGAAGTTATTACTAAAAAAAGAATAGCACAGAGAAGGATGTTCATCTGTTTAGTCTTCTCACTAATGTTTCCTGCCACATAAAAACAAAATATTTTAAATTAAAATAAATTAAAAAAATGGGGCAAGGGCATGGAAATGACAACACTGAAGTGTCCTAAGTAATAAATAAATAAATAAAATGAGGAAGTAGAAAAACTGTGCCAAAAGGAGTGCATGAAATAAAACTGTGAACTTTCTTAGTCAAACTATAAGAGCAAGCAGTATGAAGAACTATAAAATAATTAATTTTAAAGCTAATTCATATGTCTATACAGTAGTAAAATATAAAGTGTCTGTTCCTGAGGGTTTTCCATTTCTGCTAGCTTTTTAACTAAGGACAAAAAATTTAAAGGCACATTAAAAATATTATCTATTGCTAAATTACATAGTATATAAATGTAAATGTGATCACACCACACTTAAATTCTTATAACAATAAACTATTCTGTTTTCTTCCCCCTGACATTTACAAAATTCATTTGGAGGAGTAAGATATACCTTACAGAGATTAGTGATAAATCATGCATTTTTAATGAATATCAATAGGAGAAACCCCAGGACATAGCCCACCATCTAATTTGATTAAACTGTGCTTAAGGCAACACCACCTCTCTGTCTGGGGAATAGCACTATAATGACTTTGTGAGCATTATTGCAGGCTATTTTAATGATTTAATGAACTGCCTCTATATTTAGTTCAATAGCCTTAAAATGATTAGTGTTTAAGAAAAATTAGCTCACTTTGATCTGATTCTATTTGATAGTAAGTTTAAATAACCTAACCCTTCAAAACACAGTGGAAAAAAATTCCTAGAATCACAGCCAGCTAACTGCTAGAAAACATTATGGCAGTCATTAATAACAGTTCATTTATGTTTAGCTACAGCATATGGAATGACACATTCATCTCCCCAAGATGGAACGGAGCACGTATATTAAAATGTATTGAATCCTTTTTTCTGTGCATTTTTAGAGTGAATACTAAGAAAAAAAACCCCTCACATGTGCCAATGTAATGCAAAAAATTTAAATAATGAAAATAATTTTTAAAAATCCACAGACTTAAGAATTTGAACTGATGGCTCCGAAGTATGGATCTGCTTCGCAGCGAGATGGATGAAGAACTTACAGTTATCAAGGCAAAACAGGAAATATCAGCCGAAGCTCTATCAGTCTCCTGTATGAAGCAGTAAAGGTGAGGTTGCTAACTTGGATCTAACCAGGAAACAGGGAGCATAACCTGAGATTTAGATTTGCAAATGGAAATAATGGCTTGCAATTTGTCACTACTGACATAAGTATGCGCATGACTGATGAAGCATTCTAGTTACTAAGGGTGAGCACCAAGACTGGATTTTGTTTACATTTTCATCACACTTCAGAAGAAGACACATCACTTGAATCTACTGCTCTGCAAAAAAAAGCAACAATTTGTGAAAATGGTAAGTGAGCAAGTTGTCCAGAGATGCAGTGGATACCCTCTCCTCGGAAACAATGAATGCTAGGCTGGACTGAGCAAGAAGTATACATCCCTGTTCATTGCAGGAGAGTTGGACATGATGATCTTTAAGGGTCCTTTCCAACTCAAACAATTCTTTGGTCCTATGAACTTGGTATTCTGGAGCTCCAAACCATGCTTGATGACATTTATCAGTGTTGGCAAGCTACTTGAAAATACTCAAGCCATGAATGCCATGCAATCACGCTGCAAATCCCCAAATAAACAGTAATGCTAAAATATCTCTTCTAATAGGTTGTTGATGAAGTGTTCAACCCTAGATTTCCTATTGCATTGCAACTGATTTTTGGAAGAAGAGGCTGAACTTCCCGATCTGCAGGGTTTCCTTTGCACATAAACTCTAAGCACACACATTATGATCCACATCCAAGGAAACTTGGGTGTATTGCATTAGCACTCTGTCTTACAAGGATCTGCTTGAAGCAAGACCACAGAATGAGTGTACAAAACTACGTTGTGCTACGAAAGTTCAAAAGTAGCCAGCCACTCCCTAAGCCAATTAGGAACCACAAACCTAGATGAGGAATTATTGCTGAGAAACAGCACTAGCAGGCAGATCCTTAGCAATCTGTAACAACACCTCAGAATAAATCCCAAGTAGGAGCTGAAATAAGAAATTAAAAGAAGATAATCATGTTTCATTTTTACCATTTTCTGTGTTTCCAGCATTATAACCATGAACTATTTGCTCAGTTCTTGGACCTGAGCAGTTCACTACCCTTCAAGGTGAACTCAAAACTGAGAGGCAGCAAGAACCCTTTTCTCTCCACTGAGAACAACCACACATAATTGTGTTGCCAGTCAATCCACCTGGCAAGTTGCAATAGTAAATCTGTGAGTAGGCACCTCAAGAAACTTTACTCCAAGCTTCCTTGAGAAGGGCACAATAGGCATGTTGTTATATGGGAATTAAATTTCTGAAACAAGTTAATAACTTAGTTCTGGAGTTTTGCTGCACTGCAGAAGTTATGTGATGTGGAACAGAAAGCCTCCCATAGCTGGTACTCTGAAAAAAGCAGTGCAGACTCAAAACACCAGTACATAAATATTCGGGCATGCAGCAGTATGAGGAGATCTTTTGCTCCACTTTTGACAACAGTTGCTGTTACCTAGATTCAGAAGATTGCAGTCCTGTTTTTGGAAGTGTACTTGCATCATCTGAGACAAGCATCAAGTTCACCCAAATTCTGGAAACCAAGTTTTACTAGTAAGGCTCAGTTATTGCTTCTGTTGGAACTGGTCACAGTAATATTAAACAAGTACTTAGAACAGACCAGTGTATTTTTCTGTACAGAGACACAGCTGTCCTGTTGTGCTGGGATCAAAGGTGCTTTTCTCTTCTCCATCAGCTGCTGCTACCAACCTGCTCATCTGCAATCCTTCAAGCTCAGTTTAATTTTGCTCCAATTTTAAATACAAAAAAAAAAACACAAAACACCCATTCCCCAAAAGAGACATGTTGGGGAAAATGTTTTTTGGCAATTAAGTGCTCAGTTTTAATACTGAGCATTTGTTTAACACATAGAACATTTAGTATTCTGTACTTAAACTCTTAACTTGCTAGATTAGGGTGATCACTCAGAATTTCAACATGAAACATATCAAATAGTTCAATAAAGAATGTATATTCCAAATGACACTCATATTACTAGAACACTAAAAAAAATGAGTTCATTTTCATGTACTCCTATCAAAAGACGTAGTCAGATAGCCACAGTCCCATGAAACATTCTGATTTCCACTAAAATACATTTTCTAATGGAAAACCGTTCCATAAATATATATATATAAAACCAGCCAGTTCTAATGTGCCTGAAGTCTATGCAATTAAAAAAGTTTCTAAATATAGCTTTAATCATGGCCAACCCCAATCTTCTCAGAAGTCCTTGCCCTCTAGGCCATCCCAAAGGGATGAGAACATCCAGTAATAAGCCAAAAGTCTCATGACAGTGTGTTGACCCCATTTGATATTTATCTCTAGCCATTTCTGAGTGCTTCCCATGAGCTTAATTAAGCTCATTCATTTCCACAAATTGTGGCATCCTAGAAAATATCAGACTTTCCTTTGATAGATGAGATTCAAATGTATGAAGTCTTATGGGAGGCTAGGTGTCTCTCAGGCTATTTGACAGAGCAGTTCATGAAACAACTTATCCAGTTCCTCCTTTCAGTAGCACAGAAATAAAGTACACATAGGATTTTATGCTGTCCAGTACAGACTACAATAAAAAGCCATCTGCTATGAAATTTCTGAGAAAAAAAATGCTGAGGAAGCCATACCCTTTATCAAAAGGAGCAGTGATGAAAAGCTGAAAAATTATTCTCGCCCTACAGGGGAATACTTCAAAAGAAAAACTCTTGCTTCAGGAAGGGAAGATATGAGAAATAAACAGGGTGGGTGTTTCTACGCTTGCATTTGGGTTCAGCTTGAAACCTCATCTTTACCTTTCCCACATTTTATTCTGTATTTGTGCTATACCTGGTTGCCTCTGACAAAGATGAATTGTGAAAGCCCATCTGAGGGGACATTGTAATAGTCTTCTTCTATGTGAAGGGCTGCTGCAAAGGCTAGTCAACCTAGACTAGACAAGAAATAATGTCCTTAGACTCCCACATATCAGGAAGAATCCAAGCACGTGAATAGACAAACACAGGAAGACAGTCTTTATTATAATAGATTTTTAAGGGAAGCCAGCCAAACTTGAGTAGCACAAGTAAAGTTGATCTTGCCTCAGGACAAAACAATATGCTATCAAATCTCTTAAAATTACTTCCAATTGCATATTTTTGTGTACCTTTTAGTTTTGTTTTCTCTCCACAAAACCATGACAATTGAAGACTGGGGAAAAATATACGTATTGTGTTTTAAAAATCTTTCCTAATATCAAATATGTAGAAAAAGCATATTTTCCTAACATAGTAAGTATTTTTGTTCCATGCTGAAATATTGAAGTATAAGCTATAAACTTAACATTTCTCCATTACAGATTTTTTCTTCCACAGATATCTTCTTTCACTGCTTCATTACAATATATACTTTGCTGAAGACCACTGCTAATAAAACAATATATTTCTTTTTTTTTATATATCTTTAAGCACTTCATTTACTTTGGAATCCTGATTCATAATTTTTCCAATATTATAATTTCTTTATTTGCCCTTAGCATATTTTCACAATGTCTATACCAAGGAATTCAGGCACTTCATACAAAGGAAAAAGCATTTGGCTCCTACACTAGTTCTAGCACTGCTAATTTTTCCTGAGCTTACTTAGCTCCTCTTCTGCTGTTTTAAGTATACTGAAGTCTAATTTGAAAACACATTTTCATCATAGAATCTTTTTGTTCACCCAACACTTCACATCAGAGCTTTTTTCCCCTCTGTATCGGATCACAAAATATCTTGCTGCTGTAGCACAAATACTGATCTCTTCTTTCCCTGTACTTGGAAGCAGAGGATTCTCAGTGCCTGTGCTGTCAGGTTACAGTGAAGTCTATTTAACCAAACTGTTTGCCTGAAATAGACAGGTACCACACGAGTACCAAAGCATAGACTGTCCTGAGTCATCCCTGCTGGCACATCTGACTAATGTAAGGTATTGTTTTGTGCTCAGCAAGAAGCAAAGCCATCTAGAATGTTATCTGAGTGTCTTTTTCTAGTAAAAATAAACAAATAAAAGCATACAAGGTTTCTCACAGAAATTCGTCAGCAGAAAACAAGCCTCAGGGAAGAACTGAGAAATCTAAGCATTTTACAAGATTCTAGCAATTAGTTTTTCTTTGACCATCAGCATGACATCACAGACTGTTTCCTAAAGGTGGCTTCTCTATCCTGCAAGAAGTGGAAAAGGGATAGAGAGTGCCCTTGAAAGAGAGTCAATGTTATACCTCTCAGATCAATGAAAATATCCTAAAGCACAGTGAAGCTGCAGTTCACTAAGTGAGAAGTCTCACCTATCACTGCTTGCCTGCAACTCTGAGACAAGCCCTAAAAATCTAAGACAAGAGTATAATTCACAAAGAAGCATCTTGCACACTATACTTGTTAGTACAGTTACCACACACAAAGCTTTTTGAAAGTAATACTTATCTCTCACGTTTGCTGCCACTGAAAAATCTCTTCTCCTACAGGGGTTTTAGTCGTCTGTAGCCAAAGCAGCTTCTTTTATTTATAGTTTCCCCTTTCTAGAGATAGCTTGCCTGGAAAAGAGCGAATGGAAGTCATCCTGTCTTAGAGCCTATACGTTGCTATACCTTTATTATTATTATATTCATCCAGATTCAAAGTGGCAAGATAAGACACTTCACGAGGATGCAGTTACTTGAGGACAGAACTGTGTAAAACACCAAGATAGAGTCAGCAGGTACTGAGCAGCTTCAGGGAAAAGCAGCCCTAGGGATTTACGTGCACAGATACTGCTGTCCTAAAGCCTGAGAGTTATTTTTTTAAAGAACAGCTTGTTTGGGGTTGGGTGTTCTTTTTGAGGGGCAGTTTGTTGTTCATTTGCTTGTTTCCCCTCCAATTTATCCTGTATTTCAGGACATGACTTCAATGGAGCAGATGAAGCTAATGCTAAACTGAAGCAGTGAGAACTGGAAAAAGGGGCAAATCTGTTTCACCATACCTTGTCCCCCTACCTACAGAAATAAAAGACTTGCTGACATTAGGTCAGCAAAGTTTCCACTAATAAATCTTTCCAGCTGGTAGAGAATTCTTAATTCCCCACTTACAGGAGCCTAACAAATTGCTTAAATTAATGCAGATCAGGGATTCAAGACACAGATTTTCAGAACACAAATACTGTACTATAAGACTAAAACTCCTAACTTGGGCTATGTATGTGAAATAACACAGTTCTTACAGGCTGCTTTTAGGTATAAGGCATGCATACACCAAAGTGGTCAAAAACTGAGGAAAGATTAGAGCCAACCTCATTCTGTCCATGTTCACCTATTCTGTTAAGGTCTAACAATTCAAAAAGCTAAAATTTGGTGAATCATGGATTGTAAAACCATAACATTCCTCAATTACTTTTTGTTGGTTGGTCAGGCAAACCTGTTATTTGACAATGTATAATGATCCAGAATTGTAAATTTTATCACTCAGAGGTCATGAGAAAATGGGCACAGGTACAGTTTGCTAATCTTCACTACATAATTTTTCACAGTTATCACCCAGAAAGCATAGAAGTATAAAAGATACGTTATCTTTGAGCTTGGTTTATCATAACATAGGTGAGATTCCATATAAAACCACTTAGTATGTGACTATTGTGTTCTTCAACACAAAGTCAAATCAGTAAAACATCTTTTTGACAGTCAAAGTGTTGAGAATAACATGACACCTCTCCTTTCAGAGACTATCACATTATTTATCATTCTGGTTTACCTTTTCTTGACATCAGCTGTTCTACAACTCTGAAAACACCTCCTAGCTTCATTGATTGTGTAATATAGCATTTTCACTAATATCTGAAGCCAGAGACAAGCATTCCAGAACCGACTTGCATTTTTCCAAATGCCAACAATCCTTCAGAGTTTTCCTATGTGTGTAGATGTTTGACCAGCAAATTTTGGCTTGTGACAAATATCCATGTGGTATAATATGAGTAGTTACTTTAGGAGAGTTTGAAGAACAGATCAGCCCCATTTTTTTCAGTTTTCCTACACTACATTCATTGCAGGTACAAACTTGAAGACTGGTTTCGTAGCTCCCTGACTTCCCCCCCAAAAAGGTTTTATTCCTCCTTCTAGAGGAGACCAAGGTCTACAGCAATGCAGTTTCAACTGAAGCATGCCCAGCAGCCTGCATGGAAATTCACAGTCAGAATGATATGCAAAGCTTGACAGTTTTGACACTAAATTTTGAAGTTCAAATTTTATCTAAATCTCTTAGTGATTCTTATTTAATTGGTGTGTCCATTACACTGCTGAGAAAAACTACCCTTTCTACAACCAAAAGAGGTATTAATAGGACAAAGAAGTAACAGATTTCTGAAGCTTCTTTTGTCACCTTGCAGTTATCATAAGAGCTGAAAAGAACTTAAGACAGACGATTGGACAAAGCTAAAAAACAGGAAGATGTTAAAGTCACCTTACCCCCATGCATTCTGCTCATACTTTAACCTATTTTTAGCTTTTTATTATTGCTTTGATTGGAGGATTAATTGCAATTTTTTTTACCTGTTCATGTTTTGTTTTTGCACAGTTGACAAAAAAAAGTCAGGGTTGCAAACAGTAGATTTCTTCCTGACACTTTCAGCTTCTTCTCCTGCTTCTCTTTCTTATTTTGGCTTGATTTTTTTTTTTTTTTTAAGCATCCAGGTCCATTGCTCTACAAGGACATATCTATACTGTCAATACAAAGCATAGCAAGCGTGAGTTTTTAATGCAAATATCTAACTCCAAGTTAACCTCTCACACTCCCTAAGCAGATAAGAAGAACTCAGAAGCAAGTACTGCAGGACAACGCTTTTCTTCTATTACACTGAATTTTCTCATGGTGATCGCTTTCTATTCTTCTGCAGTGTAAAGATTACCTAATAGATTTGCTGACTAAGTATTATCTGGTAGAACCCTAAATTGACTTTCTTCAAGTATAAGTCACTACAAGAGGCAACTTTTAAAGGAGAAAGGTCATTGAGGTTGTAAAGGCAAAGGGACCAGTGAAAACAAGGCACATGTTACAAAAAAGAAGGAAAATGAATGCTCACCCTTCTCTGAAGACCTAGGCTCACAGAAAAAGAACTCCAAAAGGATGGATCTTGAACAAGAGATTCATCCTCAGTGGCAGTCAGCCCTTAAATGAGGTCTAAGAGGAGTGCAGCCTGGATCCACCCCTTCCAGTCACACAGGTGAACTGCCTTCACCTGTGCTCCCAGAGCCGACCAGGTCCTTTCTCCAGGTGCTCAACCAGTGGTTCAAGTTGTGACTCAGCAGTCCCCATACAGAGGTTTTTATGCTTACTTATTTTAAACCCAAATATTTTATCTGTACAAGACACACATACTTCTAGAAATCTGATTGCTAAATTTATTTGTTGTGCTAGCTGTATTCAGAGTATACCTACTAGCTTATGGAATATCTTTACTGCAAACAAAAACAGAACTACATTTAAATCACAGAATGGCCCAGGTGGAAGGGACCTCAAAGACCATGAATCTCCAACCCACAGGCAGGGCCACAAACCTCCCCATTTAATACTAGACTAGGTTGCCCAGGGCCCCATCCAATCTGGCCTTGAACACCTCCAGGGATGGGGCATCCACAACCTCTCTGGGCAACCTGTTCCAGCACCTCACCACTCTCATAGTAAAGAACCTCCCTCTGACATCCAACCTAAATCTTCCCTCATTCAACTTAAAACCATTTCCCCTTGTCCTGATCTATCCTTTTAACAGATCTACCCTTTCAAAGAGATGACTCCCCCTCCTGTAAGTTTCCCTGTAAGATTCCCTTTAGGTACTGAAAAGCTGCAATTAGGTTACGCTGCAGCCTTCTTTACTCCAGGCTGAACAAGCCCAGCTCCCTCAGCCTGTCTTTGCAGGGGAGGTGCTCCAGCCCTCTGATCATCTTTGTGACCCTCCTCTGGACCCCCTCCAACAGTTCCCTGTCTTTCTTGTACTGGGGGCTCCAGACCTGGACACATTACTCCAGATGGAGCCTCACAAGAGTAGAAAGGGACAATAACCTCTCTGTCCCTGCTGGCCAACCCTCCTCTGATGAAGCCCAAGATATCATTTGCTTTCTGAGCAGCAAGAGCACACTGCTGGCTCATGTTAAGTTTTTCATCCATCAGGATCCCAAGGTCCTTTTCTACAGGGCTGCTCTCAAGGACTCAAGGACATTGCTGTGTTGAACTTCATTAGGTTCACCCAGTCACACCTTTCAAGTCTGTTGAGGTCCCTCTGAATGGCATCCCTTCCTTCCACCATTTTAAGTGCACCACTCAGCTTGGTGTCATCAGCAAACTTGCTGAGGGTGCTCCTGATTCCATTCTTGATGTCACTGATAAAGATGTTAAAGAGCACCAGTCCCAAGACAGACCCCTGGAGGATGCAGCTCGTTACCAGCCTCCAGCTGGACATAGAACCATTAATTGCCACCCTCTGCAACCTTTCAGCCAATTTCTTATCCATTGGGTGGTCCACCCATCAAATCCACATCCCTTCAATCTGGAGATAAGGATGTGGTGGGGGACCATGCCAAAGGCCTTACTCAATTCCAGGTAAATGACATCAGTCACCTTCCCTCTATCTATGAATGCCATCACTTCAATGAGAAACTGTTGAATAAAACAAGATACTTCTAGGACATGTTAACTAAAACTCTACAATCTTAGGGCAGATAAAAATTTCTCTGCACACCAGTTAGATAAACTGCAATACAGAAAGAATGAAATGAGTCCTTAGATGAGTACATAACTTCAGATTTTATTTTTTAAATTGTTCATGTTTGCTTCATTCCCTGTGGTTGATCTACAGTATTAGAGGTAAAATATAAGACTCCTTAAAAATATCACAACTAAACTAATCTTATGGACACTAACAAAGATTTTCTTCACTGGAGCATAACTATTACAAACACTGGTGAGAAATAGAATAAAAATTAGGTTAGAAACAGGATTTATTAGCATCTGTTTGAACCTGCATCTTAATAGTTTTAATCCATAAGTGCTCTGGCTAACTCAGTACTGAGCGGCTTTGTTCACATCTCTTAAGATAGAGGATGATGTTGGTTTAAGCCTCTGTTAGTTTCATTAACCCTGGATTTGTTAGTTTCAGTGAAAAAAGACTGCCCAGAGCACCTCAGATTCTCAGATTCTGAGCATTTCTCAGATTTCTGCAGTCACATACAGATTGGTGATACCTAACGCTTTGTGCTTACAAGTGATCTTCTAATAGTAACCATGCATTATTTGTGACTTTAACTGGGCAACTCTAGGTACTCTTGGTCAAGCTGCAAAATATTTTTTACTTATATATACCAGGCTGGCAGGACTCTCATATTTTCATGGAGATACTGACAAATATTCTGACAGTAATCAGAATTAACTGGCAGAGTGTTTTTATATTATTTAAATAAATTTATACAGAGTATATAGAGGACATTTTCATTAATTAATAGAAACACTGGGTAAACCTTTGATCAGGTAGATAAAACCTCTATCCACAAAAGCATTAATTTAACCTGCAAATCACTTCTGATACGTGATATTCCATTTGTTACGTTTGCTTTCACTAGAGACTTAGTCAACTTAAGCTATTTCTGTTCTACCTAATTGACGAGTCTAACTATAACACTTATTTTTCATGTTCCTGAAAAAACAAGAATGCCCCCTTTTGACTATTCCATATATTTCCCCGATGAGGCCAGGAGAGGGAGTAGTAGGTTATATTTTCCCCAGGAAAAATCACTCTGGATGGCAAGTATTGTGTATTCAGTTCCCCAGGGGACAAAGATTTTGTGCTGTTTATTTATTTATTTTTTTAAGACCAACTGTAAAGGTTTTTTTCTCCCTCCTCAAGAAGAGCTGCACACTCTGAGAAGAGCATATGCCATAGGAGAATTTAAGACTAGCTATGGGCTTTGTAAAAATCAGTCTCACACACCCATGGAAAGATATGCATATGTATACAGAGGTTAATCTGTGCAAGCTCTGTCATCATGTACACAACTGAAGGCACAAAAAATCTAGATCACCTGCAATCATGTAACTGTACAGATGCTAGCTAAAACACAGGTAGTAGAAATGCTAAGTCACAACCTGAAACTGTGATTGAGCACCTTGGTGGGAAGGCAGGGCCAGTCCTGGGGGGCCTCAGGTGCACGCAATGCATATGAGTGACCAGAAGGGGAGAAGCCTTCTCAGACCTCATTTAAGTGCTAGAAGTGGAGATAAGGGTACCTCATCTAGAGATCCCTGCATACTTGAGGTCTTCTGAAGGTTAGCAGATTCTTTGCCTCATCCCTGTGTCCGCAGCTGTTGCATTAGAGCAAATCCTCACTTGCTGCAGCCTAGGAACATCATACTCTGCTGTCATAGCTGTGCTTTCCATTGTGTTACAGCATTACAGCGTGATACTGAGGTCAAATAGAAAGAGACCCTCCCATTTCTCCTACTCCAGTTATCCAAGTTTTAATAAAAATAGCCAAAACAAGTTTTTTACTTTCTGTTGCTGCTGGCGGAGAACAGAATGTATTTGTGTACTTCTGCTTAAGTTTTCAAGAATTCTGGAAATCTTCAATATTTCATAGAAAGGCTTAAGTTGGAAGGGACCTTAGAGAAAGCCAAACCCCAACCCCCCTTCCATGGGCAGGGTGGCCACCCACCAAAACTAAATCAGGCTGCCCAGAGCCCCATCCAACCTGGCCTTGAGCACCTCCAGAGACGGGGCACCTATAGCTCCCCTGGGCAACACATCCCAGCACCTTACCACCCTCCAAGTAAAGAATTTCTTCCTAACACCTAATATAAATCTTCCTTCTTTTAGTTTAAAGCCATTCCCCCTTGTCCTATCACTATCAGACTGCATAAAAAGTCAGTTCCCCTCCTGCTTGTAAGCTCTGTTCAAGTACTGGAAGGCCACAGTGAGGTCTCTCTCTGAAGTCTTCTCTTCTCAAAGCCAAACAAGCCTAACTCCCTCAACCTTTCATCACAGAAGAGGTGCTCCAGCCTTCTGACCATCATCATGTCCCTCTTTTGCACTACTTGTTTTTAAGCAATTTAAAATTCTTTGTTGCGAAGCTGGTCTTTGTGAATTCTCTACTGTCAGGATGCTACTGAGTGACTTCATCTTGCAGAAGGTGACTCAGAAGAGGAAGGAAAAGCCCCAAACTAAAAAACTTACATATTTTATAGCTCTTCCATGAAAACATCTTTCCACCTGAAAACATCTCTCATAATTCCATCTTTCGTTTTTTCTTCTGTTCGAAGAAAGACATTAAAGCAACAATCTTCTAGCAGAATTTGAAGAACCATTTCAGGCTTAAATTATGCCAGCCCAGTCTGAACTTAGCTTCATATGAAACCCCGTTCAAATTTAAGTAGAGAGCTCACTTTCTCACTGACTTTCACATGACAGCTTTTACACTGCAGATAACTTTAACCATGCATATCCCTTACATTATCCAGATTTTTAGTTGCCTCCACAACAGGAAGTCCATATTACTTCACTCCTTTTTTAGTCTGAACAAAGTATTTTCTTATTTTCCCAGTACTGTTATTAAATATACTTTGTTTCTTACTTCCTAAAGGAGGGCTGAGATCAGAGACAGTCACTTGATGATCAATTCAGAAAATGAATTTACCCCACACCAGCCTTTTTCTACCCCCCCTACCTCAAAGGACATTCACCGCTACACTCCTCTAACCACTGGCTTCATTATTAAACCTCACTGAGCTATTATTGCTTCCATAAAACGTTCTATAAATCAGAGTAAGTTCCAAAGAGCCTTTTTCTTTTATACATGCAATGTGTTTAGCATTCACTATCAGCTCTGGGATTTACCAAGAACTCAAATCTGCTCTCATTCTCCATGAAAGATGAGAAAGTTTAGGTATTTCTACAGTTACAACAGATATGTTTCTAGAAATACCATTATCAAGAATGAACTCTGTTTCACTGAAATTAGATTCTCCTTATCATTAGTTTTTAAACTGTCAAGATCATCTAGCCAGCATTAAAGGGATTCTACTAATGACTGCAAAACCAGTGTTTTCTACTGTCTATACTCTCTCAGGAAAGTGAAGGCTTATCTTTTCCAAGCCAAGAGATATTCACTAGACTGAAAATCCACTGTAAATTATTTGGAAAACTGCAGTGCTGGTGGTAAAGACTGAATAGCATAGAGACTTCTTCTCCAATCTTTTTCAAACTCCATACTTCACAAAGGCAGGCACTCTTGAAGGCTTCTAATTACAGTACAATACAAAACTAGCTATATGAAAGCCTATTGTTAAGTAGTTGAACATAATTTGTACTTTTATCTTCCTCCATGCTTCATTGACAGAGTACAAATAAAACAGAAATTGAAGAAGTCTACATGTAGTTAATACTGGTCTGTAAAGTCACAGTCTTAGGGCAGATGTATTAATCTACTTGTTAGTTACTGAGAAAAATAGAGATTTATACAAGTAAAAATAAACACCAAGTTGCTGAGCTGTAAGTGCTTATTTTATCACTTTAGACCCAGCCTTTAGAAGAGATCTTCACTTAGAATTTACATTCCACCTCATCCTCTTGCATAACAATGAAATTTTCACAGCATTATTATGAATCAGGTATTTGGCAAGTAGGTTCTTTCCACAGCCATGACTAAACCAGGGGTGGAGAACATATACTACACAAATCTAAACTCATCACAATATGCCTCAAAAAAAAAAAAAAAAAAGAAAAATATTTCCTGTTATTTTCTTGAAGAACATTAAAATGAAACCCAAAGCAAAACTCAACGGTTCATAAATTCTGTTACACCCATGTGGGTGCCATATTGAGGCCAGTCTTCACAGAAACAAGATCACTGTAGCTTTGTTGCTAGAGGCTCTCAGCCCTGAGATTTGGAGCTATGTTCTGCTCTTGCTATGCTCCTCAGACAGACGGCCTGGAAATCACATGGCATAGCCAGAACCACACGAAAACAGTCACGTTAGGGAATACGCAGCCACAGCAGAGTTCACTTGACACAGCATATGTGAAAAGCTCTTGTGCCTAGTAAATTAAAATACATGCATAAAACTAGTAGTTAAACTTTAGACAAATCCTTCATTTCAGCAGTACCAGACCAAAGTAATATGGATAGAATTTAGTTGCTTGTATAACTTAGCTCAGCTGTTAGAAAGACGATTAGTGAACTAAAAGTTCATCTTAACAGCATCTAACGTTTTTGAGGATCATCACAAGTTTTATTTATCCAGATTCACTGCTATTATTCATATTTATTAATCAAGATACTCTTTCTGCTTTAACAAATATACTGGTCACCCACCATGGAAAGAAACCATTGTTTTAAAAAATGGGATACATACACAAGTGAACCACCTGGCAAATCCACAGGCACATGAGGAACACAGTTGTTCCCTTCACTCCCAGTAAGTGCAGGTTGTTTTTGCAGGTGATACAGACAAGCACGATAGAGTCAAGTGTCCAAGAACAACCTTGAGCCCATGCTTGCTTACAGTTTCATGTTACAGTACTACACCAAACATAAGCTGTTGAGAGAGCAATTAAAAACAGTCTTGTGCAAGTTGGCATTGTTTCCTATAAATCTGAAATAAGTACTCCTCTACAAAATAGCTGAGTAAAAAAAAACCTGAGCCATCTCAAAATGGCTCACCATCTCCAGTTACCAATTAAACAAGAGCTCCTCAGGGAAAACAGAGTGCTTCAAATATGGAAGGGTTATCTAGCAAACTTCTACCGAATCAATTTTCAATAATCTCAAAAAACAATGACAATACATCCAAAAATCTTCCCAGGAATCTTCCCTCTGAACACCTCATTTTATTACAGTATTGCTAACAGCAAGTAAGTGAAATCTTTCAGATTAAAATGAAAGACAGAAGAGACATTATTTAGGCAGAACCAAGCAAATGATAGCACAATAAAGACAAAAGTAACTACTAGACACATTAAGAATTTGAGAATTCCAGAAGACTGTGCAAATATTTGCACTATTACTATTTTCTGTTGCTATTTTTGTGCTGTAGGGGGAATCAAAACAAAGCCAAAACAATTTGCAGACAGGAGTCAAGCATGTTTATACCACCTGATTCCTCCTTGTGTTTTCAAAGAAATTTAACAATGTACCTGCAAATAAAGACTTCTTTCAGGTGCTCAAAGCATTTCAGTGCTTCTCACACACTCTAACACCCACCCTGGCACTGTTTCTGAAGGCAGCTTTAAAAACTGCCTTATTCCCCAGAGGCTGTCATGAACACTGTTATGTGTGTCTTTTTTTTTCCCCTGTTCATCTACAGTTCTTGGTTTCTATTCTGACTTGTTTTACCCATAGCTGAGAAAATACTTAATAGAGGTGTTCAAAAATTATAAACCAAATTCAAAGCATTTTCATATTTATATGATGCTGACTATCCCATATATTTAACTGCAAATCATCAAGGGAAAAGTGGCTGGATATGCATATCCACATGTACGAATGTAATAAAGTAGTCCTTAAGGATGTTCAAATAAGCCACAATTTGTAATAACTTTGTTTCCTAATCCTCCTCTTGTCTTTTCCCAGATTCTCACCCCATTACTTCTCACTCCTTTGCTTCTTCTTTCTTTCTGGTTAGAATTCAGGTGAGAATTCAGGTCAGGAGTTCAGCGAAAACCACAAAAGCCTCAAGAAGAATGCTCTAGGCTATGTCTGTGTTCACCTCTTATCCAATTCTTTGCCAACTATACCCAATTATGGAGACCCGTGACGAGTGGCATTCCTCAGGGATCAGTGCTGGGACTAGTATCTCTTCATTCTTCTGGAATATGGTAACCCACTGTGAGTTGCCCCTTCATAATTGTGCAGGAAACACCACAACAAAAACATAAGATGGGATGCTCAGAATGAAAGGAAGTATATAGAGAACTTCAGTTTTCTTTACTTTTCATTTTGCTTCTCCTTGTTTGCCAGAGAATTGTAAGGGTTGGAAGGGAACTCTAGAGATCACTGAGTCCAAACCCCCTGCCAAAGCAGCTCTCAGACCAGGTTGCACAGGCAGGCGTCCAGGCAGGTCTTGAATGTCTGCAGAGAAGGAGACTCCTCCACCTCTCTGTGCAGCTCCAGTGCTCCATCACCCTTACCATGAAGAAGTTCTTATGCACATTTATGCAGAACTTCCTATGTTTCACTTCGTGGCCATTCCCCTCTTCCTATCACCAGGCACCACTGAGAAGAGTCCAGCCTCATCCCTTTGCCTCCCGCACCTTAGATATTCACAGACATGGATCAGATCCCTTCTGAGTCTTCTTTTTTTCAAGGCTGAACACACCCAGGTCACCCAGGTCTCTCAGCCTTTCTTCATAAGAGAGGTGATCCAGGCCCTTTATCATATTTCTGACCCTCTTCTGGACTTTTTCAAGGAGATTCTGGTCTTTTTTGTACCTGGGAGCCCAGAACTGGACACAATACTCCAGGTGAGGCCTCACCAGGGCAGAGTAGTTCCAGTATGAGGAATGTGGGAACAAGCATACTGTGGGAAAATAAGATGCCACAAACAAACAGTACTTTCCTTGGTAAACTCCGCGAGACAACAGGTCTCCACAGGAGACCAATTCCACCCAAATTTATACACGTTTTTAAGCACTGTCTATCCAATTGACTGGAGACAGAATAATTAAGAGGATCAATACTATTTACCTGAGTTTCATATTAAAGCAGAAACGATATTTTTGAATAGCTTGTTTCCCTTCAAACAGTAGCTGAGATAAAAATATGTTTAAAAACAAGTTTAGCTATACAATCTCCCTAGAGCTTTATCAGTTTTGTCAAACTAAGGAAGGGAATCTTGTCTCAAGTATAGGAAGTCAGCCAGATGAAGCTTGGCCAGCTCAGAGTTGTCTTTAATGAGATCAATCAAGGTTACAGTCAAGTTGACTTTTTTTGGAACAGATGCTTACCTTCTGCACCAGGGTGGTCATAATGCCACCATGTAAAAAGGTGTAAGGAAACCAGCTTCAGCAAGGTCTTACTGTAGCATTAATGGATATGAAAATTTCTCCCGATGCTCACGAAGAATTGAGTTGTTACAGTAATTATTGGTATCCATTCCTTTCTTTAAGTTTTCCCTGCAAGCAGTAATCAGAATTATATACCATCTCTGTGTGAAACTAATGGATTCATGACTAAGAAGACTCATCAACATGATAAGAGATAGTACATCAGGGATATTTGCATCAGGCTTTAATGCCCCAGAACAGTCTCTCAGCCACGTTTCAACTATAAATGAACTAGAACAAATACCAGTGCTATACAACATCAGATCTCCAATGACTTGAGTTCCTACTCCCATCCCCGAACAAAAGAAAGTAAAAGAACTTTGCAAAGATTAAACAGGCTTGTTCTCTTCCTCTACCAAAGGAATGAATATATTTCTGCTCTTAAGCAGAATAGCTCTCAAGCTATTAATAAGCAAAAATACAGCACTCTCATTTATAAAAGCTTTTTCCATTCAAGTTAGAGCATCCACTGTTTAAATATTAAAGATTTACAACACCCAGTGTTATTACACCTGCAAGATAAGTATAACAATATTACCTAAATTTTACAGGTAAAGAGGAAAAAATAATAGTGGAATAGTCTGCAAATTAGGACAATATTTTTCTGTCAACTAATTCTGACCCAAGAGACATTCTTTAACAGTACATACTACAAAAATTTTCCTTCTTCAGGTGTTATCTAGCAAAGCCCACTTTTATTGTAATTTCCTTCCTTCCCTTCCTCCCTCCTTCAAAACCTTCAAAATAAGTGCATTTCTCAACTTTCCTCCCCTCAAAAGAAACACGTTAAAATGCAGTGGCAAAGAATTGTGTGTATACCACCTTTGAGGGACACTAGAGTTCAAATGAAGTCTTTACAAAACAAATCCTAAGTTCTCTGTGGGAAATACAAACACTTCAGAATCACCAAGAGTTGAACTTGCCACCAGTTTTTCTTTCACAACAAAACTCATAGAAGTCAAAGATGCTTATATGATTCTATATGCCAGATGCTTATGGAAGTGCTAGCATATGAAGGCTTTGTTAAGCACACGCTTCACTTGAGATAACATGTCAAGTAGCAAGAGTCCTGTCTGCATTTCCATAGAAGGAAATATCTCCAACATGCTGTTGCTACACCTGAAGCACATTGTGGAGTGAAAGGAAGCTTCTCTTCTCATAGAAGAGCAGACTGTAATACAGATATGCCTGAAGTGGAAAGGCAGAACTGGGACTTTGGATTTGGGCATGACTACAGATAATGGATCACAAAAGAAATAGTTGGAAAAGAAAAACAGTGCCCTTAACATCCTCTGCCATTTTCTTGCTGGATCTTGCTGCATTTTAGACCATACCCCGCAATCCCACAGCAGAGTAGCACAGTCCTTTACCTGATCCAATCATGCAATCAAAGTAGAAAATAGCTAGGAATACTGCCAAGTGATTAGAAGAGAACTAGTTGCGAATTTAAACACCATTTTGATTCATTAATCTCCAACAGCTAAAGACAAACCAAGAGCAAAATTAACACGATCATAAACTAAGCACTCATTTCCTGCAGAGAAGAGCGAGCTGAGAGAGAACAAGTTGATCAAAGACACATACTCCATTGCGAGCTTCAAGATTAGTGCTGCTTTGGTGAGCTCACACTTAGCTCCCATTTACTAATTTGTTTTAGAAGTAGGTAACACCATAATTAATCTTAGCTTCAATTTGAAGTGAAACAAGGGAAGGACCTATCCATCTCCTGATGACACTGAAGCTTATAATCTGCTGCAAGTTTATGTATATACTTTTGTTTGGCACAGTTCTCCAGATGGGAACTCGCAAGGGCAGAGCAGAGAGGGACAATTGCCTCCCTTGCCCTGCTGGCCACCCATCTTCTGACACAGACCAGGGAACTTCTGGCCTTCCAGGCTGCAAGCGCACACCACTGGCTCATGTTAAGTTTTTCATTAACCATAACACTGAAATCCTTCTGTTTCACGGTACATTTTGGATCTGAGATGACAACAAGATGTCTTAGGAGCAGATGCAAGCAACTACACATTTGGGGTAGTTCAGGAGAGTCTGTCCTCTACTTTCCAGTAGCTCCCCTTCAGATACTGAAAGGCTGTTATCAGGTCACTTCAGAGCCTTTTCTTGTACGGGATGAACAGTCCCAGATCTCTCAGCCTGTCCTTGTGGAAGAGGTGTTCCGAATTTCTCCTTGTAGGAGAGCTGGCCATATCCAGCTTCCCATCCACCAGTAAGAGTCTTAACTATGTAAGATACAGAATTTCATTGGGGAATATTCAAAGCATCACCTCATTTTCTTCTCTCCCCACTCTATTATAGTCACTCCTCCATTTTTATCAGTATTTCTGACTACATGAGCATGCAGTTGTCCTGATTTATCTAGTCAAAAAGAAGAGCTTTAAAGGTTACCTTAATTTGCATGAATTGTGTGCTAAAAAACTAAAAAGCTAATTAAGCATACTTCAAATGAACAAAGATTCCTTGTAAGGGAAGAGAGACAAGATTATCACCTTCTATTGAAAAAGCACACTTTTAAACAATGGGGCACAGAGGCAGGTATTAAATATCCCATAAAGAAAAGGGAGTACGAAATAGTAACAGCAAAATTAATACTGAGCACATAGCTTCTTTCGATCAGCCGTAAACACGTTACTAAGCTCTCAGAAGAGCAACTAAAAAGCCGATGAAAATGAGAGCGTCCAAAAAGCCTTATTCTAACCCTTGAAGGCAAGACGGCTCCGGAGCTCCCACGCTGCCGAGACCTGCGGGGGCTCCGCGCCAAGCCCCGCCCCGCCGGGCGCGGGGAGCTGCGGCCGTTAGTACGTGAAGTGCTGGGGGCTTAATGGGCTGCCTAGCCTAGCTGCGAGGTGAGCTAGCAAGCCAAACCTGGGCAGCCATTACAGTGCTCTGCTTCAACTGCAGATGTGCCCCTCCTGGATTTAGATAAGATGCACCACCTTTATGTCCAGCGAAGGCTTTTTGAACTATAGAAATTGAACACTGTGCTAAGAGCACAAGGCTCTCCTAACACCATTAGCTGCAGATTGATAATTTTCATTCACTTTTTATTCATGAACAAAAATAAGGTAACATTGAATCTACAGCATCAGCTCAATTGGATGCTTCATTTTCTGTCCTTTAAAATCAGTAAAGTGTGGCAAATCTGTTCTCATCTACCTGGCAGTTTGCTGTTGTGGTGTAATACTTTGATCTAGCTAGAAGGCCTGTCGTAAATTGCTTTGATTAATGTTAGCAGGAACCTGATGGAAGTAGCCTAAATTAAAGCTGATATGAAACAAATGCATCTAGAACTTCTGCTGTAGATAGGGTTGCCATTAGTGGATATTGAATCTTACATCCTGGTGATTGGTTCTAAGTGTCTAAGACAATTCAAATAAATTGCATTAAGGTAGTAGTAATGCAGGGTGCATCTATGGGTTTTTTTTAGTAGTTTTGACTCTGAGGATTGGTAACTTGACCTAACTTAACACTTGGAATAAGAACTCTTCTGCAGGATTTTCTCATTGATATTAATGATGAGCAGAAATTGATCTGGAAACCTGTAACCTGAAGGATATTACCCAGTGAGGTTTTGGTTTGTTTTGCTTCTTTGGAGTCTTCAGTATTTTTTTTCTCTTGTAGTACTTCTATGCTGCAGAACCAGCCACCAAGGCACTATGGAATTACTTCTCCAATTAGCTTGGCTACTCCAAATGGTATGGATTATATTCAAACTCAGAAGCTAGTTGAAGCAATGGAGTCATTTGGAGTATTTGAAGATGAGGAGGACTTGAATCACAGGTATAAAATCACAAATATTTGTTAATCTCTTGAGGTTTTTTTTTTTTGTTTTGTTTTTTTTTTTTTTTTGAGAACAAATTTAATGGGATTTTTCTTTGCAGGCTGGTTGTTCTTTGTAAACTGGATAACCTGGTCAAAGAATGGATTTTTGAACTTGGTGTGAGCAAGGTAGGAATTCTTATTCTCTTACAAAATGAGCTGAGGCCTCTTTATGTTTTATTTGTGTTAACACTGATTTTTGTTAAAGTTCAACTTATACCTTTACTCTTAAGTATCAAGCAGAGCTATAGTAACCGGCACTGAAATATGGTAGAGAAGGTTTTTCATAGATCTTGAAGTCTTTAAGACAGTGAATGAACTTGTACAGCAGCAGTATCAATTGGTTGTAGCTGTGAACAAGCTAAAAGTTTATTGTGGAGTCAAATGGAAGTTAAATGGGCACCGATTTTTGACCCAAAAAACTTAAAGAACTCAATCTATTTTGAAATTATGATTTGCCTATTGTATAAGATGCTGTTTAAGTGCTTCTGCTGTAGGAAAGGCTAATAAGTAGGTCTTGATTTGCATAAAGCAGTTAAAGGCCTGCTGCTTTGCTCATGCTTTTCTTGAGTTGTGAGTGCTTGCTTTAGAAAAAAGTATTAGTCTATTAGAGATCAGACTAACAACTCAGCACAGGAGTGGTAATCCATGTTTAAGGATATTGTAGAATGAGTTACTCAGATTAATTCAACTTGTGCATAGTTCAATAAGTATTCTAAAGAAAACTTTCCTCTACCTGCAGAACCTTCCTCCTTCGGTAGTAGAAAATGTTGGTGGCAAAATATTTACATTTGGCTCTTACAGGCTTGGAGTACACACCAAAGGTAAAGTTCTAATTATCTGATGGTAGTTCTAGTGATTGGTGGTGATTTCCAACAATCACAGGAGAAATTGAATCTCTCTGCAGGTGCTGACATAGATGCTCTCTGCGTTGCTCCTAAACATGTGGAAAGATCAGATTTCTTTCAGTCGTTCTTTGAAAAACTAAAGCATCAGAAAGAGATAGAAAATCTGAGAGTAAGTAAGCTCTTCCTCATACTATGTTACTTCTACAAATAAGAATATTTGTGTTCAAGATTCACGTTAGTAGTGAATGTATTATAAGCCAAAATTTAAGTTCTTGACCATTTTAAAACAATATTTTATGTGGTATGGAAATGTTGAAGAAAAGATTATGGGTTTTTTTTGTTTTTTTTTTTAACAGTGGCTATACATAATAGGAATCTTTGTGGTATGCTTGTCCATATATGCAGCTTTAGGAACCTGAGGTTCCTCCTAAGAGCTTTGCTTTAATTTTAGCTGTAGTAAGGACTTGGGAATGAGGCTATTGCTTGCATGCAGGAAAGAGGGAGGGTCAGCTGGCAAATTAAGGTAGATGATTATGATGTAATTACAGAAGCATTTCTACCTCTAAGCTGCAAAAAGTTATTTTAAAAAATGGCTGTTTGCTTTGGCAGATCTACTGAATAATATTACATGTGCTACTAGATCAACCATTTAGCATTGACCGTCACTGGAGTTAAATCTTTGACATCGTTTTGACAAGAGCTAGTGCTTTGCCTGTTATGTTAGAAACTTAGAGCCAGGAATCACTAAGAAATCTGTGTTTTTGAGAGATGTAATGAGATCTGAAGGACCTTGGTGTCATTATTTTGAGTAGAGAAATGAGTATGTGAACGCTTCAGGAAAAAGTGGAGATTTTTTTTCTCTTACAAGTTCTACAAGTCAGCCTCTGGCCTCCACTGTAGGCCTGCAGTCAATGTGGCCTTTTGCTGAGCAGAGGCTAGTTTGCTTTACCCTGGTCACTTTCCCTTCAGGATACTGGATGTTTTCTCATCTGTTCTTATACATTAGAATGTAATCAAATATTCCATGCATACTTTTATTTTCAGGTCAGTTGTTTTGTTTGCAGGATGCCTGAATTGCTTATCCCTAGGTGTAGCAGTCTTAGCTGAATGCTGCTTGAAGTGACTCGAGCTAAATGTAGAAGGGAAGAAAGGATTTGTTCTGGTGGGGGTGGGTAATTAGCACTCAAAATGGCCGACCCTTAGTGGTTTCTCCTAGAAACCTGAGCTAGTAATTGTAACACTCATGTTTACATTAAGATTGAAGGCTATGTTTGTTCATTCTTGTCTGCTCTGTTAAAAACAAAGTCAAGTTGTAAGCTTTCTAATCTGTATTGTCTATAGACACTTTTCTTGGAAAAAGTGTTAACTTTGATTCAGTTCAGACCAATCTTCATAGTTATAACTACTCTAAAACTAAAAACTTATGGCTTTCAGTTTATGGAGACAAAATATAGGATAGTTTTTCTGCTCTCCAAACCTTAGGACAGGAGATGTGCTACTCTAGCTTAGTTTTCCTCTGGCAGTCATATTAGAAAAACTTAAGGTATCTAAGTAATGAGCTTAAATAACTTTTAACTCCAGGCTCAGTAGCATACTGCCTGCAGCTTATGTGACTTTGTTGATTCAGAGGCAACTCAGTACTTACAGTGAGCTGCTGAGTAGTATAAATTCTTTGTTTTTATTGTAGTCTAGGGAAAATGAAGAAGTAGCAAAAGGTGTTTTAATGTAATTATCCTCTCCTTCCTAGGCAGTAGAAGATGCATATGTACCTGTTGTCAAGTTCAAGTTTGATGGCATTGAGGTAAGAAATCAAACTGCTTTTCTTTTTGGATCTTTGCAATAAGATAACTTAGTGCCATCACAGATACCTGGAATTTTTACCAGGGTTTTGATACCTTAGTGTTTTTAGAAAGCTCCCCACAACCAAAGAGAAGGCATTACAGTAGAGGGAGAGTTTAGAGAAAAGTCCTTAGGAAGCCTGGCACACAAGAAAATCAGGGGCATTTTGTTCTAAACTCATGCTGTAGGCCAGGTTAGCCTACTTGAATTACTTTCATTTCACAAGGACTGTGCAGACTGGAAATAAAGGCTAAGGCTTTGCTAATTCCTCTTGCCTGTGACCAGCTAGCTTTCTTCAAAAGGCTGCATATTGTGTATTTCACTGTATTAACTGTAGGCAGAGTAATAAACATTGCAAATCAGAAAGAATGCAATTGTGAAACAGGTGTGATCAGGACAAAATGAAGTAGTGTTCACTTGATTTCTGCCTAGGTTTGTCAGTTGTAGGAATCCTTTATCTTGAAATCTTTTCCAGTAAGTGTGTCTGTGTTGGTGTACCCTAGCATGTTACTGCTTGATAGCACTGTGATGAAAACCAACTTAGCAATCTTCTTGTGGCTCTTATCATGTAAAGACATTTTCTTACCTCCGACTAAATAACGTAATTCAGGCTCAGAAGTGGTTACCACACAATGCCCTCTGCTGTAGCTGAGGCCATGGAGTTAAGATGCAGATTCCCTTTTTGAAGGGAAATCCAAGTTCAGAGTCTTAGTATACCCAAAAACCCCAAACAATTTTTTCTAGATTAGAAAGGAGTGATGCATTGTAGATTTTGTAAATAAAATAGGGAACTTCGAGCAATTAGGTATTTGCAAGGGAACTAACCTCATGAGATGCCTTTCATATCCTACCAGCTTTCCTCCACTAGTGTGTTTGTGAATTGTGACGTTCTAACTCACGTTTCTTACTTCTTTAAGATCGATCTGGTGTTTGCAAGGCTGCCTGTGGAAACTGTTTCAGAGAATCTTGATCTCAGAGATGATTCATGTCTGAGAAACCTGGATATAAGGTGCATACGGAGCTTAAATGGTAAGCATGTTTGTGTCTTTAAAAAGAAAACGTTACTAACGCTGGTATAGGATGCGTGTTACTTGCCCCAAGTTTCTGTGTGAGATGCAGAACCTGATTGCAGTGTACTTAAAATATGAGGAGGTGACTTTTAAATTTAAATTTAAAAATTAAATTAAAAAATTAGATCTCTAGCTTTCAGAGAAAATGTAGAAAGTAGTAAAACTTAACTCGGTGCAGTCTGAACATCAAAACTGTTCAGAGTATCAGTTATCCAAAGTGATCCTAAATGTCAGGTGTAATGTAAGTAATGCTAAACCAAGTCATCTGAAGTTGTTCTCAGACTTGAATATTGTAAGCTATGGATCCAGAATAACATAGGATCGTAGAATCATATCATGCATATCAATCATATCAAACTTCAATACTTCAACTTTTTTTTTTTACAGGATGGAGAGTTACTGATGAAATACTGCATCTAGTACCAAATAAAGAAAACTTCCAGCTCACACTCCGTGCAATTAAACTGTGGGCAAAACGTGAGTAATGTGATTTTTATGATCTCTGAAATTTGTGGGGGAGCCTCATGCTTAGAAGGAAGTTTAAAATCATTAGAAGTACTTTAGATAATTCTTTAGATGTTAGCTTGCTTTGCTTTTGTTTCTGGGCAACAGACATGAAATAAGATGCTTATTGGGAACAAATGATTTAAAAAACAAGTTCATCCAAAAAACATGATAAATAATGAATAAGGAAATATGTTATGGGAGTGTAGCTACAGCAAGAGCTAGAACAGTGGTAGAACTCTTCCCCCTCCTGGAAGGAAATTGAAGCAAAACAGTAGCTGTTACAGTACAAGGAGATTTTGGAGCAGTAGTATTTTGGGAAATGGTGTAGTAATGATTATTCATCGCTGTAAGGACCAGTAATTTTTGGCTTTTTTGTTTGTAGCAAGTGATCTATAACCTGTGAAGTCTGTGCTGTAAATTTGAAGGAATGTAGGTTTTTGAAAGGATAACTGAAAAATATCCTTTCTAGGACGCGGTATTTATTCCAACATGCTGGGATTTCTTGGTGGAGTTTCTTGGGCAATGCTAGTAGCAAGAACATGTCAACTCTATCCAAATGCATTGGCTTCTACTCTTATTCACAAGTTCTTCTTGATTTTTTCAAAATGGTAAGAGCTATTGCTTATGACAGTTATAGTCCATAAAAAGTAGTAGTGTTTTTTTAAAGCTGTTCCTTAAAAATTGTATTAATGTACAGTCCTAGCCTGAATTAAAGTTTGAACTTTAAAATAAGCCATTAACTAATAACTGTTTATCTTTTATAGGGAATGGCCAAATCCTGTCCTGCTGAAACAACCTGAAGATAATGATCTCAATTTACCAGTATGGGATCCTAGGGTATGCAGAGATTAAAAACAAACCTTTAAACTTTTTTTTTTTCTAGATTAAACCAATGCTAAGCAGAACTGTTTTTACACCTTAGGTCAGCCCATTGGACAGATATCATGTAATGCCTATCATCACCCCAGCCTACCCACAGCAGAACTCCACATACAATGTATCTGCATCAACACGAGCTGTAATGGTAGAGGAGCTCAAACATGGTAAAAGCAAAGTTCTTTCTGTGCTTATTAACTAATTAAAAAGTATCATGTTTATTGTGTGAAAGCACTATTTGAGTTGGTTATATTTCATGAGTTGTCCTGCCCTTTCAGGAAGAATGAACCATGGAGAAATTTTTTTATATTACTGACCAACTTAGTTTTACAACAAACTATTGTATTACACCTGCATTGTGTCAAGGAGTTTCTTGCTTTTCACCTCTAATAGGTGAAAATAGGTTTGGAACTTTTATCTTGCATGGTTGATAACATGTTTTTTATCATGTTTTTGCAACATCAATTTTAGGTCTCACAGTTACAAATGAGATTCTTCAAGGAAAGTCAGATTGGCCAAAGCTCTTTGAACAACCACATTTCTTTCAGAAGTACAAGTATGTATGAAATCTGTTTTCTGCTCTTTGAATGATTTGTGTACTGGTAAAAGACTGAAACAGTATCTATACGGGTGGCTTTAATGTTTATTTTTCTGGTACTAGATGTGGCATTAGATCTTCCTTTAATAAGGATAAATGCAGGGGAGATGCAGGAACTCATGTTACCAGCTGTTTTTCTAATTAAAAAACAATTGCTGAGTTTGGAATATAGCAGAATGTGACTCTGAAGCATATGATCACGTTTTCATCAGTTAATGTTGTGCTGAATACAGAGTACAACTTTACTGTCTTATCTAGATGTCATGTTCCATATGTAAGGCAGTTTTGTCTTTGTTTAAAGGAATAAAGCCCTGAGGTAGTATATTTCTGTTTTCTTGTAGACATTATATTGTACTGACAGCTAGCACCTTTTCTGAAGAATATCACTTAGAATGGTAAGACTTTAAAATTTGGGTTCATTACATAATTGTAATACAAGTGACTGTACCAATTTAATGTTAACTGTATTACCAAATTAAATGTTAAACTGTGTGATGTTGCATCATCTGCTAAAAGAAAAAACATCTTGTAAAAGAAAATTAGTGGAGATCTTACTGTTTGGAGGAGCTGCCACAAAGATCTGAGTCACAATGAGGAAGAGCAACACTAGTGTGCAGTATGCCTGAAGGTCGGGTGATCTGCATCTGGAACAGCAGCTGTTTCCCTAGAAGTTTCCAACACATATTCAGTTAGGAGGTTTCCTTGTTGCAAAGGCTGTAGCAAACATGGGTTACTTAATGTGACCAGCTCTGTTGCAGCCACTAAGAGCTGAAGATATTTTACAGGCTTCGAGAGCAGTGTCTATGCACCCCCAATATATCTATTATTTTCAAGTTACACTTAACTGAAGTTCTTATTTTTTTTTCTATTAATGGATTGTCTTGTGCACGTACCCTGCTTTCAGTACTACTGCTCTGTAACCTTAAAAATTAATTTATAACTTGTTTACTGGATGTAATATCTTTTTTACAACAAAATTGCACTTGATACTAATTTGCTTCAGCTTGGGAGTCAGCTAACTTCAGAGCCTACTTCTTCAGTGAAGTGAAACAATACTGTTATATCTGAGTGAGGAGCCTGCCTGAACTCAATGCTGTGAAATATTTAGAGTTCTAAGGCTGTTAGTGCATTTAGGCCTATTACATTTAGTGCTGAAAGTCAGCACTTTGGTATGACTGGTGGTGGATAAGTAAGTTGCAGAAGTGTTGATCTGCTTTGCAAAACTGTGTGAAAACCTCAGTTGTAGTTGGAGGAAGCCACTGCTTGTGGTGTAATGTTTGTCACTGCCTCAAGGGAGATGCACCAAAAATTCTGGCTTGTGTGCTGAAAGACTTTATGCATGTTGAAGCAAGGAGTAGTAGTGAGGAATTAAGGTACTGTGACTTTATTCTTAGCTTTGCCATGTATTATATGTTAAGAATATTATATTGGCTGTTAACTATTTCCAAATGTGTTCTCTAAACTTCTGAATCTGTTCAATTTTATCAGCTACAGCTTCATGTCAGTCACAATTAGGTGCACAACAAGGGTTTATTGGCAGAGGGCTTAAAGCTAAAGAACTTATTTTTTTGATACAACAAAATTTCTTCGTTTTTCTAGACATATAGATACAATAAAATCCTGACTATAGTAAGAGCTGAAGTTTTTCTAATAGTAGAAAATGAGTCAAATGAGGTTCTGCTGTGTACCTGGGGAAACATAAGAGCAAAAGGTGGACTTGATTCAGTTTGTCTGCTTTAAGTTCAGAGCTCTTGGATGGATTTGGGAGTAGACCATAAATCTCTTGTTCACTGGTGTAAGTTACTTCCTATAGATTTAACTGTTTTCAAAGTTTGCCGTGCTCTTAGGTAAAGGGTAAAATGTTGTTACTCTGCAAGTAACAGAGCTTGTGCCTTGAAGTTAAGGGGTCTTGCATCTTTGTTATAGGAACTACATTTTCTGTTTTGGTTTGAGGATGATAAACTTTCAGTTGTTAATCTGTAAGAATAATTGCATCTTCACCCAAACGTGGTTGTCCCTTTTCTTTCTGAACTGCTCATGCTGGTGATCTTTGGGGTTTTGCCTACTTGGAAATCAGGGTAGAGACTCTGGGATGTGCCGACTGCACTCCCACAATTCTAAATTAAACTTCTAGTCTGTGATGAAAATAAAAAAACAAGTTAGATAAACTTTGGTCTTTGGAAGCGCTAAAGCTCAAATGTCCCTGAATCAATCTCAAACAGCAGTGTGTGATGTAAAATCTGCCATCTGTTCGCCTCAATGGAGCTTATTCCTATTTGTTTGGTTAGTATTCTTATATGGACATTATAAAAAACATAATACTCTTTTGGGCATGTTAAAAATTGAGCAAATGTTTCTTGTTCTTAGGATTGGCCTTGTTGAATCTAAAATTCGTGTGCTGGTTGGAAACTTGGAAAGGAATCAACTTATAGAAATTGCACATGTAAATCCACAGTCTTTCCCTGGCAACCAAGGACACTGTAAACAGTGAGTTTCATTATTCTTCTTAAATATAGTTTAGCCAATATATTCACTTGTTTACGCTCATTTATCTCAACTTATCTAGCATGTTTTGCTATGTGCCTACTGTTCTGTAGGTGCAAGATTCTGAATATGTTGGATTTTTAAAGAAGGGCAAACTTCCAAGAAAAGTACTTGGAGCTTAAGTAAGGGTCAGCCCTTCAGTATTTAATTGCTGTGTACAGCTGAGCTATTGCCTCAGTCCTCTGAGACTATTCATCAGCATTTAAGTACCTGGCATCTCTGCATAAATGATTTCTGAATCTGTCTCTTTAGGAGTGGCCACGTGTCAATGTGGTTTCTTGGAATCATATTTAGGAAACTGGAAAGTGCAGAAAGTACTAAGATTGATTTAACATATGATATACAGACATTCACAGATGCAGGTAAGCCTATATTTAATTTTGATCTAATCTTGTTTCTTTTTTGAGTCTACTGAAAATTGCTTCAATTTGTGACTTATTATCTAGGGAACAACATAAAGGGTGTATTTAAAATCTTCAAATTCTGACACTTTAATGAAGTCCATCTTAATGTGAGTGTGTATTAGGCATGCACCAAGTGAGGAAATGCCTCCAAATATGTCAGAAGCAAGGGACAGCAAATACAGTCCCGTTAGGTCTGGACTGTAGTATTAAGAAAAAGCCATTGCTACTGTAACCCTAAAACTTCCACTGCTCTAGAGGATGAGTGAAGATTTCCCTTTTGATGTAGGTACTTGGAAATATAAACACACCCAGGTGAAACAGTAGTTCTGTAGGTCATACTGAGCACACCAATGGAAGAACTGCATTTCTTGAAGTGGACAGTGAGATGTGAATGCTGTGGGTGTTTATTTACTGGACATATCAACAGTTGTTAGAAAGGAGTCAGTTGTTAGTCAGTTGTTGAGTTTTGAAACAGAAAATCAGATTCTAAATTTACAATATTTTTTGGAAATGTTTGTGTATGATAACCTTAAGTTCTTAAGCCAGTGATCTGTCATGTAATTACACGTGGTCTTGCATGTAAAACTTCATCTCCCATTTCTACTTTTGCTAGGTGTAGAAAAACAGTAATACTGTATGTATTGTCAAGTAATGCTAGAAAAAAGGGAAGGTGGGGAAGGAGTCACTTGAAATCAGTCTTTACTGTAGCCTACTTGTTCCTCCTGACCCAGCTGCTCATGAGCTTCTCAGAAGTGTGTGTGCTGTCAGGCTTGTGACCTGCTGAAGAAGATCAACCTGATTTCTGAACTGATAAGTGTTAGAACAAATAATTTTGAACTGTGAACTTCCTTAAATGTTTATTTACACTGATGGGAGAGCTTATCAACAGCATAAGCTTAGGTCTGCTTAAAAATGTGGTAAAAGCTTGATCACCTTACCTCGTGCTTTGGGATATAAGTCATAGAATGCATCTTGACACATCTGAATTTTAAGTTGATTGAGATGACTTCCTCAGACTTGTGCTGTTGTCTGTTATGCAGTTTAACGGTTAACTTCTGTTTAAAAAAACAACAACAAAGTAGGTAGTTAAGGAAAACAGTCCCAAATTGCAACGAGTCTGTTAAGTCAGATGAACTGAAAACTAAACAGAAAACACCACCACAATTGCACCTTAAATAGGAAACTAGTCTGAATCTTGAATTAAGGTATCTGATCTCTCTTCAGCTGCGCACAGATGGGGTTGTTCTGGAAAATAACTGCATACCTCTTCTGAATCAGAAAACTAATGACCATGGAGTATTTTCTTTAATGTAAAATCAGCTCAGATATGACCTGCACAGTTAGTTATAACTGAGTACTTAAGCACATTTGAACTTAAATATCTGCATGTATCTGTACTGGGTGTGATATGATCTCAAGAAGACGAGTGTCAGCTCATGTGCTGTGTGGAGTACTTCAGTAGCATCTGGTGGTCAGATGGGCTAGAAATTTCTTGCTCTTCATTTGGGCAGAACAGAATGAAAGACTTGTTTTTTTTCCCAAAGAAATCATGTAGCTTTGATAAATACATAATGCAAACATTATCATTAAGCTGCAATACCAAATTGTGTTAGTTTACAGGCAGGCGGCTGGCATGAACACACTAAAGGAAGGTATGAAGATTGAGGCAGCTTATGTGAAGAGGAAGCATCTCCATTATTTTTTGCCTGCAGGAACCTTGCAAAAAAGAAAGAAGGTATGACAAAAATAACGTGACTCTTCTGGAAATTTTATCTTGCTTATCTTGCCTTTCTAGATGTTCTGAAAATGAAATCTTCCAATTTGTTTCAGCAAACCATGGTAAGTGTTGGTCAGAATGCTACTGAGCTTCAGTGCAAAAGGGCATCTTCAAATGAAAGCCTGAACAGTTCCAGAGTCAACAACTCCAGAACACCATATAATTCCTCTTCATTAAGTACGATATCTAAATTGGACACTTCTGCATCAGAGATGGAAAGGTTAGTATGATAACCTTAGAGCTGAAGAAGCTGCTGCTAATTAACTCATAATATCAACAATGTCTAGGGTTTCTTGTTTGAATCTATGAAGATCATGAGAATGTGGGGTACCCTAATGGCTTTGGGAACAAAGGTGGCACCTACTTTGGGGGTGGATTGAAGGAAATTCTTATTCCTACATAATGATGCGTATAAAATTACTATAAAGTAGAAGTTAGCAGAGCAATTATTTAGTTTTGACTAAAATAACTTCGGGTTAGAATATAACTTGAGTATTTTATATGCAGGTAGCTGTTCTTTCTAACAAAGTATGGTTAATGCTAAGTGGAGTTGAGTTCTGTTACTAGCACTAATCTTGATCACAAACATTCCAGTGTTGCTGCTTACTTAGTGGGGCTGTGTATGAACTTGGATGCAAGATACTTCAGTGATTGCCAGCTGTATTCAGTCTTGGTTTGGTATAGAAGTAGCACTAAAAAATAAATAAAAAATGGGGTGGCACCTGTTAGGAAGAACAGACAATTTCAGTGGAGAAAGTAGCATGGAGCACTGCATATACAGAGCTGTAGAAATAAAAGTATATATACATGGAGGCTCATCTAGAGAAAATCAGATTCATGCTCAATCTGAAATTCAGTGGAATGATCTGCTAGACTGTCAGTGAATGCCTAAGCTGTTTAATATAGAGCAAATGAGGTAGACTGCTTTTTGTCTTGCATGAACATTCTACAACTGATTACAATATTTTGAACTAGTATTTTATTATACAAGCATTGTAACAATGATTTTCACAGGAATGCCTTAATTTGGAGAACGAATGGTGCTAACAACAGAGAGAAGGTGGCTTGTGTTGCTGTGCCACCTGTGTCCAGGGCCATCTCCATTCCAGTTATTGATTCACGTATGTAGTAAGGTAGTAGGTGGAATGAAGACTTTTAACTTCATGACTGATGTCTAAAAGTTTGATGTTTCCTACAGAAATGAAGGCTGCAGTTGCTGTAAGAACATCAGGACCTCCATGTGACTGTGCCATTCCTACAGTAATAGGGCATAATGCAGTTGCTCAACTTAGAACATGTTTTGTCCAAGACCAGCATGACCTAAGTGGAACTCAGATTACAGATCCAAAGTGCGCTGTACCTAAGCGAGCTCACTCACCTGCCTCAAAAGAATACCCCAAGAGATCAAAGGACAGAGAAAAGGTAGAGAAGAGGGGTTAGTCTGAGAGAGGTTTGAAGTAGTAGCTACTGATACAGAATGAGTCAAATAACTGATAAGAAATATGTATGTACATCCCCAAGAGATTCAGGAGACTAAACTTAAGTATAAGGATGGTGTAAGTATATGAAAAACTGTCTTGGATGTAGTACATGTCTGGTGAGTAGCTTCTTTCATGATATGACACTGTTTCTAGTGTGGTGACAGCATGTCCAAATGCTGCTATTTGTGTTCGTGCATTGGCCAGTGACCAAAGGAAACTGTTCATTTGGAAGCAGTTCTTAATTACAATACTTTCTAAATTGTCTTTATCCCTAACTGAAGAAGATAGGCATCTTACAAACACAGAACCTGATCAGCTCATACTTTTGCCAGATAACTTTGAATGCCTTTCAGTAGTTTTGCAATATACTCAGTAGGTCATCTGCTATGGAAGGAAGTGTTAAATTCTTTGTTAAATCTTGTTTCCGTGGAAGCTTTAGATTCATACTTGATTTTTTTTTATTATTGGAAAAAAAAATCCTTTAAGAGATGCTTTCTCTGATTTAACTTCTGCTTTGAGACAAACAACTTGATTTTTCAACTTGAAGAGAACCAACCTTTAGAGTTATTAACTAGTACTGAGTATTTCTAGTATAAATTTGAAGGTTGAATAGTAAAACTTCTAAAGAGATGAGATTCTCAGTATCCAAATATTGCAAGAATGGCTAATGCACTGACTGAATGCTGTCAGTAACTTTAGTCTAGGAATTGAATCTGTGTGTTCTGTTCTTTCAGTTAATTGGCCAGAATTCAGCCTTCAAAGAGGATGGTAATCCAGAAGATGTAAAGAGATCTATAGAAAATGTAATTTCAAGTAGTTTTATTCGAAGTAAAAATAAATGGAGTGTTCTAATGCTGAGTATACACAGCATATTCTACACATTTATTGATGTAAACAAAATATGCTTTTTAGTATATACATCTAGTTGCTTGTAATGCATTAAATAGATGGGTTTTTTTTCTGTAACAGTGAATCAAGTTGTTTAAGGCTAAAACTACTATGAAGACTGAAGTGTTTCCTCCCTCAAAGGGAGGACACAGAGCCCTATATTTATTGCTGCTTTCTATAAACTCGAGGGCACATTCTGAAATCAAGATGTGGTCGTTTTGGTAGAATAGAGGTTGAAATACCTGAAACATCACGTGCGTATGCATAGGTACTTAATGAAAATCTAGTATTTTATCTAGGAGGAGGGTGTCAGTACATGTATGTATTTAGCTTTTAAGTATCTTAACAGACAGCATGGTTTGGCAGCAAGTACTATTCTCAAAATTGTAACTTAATAGATCTTTTTTGTCTTTTTAGATTGGCCTTGGAAGAAAAAATGGGCAGAGTGCAAGTACTGACACATTGAGATCACAGGTATTGGGAAGCAAAAAAAAATTTCATTCTGTATGCAAAGATATATGTACTAACCTCTAAAACTGATTCTTCTAGTTAGTGATAAGCCTTTACCTTTCACACTTCTGCTTAATTGAATTGCAAACAAATCTGTGTTTTCAAAATGAAATCAAAGATTTCAAGTTCTTATGCTTGGACATCACTGTCTCCATTTGGCATTTCCCATCTCCAAACTGACTGATTGTTTCCAGTTGTTTTTTTCTTTGTTAATGTGATGTGGATCCTTGCAGACCTTGTAAAAGATGCTCTGAGCTGTAACTACTTTAAGGATTCGTGTACTCACTGCAGTGACAGGGCTGGAAGCTTCATACTGTACAAATAAGTCAAGTTATTGTGTCTAGTGGTATGTTGCAGGGCTGGGGGTTATAAGATTGGAAGTACTCTGGACAGTAGCAACACTGTTTTCCTGACTCATGGATTCAAGAGGAGCAGTAGCTTCTTCTGTTACACCTTTGAGCAACTTCTTTTCTGGCATGAAATTTTTTTCCTCTCAGAAACTAAGTGTGCAGAGAGGAAAGCACTCTTCTGTAACTGTACTGGTATCTGTGTGAAAAGTGGAAAAATATCCTGCTCTGTGAATATTTATTTTGAGCTATACTGGTTTGGTACGTAAAGAATGATGTTCTATTCAGCTAGAAAATTATTTATCTGCTGCTTCTTAATGTACTTAACTTTTTTTTCTGTGGCATCTTCTTGTGTGTTGCAGAGGCTTTGCAGTGAAGAACTACCAGATTCTTCATCTCCTGTTCCGACAAGTAGTATTCGTATCATTAAAAGATCCATCAGACTTACCCTTAACCAGTAACCAGTATCTTCAGGTAATGATGATATTTGTTTATTGGTTCATATTATCATTGTTTTCTAGCTCCTAGCAAAGAATGGAGGGTTACTGTTGTACTGCAATGTTAGCTAAACATGCTTTTTGACCTGCAGGTGTTGTAAAAGCCACACAGTGACAGGAGTATCTTACAAGATCACTTGCTGCTGAGTCACTGGCTACGGAAATATACTGCTATTTTTAAGTAGAACTAGCTTAGATGCTTGCTTCCCCTGAAACTGCTTCATGTGTACTCCTGCAATAGCTGCACCTAAGTCTTTTTAAAAGTCTTAATTATCACTAGTGGAGACAGCCTTTTGAAAAAGCCACAAACAGTTTGTCCTGTGACTTGCATTCAGAATGTATGTATATAGTTAACTAGTCACTGCAACCATGTTCTGGCTTCAAGTATGTAGGAATGTGTTTATATTCTAGTTGATGTGGATATATTGTTCTTAAAGTATTTTCCAGTTTGGCACATACACTCCTGTGCATCTGTCACAGTGATGCTCAGTTTTTACAGGCAATAGTTTTCAACTGTCTAGCACAGCTGTGTACTACACACCTATTGTCTCTCATAGAGGCCCATAAATAATCTCCACTACTGAAGAAAATGCAATAGGACTCTAAATAGTTGCATGAAAACTTGTTGTAGTCTTATTTGGTTCTATAAACAAATTCATAACACTGCTTACCCAGTGACGTGCATTAGTATTTTTGGGGGGGTGGAAAGAAATTATAATTACATATTTAAATATATATATATCTTATGCTAAATTTCTGTAATTTCTTTATTATCTGGTATTTTTTGTAAGTGGAGTTGAATATCTTTTCCAGAGTATTTTTGTATGTATTGTAAATACTGTCTAAAGAAATCTAAAACTTCAATATCTTGTTTCCACTTTTTTTTAATGAAGATGAATAATTCTTATTAAAAATCTCAAGCCAAAGATAATGGGCGGGGGAGACAGGGACAGGCAAGCATGATGTTCTGCAAAATAATAGTGATGCTAGAGTCGACTCGAGTCAATATTGCTGTTCCACTACTGTTGATATTTCAGTGTCTTCAATTACATCAGGCTTCATTCTTGAGCAGTTTTCCTTTAAAAAGCCTTAGTGGGTTTGAGAGTTTCTATTCTTTCCTTTCTATACAGCCTCTGCTACCAAAAACAAAAAAGCCCTCCCTGCAAGGGTTGCATTTAATCACAAATTAAAAGGAAGGGATAAAGCACAAAGTGGGTTTATAAACTAGTACTTTGACTTTGTGACCATTGTTATTACATAGGCCTGGCAATATTTAAGGATCACGTAATCAGCCACTGTACTTCAGTATAACTTCAGCACTTGTGTAGATAAGTCTGCCATTAGTTGGAAGGAATTAAAGCTAAAGTAGATAGAAAAATGGCAAATCTAATAGGAAAACTTCTTACAATAGTCTACAACCCTGTAATAGAGTGCTTCTAAACAATTTCCCTTTCAGTATTACAGGAGTGTTAGGGGCTGCCTTGTCCTCAAACCCTTCCATGAGCACACTGATTTATGCAGTCTTTAGCTAACCTTGCTAATGGTTATTGATGAATGCCTTTAGACTTTGAATTTTTTTTCCTCTTCTATACAGTTACCCTCTAATCACTATTACTCCATCTTTCTTCACCTCTAGGGTGAAGAATAATGTTTAAAAAGGATTTAGGTTACTAGTTTCTAGGTCTTGATCTAACATAGGTGGGGTTACACACTTTCTCTTTGCATACCCTGGTTTAAAACTTCATGCAGTGCTCAGTGTCCCCATTGTTCTGTGGTTTCACTGGCTAGTACAGAAGTGCAGTAGTGCAGAATTTGTGTTCTTAGTTGCTGTTTTTGGTGAGTTAATGGTTGGAATTCAGCTATTTTGACTACAGTTCAAATTGCAAAAATTAAATGTTTTCCTTTGTCTATGGAGCAAGACCTTTGTTAGAGTGACTGAGAGTTACTCATGCATAAAGGCTTGTTGAGCCTTTCTTCCTGCAAGCATTATTTTCTATTTGCTGTCTTAGCTGGCTGTTGAATGAGTGCCTTGGAGACTGAGGTGGAAAGGGATGAAGGATGCAGTTTTTTGAGGGGACTAATTATGCTTGTATTGAAACTATTCCAAGTTTCTAATAGTATGTAAGGAATTCTACTACAGAAATTAATTTATACTGGGGTTTTGTTTGGTATTAGCAAAGAAAAAGTTACTGTAAATTACCTGTGCTTCCTTTGTAATGCAGGACCCTGCAGCAGCTAAGGGTTACTAATATAATATTTCTTGCTCTAGTGCATGGGTGTCCAACCTTTTGGCTTGCCTGGGCCCCACTGAGTGAAGAGGAATTGTCTTGTGCTATGTATGCATATGTTACACCAAAACTAACACAATGACCCCGTACCAGTGGAAGTGGAATGCACCACCCCCCACCTCACTGTGCTCACATCCACTGTTTGGTCTCCATAAATGTTCACCAAACATTCATGAATGTCAGCAGGTGCCATTTTTTCTGCATGGAGGAGTTCAGTGACACACTTCTGCTTCGTATGCACTTCTGTGTCAGATGCTGTCTTGTTAGTATGTCCCTCATCTGTCATTTGTCACACAGCAACAAAACTTGATCAGAATATTACTGGAAAGATTCAACCTTTACTGCTATGGCACCATAAAACAGGAGGCGTTATTTTTGGAGTAGCAATCAAAATATATAATCATAGAATCACCGAAATTGGAGAAGATCTCTAAGATCATCTACTCAAATATTTCTCAGTTGCAGTGTCTTGGGTTATGGACTCAGATGTGAACGATCCAAATCGTTTATTACAGGTTTTAACATCCCTTATATGCTTTCACAAGTTCTCTCTTGTAACTTTCCCACCCGCCTTTATATATCAACAGTTTAACTTCCCAAAGCAGTCCTTAACTGTCTTGGGCTTGCTGAACTTTGTCCCGTTGGCTTCAGCCCAGCTATCCAGATTGCTCTGTGCGGCCTTGCTACCCCCAGGCAGATTGATGCTTCCTCCCAACTTGGCATCATCTGTAGACTTATTGAGGGTGCTCTCCATGCCCTCATCCAAGTCATTAATAAAGATATTGAACAGGACTGGCCTGAATTACCAACCCCTGGGGAACATCTCTCAAGACCAGTCACCAGCTGGATGGAACTCCACTCATTGCCATTCTCTAGGCCCAGCCATCCAGCCAGTTCTTCACCCAGCAAAGAGTCTGCCTGTCCAAGCCATAGACTGCCAGCTTCTCCAGAATACTGTGGCAGACAGTGCCAAAGGCTTCACTGAAATCTAGGTAGACTACATCAGCAGCCTTTCCCTCATCCACCAGATGGGTCACTAGGTCATATAATACCAGGTTGGTCAAGCAAGACCTGCCCTTCATGAACACATGCTGGCTAGCCCTAGGCTGCTGGACCTGGCAAATTATTTGTAGAAAGTGAGGAATCCTAAAGAAACAGGGGACTGTTTCTTCTGTTATTACAGAAGATGCAACTTGTTGAGCTCTCAGCAGTCAAGAAGCTGATAGAAATCAAACTGAGACAGCTTGTCTTTTGTACAGTTCCTCTTTGCAGGGAAGACCCTGTCTGACTCATCCTGCTGCATTCACCCATCCTTGTTTCTTATTCACACTTTCTCACTTTGTCTGATCTGAGACTTTCCTTCACTTTGCTGTCTTCCTCTTCCACCCAAATAAATCCTGCTCTTGAAATGGGTGGTACTTCTTTCTGTGCTGATGGACAGAATATCCTGGTGGCCTTGAAATCAGAGGAAAAATAACCTACTTCCTTTCAGTTTCAGTTCTGGGCAGCTAGGCAGCCTGCAGCAGGAAATATCTGGCAGTCTCTTCAGTATATGCAGTGGAGAGAAGGCTGAATGTTTTCTGTTCCTAAGCAAATCTGGCAAGCGTGTGTAGATTCAGACTTCTCAAAGGCTCAGCGTGTGCTCAGATTTGTGTGGTTTTACAAAGGAATAGTAAAAAGTTCAATAATGACACCAGCACAACTTCCTTACTGAATTTCATGTCCTTGTTTCTGAAATGTGAAGAAGAGTTTCTTGAAAATCTGTAGAGTTCTTTGAATATAATTAAAGCATTGTATTTTCCCCGTGTTTTGTTCTTGGAAATGACTGAGTCACCTTCTTCCTAAAAATCAGCTGGGAACTGTGTGTGCAGTCATACTCCAGTGAAACTTTTTTTTGCAAACATGGAAGTAACTGAAAATATGGTCTTAAAATAGGAAGTGTTGACTTGCAATAACTAACAAAGTGCAATGACAGCAATATGAGCAGGGAAAAAAAGAGCTTTAGCCAGTAGGCACGGGAGGCAGGAATTGCTAGAATTAATTTTGTTCTTCCACTTTTAGTTTTTTCCAGTGTGCTCAGTGGACAAGAACAGAAAGTGATCATATAAACACTATACACGTTTAACTAAAGTCTTTTCCACTACTTAACCAGAAGGGGATAAACCTGTCATTGTGAGCACTACCACACATTCCTGATAACTAAGCTGGTTTTGCTTTTTTTCCCTCAATTCTCCTCTAAACAAGGCAAGCATTAGACCTTCAGAAAACTGAATGTTTATCCTGCCTCTGAATCATCTATGTGAAACCAGAAGTCTTCAAGTATTTATTGAAAGACTCGTATCTGGTCATTACGTTCACTTCTGTTTTTTGGCTGGATGGCACAGCGTGCATTAGTTTTTCCAACTTACTTTAGGTGTTTTTACAGGTCTTTACCAATACTGTGCCTCTTACTGTACAGACTAGCAGATATGTTAGAGTTTGAACCAGACCAGTGTAGGCTTTACATTTACAGAAAGAAATCCAATCTGACGAATCACGAGCAATAGGAATATGATAGATACTGTGGGCAGCCACTTCATAGAAAATAATTCAGTTAAGAAAATCATTTGAGACAAAAATATATCTCTGGGTGTTGCATTTTGAGGAAAATGAGTCTGTTGCAATCAGTTAAGTGCTAGCAATGAAGGAGCAAGGGAATCCCCTATTCTCTCACTCTCCCACTACACACATCACTGGGTTACACTAAATGATAAACTGTGTAAGTACAGAGATATTTACTTCTCTGTAATTCAAGGTAAATATTTGGCACAAGCCTGTAAAACTGCAAATCTATTTACTATATTATTCCTCTAACAGAAATAAGTAATGAAGTTGGTTTTTTCTCCCATGCTATAACTTCATGTGGGGAAAATTCAGTAAGGGTAGTAGTAAGGGTAGTATCTCAGTGCTTTCCAGGCTCTGCTTATTTAAATGTTTTCAGTTCAACTTTTAGTAACGTTGGCTAGAAGCCTAGCTGTGGAGCTCAGATAGGGGTGTTCAGACTTCATCTTGCATTTTTTCAGCCTTAAAGGTCATCCCTTACTTCAGTGGCTGTGATGTCAGTGGGGAAACCCATCTGCACTTTCCTGTTCTTGTGCAAAGGTCTCAAACCTCAAATAAAAGCAAAACACTTAGAAAAGTTTAAGGCTTAAACATAGAAATTACCCACAGGTTTTTAGTGACTCCTGATCAAGACTGTATTATTTCATCAGCTCTTGCTTGTTCTGTGAATTTGTTTTATTTCTCAGTTGCTGTTTCTTTTGCTTAGATATTTTTTTGGTTTTGGTTTTTTTTTTCAGCTGCATATTAGGGGAAGCTGTTCTTCTCCTCTTTGATAAGTGATGGATGATAGTAACTAGTTTGACAGAGGATGGACCAGAGAACCCACCAGATTTTCCATGAAATCTAGTGTTGTTTTAGTACTGTTGTGTATTATTCTGTATCATCTTTTATGGAAGATTGTCTGATGCAGAGTATCACTTAGCATGAGAGACTACTTGCTTAAGGTCATACATTAAAGCCACAAAGACATTAAGCATCACAAAACAATGTTGTGGAACTGAATGAATTGGAGAGATTGCTGCTTGCTGAATTTAATTTCTAAGCTGTGTGTTAACTGCAGTACCAAGCAGCGTGGCACCTAGGTTTTGCTGTGGGTTTACTTCTAGCTCACAGCTGACCTGAGACTTGATTTTGTTATGAATTTTAGACCCAAAGCTACCACTCTTGAGATTTAGCATTTAAAATGACTGTTGGCTTCAGCAACAGCTACACATCTTTATTAGGGAAAAGGCTGCAACTACTGAATCAAGTAGGTATGGTTATGTTATAAAAATGAACTGGTGTGTTATATCTTTCTGAATGAATGGTAGTTTACAGCAAGTTGTTGGATAACCCTCCCTTACAATACTTAAAAGAGTGGTAGTATTTGTATGGCTGTGTGTCTTTCATTGCTCAGACAAAATTCCGGTCCATCCAAGTGGAAATTTTACCTATTAAAAATAAAGAAATGAATAAAAGCATGTTTGGGTTCATGACACTTCAGCTGTTTTGCTAATGTATTGTTGCACGTCCCTAAAATTTACCAAACTAGTTGTAATCAAAGGTTGTTCTGCAAACAAGCACTGTGAACTCTCTGGCCTAAGAATGTGTCATTGCTTAAAGCTGTTGAAACCTAATCAAGGGAAGCTGACATCTCTGTGTCTTCAGGAGTGTGATTCTTCCTGGATAAAGTTATTAATTGGTCTCTGCTGCTTTAGTATTTTATGTGCAAAGAAAGAGATCACAGAGTCACAGAATTGTAGGGTTTGGAAAGGACCTCTAGAGATCACTGAGTCCAACCCCCTGCCAGAGCAGCTCCCAGCCCAGGTTGCACAGGTAGGTGTCCAGGTGGGTCTGGAACATCTCCACAGAAGGAGACCCCACCACCTCTGTGTGCAGCTGTGCCAGTGCTCCATCACTGCACTGTGATGAAGCTCCCATGCACATTTGTGTGGAACTTCCTATGCCTCAGTTTGTGGCCATTTCCCCTCGTCCTATGTCCACACACTGCTGAGAAGAGTCTGGCCTCATCACTTTGCCCCCCGCTCCTTGTATGTAGAAAAGCAAACTAAAGAATGCCACTCAGAATTCTGTCTCCCCTCCATCTTACTCAGCCAGAACAGGAATTTATGAAGATAGCAAACTTCTGTTCTTAAAACATCAATACACGTGGCTGCGTTAGAAAGCTCTGGGCTGGCAGGCAGCCAGCATCCTTTGTGAAGTTGAAAGGTTTGTTAGTGAGAGGCTTGTGTGGGGCAGAGGATATCACAAAAGAGAACTTAGTATTACTAGAAAACAGTGGCTCACAGGCTGGCTATGGTCACTATTAAAGGGATGTAGAAGCACATTAATCTGTTAAGCAGTATCCACGTGGCTGTTTATTGTTTTCATAAATCATAATCTGTTTGGTTATCATTTTAAGAGATTCTTGCCATCACCTTCATCTCTGATGCATTTGAATCCTTCTCCTTTCCCCTGACAGGACACCCCTGCTTCATCAGTTGTGGTGAATCAGCTGAATATAGCTAAGTAATTTAACAATCTGTTAAAAGGAGTGAAAACATTTCATTTCTTTACACCTGATTTTTGCTATTTCAAATTAATTATAGAGGTGTTCATGACATAGGGTTTGACTGCCCAAATACAAGTTGTTCATAATGCATATAGGCTGGGAGGAACTGCAATTGCTACACTAAATATAATTCATTCTGTGCTTCCCTTCAGCTGTATGCTTTATTTTTCCATTCTTCTAAGGATGCTAGTAAACCTTACTCCAAGCAGTTATAGTAATGATGGAAAAGTAAATCATACAAGTGGCTTGCTTTCTTCTTCCACTTTCAGCCTTTCCAACGTCCTCTGCCATCAGGAAAGGAGTATATGTTAGTCCTAAGCTATGTGAATGAAAAGGTCTGTCTATGTTACAGTGACCATGTAACCTGGCATGCTTTTCACCTGGCCAATGACAGCAATGCTGTTTTGCAAATAAGTTTTTAACTGCATACCAAATGTCAAGTCCTGAGCTGATCAAGTCTGTAGTAACTGGATCACTTGCCACCAAGTGTTTTTTTTTTTTATGATGTAGATCATAGGATTATTTGCAGAAGCTTAAGTGCTAGAATTCATAGCTGCATCAGTGTTTACATTGGTGTTGAAGTTTAATAATGAGTATTTGAGAAGCAGAAACAATATGTAACTTAGTTATATGAGAGGAATATACATTCTGGTTTTGATAAACACTGTCACTACGTAACAGGATTTTAAAGAAACATTTCTGTTGTCTCACGTTTCTGTGCTAAGGGGTTTTCACAGCCTGTGAGTATTGGCATCATCCATTGTTGGTAGAAGAATTAACAACAGTAACTTAACAGCTGAGAAACTTGAAAAGCAAATAATTGCACTGACAGACCCACCAATATGAAACCAAAAAGACCAAATCCTGGCCTAAACAACTGATGGCAAACCGTATCACAGTGAATACAACGTATACAGTAGACAGCCCAACAATAGTTAGTTGCCTGAACATAAAGACATGGAGCTGTTGGAGTGGGTCCAGAGGAGATGAGAGGGATGGCCAAAGGCTGGAGCATATCCCCTATGGAGACAGGCTGAGAGAGCTGGGCTCGTTTGGTCTGGTTAAACAGAAAGAGGAGACTTGGATTAGATGTTAGGGGGAAAAAAAATGGTGGTGGTGAGGCAATGGCACAGGCTGCCCAAAGAAGCTGTGATGTCTTATCTCTGGAAGGTGCCCAAGACCAGGCTGAATGATCTAGCAGGAGGGCAACCAGCCCGTGTTAGTGTTAGGAGCTGGGGCAGCGTTAAGGTTCCTTCCAACACAAGTTATTCTGTGACTCTGTGGTCATAGTTATCACCTAATGGAGTTGTTAGGCAGATGGAGAACTCCTGGCTTAGACCAGTCTGTGCTGTAGGGAAATAAATCACTCCCAGCTGTTCCAATGCCCTAACATCCTGAAAATAGAATGTGAGGACGGGTGAAGATAGAGAAACAACGCAGCACTAACAATATACAAGCCAGTAACAGTTGTTAATTGCTCTCCCATTTAACCAGGTTCATAATTTAAGTAATTTTCTGTTTACTCCAGCTATTTATCAGATAACTTCAGATAGCAAACCTACTTAAAAATGTCTTCAGAATTCTATCCAATCTTGGGGCTGTGGCTAAGTATGAGCACCCCAAATTGAACCTTTTCTGCCTTTTTCTTCTAATCATTTTGCCTAATAGAAAAGCATACTTAAGTTTAAATCTTGTTTTATGTAGACATAGCTGACCATAAGAAACAAGAGTGAGCCTCTAGTCTCTCAAAAGCTTTGAAGTTGTATTGAATCTGAACTCATTCATTTCTTCTCTTAGAGGTTAAGAGAAGGTAACAAAATCAGCTGGTTTTTAATCTTAAAAAGTTACATTTTTCAAAGCAGATTTAGAATTTGCTTTGTTGCCTGATTTTGCTTTTGAAATAAAGGACTATGGAGGTTCACAGAAACACTTTGTAAACTCAAGTGCAAATTTTGTTAGGCAGGTTATTGTTTACACAGGCTTCCCTGATGAACACCGTTAGCCATCTTTCACTCTGAGAAACGGACTTTAACAGCAACAGGACTGACACAGTGAGAAGGCGTTACAAAGAAAGAAGGAAATGGAATGCTCACCCATTTCTGAGGACCTGGGCTTAAAACTCCTCAGAGGAGGGATCTCTAACAAGAGATGCTTCCTCAGTGGCAGACAGCCGTTAAGCGAGGTGTCTGAGGGGTGCAGCCTGACTCTATCCTTTCCTATTACACAGCTGAACTGCCATCACCTGTGCTGCCCGGGCTGACCACGTTTTTCCCTCCAGTTCTCAATTAGTAGTTCAAGCCGCCTCAGCAGTTGCCAGACGTGGAGATACTGCAAAGATAGAAGTTCTCTTCTTTATTCACCAAGATCTTTTTATTCTCTTGTGCTAGGAGCATGAAACCACGCCAGCAGAGCAGACTATTAGAAACAGTGAACTTTTCAGAGGAAGTGACAGTTGCACACCCTTCGAGGAAATCTTCCCAGTGACCGCTAGGGGGCAATTTACCAACATACGACAAGTGTATTGTAGCTGCTTCCGAGCGCTGGGAGAGCGGCGTGAATTGTCCCGGCAGGCCGAGACCTCGGGACGGCAACGATAAGGCAGCAGAAATCATCGGGCGCTTTATTCACATCTACTTGCCCCACCCTCCTTAACTCCTACTTATATCGCCATGGGAACTTGTAATGCCTGTTTTCTACTTGTTGAAGCTAATGGAAGGGAAAAACATCAAAACCTTAAGGTAGGAGAAGACCGCAGTGCAGCTGCCTGCATTTTTCATTGAACAAGCAAACAAAAAAACCAGCATCACCAACTAATGCCAAACGTATTCCAAAGCCTGCGTGCATTTAAAGAAATATAACAAGTTAGTAAAAACTCTTGTTAAAAATAAAAAAATCTGAAACCAATCCAACTAGAATTCAGATTTCTTATATAAAGAAAATATATTTTATATTTTATGTTTAATTGTGTCTCTTCCTTACAAAAATGACTGTGTCTGAACACATATACGTAAAGGAGTAACTGTGCCTATTGCTGCAGGTTGAGTGGCCTGTTGGTTCACCAGAGGTTGGTGAAGGATGTAACTCATAAAGTGAGGACCCCCGTCACATCTGAGCATAAGAGCCAGTTTTGCAGTGCCTGAGAGGGACACATTTGAATGTTGTAGCACGGCAGGAAAGGCTCATCTGAAAATGCAGTTCAAGCACATTGCTAAAGCCATCTCCATCTTTCTCACCCTAGGCTAGGGAGATTTGTCCAGACATCAAATCCTGATTACATCTGTAATTGTCATTCTGGTCAGCAATAGCACCCTCCAGAGTGACAGGCTCTGGCTTCTTTTCACTGCTTCCTTTCAAGTTTTCACAGTGTGGCTGAATCTGCAGACTTCTGAGTCTTTGACAGCTGTTTGGTTTTCTCCCTCTTTCATCTCCAACTTTGAGCACCGCATCACTGCTCACTGTGGCACCTGCTGGCTGACTGGAATCCATGTGCAACTTGATGGTTACACACCTGAATCAGTCACCTACATAGCCAGCAGAGTTTGCAATTTGTTTCGCCTGTTCAGATGGTCTGGGTTTCAGTATTTTCCTATTAGCAGAATCTGTGTTTTTGGCTCCATCTTTGTATGTCTGATTGGTTTCAAGGTTTGGCTGCACTGTGGCAAAGCAGAATGGCACTTTACCCATGGTCAGACTCACGAGTGGCCTCCAGGAAGGCTGGTGAAATCTGGAGGTCTGCTTTCACTTTATCTGTCAGGTCAAGCTGAACGTTGGTGAACTAAGGGCTTGCTTAAAAATTATAGCTTTCCTGCAGATTGCCATTTCTTCCAAACTCATTAAAACCTTTGCACTGAGATGCCTGTTCTTCCTTGTGCTTTGTAGGGTCACTTAGCCTAGCTGTTGCTCTGGGCAGCAAAGCTAGCTTTCACTAAACTCACTTCACCTTTTTTAGTCTTGCTAGTCCCACAGTAGCTCTGTGAAGAGGTGCTTGTTGCTTTTGGCAGTGTTACTGCTGGGACTGAAGCCTTGGTGCAACTTCAGAATCTTATCACTGGCATCAAACTCATAGTTCATCTTTCTGCCCATCTCCAGGAGCTCTGGGAACCTGCCACACAGCACCAGGTCTTCATAGTATACACCTGTGGGATGATGACTCTACTCAGTCATCCTTCTCTTTACTGTCTTTCTGAGGTGCTCTTGCTTTCCTAGTCAGGGTACTCTGGGCTCTCCTGGGACCCAGCTCTAATGTTCCAGATGAATTCCCTATTTGTTTCTTTTTATCTGTCTTGTGCTGCCATCTGCTCTTTATTTTCTTTTAAGGAAGGTAAGGAGAAATGAAAAGTAACTGATCCCTGACTTCATTCCTTTTCGCAGATTGTCTCTCAGTCATGTGAATGGTGCTTTGAAAACAGCAGTTCCTCTCTACATACTTTAAACCTCATGGCCTAACTGCTCCTGTCTTGTCCAGATGCAGTAAGGGTTTTAGGTCAGGGTTTGCAATTTAAAAAGAAACAATAACAATAGCTTGTTACTTCTCCCAGAGTAAATTACGAGGTTATCCCTCTCTGGTTTGGATTTGTTTATCTTTGTTTTCTGTAATTTATGCACAGTCCATGTGGTAACTCGTAGCCTAGCTCTGGCTAACAGAGTAAAATCCCTTCACTTTTAATTTTAGTTATTTTCTTGTCATCTAAACTTTAACTGCAACAATGTCAGTTCTGGTGCATCCATTTATTACAACTGTCCTTCTGTGCTTTCCTGTCCTGTTTTCCCAAAGGAGCTTGAGAAAGACAAATGCTTCTGCTGCTGTGGTCTACCATCACTGGTAGGCACTGGCTAGCAATTACAAGTCTCAGTCTTCATGAAACAGATCTTCAGCACTGCTGGCTTGGCTCGTACTCCAGAGTCTCACTGGAGTTTATCAGAGCTGGAGCCAGGACACTAGTGGCTCTAGTGACGTAGCTCATTTTTTCTACACCTGTGTGTTAAGCAGTTGGTTTTTTAATATCCAACTTTCCATATAACACTGCCACTTATTTAATCTCTTTGTTGGGGTAGGCAGTCTCCTTTCCTTAGTTCCTGCATTTAGGTGACAGAAGCAACTTGTGGTCCTAATTTTCTCTTCGTATGTCTGTTTTGTTTCCATTCAACAGACTGTGTCTGAATGTGTTTTTTTTACTGCACAAAGAATCTGTTCAGTTCCTTTTTATCGAGGTATTGTGCAACAGGAATTACTTGAGGAATTCCTGTTTTCCCTAGCTGATATGTTTAATCAAAAATAAGTCACAAGATCGATATGTATATCTCTATTCATGTAGAGGAAAGTAGTTCTTCCAGGCATCTGAAATACCTGAAAATGCTTTGAGTCTTACAGTGACTTACACATACGCTATACCTAAGGCACAATAATATTTTGGACTGAGAATTTCATTTGGATGTTAGCTATTTTTAGCAATATTAGCATTCATGAGGAGTGGAATTTCTACACAGGTAAAACGTCATTTATCAAATATGTTGTTATGAGAGAGAGGCCAGCCACTACTTTGATTACACAAGACATAAAACATCGCCCCGAGTGTCCTAAAAGCAGAATTAAGAAGTTCATGGAGCAACAGCCAAATGAAAAATACTGTGAACAGCAGAACTGATTGCTGTTCTGTGTGTGACGAAAGCAAAAGGACTTTAGCCTTGTAACTAAGAAAACTCAGATAAAAATTATAGTTTAACTAGAACATCGGCTTTTTAGAAAATGTAAATGGTTTTACTGCAGCATATCAGTAAATCAGATGCATACGTGCATAAAGTCAAAACCCATTGGGACTGCTATTCAAATAGTGTGAAGCAGTGGTGCTGGATGTGGCTTACTCACAGCTCTTCAGGCTAAGATTCTACGTGGTGAGGTGGCACGATGACACAGCTCTGGGCAGTTTGTAGGAAGGGCTAGAGCAGGCCCAGATAAGATGACAGCTGGCCAGTCTACAAATCGTGTGTAGATATGCTTTACACATGTAGGAAGGCTTTACGTGTGAGTTTGTTCCTAAAATATGTTCAACCTGAAGAATGGTGTGCTTTCTGTGATTCCTAGGTGTAATCCTTGGATTGTACAGTGCATGAGTCACTGGACCAGAGATTTAAAAAGATGTCCTGAAAGACTACAAATTGAAAGACATATCCAGTTGTTCTGTATCGAAACAATTCATTTTTCTTTTATAATTATGGCTGTATATATTGCATTCCAAAACTGAAGTTAAGTGGCCTAACGCTTTTTGAATGCCCTGAAGTGAAAAAAAGGCTTGTAGTAAAGTTCTGAAGAAGTGATAGTTATCCTCTGCAGGTGAACCCAATGCTTTTTTGACACCACCACAGTCAGAAGGTCTGACCACCACCACAGAAGGTGAGACAGCCAGGGAGCTGCTGGGTCCATCCAAAAGAAAAGGGCCTGTGTCTCATGACATGCAAACAGTTGATATCTTTTCCTCTGAGCAGAAAATGGAAAAAAAAAACCACCACAAAGCAATGCAAAGTCCTCAAGGTACGTAGTTCTTCTGACACAGGTATACCTGGAGCTATCAATGATCCACAGAACTGGAGCATTGACTCTTTAACTCCCAGTGCACTACGTGGTGTTATGATGTGGGGTACCAATTACAAAAATCATAAAACCATGGCAGCCAGCAGCGTGCCCTCACAGCCCAGAAGGCCAACTGTATCCTGGGCTGTATGCAAAGCAGCATGGCCAGCAGGGCCAGGGAGGTGATAACTGCCCCTCTGCTCTGTGCTGTGAGACCTCACCTGGAGTGCTGCGAGTCCTCAATACAGGAGAGATGTGGACATGTTGGAGTGCATCCAGAGAAGGGTCACGAAAATGATCCATGGAATGGATCACTACAAGGACAGGCTGAGAGTTGGGGCTGTTCAACCTGGAGAATAGAAGGCTCTGAGGTGGCCCAGTAGCAGCCTGTCAGTATCTAAAAGGGGAGCTACAGGAAAGAAGGGAACAGACTCTTTAGCAGGGTCTGCAATGATAGAACAAGGGGAAACGCTTTCGAGCTCAAACAGGGTAGATTCAGGTTGGATATATGGAAAAAGTCTGTTACAGTGAGGGTGGTGAGGCACTGGCACAGGTTGCCCACTGATGTGGTTGATGCCCCATTCCCGGAGACTTTCAGGGTGAGGCTGGATCAGGCCCTGGGCAGCCTGATGGAGCTGTGGTGCAGGGGAGTTGGACTAGATGGCGTTCAGAGGTCCCTTCCAAATCTAAGGATTCTATGGTTCTATAATAAACAGTTCCTTCCTTGCGAGGTTGCATCATAAATGAATGAGATGGTGTGAGAGCAAGGAAGTGTCTTCTGTTTTCTGCTGGAGAAGCTGAAGCTCAGAATTAAACAACTTGCCTAAGAGCAGAAGGGTGACTTGCCAAGAGCCAGATTCCAGTCTCCTGAGTCAGAGCCTTGTGCTTTATCCACAAGACCAACCTTTCCCTTGTAGCATTTCCTTTCTCTCCACCCTGTTTTGAGGGGAGGAACGGTAGAATTGTTCTATGTCAAACAAATTAAAAGCATAATACAGGAGTGCTCCCAGCAAAATGGCTGGAACAACCTTTGAGTTTAACATTAATCTGGAAGCCATGACTTTTCTTGGAATGGCTTCTGCATTGGAGCAATAACCATGAAAGCTTTAACCACCAAAGATCTGTCAGTCTTTTTAAAGAAGAGGGGTTTGAGAGTTAAAATAAATAAATACATAAATAGAAACCAACACAGCAAAAGCACACAACACATACTTAATAAAAACTTTTTTAAAGGCATAGGAGATCGGTGTTCGAGGGAGTGCATGAGACATGAAATGCAGTGGTCAAGAAAGCAGGACTTTTTTATTCCATAAGTGGTCAATATATTTAGTTCTAAAATTTATGATTTTTATTCCTAGTGCCAAGTACCATACTAGAAAAGCCTTGTTCTATAAGTACGGTAATGCCTGCTTGCCTGCTTAATCAGGCTGGTGACAAGTGGCTTATCTTTGATATGTCAGATAGCTGGGAAGAGAAAACAAAAGACTCACGTTTACCTTTGCTGCTTCCACAGCAGAGCAGGCTTCAGCAGACTTGATTGAGCAATGCCTGTGCTAAGCACCACTGAAGGGTCGTCGTCCTAGGGCTGACAAGTATCCTATCAATCACGCTGTTTTTTGCCATATGAATAATTAGAGGGTTTTTGTTGTTGTTGATGTTTGTTTAGTGTTTTTTTTTCCCACTTTGTCCTTTTTTTGTTGCTGCCCCATGCCATTCTGGGATTGTTCAGCGTAGAAAAGAAAAGGCTGCAGAGAGACTTCATTGCAGCCTTCCAGTATTTAAAGGGATTTTATAAACATGAGGGTCATCGACTACTTACATACATAGATAGTGATAGGACAAGCGGAAATGGTTTTGAACTAAAGGAAGGGAGATCTAGATGATTAGATATCAGGGGGAAGTTTTTTACTGAGTGGTGATGGAACAGGCTGCCTGGAGACGTTATGGATGTCCTGTAGCTGGAGGTGTTCAAGGCTGGGCTGGATGGGCAGTCCAATCTAGTACTTGATCTAGTGGCTGGTAACCTTGCCTGTGTCAAGAGGGCTGGAATGTGATGAACCTTGAGACATTCCATGGTTCTCTGTCAGATTAGGAAGCTGAATTCCTCGCAGGATTTCTTTCAGCAGTCTAGAGGTTAACAGGGCCAGCGTGGCAGCTGGTGAAAAGCAAAAAAAGCAGGAGCAAGGACTTGTCTTTGGATAAGTGGAGAAAAATGGGATCTTAAACTACTTTAACTGGAAGACAGGAAGTGAAGCACTGGATCAAACTGGTCTACGAATTCTGGTATCTTGCCTCTGGCTACACAGTAGCCAGCTGAAAAAAATCAGTGATGCACCTGGCTTTTGTTATGCAATGTTAGAGGAGGGGAATTCCATCCTATTTGCAAAGATCTGCACATGCCCGAAGTTATGACATGTTCTTAAACGTTGTCTCAGTTGCTGACTGGGTTTCTGTGATTACTAGTACTATCCTGCGCTTCTCAAGTTTGCATCACTCTCATAGGGATGATCCCATGCCATAAATTCATCTGGAGGCAGAGTAAAACTGCGTACAAGGTACTCACTGGAATAGAGAATCATATACTTTCATGATTTTGAATAGGGCTTTGCATTTATTTGGTTTGGTATTGGTCTTGTGCCTTAGAAGACTTCTGTCCTGCTGTACAGCTTCCCCCTAGTTTTGGAACATGAGCATGAGACAAAAGAGCTACGGTGGGTTTGTTTTGTCCCAGAAATATGCTCTTCACTATGTGTCTGCTTGTGCGTATTATAGCACAGAGGGAACCAGGCAGGAAATTTCCACTCACAATGTCCTTTCTCCAGTCACTTTGTGCTGGGATTTCCTGAGCCAAATCTATCTTGTTTTCCATTGGTAGATGCTAACTGATCTGACACAGCGAAGCACTTCCATCACTGGCTTTACTCTCATTTTATTAAAGCTTGTTTTCACTTTAGAAAAGGAGTATGGATAGAATTAGAGTCTTCTGGATGCTACAAGTACACTCCACTGAACTTTTTCTTAAAAAAACAAACAGAAAAACTGTAAAGCAACAGCTTGCTTCATAGACACTGATGCGTGTTATCAATCTCCTCAGTTTCTCTAATAGTCCTCCGGGTAGCCTGATCATGCAGGCCTGAAGACTCACACGTGGAAAGAACCGGGTACTGACGTTTTAGCCCTATCAGATGGTGGTCCTATCACCTGGAATATTGCCTTCCACATCAGCACGCGCTCTGTAATATTTTCCTCACAAAGAGGGCTTCTGTTCAGGGACAAGCCGTTCCCCCGGTGTCTCTGCGCGGGCCTATTCGGCACCAGCAGCACGGGCTGGAGAAGGAGCAGCAGCCGGAGCTGAAAGCTGCGTTCAGGGAAGCAGCTAGGTCCGTCCTTCCCCAGAGCCTGCACTTCACGGTCGGTGCGGAACCGTAACTCCACACACAGCCGCTGCCGCTCCGCTCCCTCAGCCCTCTCGCGCCGCGCCGTCCCGCGCAGGCTCGGGCGCTGCGGGGGCGGGCGGGGAGGCGGGCCCGCTAGGCCGGGAAATTCCCCCCCAGAGCAGGGCGGCGAGCGCGGAGGCGGCGTTGCGTTCGTCCTTCCGTGCGTGTGAGGCGCGGGCCTGGAGGGCAGTCCGCGGTGCCAGGGCCCCAGCGGCGGCGCGGAGCTGTCGGCATGGCGGGTGAGCAGCGGGCCGGGCGAAGCGCGGGGAGCGGTTAGCGGGCTGTGCCGTGCCGCGCAGTGCGGCTCGGTTCGGGGCGGCGGCCAGCGCCCTTCCTCCCGCCGGGCGCGTCCTCGCTCGGGGCAGCGCCGGGTCGGCTGCCGTCCGCTGTTCCGCCGTACGCAGTCGGCGGGAGCGGGCTGCTGAGGACGGCGTCGGAGAAGCGCTTGGGCGGCAAGCAGAGGCCGCGCGTGTCTGCTCCGCGGGTGCTGGCTGTGTGTGTTAGGGAAAGGTGTCCTGAGTGCGGAGGGGCAGAGATAAGGAGTCTTCTATTGGGTAATTACGCTTAGAAGTGTAATTAGGTGGGGTTTGTTTTTTAGACCGAGTTAAAACTCGTTTGTCACCCTTTCGGGAGGTGTTCTGCGGCGCTGGGGATTTAAAAGAAGCCAGCTTCAGGCTGGGCAGCGTTAATTGGTGTTTGGAGGCTCTTCGGCTTCAGAAAAAGGGCTGTGTGCTCTGCTGCCCTTAGCAAAGTGTAAACTTTCACTCCTGTCAGATGAGCGCTTGTTCTCCCGACTTACTCTGCAGCAGAATTCCTGTTTGAGAAGGCTGAAATGAAGCAGGACCTAGTGCTTTCTTTCTCATCTTGAATGTATTTTCAGAGTAATTGGGAACCAGATAAGGATTTTTTCAGCAGGGGAAGTTCACAACTTCCTGGTATGAGCTAGCTTTTGTCATTGTTTTTTTTTTGTTATTTTTTTTCCCTTTTGGTTGCTATTTGTTAAGGTCATACGATAGTTAAGAGGAAGCTTGCGAGCAGTTTTGTTGCTCTGTGAGAGTCTGTGTGGTTCGTGGGTTCTGAAGTAGATTACTGCTCTAAAATAAAATCATGAGTGCACTCTGGGTCACGTTAGATTGAAGCGGGATGTTCTGAAACAGATCTTCCACTGCTGTCTTTTGCCTGAGCTGCTCCAAGGGGTTGAGTGCAGGTAGGTTGGGAGCATGTGGGCAGTCTGCTGTCACTGCTCAGAAACGGCTGTTGCTGTGAGGGACGGAAATTCACCAGTCATCTGTAAGGAGGTGTGACATCAAAATTGAAGGGCAACACTTCTTGCTTCTGTGTTTCACTGCTGTCACCTGAGATTATGAGAGTTTCGGGTGATACTTTCACATCTTCCACAAAGACCCACGGCTGCTTTGCTTTCAAGCTTGGTGATTGCTGGAGAGTATGTTTCACAGTGTGCTGCTCCTGCTTGTGCAGGAAAACTGCAAATCATGTAGTCCTCCAGAAGCATTATTCTTTTGGGCCAAGGAGTAACACAGGATGTACTGGACCCGCTGACCTTCTGGTGGCAGGGTGTTACAGCCACATTCCTCCCTGACTGTGTTTAGCCTCGAACTGCTCCAGGTGTCTTGTCATGGAGAGGTCTGACAAATGTTTTGAGTCTTTTGTTCCTTTTTGTGTTAGCAGGTTGGCCAGCCTTCTGTGCTTAAATGTGAGCATGAGCTGGCTGTATCCTTGGTGCCATGACTGCTCTTACTTAGTCTCTTTATGTAGTTGAGACACTTGCTCTCTTGTACTTTAAAAGTGTTTATTGTAGTATTCAGAGCGTGGGAGGGGGAGGGAACAAACAAGTAGGTAATATTGATAGATGTTCATTTCTTTCAAAATTAGAGAGGGCGGAGCACCTCAGACATGGCTCATACTGGTTTGACAAATGTCTGGAAAGGAGCTAGTTCCCTATGAGAGCTGACAGCCTTCTGTATGTGAGTGTAGATTGTGAAATTCTTAAACCACACCACTTCACAAGCACGTTGCTCATTTACAGAAATAGGGAACGCCAGACAGACCTCCACTTCACTGCAGAGTGCTGATAATACCTTTGGCTCACACTGATAATTTTATGCGTTTCCTCTATGCACAAAACATAATGACAGTGACAACTGTGGTGGAGATGATACTTAAGTAGAGAGAGTGAGAACCAAGATTGAAATGAATTTTAGTGTTTAATCTCTGGAGGCTACCATGTCATTGAGATTTGCTTTCCTCGCACCTGCTGCTAAGCAGTGGGTTTGCTTTCAATGACACTTGTTTCAACCACAGTCCCATCATAATTGTTGAGAATGGAGTTTTAGAGTATGGTGCTCTTAATAGGGAAGAAGAAGAGGCCTCTTAAGCAAGCATTTGTAGAACACAGTGGGAAATTGATGGTTAAAACAGAATTAACGACCTGAAGCAATTCTGTGCTGTACTAATTTCTAACAGAATACCTAGTTTTGGCAAATACATAAAACATGTGGGTGTAAAGTGTCTGGTTAGCAGCTATGTAAGCGTGTGCACCTCCAAAGTAAGGTGATTAGTAGGTACTTTGCTGCAATTTTGTCCTCACAGTGTCTAAAATAGGTATTTAATTTAGGAGACGGTTATGCGTCTGTGTTCATGGTACAGTGTTACGTAGGAATGGAGAAGTGAGATTCTTCTCTCTCCTCAATTACGTGATGGAAATGGGAGGCTGACTGGTACACTGCCATTGCTCCCCACTGCTGGCAGTAGTTCTCTGTTGTCTGCAGGATTGTTCTGAAAAGGATAACATAAGTAAATGTGAGTGTGGAATTAAAAAGCTGTGTGCTAGGGTGTGAGCTTGGCTTTAGGAACTCAAACTTCTAACCTAAAACAAGCTTTACATCAGGTCTTGGCTTTTTGATACTATTGGCTTTTGCTGGTATTGCTTATTTTCCAGAAAAATGAAAGGAACAAAGCTTACCTAAACGGAGGACTAGAAAAGATCTAGAAAGTGTCTAGGGAAGGGACAGTAGCTGTAAGAAACTGGACTTGGAGCAGTGCCTGTGCATACTCTCTCCGTGTTTGTTATCAGAAACTGACTTTAAAATCGGTGGCAGATGATCAGCTGAGGTACTGCATTTTGATTAAAACTCTGTATGTTCTTTTCTAAGAATTTAACTGTTCTCTACTATTTGGCACCAAATACAGCCTGGAGTTGAAATGCTTCATGCCTTTTTTTTAACAAGCATGCCTTCTGAAGAGGCGTGTGTTGTAGGAGACAATTCCAGCATTAGAGCAGCTTTCACACACTGTTGCACAGCTGTCTGTCAGTGTGTTACAGCTGAAACGTGTGATCAAATAAGACTAAGCTAGCACCTCAGAAATGTACTTATCCTTCCATTCTCTTCTTAATTACTTCCTAATATTTCTCTAATTTGGGGTGTGAACTGCTGCAGCACCGTCAGTCTTAAAATCAGCACAGCCTAGTTGTGAAATTCAAGCTTTGTATTGGCAGATAAAGTTATTGTAGATAGAATAAAAGAGAAGGTTTTATTATGGAGCTAAGACTGTAATCCACCTCTTTGCCAAGTTCATGTACTAAATACCTTATGCTGACCAGACCTTGGGCAAAATGAAGTAGGGAATCCCTTACTCGTTTATTGCTTTCAATATATTAAATAAGTATTTTGCTTTTTATGTCTGAGCACTGTTGTCATACTGCCTGTTGTGTTTCTGATGTTCACAAGCCTTGCCTTGAGTAGGATGCTATTATACAAAGATGACAGAGAGCTCAGTAGATGTTTCCACAAGCTGTGTTCTTCTGATCATGCCAGAGCCATGATGATTCAACCCCTACAATATTTACTTATCCTCTGCTGTTTGTTTTTCACATGCCATCTCACTGTTGTCACTATTTGATTTACTATCCTGTTTGATGTTCTCACTGAGATACGTTAAATAGCTCGTTACTGTCTGGCAATCACACTGCTATAAAAGTAGTGATACGCTTGCTAAGGTAATGTCTTTCCAAACCTTTCATTGAAGAGTTTTGTTGTCTGTCATTCTTGTCTGTAACTCAAGTTTCCTGAAAACATCATGAGGCCCAATAATTTTTAGTAAGTTATCTGGACAAATACTGCAGCTAGTAGCTGACCCTGTGGGATGTAAGCAGCTCAAGCTGTCATGCTAGCTATTAGGTATTTTCTAAGCCCAGAGTGGTAGTGTTCAAACCAATTGAACTTTTTTCTTTCCTGATATGCCTAGTGTTTGCTTCAGCATAATAGGAACTAAATCAGTCGATTCTGAGGAAAGATCTTCACATTCAAAAGGCATTCAAGAAGAAGTAATACTGATGGTACCTGTACCTTGAGATGACAACTGTATTAAGATTATTAAGCATTCACTTGAAATAGTGTTTTCTTTGTATAAAATAGCTTTTAGAGAATATGTCTCTGATGGGATACTAAAAGAATCTAAAATTCTAGGTGAGATGGAGGGGAGGGAGTCCTCTGCTAATTACTAATATGGCATTGATACCTGGAGATTTCAGTTAATGTTTATCAACACCACTTACCCCCTTCATCTTTAAAAAAAAAAAAGTTTATCATCTGAGAAGGTAAATCAAGTGAAAGATGAATAATGCAAACCAAAGAGTCTAGACATTATAATTTTCATGTAGCACCTAACCATATAACCTGCCTTCTGCTTCTCTTTAAGCTCTAAATTATAAAGGTTTTGTTTTGTTTTAAGGTATCTCAGAGCCCTACATTGAAATATTTGAACAGCCCAGGCAAAGGGGCATGCGCTTCAGATACAAATGTGAAGGAAGATCAGCAGGTAGCATTCCAGGAGAGCACAGTACTGACAACAACAAGACGTTCCCATCCATACAGGTAATACTACTTTGATCCATGTTACCAGTGCCTGTAGTTACTCTGTGCTGTAGCTATGCATTGGCCTCGGTGCAGTAAATAAAATGGTTTTCATTACATGTTCTGTTATTCTTTCCTTGGCATGCAAATGTAGTTGCAACACAGCTAGAAAGAGTTCTTTGCTCTTAGTCATTGAAGATTTTATTCCCATTGACCAGAGATGAAGGCACAGTAGCATGTAGAGAAGTTGCCAGTAGAAAGGGTACTGAGTGCATTTGTCTAGGAGTCGTTAATCTTTTCCACATTTACATTTGTTCTGTTTTCTTAGTTATGTGATTTGGGCTTGTTTTTACTATTTCCTTTGTAATATAAATTGTGGGAGAGCTTTGGAGGAGGTGTTCTGCTTACAATATTTGAAAAGTCCAGTGTTGGTGCTGGGTATAACATGAGAAGAGGCACTTAGCACGAATGAGCAAAGTAAGAAAGTGACTTGCAGCTGGTGATTTGGTGATCATGCTCTGCAAAAGAAGCTACTCTGAAGTATAGTGAACCAGAAAGGGGTACAGAATTTTAAAAGGACCCGAGAAAGGGGAATTAAGTGGTCAGAGCACCTGCAATGAGGACTGGTTGGATGACTGTATTATGGTTGGGTTGGGAAATCCGGAATGAAAGGATTCAGTCTAGTCTTTGATCAAAGACATGGACAGTACAGATTTTGGCTGTTTTCTTTCACATGCAGAACAGGAATGGCAGAGAAGAATTTCTGGTTTCCTATTTGATGTTTAGGTTGGTGTTACTTCCTCGGTCTCCTTTGGTCTGGAGAAAATCAGAAATGAGGTTATAAGAGAAACTCTCATGTGGGTGGAAGGTAATAAGTGCCTGCCATCTTGATATACACTATTACAGTGCAATATTTAAAAAATAAAGTGGAGTCAGAGTTGGCAGTCACATGTTGAGCAGCATAGAGAGCCTCTACTAGATGAAGCAACTGTTGCTGCTGTGAAAACTGCTCTTCCCCCTGAAGGCAGAATTATTAAGGGGGAAGCAAACAAGAAGGACAGCCAGAACCTAGAGGGAAGGTGGGACTCATTAGGTGATCATGCAGTCCTGGCATAGTTTCATCTTTTTTTAATGATGACTATTGATAACAGAGCTGATAGATACTGATAGTAGGTGATTTCTGGGTTAATTCCTGCCTCCCTGAAGCCTGCATGAAGCTTTGGTGTTGATTTAGCTGCTAGGGGAGTCCCCTCTAGAGGTTACGGTATCAGTGGGGATGAGAACAGAGAGGCAAGTGCAAAATTCATGTTTTGGGTGAGATGAAAAACGTCAAGGAGGAACTGGAGAACTGAAGTGGCTATATCAGGCTTCACGTTCAAGGGACCAGATATGCAATGAGGGAGAAATTATGTAATACTTGAAGAAGCTGAAAGAGCGATGGGAGCTGTATTTATGGATGAATAATGTATATGAATACTGAGAGCACGATTGGAGACTGAAGAAGCTGACTGACAATGGATGTTAGAAGAGCATAGGTCATTCCAAAGGTTAAGATGCTGACTGAAAAGCATGTGGTGGATCCCTGGACCCTCTCCAAAGGGAGGAAGGGCTGAAGGAAAAGAAACAGTTACAGAATGGAGGAAGTGGAGGCGGAGACCACGCCTCTGCACAACCTGTGCTGGTGCCAGTCTTGCATTTGCTTTCAAGTTGTTGTACTTCAAACAATTTAGGCCAAACTGTTTTTTAGACTCACCCACACAAACCTTGCTGACTTCACTGGTGGCTGTCAGCATGAAGGAAGGACGTACACACCTGAGAGATGTGTGCTGAGCCTGACTTCTCTGAAGGCCACGGTGGGGCCTGAGAATGCAGTGCTCCTCTTCTTGGATGTAAGACTGAGTATTCATCTGCGAATTAAGGAGAAAGGCTTTGCAGGGGCTTATGCATGCTGTTTTTATAAGATCCTTGCTGACTGCTTTGTGTTCCCTTCATGGGAAATATCCCTTAGGCTCTAGGAGCTTTTTCCTAAGATCTCTGGAGTTAGACCTGTCCTTAAATAAACATCTGTGTGGTTTCCTATGTAGATTTGTGCATCTTACATTGTAACCCCGGGTGTGAAATATGTCCTTTTTTCATCTTACACCCTTACAAGCTATTTTACTTTCAAGTTTCTATAGCCTGCATGTTATCTTTGGCTTTTTTTTCCCACAGGGTTGATTGAAATTGGTAAGATATACTTTAAAAAAGAAAACATTTTTTTCTTTTCAAATATTTGCCAAACAGCTGTTTTTCAGTATAAAATGAACAAAACTGAAATAGAATGAATGGAGGCAATCTCTTTTCTCTTATGAGGCAATCTTACAACTCCTTAGTTGTGGTGTTTCTTCCATAGAGTATTTTAGGATCTTCTGTTATGTTCTGGGACTTCTGGTATCCTGATATCTGAAGTCTAGAAAATATCTTGTTTTTTGTAGATTCTGAACTATTTTGGAAAAGTCAAAATAAGAACTACATTGGTGACAAAGAATGAACCCTACAAGCCACACCCTCATGATCTAGTTGGAAAAGACTGCAAAGATGGCTACTATGAAGCAGAATTCGGGCCCGAACGGCGAGTCTTGTCGTGAGTAGTGGTGTTGATTGGGAATTTGATTAATTGTGCAAGTGGTATGCTAATCTTATGCCTTAAAATTCTGATTAAGAGGGCAGTTAGTAGTCTTCAGCAAAGGCAGCATACTAATTCATCTCAGAGATAAGTTCCAAGGTCTCTTTGAACTATTTCCTTTTTCATTGTTTTGCACACTCCTTTTTTTTGTTCTTTTCTATCCCCCTCTTCTTCCTTTGTTCATTCTCTGTATGTTGATCTCCATTTCCTTTCTCTTACTTCTTTGCTTTTTTTTAGTCCAGTTCACTAGCACTTGAGCTTGACAATCTCTCCTACATTCAGTGCACGAAAGTAATGACTAATAGAGTTGTGAAATGACAGTATTCTAATTAACACTTCCCTAGTTTTAGGAAATTCACTTCTTCCACAGAAACTATTTGAACTTTCTGGAAACTGGAGGAGAGTGTTTACGCTGAATATCACGTTGTTTAGATGATGATTGTCATGCTTAGAAATGTTAGCAATCTTCACTGCTGTTTCTATTTAAGTGTTTGGGTGTTTTATTTTTTTTCGTGGTGTGTTTTTCTTTTGAGTGAAAATATGGATTCTACTCAGCCTTGCTGTATAGAGCAAGCATGCTGGGGAAGGACTTATTTATGGAAGTAGTAAAGAAGAATTCAGGCTTTCTATAAAATGTTTCTCAGCCCTGTTCAGAGGGATATTAGGAATATCTAGACTACAGCTGTATGTAGTACGTTTCCCTCAAGTATACCAAGTCTCACAAAACAATGTGAAAACAGTCAATTGCAATGAACATAGACTGATTGTGGCTGTAGAGAGAAGTTTTGAACTGCAAGCTGTTTGTAGTTTACAGTTTGTGTTGTAGAAGATCTGGAAGTAGGCTTATTCTTTGTGGTAAACATAGCTGGAAAGAAAAGAAGGTAAATATTTCAGTGTGTGAGTAGCTTCTACTTAGGACTTTCAGTCTGGTGTGATCCTATTGATATTAACAAAATGACTTTGTATTTATGTGGGTTTGGTGTGTAGAATACTATTAAAGGAGAGAACTGAAGCCGTGGTCGGTTCAGTGATGATAATTGCCTGATGGTGGAATAAACAGATTTAATAGTAAAAGTTTTCATTTCTGCAACATACAGCTCAGGCTCAAGCGATCCTGAATGTATAGTAAACATATTCAGGTGACATCTAACATTTGCTGTTAAGGATAAAGAAGATTTTACTGTACTTTTTGCTTGTTTCTAGCTTTGTTCTCAACTTTCTCCTAATTTATAAATGGTAGAAAATTAGTTAATGTCGTTTTTCTATTTGTTTTTTCCACCCTATCAGAAAGATAGAGCTGTCTCTTCAGACAGTTACCTCCCACTTTGATTATTGTAACATCATCCTCGCTGGCCTCCTTGCAAAGAGTTCCTCTTCACCTTGTCTACATGGCCAACATAATTATTGTAAACTGTTGAGAGACCTTGCATCCTCTGACCATCCATTCACTAGCTTCTCCTGTGTCTTCTCAAATCAAGTTTCCTTACCCAAGTTCAAACAGTGCCTGCTGTTCTAGCCCGTCCTACTTCCTGTTCTCATCTCAGTGGCTTCTGATCTGAAGCAATGAAGCCTAATTGCTTAACACCTTTTCTAGTTATGTATTACATCTGGGCACAGGAAGACCCTGATGATTGTTTTTCCTCTTGGCACTTTGTTGCACAACTGTAAGCTCCTAGAGATCCTGAATTGGTTAGCTCTAGGCTGTAGTGCCAAAAGCACTGAGATACTTTGCAAGTTATTTATTTGTCTGTTATATGCATGTATCAAATCATTGACATAATGCTGTGTTTCTGTTTCATTTAAGGCATTCATGATTACTAGATTCCACAATTTCAAACAATTGTTACCAACATGTTTAGATTATTAGCCTATTAATTGCTTACAAACCAGAATCCAGGCTACTTTCCCTTGACTGATAATACAAAACAGTGAGCTTCAGTTCAGCTTGAAATTCAAGATCATTGATTTCAAGGAAGGGGCTCTAAATATTCTTTTTGAACTATTTCCAGCACCTGTTGCACTTTTTTTTTGTTAAACAAATCATTGGTTGCTTTAAGATGAAAGAACAGTGTGATCTGTAATTGGATCTGGATGTTTAAGTCATCTTTGTTTTTGTGGCTGGTGATTCAGTCTTCATGTCCTCTTCAAGGAGAAGCCTCACGCAACACAAGTGAGATGTCCTCTCTTGGTAGTGGTTCTGGCTTAAAATTCCCTGTGTAGTTCAAGTTGAACAAAAACTTGTGTTGCATGTTGACTGATGATCTTTCTGCTGCTGCCTGAACTTGATCAGAGCTCCCTGTGTCCCAAACATCAAAGTAAAACTATCAGTATTGGAGCTCATATGACTGCCTGTGTACTATTTTTTTTTTTACTTCCTAGTTCACATGCTCTCTACTTGGATGATATTGTAGATTCAATGTTTGGTCTTTTCTTAATGTCCTTTTTTCTGTGACACTGAATTAGGAGAATAAAGTGCATATTCAGGAAGGATGAACTAAGTTGTGCTGTAATCAAGCCCTGTAAGACTAATCTCTACAAAAAGGATTGTGAAGTACAAATCTCCAGTGTCAGTAGTCGTATGAAACCCAAACGATTTACTGAGCTATGACATGCTAGTGTTTCATTTTCATTTTTGAGTCGCTGTGTCAAGTTCAAAGGGAACTTATGCATTCTAGTCAGTGAAAGCTCTGGAAGTAGAGTCTGATAGCAGTGAATTTGGGAATCTCTGAACAGAGTGTATTGGGCACAAGCAAGGTGCTTTAGGGGAATGAAACGTGGGTAGTAAAGCCCCCTTCAGAGCTGGAAAACATAGGGCTGTTCTTGAGAGTTGTGGCAGAAAGGTGGATCCAATTGATTTTTAGGCATAACTAAAGTAAAGAATTTCTGTGGTGTTTCAAAGGTTCTGGAGGAGGATAGGTAGAGCCTGCTGCCATGGTTTATCTTAACTGTGAAACTTTTTTTTTGTAAGAATATTTTTATTTTTTAACTTCCTGTTTTACATCCACTCAGCTTTGATGATGTCATGGTTTTTCCATGTGGGAAACAGTCAGCTTGCCCGGGACTCCCCCCACCTTCTCTGTTGGGGTGACCTATACTTTTATGCAAATAAGGAAGAGCTGCAGCTCTTCAGAACTTTTGAAATCTCTTGTAGCCATGGAAAAAAGTGCTTTTATTTGTATCAGAAACCTTAAAAATAGTGTTCGTAATCTACATTCCCTGATAAAAGCAGGAGCACAAATTCTTAACTTATGCAAACTCTTAAGGTTTGCTTTAAATACTTCTCACTTTCAATTACCTGAGACTGACTGTGTTTTAACTTTTAATTGCTGTGGGCTTCCTGTGGGCTTAACTATTTTTAATACAGAAGTATATATTCCTCTTTAGAACTGTATTTTTGTAGCTTTTTAATTGTTTCTGCTCCTATTTTAAAAAAATTATATCCTTGCTTTCAGACCTGTTAGTACCTTTTTCAAAAGAAAATTTTTTTCATTTCTTAAACAATGTTATCACAGTACTGTTCAGCAAATGATTTTTTTTAGTATTTTACACTATTCTATTACTTGCTGAAATCCTGTTGTGTGTACTTCAGTTTTCAGAATTTGGGAATTCAGTGTGTGAAGAAGAAAGACCTGAAAGAATCAATTTCTTTACGAATCTCGAAGAAGATCAACCCCTTTAATGGTGAGTAGAACTTATCTGATTGTTTTAAACAAAAGTTCCCCTTGCAAGATTGTTGGTTGGCTGGTTTTGTTTTTTTTGTCTTGCTTTTGCTTTTGTGGTGGAGTTATATTTTCAGTTTATTTCAGTTTTTCAGAGAAACAGTCTTGCCCTTCTGTGCCTCTAGTAGTCTTTCCTCACTGACATCACATAATGCATCTATTTGGAAAGTTGCTGTTTTTCTCCTCCCCCCAGAGTAGCCCTATAAGTTGGCTGTGTCTTTTTGGCCAGACAGCCTAGGCAGGCCATCATGGAAGTTTAAGAGGCCATGGTGTAGCAACAGCTTTCCTTGGAAACATCTACAAGTATCTCAGAAATCAGATTTCCTAATTTTGGCAAATGTGGGGAAAGGAAAGACTGAATTACTGCAATTTCACAACAGACATAAATCTGGCTTGCTACAGAGCTCTCTCTTCTCTTATCATGACATCAGTGTTCACGTGACCTCTCAGCCAGCTACTTCAGGGAGCTGAGCCCATAGGTAAACTCCTTGAAGTGGCTCATTACCTAATTTTGAAGCATGGGACTGATACAGGCATCAGGATGTCCACAGCAGTACAAATCTCAAGGCAGAGGCAAGTTGTGTTGCTGCAGAACCACACTTGTAGGGACCTACTCATGGGCTGTAGTTTTACATGATAGCTGATCTCACCTAGCTGTGGGCTGCTCTCAGAAAGAGTCATCAGGATGACTTCCCTCCATCCCTGATCACACACCCCTACCACACTTCCCTTGCATCATATAGGGAGGCCTTGTGTTGCCATGGCGAACAAACTCAGCAAGTTGCTCCAGTGGAAAACCAGTGTGCCAAAAAATAAAGATTTCCTTAGGTCAACTTGCTGAACGAATTAGTCTTACAGACACATAATTGCTAAGTTCAGTGTACAGATTTGTTGCTGAATGCATAGCAACAAATGGCCAGCTGTACCGTGACCAGCACTTTCAGCATACAGATGCAACTTAGATGAAAAGTGTAAATAGCCACGAACTGCTATCTCTTCACAGCTGTTTCACCCTTTTACTGGCAAGCTTGTTGTTCTAAGTTGATATGGTAAGGTGGAGTCGCCGTCCTTGAAAAGCAGTACTCTGTGGTAAATGCTATATCAATATTCCAGTTGCTTTTCTGCATTTTGTTTCAGCAGCTGACTGGGAAGGAATTATGTTTAAGCATTTTCTACTTTCCTCTACTGATCATTCTGTAGAGGAAGAGTTTTTTTGATGAGTCCAGTGCAGAAAAGAATCGTACTATGAAAAATAGGATAGGGAATGAGCATTTAATTTACACCTTTCAATTTCTCCATGTTCTTGTGAAGTTTCTTCAGCTGGTGGTATGTGTATCTTGTACTTCCTGCAGTTACAAGAAAAATCGCGTTTTATGTCAGTAATTCATAAGTTCATAAGGTTGGAAAGGACCTATAAGATCATCTAGTCCAACCATCCTCCTATCACTATCTCTACCCAACTACTAAATTAAGTCCTTAAGTACCTCATCTAAACGCTTCTTGAACAGCGCTAGGGATGGTGCCTCAACCACCTCCCTAGGCAGGCCATTCCAGTGCCTGACCACTCTTTCAGAAAAGAAATGCTTCCTGAGGTCTAATCTAAATCTTCCCTGGCGCAACTTGTGGCCATTCCCTCTCGTCCTGTCATTACTTATCAGGGAGAAGAGGCCTACCCCCTCCTCACCACAACCCCCCTTCAGGAAGTGGTAGAGTGCTATAAGGTCTCCTCTGAGCCTCCTCTTCTCCAGACTGAACAATCCCAGCTCCCTCAGCCACTCCTCATAAGACTTGTGCTCCAGGCCCCTCACCAGTTTTGTTGCCCTTCTCTGAACACGCTCCAGGGCCTCAATGTCCTTCTTGTAGTGAGGGGCCCAAAACTGAACACAGTACTCGAGGTGCGGCCGCACCAGAGCTGAGTACAGGGGGATGATCACCTCCCTGCTCCTGCTGGCTACACTATTTCTAATACAGGCCAGGATGCTGTTGGCCTTCTTAGCCACCTGTGCACACTGCCGGCTCATGTTGAGCCGAGCATCAACCAACACCCCCAGGTCCTTTTCCTCTCTACATTCTTCAAGCCATTCTGCCCCAAGCCTATAGCATTGCATGGGGTTATTGTGGCCAAAGTGCAGGACCCGGCACTTGGTCTTATTGAACCTCATCCCATTTTGCTCAGCCCAGCTGTTCAGCCTATCCAAATCCCTCTGAAGGGCCTCCCTACCCTCAGGCAGTTTGACACATCCTCCCAGCTTTGTGTCATCTGCAAACTTACTGAGGGTACACTCAATTCCCTCATCTAGGTCATCAATAAAGATATTAAACAAGATGGGCCCCAAAGCTGACCCTTGGGGGACACCACTCGTTACAGGACGCCAGCTGGCGTTTGAAGGAGTTTCAAAACAAGAACATGTGCTAGGAAAAAACATCCTTTGACTTCCTCGTATTGAAGGTAATGCACACAGCAGTGCAATTGCTAAGTAAATAACCTATTGCAAACATAGCACCGTTATCACTTACTGACAGTGAACTTCCACAGATCAAGAAAGGTGAATTTTCAAGAACTGGGCTCTTAGGTGTTAAGTCTGAATGACTTATTTTAAATACAGACTCTAAATTCATAGTTACTTCAAAGTTGTATTGCTTTAGCAGTGACTTTCTTATTAATAATATACTGTAACTGTAGAACCAAAAAATAATAGAAAAGAATGTGCACTCTTCTATGCTTTTCTGATTTCAAGCACAAATCTTGCCTCTGAAAAGAGGGCATTATTGTTAATGTTTGTGTGGCAAAAGCCTGGAGATGCTTTTTAATACTCACAGAAGACATGCTAAATTCATGCAAGACCTTGTTAGATAGCTAAGTGCTAGATTTCTAGCAAGCTTCAAAATACGTGCCTTGTTTTAATTTTGAATTTAAGGAGGAAAAAAAAAGCATACTGAACTTACTACAGAATGAGAAATGTTTTAAATTATTGTCTTATTTCAGGACAGCTGTTTGTAGTCAGTGTGGTCCATCGAAACAATTGCCCTAGTTCTAGGAATTTTTGCACATGTTCTTTAAATTACTAAAGTCCTTCAACACAGTGTAAACTCCTCACTGTTTTACTTTACTTTGAGTCAGCTTACTCTATCTTGATTTTATACGACGCATTAAGGAACTCCTTTTTCAACCCTCTTAACATGCTTTCAGTAAGTCAAAAATGAATTTACGTTTTTATCTTGATGTTGTGAATTAGAAGAACGTTATAACAATGCTCTTACTTAGGTTTGCACCAAAGAAATTTAATTGATCACACAGAGCTGTCTCGCTGAGTGCAGCTATAATCGTTAGAGAGTAGATTGTTGCAGTGGTTGACACACAGCTCCAAATCCACTTGCATTTTTGAGGCAATTACAACCTGACAGCACTGGGTCGTATCCTGGGCTCCCTTCTGCCAGTAGCCCAACAGCAGAAGAGACTGCAGCCCTGTCTAGGCAGTGGGAGCTCCTGGTGTGGGTGGCACCCAGGGCTGCCCCCTGCTTCTTGCAGGCTGTGTGCTGGTAAGGGGCTGCTGGTATTTTCCAGCCCATGTGGCTGCCTTACTGGACTTGGTAACATGTCAGCATGGGGCAGAGCTGCGTGGGGTTGGCCTCTGGCAGCTGCAGGGCAGTCCCATGCTGAGCTGAACCCTGAGAGGCCTAGGACTAAGGTAAAACAGGATTAGTGACTGAAGTTATTTTTGTGTGTGCTTAATTGATCAGAACAGGTTTTCATTAGTAGCAGTCACCGTAGCATTTGCTGCTTGGTGAGACTAGTCTGAAACTTGTATGTATAGGCTTTGCTTTCTTTTTCTTTTTTTTTTTAACTTAAGGTCAGATGAGTATCATTGTATTCTCCAAGATGATATGGGTTGTATTGCATCCATCCTATTTTGTGCATTTATTTATTTTTCCTTAAGAATAGTATCCAACTTTTCTATTTAGGAAAGAGTCACAGAGTTAGGTGCATCCTTGAAGCAGGTTGGTGCTACTCATTTCTTGCATGCATGCCAAGTTCTGCAGGATTACTAGTGTCTTTTCAGCTGTGTGGAGAAAGTATTAGGCAGTTGAATTTTCATGGAGTTGAAAACTAGGCTTCAGTTGTTCTTGTTCCCCATCTTCTGAGACAGTCAGACAGTCCCAGGCATCAGTACCCATTTGGGATGAAGGTTCAGTATTGACCCTCCTAACAGACAAAATGTGTCTGTAGCTCACCAGCATATGTATTACTTACTGTATAGGCTGAAAACTCAACTTACTGTAAAGGCAGAAGTAACAGCAAAGTGTGTCTGTGTGGTTGTGTTCCAGACTTCCTTGTGTAAAGTGACCTTTGTCTTCCAGGGAAGCCAAATTGCCACAGGTGCCTGGAGTGGCAGAGGGAGAGTGAACATGATGCATATTCTTCAGTGGTGTCATTCCCCTTTTGCACCATACAGCACGTGGCTGTAACAGGCAATAGTAGGGACTTGCTCAGTGAAGATGCATGTTTAAGATAGCAGTACAGGTGAGCAGGCCAGACAAAGTTGAAGCCACTGATGTCAACCTCCAAACTCCTGGATGGAATGGTAGATGGTGCCTTGTGGCTATCTGGATCAGGTGACATTGGAGTCATTCTGACATGTATCTGGGAGGCTGTTTGACTCTGAAATCCCCACTATTAGCTGGCAGTGTTTGTCCATTGCTAATGCTTTCTGTATCTTGTGTGGTACAATGTAATGCCAGTCAGATGAAGTCCCCCCATGTTTCTGCTCTTGACTTGGCCTTGTTTGAGAGAGAATTGTTGTTTCTGTACCATCACTGGATCTGTTTGAAATCTGTCTTGTTTACAAAGCAACATCCCATATATTTTTGGCTTCTGAAAAGCTCAGCTGTTACAGAAATCTCTCATCTCTTGTCTCAGAGCATGCTGGGAAAACTGTATGCAGTGGCAGCCTAATGGGCTCTTCTTGGCCTGGTGCTGTGAATGGCACAACTTCGAAGGAGGAGAGTTACTCCTCCAGTGGAGCCAGTCCATGTCTGCTTTCTAGGGTGTGTTTTTTCTTTTAGTAGTGGTTGAGTTGTGCTATATCCTTGTCTTCCCATGTACTGTCTGATGTTCAGCCAACACAAATTAAAAGAAAAGCCAGTCTTGAGTTAAGATTTTTTTTTTGTGGGTAGGCGTGGCATTAAGTAGAGACAACAATTGACTTAATAACAACCTAAGCTAATTATCAGCAAGGAAAATACCTAAACATGTTCCTTAAATTTAAGGGAAAACTATACTTGGTGTGTTATTGCAGAGCACTAACGTTTTTCTAGCATGAAGATCCTAGATGTGTGTTAGCTGGAGGAACTCAGGTAGTTACCAGATTCTGGGCAATTGATTGAGAGAGCTTGACATTTACATGAGATTTCTGCTTCTTTTGAATTGCTCTTGCTAATGACCGTTTAATTAACTTTTAGGCTCTGACATGTACCCCAAAACTGCTTCAGCTCTGGCTGCCTCCACAGTCTTTCCTTTTGCTGTTTCCCCTTTCCGCCGGTGAGCAGCTGACCCTGCGTTCACTCCGTACTCGTCACAGTCTCCATGACACCCCAGTACGCCGTGCCTGGGTTTGTCCCCACGCTGCTGCTCTCACTTCCTGCCCACACATAGCTCTCCGCAGCTTCCCTTGCTGGCCCTTGCATGCAGTGCTTGTAAGACCCTTTGCTTACCTGCCCATGTTGGCTGAGTTCCTGAGCATCCCTCTCCAGTCCCGCGCTGTGTGGCATGGCTTGTTGCACCACCCATCTCATCTGTGAATAAATGAGATCTCCTGAGCCCAAGGACAACTTCTAGCAAGGGTTTGGGAGTTCGGAGCAGTTTGAAAAAGTGAAAAGCTTCAAAGTCTTTTGTAAGGAATGCTTGAGGTGTGAAAATTGAAATGTACCGTCCTTAAATTAAAACAAGTGTGTAATTCTGTCCCCACCCCAACCAGATTCTCAAGTTGAGAGTGCTGGCGTGTGAGTGGCCTGCTTTCTAAGAGGTGCAGAGTAGATCCACTTAGGAGGGCTACACGTCCCCATCATCACATCATTAGCTTTCCCTTTGGAAAGTTCTTCTGTGCCTCATACATGTATTTCTTGCTGTTTATGCTGAAGTTTGTATATTAGCCTAAGGGACAGCCTCCTTTCCACTTGTCTAAAAACATTAAGGAAAACGACTAACTAGAGACACAAAAAATGCTGACTTCTTTTTCCTGTACTGTAAACAGAAGTTGCTAAAAAGTATGTCCTGGGAACATACAGGGACTGCTGGATAGATTTAAATCTGTTCCTATTTTATTCTGTTTCAGAGTGGACTTAAAAACAAGCAAACAAAAGATTAGGGAAGTAGTGCTTGGACAAAACTTTTGGAACTCAAATGTTTTCGTTTCTGTTTTTCCCCTTGGCTTTTTTATCAGGGCAGGACATTTGTTTTCTGTGTGCTTTTGTCCTCCATAAAACAGAGAGAATGCCCCTCCCTTGCACTAAATCAGCCTGCAAGATGCACGAGGCAAATGTAACCACAGGAGTTTGGGAGTTTGACTGTTGGTCACCATCTGAATTTTAGTCATTTGCACCCTGTTTGTTTGTTTTTCAAATTACCGAGTGCATTCTCTTTATAATTACGTGCAAGAGTACCTTTCCTGCAGAGCTGGTTGAAGCTTACATCCTTGTGCATCACAGAGGTACAGACCAGGGATGCACTGACCAGAAGAAACAGTTCTGCCTCAGCCCTTCTCTCCCATTGTTCCCAGCTTCTCCTGCTCAGTGAGTTGCAGATGCTGCTGTGCCTCCAAGTGCAAAGAGAAAAGCATAATAAATAAAAAGAGCTTTTGCCAGCAAGTGTTAAATAGTACATCAGGATTGTCTACTCTTTCTTTTGTACCAGTATGGCAGTGGTTCATTTGGAAACAGCAGATATATCATAAAACGAGCTGGCAGGGTTCTCATTAGTTGTATATAATTCAGCTTTGGGAAATATGGAATTGCCTTGGTATTTGATGCATGTGTGCTGTTCTGTGCCTGCTGTGGCCCTTCTGAAGGTGGCTGCCATGCAGCTAGGTGAGCCACAGCTGGAGCTGCAGCTGCTAGGTGAGCACAGGCTGGGGAGGGTAAGTACAATCTGAAGTGTGCCTCTCAGTGCCACTCACACCCAGTTCCTCTGGCTGTTTGAGCATGGCAAAAATCTGCTCTAGCAGTAAAAGAAGCAGTCCTTCCTCTTGCTGTATCTGTTTCCACCTCGTGCCAGGTCTAGCATTTATGGGTACTGATTGTCTGAATGCAAATGTTTTCCTCTTTTCTTCTGTCAGTCCTGAGACACGCCAGTTCTTTGATCTGATTCACCTCATAAGAGCTAGTCCCAGCATAAGGTTAGTGCTACAAATGGAGGTCGGGCAGAGCCACCCTACTGCAGCAAAACTTCTGACTCTGGCTGGGTCATACGTGCCCACTGAGTGTCCCTGTGCCCCCAGATCCTTTGAGGAGCAGAACACATGAGGAGGCCACCTCTGTGTCATCACTGGAATGAAATGAGCTCCCTGCATATTTCTAAATTAAAAAGTATTGCCTGTGTAAGAAAAAAGGCAGAATACAGCTCGTTGTGATTATTAATGATGTTAGTTCCTGAGCAGTCTCTGTGGTAAAGCACTCTAATTTGCAGGAGGTCATTCACCTTGGCTGAGATCTAGTGTTGCTCATACTCCCCCACAGCTCCCCTTTGAGAAGTGAAGGTCACAAGATGTCCCTTGCAGGATGAACTGGTGTTCTCAGCACAGCCCTCTCTGAATATGTCACACTATGTCATTTGCCCTGGAAGTTTCCATGTAAGTTACATTTAGATGCTGCAGTGCTTCCATCGCCACCCACTGCAGAAGCTTCTGGCATCATTAGTGTAGAAGCTGGATGGGGGCTGTATGTGAGGGATCTCCAAGCTGTTATTGCATTTTAGGTCAAAACCAAACACAGTGTAGTTTCAGTGTTCAGAATAAACTTTCACTCACCCTGTAGCATCACCTCATGAGCGAACATCAGAACCTTTAATTCTCTAGTAATTTCACCAGGTAGATGGTATTTTACTGGTCTTTCTGTATGCTGAAGACTCTTAGAATAATCAGAAGCACTGGAGATCCATTAACAGGAGACCTGATGCTGTTGGCATCTTTAATTTTGTGCCAGAATTTGGAATTGCATATTGGTGATTTGGACCCTGAAATCTTCAGTATTGCGCTACAGAAGCAAACAAGTTTTTCTCTTATTCGACAGAAACCCAATGAGACGTCTTGATTTCAGCAACAAAGACCTTTGAGTCCAGGATAGCACTAGCTCTGGTGTTGTGTGGAGCTGCTTGGCTTATCCAGCTGGCTTGGAAGGGGTTCATGATTTGTGCTGGGGTGGCTTTGTGCCTGCAATGGGGCTGTATCAGTTTCCTTGTGTGATATTAGGTAAGAGAGAGAGGGAAGAGTCATTTTCAAGGTAATTATTTTTTAGGCTCAGGAATTGTTCCCTCTACCAGAGGAGCCCTACAGAGATTTATAAAGAAAAGATCTGCTAGTTACTGTAGCCCATTTCTGGTTGGACAGCCAGTTCTGCCCAGGTTTGCCTGCACCTCTAGGTACTGTTATAAATCTTTTTGCTAGAATCTTGGTGAGTGGCATTAGTTTTTCTTTGTCATTGTGCCAGCTGTGGTTTTATGGATTTTTAGCCCCATAGTTATCTCAGACAGCTTCATTTCTTTTCAGGTCTTCTTGATCTTATTTTCGTTTCAATGTGTTTGAGTTGTGAAGCTATAATTTTGAAAGTTTTCCTTCCTGTTGTAAAATAGCTGAATTTACAAGCATTGTTTCATTAACTTCTTTTAGCATGGATTACAGAAAATCTTTTTTTTTTGTCAGATTAAGGCTATAGATATATAGAATTTTTTGTTGTTAGGTAGGGCCATCACTGGAACAAGCCTAGGTTGTAGGTTGGGCTGCAGCTTTTTTGTGGATCCGTACAATGGTAATCAGGTGTGGTACTACACAGCTAGAAGTCAGAAGAAGATGCTGAGCTCCTCACAAAAGCATAGTACTTCTTTTAATCCATGTGCTGTGTTTGAACCTTTTCTGCTGTACCTGTTCAAAATGGGCTACACCGCGCAGTTGCTCTACGTGATGTGTGTAATGCTACTGATTTCAGTGAAGCTTGCATGGGGTGGTGGCAGGTCTCCAGTCCTTTCTGCTCCACATACCTTTAGCAGCATTTCTTAATTTTAATGAATTTAGGTTTGTCTGGTTTAATGCTGTCCATTCTCCTTTGGTGTGGAAGTTAATGAAATAACACTGAATGGTTATGATGGCACGACCATCCTCTGTACAGCCATACTCCAGGCATTAGTCAGTGTGTTTGTCTGCCTCGTTCTTGTTTGCTTTTAATAATCTCAAGATGTAACCCAGCATGCGGTCAAGTCAGTGGTTACTCTCAGATTGAGTTCACAGGGAACAGAATTAGACGTTCATTAAAAATAACAACATTTTATTTTGTTTGGATGATTATCTTCTAGGCGTGAACAAAATATGTTTTGAAATTGATGAAAGCTATGTCCATCTTCATACAAGCATGGGATTTCTGTGTTCTTAAGCATGTCATCATAAGATGGAGTCACAGCTGTCTTGTTCTCCTCTATTTATTTTTCCTCTGTTATGTTCTTCTCATCTGAGCAAAAATAGCCCAAGAGGAATCAGTCTTGACTGAGCACTTCCTTTCTCAAATTGCAGGTTTTTATGATGTATGAAGTCACGTATAAGAACATGCAAATTGAGAGCTATGGTTTTTGCTGCAATACAAGGAAGTATTTACAGCAGATCTGTTTACAGTTCTGTTTAATATCTTTATTGACGATCTGGATGAGAGAATTGATTGCACCCCCAGTAAGTTTTCGGGTTGCATGCCTGTTTGTCCTCTTAACTAGGAAGGCCCTATAGAGGGATCTGGGCAGGCTGGATCAATGGGCTGAGGCCAGTTGTATGAGCTTCAAGAAGATCAAGTATCAGATCTTGCACTTTGTTTGTGGCAATCCAGTGCACGTGGCATGTGTCAGCAGTAGTGCCATCAGCAGGACTAGGGAGCTGATCATCGCTCTGTACCAGCACTGGTGAGGCTGCACCTCAAGACAAGAAAGATATTGAGGCACTGGAGCATGTCTGGAGAAAGGGCAGCAAGGCTGGTGAGGGATCTGGAGCACGAGTGTGGTGGGGAGTGGCTGAGGGAACTGGGGATGCCTGATGTGGAGGAGGTTTAGGGGAGACCTCATTGCTCTCTACAACCTGGAAGGAGATTGTGGTGAGGTGGGGGGTCAGCCTTTTCTCCCTGGTAACTTGTGATGAGAGGGAATGGCTCAATTTGCACCAGGGGAGGCTCAGGTTGTACATTAGGAAACGTTTCTTCTCAGAAGCGAGTGATGAAGCATTGGAACAGGCTGCCCAGGGGGGTGGTGGAGTCACCATCTCTAGTGGCATTAAGAAACTGACAGATGACATGTGGGGACGTGGTGTAGTGTTGTGGTGATGGGTTGATGGTTAGACTTGATGATCTTAGGGGTCTTTTCCAATCTTAATGGTTCTATGTCTTCCAATCTTAATGGTTCTGTGTCTTGGCCGTTGTACCTTTCTTGTGTCGAGCAGTCAAACACGCTTTTTGGGATCTTAATTTTTTTTTGAGAGAGAGGTTTGAAATTTAACTACAGCTTGGGCTCTGTGTCTCAACAATGGCTAATAAAATATAAAGCCAATGTGTCCCTGTGAGCTAATTGCTCACTGGTACAGTGCTGAAGCATGCATCAGTCATCTGAGCTGCTGGGAACAAAGTAATATTAAACTTCTGATAATCCCTTGTGCAAAGTAAAGTGTAATCTAGAGAACACATTTCCAGATTGTATCAAGAGGCAGTTGGGGTACAGCCTGAGTTACACTAAACAGCTGTCTGTTTCAGCAGTGTTCAGGTTCAGATTCCTCATCCTAACTCCCTAGTAACTCATCCAGACATGAAGACGTGCCATTTCTGGGGCTGCATACACTGCTGCTGCTTTGTTTTGAACTGACTGGTGTATTTGCATTAAGACTGCTGAGTGTGGGCTTGTAAAACAGAAAGGCGATTTGATTTCTTTTTCCAGTCGAGACTTGGAGAAATGGAGGTATTCAGAACACAAGAAAGAGACTAAAAATGCCAGTGGAAAGTATTCTGAGCTCAGAGCATTGGTTGTTTCATGCTATTGAATGGTGAAAGGAAGAAATCACTTGAGTGGGCACTGTGGAATCCCACTTGTGGCAGGGTTAGGAGGTGGAGACCAACCCAGTGATAAATGCTAAAGGTCAGAACATTGCAGTCTGATCACTACAGTGTGATCCACAGGTTCTTATCGCAAGCACATTTCATTTTTTATTCTTGCAGGAGGCCTGTGTTTGGAGATTAAAATAAGTGAACCCGTGAACAAAACCAGTAAGCTGAACTGGGGATATTTATTCATGTTTTTAACACTGTGTGGAAACGGATCCTTTCCAGCAAGGGTTTGCTTGTTGGGTTGGAGAAGTGTATCATAAAGACACCACTAATCACTGTACCCAGGTTCAAAACCAGCACTGGTTTTGCTGGGACAGTGTAGATGTTGTGTACTGTTACAGCTTCATTCTTGTCCCCAGAAATGCCTACTGATTATTTTCCATCAGAGTTTCTTGGGGAAAATAATGGTTATCGTGTAGCAGAAATCTCTCACTTGCTAAAAAAAAAAATGTTTAGCCAGACCCTGGGACTTCTTTGTACTGAAGGATTTCTCTTTCCTAGGGCATTCATTTATTAAATGTCACTGTGCACAAATAAGAGACGAGTCCAGAGAATGACTTTAAAACTATAAATACATGAAATTGGTCTGGAAGGCAGGGTGAGGAAACTGTTAAGCAAGGAGGACCCAAGGAATGAGTTTACAACTAGGAAAAGAGGATGGAGGTGAAGGTAGCTCGGGTTGATGGGACTGCCTGCTTTGTGGTGTGTGGTCATCTTCCTCTTCTGCAGCTGAGCTGAGGCTCAGTTTGGCTCATCTGAACTCAGCCATAGAATAATCTGGTCAAAGAAGCCTTTGGAGAAGCATGACAGTAGGGAGAAGACTGACTTCTTAAAAGGGTAGAAAGGGTAGGTGGGTTTTTTTTTTTCCTTCAAATTTAGCCTTGTTTGGCCAAGGGAAAGCATTAATCTTTTTTATCTTTTAATTTTTTTGGTGTACCAGGAATTTACTCGTGTTTATTCATGCATAGTATTTGAGAATGCTATGGACACGCGTCCTCAGCTTTGGCAGCACCATTTCTTTTACCAGTGGAGATCCCTAGATTGTTAATGAATTACTGTTGCTTTTGAAGACTAATTCTCAGCCTTGTCTTCCCTTTTGCTGTTTAGTGCCTGAGGAGCAGCTGCACAACATTGATGAATACGATCTCAATGTCGTCCGCCTCTGTTTCCAAGCTTTCCTCCCTGATGAACATGGCAACTACACATTAGCTCTTCCTCCTTTGATTTCCAACCCCATCTATGACAACAGTAAGTAACAACTCAGTTGAATGTGTCCCCCCTCGTGTTTCCCTTCCCCTCACTTAGAGATGAGAAACACTAGCACAGATTCTGAGGTTTTGAGCTCTTTGCTAGCACTCTGGGCACACTGCTGGTTTGGGACTGTTTGGTACATGCTTAACACACCTGGCACGCATGATGTGCCCCTAAGATGATCCCAGGGTGAAGTGTTGGCATGCTGGAGTAGAACAGTCTGTGCCTGCCACAGGCCCAACTCACTGGTGCAGACTTTGCCTTTGTTTGCATGCACAGTAATGACTGCAAGGACAAGCCTGCTCCTGGTGTGCCAAGCAGTTACAATGGTAATGAGACAGATGGCTGCCATAAGACTAAGACATCACCTAGACTGCTTCTGCTGGTGAGAAGTCTTGTCTTGGACTTGAGAGGGCTCTCCAAATGGCAGTTCTCAAGAGATACTTGAGTGGGCCTCTGTCTTAATGCTTTTATGTAGCCCTTTTGTATCAGTTCAGTTGCTGTTATCAGTGTAGATGAAGTATGAGTGTTTGGCTGCACCCTGGAAGGGTGCAGAATTACAAGACACCTCTTAGTACCACTTTCCACGCGTTGTAAAACTTGACTTCTGTATGGCTTTGGTTGAGGATTTTAGCTTTTGGTGTTTGCTGGATTTCTTCTGGAGAAGAATAGCAGAGGAGTTCATGATCAGTGAAGATCCTTTTTTGCATCGATTTTTACTTAGGCAGTGAAAGTATTCCTGTTCCAGGTATTCAAGGTCAAGATATGTTACCTTAGCAGAAGCTGAAGCTTAAGCTGAGAACTGCATTTTATCCTGTTGATACACAGAACTTCAGTCGTGTGCACATAACCATTACGAAAATATTTAATATGAACTCAGCCATTTTTGGTGTTTCTAGAATTACCTAGAAGTTGATATTGGTTGAGAATACTTGTAGTAATGATTTGGGTTGAGAAAGAGATGATACACAAGATTTGCAGCTGCATCTCAGGTGCCATTTAGAAAAATGCTCAATCATGATTGCTCGTCAGTGCTGACTGATGTCATTCTTTGCTAAGCTGCTGGGGTGACAGATAGCTGCATGGAGGGGAAGCTTGGGCTTTAATGTGGGTATACGTGGGCAGATTCTGATTCACTGTAGGTATCTAAAATCCTCCACGTAACATAGCAGCAGTGTAAATGGAACAGTGCATAACTGCAACCACAAAATCACAGAAGTCATCCTTCTTTTGTCTGAAATGAGCAGAATTTCTTTAAAAAAATAATAAACACATAAAATTGTAAGTCAGTTCTGTCATAGAATAGTGAGTAAAGTCAGGCTACCTCTTTAAATAGGTGATAAAAATGTACAGTACAATGGGTTGGGAGTCCTGTGTTATTTTTTTTTCAAGCTTTTGCAGCTCTTTTTAAATCAGAATCAAAAACGTATTCAGAGCTTCTATGAAAATCACATTCAGATTTTAAATTCAGTCCTTTCTTTGTTTTCTAACCCCAGTCTCCATTTGTTTTGGTAGCAGACATAAATAAGAATAATCTGAATGCAACGTGGAAGTAGTGATGTTAGCAGAGACTGAAAGTTTACAAAATTCAATATGACAGGCAGTTTCAGGTTTCAGTTTTATAATGTTAACTGGTTTTGAACAAAAATTTCCCAAGTTGTTTATCTTACCACCCTCAAAAACTTGGGAAGAGTCATAGAAAGTAACTTACTGCCTGCTTTCCTCTGGGACTCTCACCTACCTTGGTGCTCCTGCCCAGCACTCAGGCTGACAGCAGTGGGATGTCCACTGGTGTAGGGGTTTCTTTCCTTTTCCCTTCCTTCTAGACTCTGTTACAATAGTAAACAGAAAAAAAACCCTTCTCTAAAACCTGTTAAAAAAAGTGTCATTCAAACATACGGAAGTGAAACCAAGGTAAAATTAAGCTTCTTGCAATTCTTAATTTACTCTTCCTTTGAAAAATGAATAACTGCACTGCCAATCGTATGATCCTGTACTGCTTCTGGTATGGTTTTCTTTTCCCCCCATCCTTCAAAGTTTCTGATCCATGCAGCGAATGAAGTGGCATGTGGTCAGTGAGGCTGTAGTACATGTTTCTGAAAGAGTGGTCAGGCACTGGAATGGCCTGCCTAGGGAGGTGGTTGAGGCACCATCCCTAGCGCTGTTCAAGAAGCGTTTAGATGAGGTGCTTAAGGACTTAATTTAGTAGTTGGGTAGAGATAGTGATAGGAGGATGGTTGGACTAGATGATCTTATAGGTCCTTTCCAACCTTATGAACTTATGAACTTATGAACTTATGCTTCTGTTGATGATAATAGTCCAGGTGTGTCCCTGGGGTCTGGGCCAAGGTCACCAGGAGCTCTGTTCTGAGCATAGCCTGTGTGGTGCTGCAGGTTACCTCCACAGGGCCGTGTATGCTCAGGCAAGGATTGATTTAAACAGACCATCCAAAGTAGGTTTTGCATTTTTAGAGTGTGACACTTTGAGTTCTGTGTGGAGCAGGGAGCTGGACAGGGCCTACCTTGCAGTGTCAGATGGGGAGGGCATTTAGGGACATCTGGAGCTGGAGGCCTTGATGTAATGAAACCAGAGAACATCACAGGACAGTGCAGTTTTATTATGTTGGGATTAGGGGGCAGGGAAGGATGCAGCAAATAAGGAGTATGGTCACATGTGATAGCAGAGAAATGGACATTGGTTACTTTGCATGAATAGGGGGTCTCAAAATGGGTATGTGCTCATGTGCTTGAAAGCATCAATGCATCATGAACTTGAAGCTCTAGAGAGTTCTTCCACTCTGGCTTTTTTTTAACACTTATGAATCACTAGATGTGCCCTTTTAAATAAATAGTGACACCACCCACGAAATGGCAAGGGACCTGTTCTTTCTTGCTTCAGTTTTCTGTCCACATTTACCCTGCAGAAAAGCTGCTGTTGTTGAACTTCAGACACTGTACAAGCTTTGGTTGTGTTCTACTTATTGAGATGTACAGTGCTACCAGAGGCTGCATGGAGGGCAGCTCTCCAGCCAGAACTGCACTGCGAATGCTGCCCACAGGCAGCCACAGTCTGGAGTTGAACTTTCAGCATTTTTGAGTGAAGTCTGCTGCCCTGTAAGTGAAGGCCTGAATGTTAGGCTCCCTAGACCTGTTCCAGGTGGGGTGAGAGAGGAGAGGTTTGATAGCCTTATAAACCTGTGAATAGATCTACAACCAGATACTTGAGGGGAATTTTCTTGACTTGCTAGCCCAGCATTTTGCAGAGAAGTGCGACTGCAGTAACATAGAAAGCTGCTCTGAATTCTCCAGCTTGGAGAAGGGCAGCAGAGCTGAACAGTTTTGTCACGTGGGGAAATACTTTGAGGCTGTTGTAGAACAGTTAGGGAGTGTCACGTCCCACCCATAAGGGGAAGGAAGGTGGTTCTTTGCAGAGAGTGAGTGGCACAGCTGCCCTGGAATCTCTTGAGATAAGTGGCCAAGAGCAGTAGCAGTCATGCTGTTTTGCTGGCACCAGATTTGTGTGGGACATCCAGGGATGGATGTTTTTGGTGTGGATTTTGGAGTGTGCCGCACTCCTCCAGCTGCTGTGTTCCCCTTATGTACACCCGAATTCCCAACACCTCCCTTTCAGTAGTGACAAAGTTATAGTGATTATTTCTCCTCAGACTTGCCTGTTTGTTTCCAGGAGCTCCCAACACAGCAGAACTGAGAATTTGCCGCGTGAATAAGAACTGTGGGAGTGTAAAGGGAGGAGATGAAATTTTTCTTCTGTGTGACAAAGTTCAAAAAGGTAACCTTGGCTAGGACTTCTTCCCCTTACTCCAAATGGCTAATGCTACCACTGGGGGACTGAAACCCTTCACTTAGACTACCATGTAAGTGGTCTGCTTTTAACTGAGCAGAATCAATTTCAGGTTCAAGAGCTCTGAACAACTCAGAACACTGCTCTGTGCCTTAAAGTCAAGCTGCTTAATTTTCCTTTTAGCTCCGTGTCTGACTCCTTTTGTTGTTCCCCTTCCCACCCTTTCTGCTGCGAGTTCTCAGTTTCCTTCAGCTTAACAAGCATCTTCTGTTCCTCATGAACTAGATGACATAGAAGTCAGATTTGTCTTGGACAGCTGGGAAGCAAAAGGCTCCTTCTCCCAAGCCGATGTCCATCGCCAGGTCGCAATTGTGTTCAGAACACCACCATTCCTCAGAGACATCACGGAGCCCGTCACGGTGAAGATGCAGTTACGAAGGCCTTCAGACCAGGAAGTCAGCGAGCCCATGGACTTCAGATACCTACCAGATGAAAAGGGTATGGTTCCCACCAGCTGGGTTTCTTAAAGGTTGTTTTCAATGCAGAATTCTTGCTGATAATGAGCAGTAACCTGCTGACTTAATAATAGTACAGGTTTTTCTTTTTACAGGGCAGATTTTGGTGGTTTGTTTTTTTTCTAGAACTACAGCCAATTTGCTTTCTCATTCAGTGAAAATATCAGGATTTATTACCAGGTTAATAACACCACTTCTCTTTTTTTAGAGTGTAGCCATTATCTCAAACATTTTTCCTTACGTGCATTTTACTGCAGTAGGGAACCACGAGTCAAGGCTTTGAAACTACTTTTTAGAGACTATTTCCAAGAGAATTTTGATTAACACTTCTTCCTCCCACTCCTTTCTTTGTAGATCCATACGGTAACAAAGCAAAAAGGCAAAGATCAACACTGGCTTGGCAAAAGCTCATACAGGACTGTGGTAAGGAGAATACTCATCCTCTTTTTGTCTGGGTAAACTTAGCAGTTACGAAGAGTCATTTTATTTAAAAGCAAACATTCAGAGTAGATTCATGCTTTCTCCTGTCGCAGGATCAGCCGTAACAGAGAGGCCAAAAGCAGCTCCTGTCCCTGCTGTCAACCCTGAAGGAAAGCTGATTAAGAAAGGTAAATTTCTGTTTGTGTGTCCCAGTACAGCAGCAGTTGGAAGCAAACGGTGTCTGACTGAAAGGGGAGAGGCTGGAGCTTTAAAGAGGGGGCACTGAAGTTCCCAAGGCAGCAGCAGGATCACCTCTCACTCCTCAGCTGGAACTTTCTCTTTCCCCAAGAGAGAGCACTATAGTCCCTTCAACGTAAAGCTTAAATTTAAATGGAATTAAAAATCATATTAAAAGCCTCTTTAAGGCTTACTTGCTTTACTTTCTACTTAAATGCAGCTTTAGTTAAGTACTGATTTTTCTCTGGGTTCAGATGCTTTCCTTCAAACATAAGGGTCAGTTCTTGGCCTCCCCATCTCTTTGCTTGGGACTTGTAATATTTTCTCAAGGTTTTCTTCCTGTAAGATGATAGTGCTTTTGGATATACAGAGTAAGCCAGCCATTCTTTATTTAAATGTACGCTGTCCCATAGAAGGGGAGTGAAGCAGATAGCTGTCTTGCTGCTGTCCAGAATTACAGTGTACCTGTACAGTGCTGATCCGTGGGTAATCTTAGTAAGCTAGTGCTGTCTTTTTACCATTTGTAACTTAAAGAAAAAAACAACTACAAAACCTAAAAACTGGTGTAAGAATGCAATATCTTTCTTCTTCACAGAACCAAGTATGTTTTCACCTACGCTGATGCTGTCTGGGCTAGGAACGCTGGCCAGCTCCAGTCAGATGTACCCTGCGTGCAGCCAGATGCCCCCCCAGCCTGCACAGCTTGGCCCTGGGAAGCAGGACACGCTCCCTTCCTGCTGGCAGCAGCTGTACAGCCCTTCCCCTTCAGCCAGCAGCCTGCTTGGCATGTACCCACACAACAGCTTTGCTGCAGAGGTGCCTCAGCCCAGTGCTCAGGGCAGCAGCTCTCTCCCAGCTTTCCACGATAACCCACTGAACTGGCCAGACGAGAAGGATTCCAGCTTTTACAGGAGTTTTGGCAGCACAGACGGGGTGGGAGCAGCGATGGTGTCAGCAGCTGACATGCAGAGTGCTGCCAGTAACAGCGTGGTGCACGCTGCTCACCAGGCCAGCACTGCTGCTGCGAGCACTGTGAACATGGAGACCCACGACATGAACTGCACCAGCCTCAACTTTGAGAAGTATACTCAGATGTTAAATGTAAGCAACCACAGGCAGCAGCTCCACCAGGTGCCCGCAGCGTGTCCACCTGTGGCAGCCCCTGGCAGCAATCCCTTCAGTTCACAATCAAATGTAGCTGATATAGCAGCTTACAGCAGCTTTCTAGACCAAGAAGTTTTAAGTGATTCAAGACTATCAACCAACCCTCTCCAGAACCACCAGAACAGCCTCGCCCTTACAGATACCCAGTTCTATGACACCGAGGCCGTCCATGCGGACGAGCTCTATCAGTCTTTCCAGTTAGACACAAGCACATTACAAAGCTATAACCATTGAGCCAGCACTAGGCTGAGGTGGGCACAGACAGCTTTTCCAAGGAGTAACTCGCCCTTCTTCTGCTGGATTCCCTGCTTTCTCTTTCAGAATGCTACTATGCAAATCTCCCAGTATAACTTGAAGTTTATATATATATATATATATATATATATATATATATATATATATATATATATATATATAGCACTCTTTGACCTGATTGATGCCCGGTATAACTTGAAGTTTATATATATATATATATATATATATAGCACTCTTTGACCTGATTGATGCCCGGTATAACTTGAAGTTTATATATATATATATATATATATATAGCACTCTTTGACCTGATTGATGCCCATGAAGTAGCATTTGGGGTGCTGTGTAGCCACAAAGCTGCTCTTAAACACTTTTATGGTGATAGAAGAGGGAATTACTAATACTTAAAGCATTGGGGACAAAAGCTGGTTATCTTCAGAAGGGTCAAATTTCCAGTAACTCACAGGGCTAATCCTGTCTAGAAATAACGTATTTTGCTATGGAAATTAACATTTCAGAAGGACAAACTAGGACAGAATTGCAGGTGGGCACTGCTCTAGCTCAGACTCACCAAGCAAGAACATTTTATTCAAGTTGCTTGAAAGATTCAGGTTTCTTCCCTCTTTCACATGGAATATTTTTCTTCTAAAACAAGATCACACATTGGTATATATATATTTCATTGCATTCCATTTGCTTTCAAGGCAAATTTACTCTAAAGAAATTAATGACTATGTCATTGTTAGATATGTTTTGAAGACCGGAAGGTTTGAGTTTTTAAATAGTCCAGCTCTGTTGTAAATGCATCACTGCACAAAAGGACAAGCAGAAAGCAAGGACTTCTCTGCACTTCATCCAAAGTGCACTATTTTAAACGATAAAACCCTGTTGCTTTAGGAATGGAGCATGCTGTTATTTCTGTTTTTTGGGTTTTTTTTGTTAGTGTGTGTGTGGCCATGGTGCACGCTTTATTTTAACTGCAGAAACGTACTGAGCTGAAGCACCTGCCTGCTCCTTCTCAGGTGGCCCAGCAGTTTCCTGCTATGCAAGTGACTGCTGCCAGGCTCGGGTCCAGCTCCTCGGCGCCCCTCGCAGGGGCACAGCCCTGTTGAGAAGCACAGCTTCCTCTCTGCTGCTGGCTTCCCAGTCCCCACTCCGAGGCCTGAGCCAAGAGGTGTCCAGTGCTACCTCACACAGGTACCTGGCTCGCTGGGGCACTCAGGTCTGTTAGGGCCTTGCTATGTTATTACTAATGCATGAAGCAAGACAGCAAGAAATAGAGCAGTGTATTTATTTATACAGCCAGTTACTGTGGCAGAGAAGGCTTAAGAACCTAACGTTCCCTGTTTGGCTGTCTGAAAGTGCACCGTGGAAAGAAGCAATGAATAGCACGCTTGGATACATAGGGAACAGAAACCACAACCAAAAAAAGCTACTTGAGATGTACAGCTGTACACCAGGTAGAAAGGAACTCCAAAGACCTCTGTGGTCAACGCATCCTGTCCATCAGGTGGGTCTGACAGCATGGGCTACTCCCAGGTGTCCAAATGAAGTCTGGAAAACTGCTTCCCATGAGCCTGGGTACCCAACTCCACACTTACTGCAGTTTTTCTCCTTTCTGGGAGCATCAAAGAGATACAAAGAAAGCTTGCAATATGTTGTTTATTCAGTTCCTTACTTTTTTTTTAAGTTCTCAAGTTTATTAAACGTAAACATTTTCTTTATAGAAAGCTCTTCATAGCACAGTTTGTTTTTACAGTATAATTAAATATTTTCAAAATTCTGTTTTCCTTTGTAAACAAGTTGGTTTGGTAATTAAAAAACTGGTTATGCTGAGTCCTGAGCCTCTTCAGCCTTCTCACCCTCGCACCACCGTAAGACAGAAAAGCCAGGTGGTGCTGCTGGGCTTTGGGTCATCTACTCTGGTTCTGTTGTGCTCTGCTCACAGCTGTACAAGAACAAAACTAAATCCTGCTCTCACAGAATGTCCTGCTGGGAGTATTTGCAAGTACGTCTTGTACATTTCAAAACAAGATGAACTATGACAGGAGCAGGATTCCCTGTTAGCACCACGTCCTCTCTGGGCCAGCTCCTCCAGTGCCCACACTCCAGCCTTGCTTCCACTTGTTTCCTGGGAATGGAACTTGTAACTCTTCATTTTCCTCATTTTCTGACTAGTTTCCGAAGCTTTCCATCATTCACAACGGTTTCTTTCTGGGCACAGATGAATATATGCAACACCTACTCCCACAATCAGTTCTCATAACAGCCCTATGACTACCAGTGAGAGAATCTGCCTGTCTGAATCGTGGCTCCTACGGTTTTTGCATTTAAAAAATGGGAGCTTCTGAACAACTTCTGTGTTTCCTTGTGTCGCTGTGGACAGGAAAACAAATGACAGTTTTGACATCCTGTGACATAAAACGTAGGCTGGTTTTTCAAGATGACTTTTTACACGTGCATTAATGCCTCCAGAGCATTAAACTGGAGTTAACCACCTCACTGCTCCACCACCAGGCCCTGCCACCACTGACAATTACCCTTTGAAAACAATTACCCGTTATTTCTGAAATGTTCATTAACGTTAAGAGCCTTTAAATCCCAAGCCTTAATTTCCTGAGGACAGTACAGCTTTCTTCTGTAGAAGCATTCTCAGTGAATGTAGCAGAAAAGTGGCTTTCCCTGAAGATGCAGTGGTAGGACTTTGCTCACGTTGGATCCACGCAGCGAGACCGATGCTGCAGCAGGACGGATAAGACAGGAGGAGGAAGGCTCCCTTTCCCCCAGTCCCTGGCACTCAGCAGTTCCAGCTCTGCTGCTCCTGCTCAGAAGCCAGCCTGTAACCAGGCACAATCCAAAGGCTCCTGGCACAGCATGCTTGGATCCTGCGGAGCCAGCTCTGCTCCTCGTGGCAAATATACAGCCCCCACCAAAGCAAAGAGAGGTCCCCGTGCCAGGCACGTCCCCAGGCAGTGCTCAACTAACCCAGGCGTCCCCCTAAGGCTAGGTTCTTGACAAATCCAGGATGCTGTAACTATCCCACAAACCAGAGCTTTTTATTTCCGTCTTGGTCTCTTAACACCAACATTTGTGAGAACATTTTGTATTTGTTTGCACTTTCGGCTTCCTGGTATCCCTGTTTTTCCCTAGGACTCCACCATGCACTACTGGCAGCAGTCTGCAGCCTTGCAGTGACTCTGGGCAGTTCTGTGCACGACGAGGCCTGTAATTCAGCCCAAGAGCTGCTGAGCCAAGGGGGGTTTCTACAAAACATCACAGTATCTTTAAACGAGAGGAACTGGATTTTAAGCAAGCGCAAAGTTCCCATCTGAAAACTCCTTTTCCCTTTGAAAAGTACACTGGGAAGCAAATCTGCCCATCTGAAACCAAGACTGATCAAAAAGCAGCTGGCACAGAGCAGAACACCACTCCTTCCAGGCACTGTCCTATGGGCTTGGAAAACAGTCCTGCACAAACAGTGCTCAGAAAGTGTTAAGAGATGCATTTCAGGAGATTCGGCACTACCTGCATCCAGACAAGAAAGCTGCAGCATTAGATATAAAAACAATTAAAAAAAAATAAACCTGGCTTCAGCATTTAATTTTTAATTAAACATTTCAAACAGCATTAGGTATATTTGCTGTACCTACTTAGCACACCATTTGTTTTTCTTCACAGATTTTTAAAAGATTTATTATCAGTACACTAACTTAGCAAAATCCTCGTATGCACTGAAGACAGTTTTTAACAAGCTAGATATCCAATGAGCACTACCTGTGTGAAGCTGATTCAAAGAACAGTGTCCTTTGGCAGATCAACATGACCCAGACGTCCAGCAACACTTCGTAACCAAGCTGTAAGGAGGAGCTGTAGTACATCCCAACTTGGGGAGCTAATTCTCCAGGGCTGGAGGCCAGTCAATGTCAACAGACTGGAAGAGCAGGAAAAGAAGGTAAAGATCAGCAGATTTGGCAAGTCCCTTTCTATTCGTAAAATACCTTCTCTGTACAGGTTACTACTGGAAAGCAACAGGAAACAGAAACGATGCGGCAAGGAGGAGAAAGAGGCAGGAAACAAAACACCTTCTAGTGGGCTCCTGAGTGTCAGGAGAGCTTCTCTGGGGGCCAGGCTTTCTTTACAAAGAGGAATTGTACCTACTTGTACTACAACAGCCCAGCATCTGTTGCAGTCGGGCTGCATTAGCAGAGTGTGCAAAGCTGCTATTCAGAAACGTGAGCCACGTGACAGCAATGCTTATCAGCCCTAGCCAATTTAAATGCTCCTGTTTTCAGAGGTAACTGAAATGCCTTCTGCAAGCTCTCTTTCTGTACTGTCTTACCAAAGATGCAGAAAAGACTTGGTACTTTTTACACAAAAATCTGTACGTATACATTTTTCTATACGTATCTGAAAACAAGCATGGCTACTCAAAGTGAAAACTTATGTTTTAAATAGACCTTGCCAAACCACTGATGGTCCAATGTTAAGTTCAAATCTCTACATACATTCTTTTAATCAAAATAAATGTCGTAGTTACAAGTTTGTATCTGCCCTATCTGACTCCGTTAAGTGAAGTTATATTTAGTTTGAACCACTGGTGAAAGAGGAAGTCAAGTCTTCCCTATTTTTCATCCAAGTGCTTGACTCAAAAGAAATGATGTAAATATGAAAAGAAAAGGCTCTGTTCCAGTGGATACTAATAATAAGTGTCATCAATTCAAGGTACATCCTCTCATCCTTCCCCTAACTCAGCCACATGACAGAAGCACGTAGCAGCATGGTACAAACCATTATCTTTGCAAAAATGTCAAATTTTCTATTAAGTGTGGTAAGAAATGTTGATTTAGTTAGAGCAAATCCACGGGAAGCACCTCATCAAATGCAACTACATCACTAACTTCCAGGAAACTTGAAAATAATGAACAACTCACTTCTACATCCAGCTCCAGAATGTCAGTGGTTCTGTCCAGCAGGGAGCCAATATTTGGCTTCGTTCTTCCAAAGTCTCCATGCACAAATTCCTTAACATAGCTAAAAATAGTGGTTAAGGAAATATCTACTTCAGCACGTGAAAGAAGGTGAACTCAAAGAAGAAAGAAGGAAGAACTCAAATAAGAAAAAAAAAAAGGAGGGGAGAGGGACTATGGTGGAAACCACTCTAAGCAAAAACAGTGCCTTTTTCTACTCCTAAGCGTATTTACAGTGAACATGCTGCTAAGACGTTCCCTAACATCCTGCTAAGCCCATATCCATCTTTCAAAGGCTACTAACTCTTGGCTTTTGACTCCACTGACAAAAACTGTATTACCAATCTCTATTTTAGGTCCTATTCCAAAGCAACTATGACTAAACTTCCGAGTATAATCAATCCACAGCATGCATTACAGTATTAAATACTGTGGAAAAGTTATTTTCTGAGGTAAAAAGAAATCATCTGAAGATACGTTCCTGCCTGTGTCTTCAGATGCAGGCGGAAGTGATGCTCATCTATGTACTCAGACTTCATGGTGTGAATGATTCGACATCTTAAAGCCAGAGGCCTTCTGTGAAGAACCCGGAGAGGTGTCTTCTGGTCAAGTTTCAATTCCTAATACAAGAGATAAGAAAATAACTGAGGAAGGAAGCGTGCAACCTACGGCACACACTGACCTAAGGGCACAGGGGGCATTAACCAATCACATCTCCTCTTATACTGTGTTAAGAGAGTTGAGAAATCTCATGGAAGGACTTTTTTTTTCTCACGTTAACCAAAGGAAAAAAGAACAGCCATCTCAAAGGCTGTACGAGAAGACCTCACATGAACACAACGCAATGGAATCACAAATACAGAAGGATAACCTTGAAATCTCCATGGTCATTAGCTGGAATAGCTCCAGGACTTAAAACCACACTGAGAGTCTCAGGCAATCTAAAATAACACAGAAGTCTCACACACAAAATGCTCTGTCTAAAAGCACAGCTTTAGAAACAACCGAGAGGGTACAAAGAAACAAACAGAAATAAGATCTCATAATCGACTTCGAGAGAGCTCATTCCCTATTCTCATCCCTTTCCCCAAATAAGATGCAGCCATTTGAAAAGCAAGATTTCACAAAGCGGGCAGGCACGCTTCAAAAACCCATCCAACCACCTCCACCACCACAGCCAGTTCACAGGAGCTGTTATCCTGGACTGCAGTGTTCCAAGTACCGGGTTGAGAATCATCTCATGGCCAAGGCTCACGGGCAACAACACTACAAAAACTGATGACACTTCTCCTGCCTCTCCCACCAGCATCTGGAGGAAGATATTAACAAAGCACACCTGTTATACTGAGCACTCAGTTGGGCTTTTTTGCACTACTTCTCATAGACTTTGCCAACTCCTAACTGCTGCAGCTGTGAAAGAATGGCTTTAGAACGCGTAGAAAAAAAGACCATCATCATTCCCTTCACTTAACACACAATCTGAGAGAAAGAAAGGAGTGCTAGCTTTTCCCCTCTTCCATTCATGACTTTTAACTGCTTGGTCTGCTAGAAGGCCAACACTGCACGGTGATTTGTCTTGGCTAACAGACAAACAACTATAGTGCTGGCATGACAATGACAAAATAAGGAAGAGTGAGAAGGGGGAAGTGAAAAGAAGTAGGGAAGTCTGTATAGCAAAAATCATCTCGACCAAAACCAAGCAACAGAGAAAGAAATACGTCCATGAGTGCACATATAGAAACCCTCCCCTAAGGCACCAGGAAAGGTACTATAAAAATTAGCAGAAAGAGCTACACGTACCTTTATATTATCTAGAAATGCAATATGTTCTTTCTGTATTGTTCTGTCTGTCCATATTAAGGCACTATAGGTCTTTGTTTTCTCCTCTTCACCTTCCTTCATACGACCAATTGCCTCTCTAAACAAAATAAATTCATTACTCACATAGCAATCTCATAATGATGTGAGCAAGAGTATAACAAAACACCCAAAGCATCACTCTGAAATCCCTTGCCAGTGATGATAAATACTGACCTGGTGACAAGCTGCAAATCTCGGACCTGTATTTTGTCTGAGGAGTTATTAATCGTCTGTGACATTAATAAAAACAAAACCCAAAACCAATCAGTTAACAAAACTGCTCAGTTAGAGAAGAAATACATACTTTATGAACTCCACGAGGTGCAAATGATTTACCTGCTGAAGTCCCTTTATTTCCTCAGCAGTAAAATGTATTCTATGAGGATTCACAAGCTCAACTGCAAAAGGCCTTCCTGGAAACACGCACAGTCATAAAACATAAAAACATACTGCTCTTAATTAATTATAGATATTAGTGGTTGGATTTATGCAGTAAGGTTGGAAGGTGTGAAGACTGTCTGCTGTTATGCAAACAGGGATAGGAACTTGTGGGTTTAGGGACGCAGCATCAGATGGAAGGAAAGTAACAAGGGACTTTTTTGGCTATTAAAGCACAGTGTCAGTGATCAGTGCAAATTACAACTTCCCAGAAGGCATCTTGAATAAGTCTGTGCTAATTAAAAAAAATAAAATAAGAAAAAGAAGTTAATTAGCTTATTTTCTGTCACCTACAGCAATGCCCAGGTGCAAGACGATGTTAAATCCCTCTCTCTCAGCTAAACATCTGTTGCAAGAGCTGCACTTTCTCTGCTCAGGGCCAGGGATGATCCCCAGTACCAGCAACACCAAGAACTGCACTACAAACCAGTCATAAATACACAAATATCACTAAAATATTTCCAAGATAAAACTTCAAATCATGTCAAGTCACACACTTAAGCACTTATCCTTCAGCAAGGTCTATGAAGGTAGCTTTAGTTGAGCATGTTGTTAGTTCATGTGCTTTACAGAGGATGTTCCAAGCCTTACCATTGCCCAGTGTCCTTACATCCACATCTTCTCTTCCAGAGGAAGAAAAATTAAAGCCTATAACAGATTTGAACAAGGAAAAGAAGAGTTTACTTTTACATTTTAATGCCCTCCACAGCGTTGAAACGGTGAGACACACCTTTGCTTCATATACACGTTGATGGTTGAGGTCAGCATCCTTAATAAGGCCTCAAGGTGTTCATCAGAGATTTCTGATGAAATTTTACTCTTCCTGTCCTTAGTCCTTGGCAATAATTGCTCAAAATGTGTGTACTGCCAAAAAGTGATGGCGTGAATAAGGTGTGATTGTGGAGCAAAAGACATTTTTTCTCTGCTAACGTAGGGATAATGGAAGTCTAGTAAAGAGACATGATCCGATTTTTGAGTTGAATATCTGACTGCAACTTTCCACTTGAAAACTGGCAGGTCATGTATTACATCAACTGAAAATGGTATTGCAAATGTAAATTGATGACTTTTTTGCAGCAGCCTTGAAACCCCAAGCTGTGGGGTGCAGTTAACAAGGCCATGGGCAGGGGACACAGACAGGCTCGAGCAGTGGGCCCAGGTGAATCTCTGAATTTAGTTACTGTATAGTGTAGTACATTATATGGAAGCTGAAATTAGTTATTATATAGTACTCAGCCTGAAGAAAAAGTTTAAGGATTTTTCTAGTATTCAGGCTAACATACCAACTGGGGCAAGGAAGGAAAGGAGGAGAAAGTAGTTCTAAACAAATATTTAATGCAGTTTTTCCTTCAGATTTCTATGTCTGTAACTTCTGTAGTACACAACAAATGATTATTTCCTCTAGGTAACCCCTGGATAAGCATTTCTTATGGAACTCTACACACTTCAGGAAAGAAAATTAATCAAAGTAAGAAATATGAAATGGCTGAAAATGAGGCAAATACTATGAAATGCCAATGGCAAAAGCCATCAGCATTAGGAGACATTTAAGGAATTACTGTTGTGGAATACAGCTAGGTGAAAATACCACTGCATAAAACCATAACGTTCACATCATCAGGTCAGCTGAGGAGATATTTTACACCAATACTGCATAAACCAAAGTCAGATGACTTCTCACAGAGCACAACTGTGTAAAGGCTCTGACTTAGATGGGTAAGAGAGGAATAAAGGATCAAAATGTTTTCCGTTACACCTCTGTATTAACCGAGTAGCTATTAAGAAAAAATATTTTAGTAATAACAAGAAATATGTACAGTAAAATAATCTCCTGGATACTTACTGTCTGCTTTGAATTCTGCCATTAGGTGCTCTGAAATCAGTTCTTCCACGGAAGATTCCAGTTTCCGTTCCCCATCGATAATCCAGGGAGTTTGAGGTAAATTCCTTGAATATTTATTATACCTTCCTGTAAAAAGCATGCATGTTACCTACAATCATTCTAAAGCACATCACAGTGCACTTAACTTCCATAGGAGCCTCGTGAAAATAAATATAGTTATACTTGCTAATACTTGTCTTACACCAAATTCATGCTCCTGGACCTACAAGAGTTTCAGTACCCACGACAGCCAGCTTAAAGGTAGACTTTGAAAGCTTTTGATTTGAACAAGAGGGAGCTAAAAGCAAAACTAGTGTTTCTGAGTTTGGCAACTTCTTTTGAACACCTAAAAAGTAAAACTTCTTTTTATTATTAATAAATAAAAAATGAGCACTGGCACAAAGTTGTTTTAAATCCTCACATCACATCCTATAACACACTTCACAGCACATCTTGTGCAATCTGCAGAAGAGAGAACCTTTCCATTCCACAAAGCAGAAGAAAAAAAAATGGCAATGTTCATCTTCCTGAACATCCAGAAAGGAGGACATGGCCTGCAGCAGCAGGACATCCTCCCCACTACAGCTCCTGACATGGGAACCCCACCTTGGTTCTGACTGCAGCTCCCACCCCCACCAACCATATCCCACTACACGCCATCTCCAAGTTTCAATTCACAAAATAAGAACAAGGAAACAGTTTTAATATTAACAGATGTTGATCTGTAATTACTGATTTTTGACAAAATTGGGTCTTCAGCAAAAGCAGTAATTTCTTCCCCTTTAAAAGTCCACTCTTAGATAGAGCTAGATTTAATTATCTGCTCCTTATTATCATTAATCACAAGAATCAGTACATAGCAAAAATCTCCTGGGTCACGTGGCAGTATTATAAAGTTATGTTTAAGACAATACAGCAGCACAAATAAACAGATCACTTTACCAGCCACAAAAACTGCACCATTATTGCACTGAATTTCCAGAGCAACACAGAGGTTCTTCGGTGAACTTGGGGGACATGGAAAATGCCTGTATCAGAAAAGATGAAAAAATACCTAGGAATATCAAAACATAATGGAGTATCACCATAGCAATAATGACATAAAAGACGATGGCTTCAGTTAGAAAAAAACATACTCATGATGTAAACAGTATTCACATTAATGGCTGGAACACAAAGAAATGAATAAACATTAAGAAAATCAAGAACACTATATTGCAAAATGTACTTCTGTTAGTCTGTCATCCACCATTATCAATGTTTAACACTCCAAGGTCAACGTGTGATAATAAGAGGTACCATGCTACAGCTATAGAAATAACGAAACTAAACACTGCATGAAAAACAGCTCAGAAAACCCAACTATTCCTGAACCTTTGCTGGGAACCCAGGAAAAGAGCAGCAAAGACGTGGTGCAATTAAACATACTGAAAAAAAGTCCACTGATATCTTCCCATCGATGGTGATTTTTTTATTTCTACCACTGTACAGTGCTTGGTGTTTTCTTAAAACTCCACTCCTAACATTTTGGAAACACGGGAGAAAGAATCACTCATGTAAAGAGGAGTTGGCCTTACAAACTCTAAGGTTCAAATTCATATGAAAGATCTATGACCTCTAAATCTCTCCTGCAGTTCTGAGGATGAACACGATGATGTTTTTTTATGTATGTGAATGGCAGTGCTTCAAGAAACTGCTCTCACTTCTAACCTTTAACTATATAAACAGCAGAATTAAAACTTTTTTTTATAGACACCTTTCTACTACCAACCTACTAATTCCCTGCCCATCCTAATTCTTTACAAAAAAAAAAAAACCAAAGAAAAAACAATACTAATAACTAATTTTAGTGTACTTACTTGAGAAAATCCTGTTCTTTTATCTTCTCTAGGGCCTTTACAACTGCCATCCTAGTGAAAACAGACTGCATAGTGAAATAAAAAGAAGAGAAGCTAAGACAGGACATGCCTAAAAAAGAAAGAAAACCTTAAAACATACATACCACACACTTCTCACGATACAGTTTTTTTACTTATGTTCTGTTTTCTTATACCATCAGTTCCGTATCAGCAAGATAAGATCTTTAACTCTTGACTTTGACAGGACAGTGAAGAGCAACACTTAATTTGGCCTGAATATTTTCAAGTAACTTTGCTCACTATATGAAAGCAATTCAATCAGTGCAGCTGATGGATCAGTACTTGATTATTGTTGAGCATTTAAATGGGCACCAGAAACTCGGAGAATTAAGATTTGATCAACTAGCTCAAGTTTGCTCCTTTGCTTCTAGAAGGATTAGTGTAAGTTTCTTCACTTTGTTTTCACACAGGAAAAAAAGCAAACAAGGGCCACTCAATTTCAGCAGTTCTGATTTCACACTTCCAAATAAACCTCCTACAGTTCCTTAAAATATTCAATTGCTAAGTCTGGACTTTGGCTAGCTGAAAGAAATGTCAAGCATGTCTTATTTCAGATGATGTGCAAAAAAATAGTGTGCAAAAGCAAGAATATGAAAAAGGAGCACTTTGGTGCTCAGGTGAAATCTGCAAAGAGAATAAACAAACTGGTAAATCCATGAAAATAAACCTAAACCAGCACCTGTATTTTCAAGTGTTAAGTTCCTAAGCACCAATCTCTACCTCAGTGACAGCAGGCAACTAGTTATTCTGATTTCTTCTAGACTTCAATACATAATCTTTTTACAAAGCTCAAAGGTTCACTCACACTCACAGGCAAATGTCCTGAATAGTAGGACTTGGTAGTTCCCAAACCATGGAAGACAACCCCACTGTCTCAGCAGTTTCAGTTAACAAGGGTAAATCAATAGTAAAAACAGTAATAATAGTACGTATCGTGGCTACTGCCTCTATGAACAGCATAAGGGTAAATCAATAGTAAAAACAGTAATAATAGTACGTATCGTGGCTACTGCCTCTATGAACAGCATAAGGGTAAATCAATAGTAAAAACAGTAATAATAGTACGTATCGTGGCTACTGCCTCTATGAACAGCATAGTGAATATATGTAAGAAATCAGGCATGATGGGCATATTAACACACTACTGTACACAGAAGAAATGTGATGGGAAACATGATTGTTACGAGACAACAGCGAAGATGTTCAAAGAAGAAAAAATGACCTAATGAACCAAACACAACTTACTGTCCTGTGGCTACCAGGTCATAGTATCAGAGCAGCCAGGGAGGCCCTCTAAACGAGCCTCCTAATCAGCATAACATCAGCCATGAGATCAAACAGCGTTGCTCAGTGTTTTATCCAGTTGTGTCTTGAAATCCCCCAAGGATGGAGCCTGCACACCCTCTCAGAGGGCAGCTTACTCTGTTGTCTGACTGCCCTTATTTTTTTCTTGTCTCATAAGGTTCCCATCCACCCATTCCTTCAGCATTCCTAGGTCACTCTGAATGGTAGCTCTGCTCTCAAGTGTATCTACTGGCCCTTCCAATTTGCTGTCATCAGCATGCCTGATGAGAACAGATTCCACACACTCCTCCAGGCTTTTGATAAGAGATGCTAAATAGCAGGGATCCCAGGACGGACATCATAGTACTCATCATAGGCATCCAGATAAGAGTATGACATCCATTACCCACTATCCTTCAAATCCAATTATCCATTCAGACAGTAAGTCTGATGATGAGCACTGGTACATGGAAAGCAACAGAAAAGTCATTTGGAAAAACAGTGGAAAATACTGGATTACTTTCTGGAAGCATTTAAGTCTTTAACACAGGCATCCTGAATGCCTTCAGGAAAGCTGTTCCACCACTTACCTAAGCATGAACTAGAGATAAATGCACTTTCCTTCCTCATAGAAAGATGAGCAGGAAAACCCCTAAACTAACAGTAGGTTCCAGACGTTTTTACTCAGAATCCAGCTTTTATCCCACTTCTAATTAACACAGCCCTTGATAACAACTTCAAGCATAGCTTCTTTCTAAGGATTAGCCTCTGATAGCTCTTCAGGGACTGTATTTTTTTCTTTACATTTTGTTATATCCTGTCGTCTGTGTGGATTTGTCAGACCCTGCTGGTTTAGCTCCTTATGGAGGATTTCCCCACTTTTAAAGGAAAGCAATGCAGTGAGCAGTGGTTATGACAATAAAAAACTATCTCCAACCATTTTTTAGTCTTACACACCCTCTTTTCTCATAATGATTGTGTGTGTTCAGGGTCTGCAGCAGTTGGCAAGGTCTCTCTTCTTTTTTCCCCTGCTCCAGAAGTGGATAGGACAAAATCAATCTCAAGGTACTGTGTTTTCATTTGGATCACAGGACACGAAAACTGTAATGTGATCATTTTATTTCAGCTGTAGAGTCTCCTTTTCACAACGTGACTTATCTGAATTGTTTGACTCACAGAGGATTTGAGCAGCCTGTTTTACGCTACTTTTAATGCAAGACACTCAAAATCCTTCTATCTTACGGGCTGTATTTACAGAGAACATTCCTAAAAGTATTCATTTGGACAATCTGGAGAATGAACGAGCTAAAGAGAAACACCAAGTTCTTCATTTTCCTGAGCAGAGAAATGATCAGTGAATAAAAGGAGAAAACTATTTTCAGATAAGTAAAAATTCTTAGAGATGCAGGAAAAACAGACATTAAACAGTGACCAAATTCCCATATAAGTTGCTTTTTTTGTTGTAGCTTTTAATGTGAAATTTTGAATGTCAAAAAAGAAATACAGCAGTGATGAGACCCTACCTGTTTGTTCTTTGCTGGCTTGAAACAATCTGGACAGACTGTGGCTCTAAATAGAGAAATGAAAATTAGCCAATAACCTTACAGATAAAGTAAAAAACAAACAAAACAAAAAACAGAGACAGACAGAAGCATAACATTTAATGGCCTTTGTACCAATATTTCCATCATCTCACAGCTTAGCAGATTTTTAAATCAATTTTATATATATGTAACACAAATGGAAGAAGCTGTGTATTGCTTGATCTAGAGTTAAATCACAAAGCATTATATGCCTCTTCTGCACGGACTAAACCAAATGCATCTCACTTTTGAGACAGAATGTACAAGCACATAAGTTTCTCTCTCAGTCCTTTTCAGTCCTTCTCAGTAAAGGTAATGATTAATGCTCTGCACTAAGTATGCTGACATCTTGAAATCTATACTTATAAGCACACTGCAAATTAGACATCACCAAATTAAAGACTCAAACTGTTACTTCTGGATAGGAAAATTCAACTTGCTATGGAAAAAAATATCCCCAGTTGTTTGGTGTCATTTGTGTTTTGCCTCTTCAAATGGAAATTCTTGGCTGTTTCACAAAAGTGAAAGTCAAGACAGTTAAACATTTTTTTTCTGAACTGTACTGTAGAGGAAGTTGCTCTTCCTATTAGTGAATTTCTGTGTACATGAGCAGAGATGATTTCTAGCCTGCAACACAGTTTATCAATTCTATAGACTACAGCAGACTATAAAGAAGTAGGTCTGACTTCTTGCAGCTTCTATAGAAACACCTTCCTGGACAGTCTGGGACACAAATCCCCTCTTCCAGAATTTAAATACAAATCTCCAAATATAAACACATAATAAAAGTCAATTGATCTTCTGTATCACACCGAGGGTCATTTTAGCACACCCACCTACGTATAATTGAGTAAGAAGGGCTTGAGAAAGGAGAAACTGCAGATGCCTAGATATCCCATCTAAAACTATACCTGGAGCAGGGGAGACAGCTCCAAGTTCAGACAATGTCTTACTTTGCTCTCATATCACTGTCATTACCAACACTCTGATAATTGCCAAATTTCCTTATTTACATTAAACCTAAAACACTGTCTAGGAAATACACCCACAGCTAGCTTTCTACATATGGAGAATGCCTGAGAAACTGCCATGTAATTAAGCTAAGCAATATACTTCAGAAAAATGTCCAGTCACTATTTAGTTATCCCATGAAGAGAAAGCAAATAAAGCAATATTATCAAGTTACAGAGCTGAGTACTTTACAGTTTTCTATTTTACAAATACTTCTTTTGGTGTACCAACATTGCCACCGTAACAGGCTTGGTATTAACATTTTTGAATGGCCACAAAATGGTAGTGAAAGGATGAGCTGAAAACAGGAGCTGCCAGGTTTCAGAGAAAGGAAGACCACTGCAGGAAACCAGAGCTGATCAAATAAAGTTAAGGAAATAAGAACAAAAATCAACTCAATTCAGAAAATTTGGTGTTTTTACAGGACTGCACTGTTTGGCTGTACTACTTTCTTTCTTTTTTACCTAGTCTTGAAGACTGAAAGGGAAAGAAATTCAGCAAATACTGACAACCATTTCTTCTAATACCAGGTCATCAAGCATGCATTCCCTCACCACTGTGCCCCTATCCAACAGATATGAAGGATGCAGTTACTGAAAACAAAGAAGGTGGCAGATCAGGCATTCACATGTTGCCAGATGAGATAAAACCAGGGAAATCTATAAAGGTTGCAAAGGAAATCTCTAGTTTCCTGAGATGAAGCCACTATGCAACACAGAAGTCTGAAGGGGAGCCTCCTTCTATGCTAGGTTTGAACTTGCACTAGGAGCAGGAGAGATTAAATTCAGTGAAACACAAATTTTCCAGGAAGCATCAGCAAACAGGAAGACTGAATCTAATTATCCAGGATATAATTACTGCTAGATTTTGAGAAATCAAGACTAAATTCACAGAAATATTCTGCTTCTTTGTGTTAAAGAAGGATTTATACGGTAGATACTCTACAGGGCCAGCCCAATGACCGTGTGAAGTGGCCAGGAAACTTCTATTTCTTCTCACCCATCCATGAGAAGGATGAGAGCAGGAAAACCTAGGCATGATCTCAAAAGGTGCCCCTACCACCCTCATTGATACGGCTATATTGAAAAGGGTGATGAGTTTGAAAAGGGCTGAAATTCAACAGCTGACCTGAATGTTCTCCTTCCACTTCAAATCAAAATTCATGACGATTTTCTTCGGTGGATTTAAAGCACAGAATTGACCAGATAGAAATGGAGTAGCTTTAAGCTCTGCAGCTTTATCTGAATATGAGGAAGCTTAATCACAGTCCCCATTCTAGCTTATTAACACTGCATATTCTCATCTGTAGCAAATCCAAACCAATGAAGTTGTACAATATTTAGATAAAAGATCTTACATTATATATCTCAAAACTTACAGGAAATGGCACTCCTCATCTGTTTCTGGGTGAGCAAAGACCACGCTAACTTCAAACAAACTCTACATTAAAAGAAAAAAAGGGTATAATATTTTGTTAAACAAGCCAGGAGGATATTCTCGCATACTGTAATGGTAGGAAAACAGTAACGAGGTAGACTAAAGAGGAAGTAATACACTTATTCTACAATATAATATAAAGAAATACATTTAAACTTGACCCATAATGCCATTTGCATTTCTGAAGTACTCAAAGATGATCTCAGAATACTTCAAAAACATGAGTGACCTATACAGCATAGATATTGGCCTCATTCTGTACAGGGAGAACTGAGTCAGAGACAGTATATACTCAAAGCCTATTATGGTCACTAAACACACCTTCTGGGAAAGCAGTTCTTAGCGTGGAATAAAGACAAAAACCCTGTAGCACTCATCACTGTAGAATTTTGTCAGGGGCTTCCTTGGCAATGACTGGATGGCCCTGGGGCAAAGAAAGGCAACATGTCCTAGTGGACTGACAGCTAGACTAGAAACTACTGTAATCTCAATTCTACCCCCAATTCCCTCTTTGGCCTTGGGCAAACAACACTCATTACTTCTGTTCTTCAGATACAAAGTGTATCTCAAGAGGGTTAATGGAAAGACTGGCTAATATTCAAGTGGCTTGTAGGTAAAGAACACTAGAACATAACTTTCATGGTACAATGGAGCCTTAAGTGCCTAGTGCCTGCCTCGCAGGGCTTTTGCTAACTTGGTACGTAAGAAGCTTGTTTCTTCTTGGATCATCTTCAGGGTGACTGGGTGACTCTCCCTTCACTAAGACAAAACAGATGCTTTCAATTGGCACTTCTGGGAAAAGACAATCTGTAATGACAATGGAAGCTGACAAATCAACTTAAAGACTGAATGACTCCAGTCATGGCATCAGTCCCACAGCTGATGACAGTAACTACAGACTGCTTTGTCCTCAGCAGGACTTTTAGCCACGCTTACAGAGATTTTACAGTCAAGATGATAGCATTTCTGGATCTGTCTGACAACTTCTGAACGTTGCATCCAGCCAATGCATTTCAGAAACACTTCAGGAATGTCTGACAGAATTCAAAAGTTAAACTGTGGTTTGAAAAAAATATATTCCTCTTTCTTGTTCACTAGCACTGCAAGTTCCAGCATGCCTATCTCTAGCAGTCATTGAAGTGTACTAAGACTACTCTTTCCTCCTTTAGTACATTTCAGAAATATATTCTATATGTAGAACTTAACATGTTAATAACCCTTACAGTTCATCTCACAAAGCAGTAACAGTGCTGACAGTAAGGGGAGAGCAAAGAAGGAAAATATTAAGAATAAGAATGAATTAACCTCTGGAAAACAGAGATCCTGAAACACTAAAAAACTGGAAAAGCCTCATTGATTAAGGCAGAGTGGCAGCCCAAGAGCAAGAGTATTAGCAAAATACTACAATGGTCCCATTGTACACAGTGATCTCTGTGTACAGAAATGAAGATTGGTCCCCTTGTCATTAAGACTAGGAGATCTCGGGTTAAAAAAACTCCTTTCCTGCCTCTTCCTGCACTGAAGGTAAGTACAACTTTTCTGTTAATGAGGGGGGAAAAAAAAGCATATATATTTCCATATAAAAAAAAACCAACACGCAGAAAAGAAGTGTTTTCTTATTTATACAACACAATACCTTTCCATCAGCGGGAAAGCCCAACTCCTCTGACAACTGGGGATGAATAATCCACTTATAAGCTTCTTTCAACTGAACAATATCTTCCTTTGCCAAGGAGAGGCCCAGTTTTCTGAATAACACATGTAAAGAAATAATAACTTGCACAGAAGTCCATCAAAGATAGATAACATGATATTTCAACACAAACTTACAAGTAACTAGTTGCAGGTGAGCAAGCAATACACAAATAAAAAGGACAAATATGCTAAGCATATTGAACACACCATGAAAGAAAGGCTGTTGCAAGGGCTCTTCTAATTGCAATTAATCTTTAGTTTGAATTAATAAAAAAAGGTGTTGAAGAAGCATTAAGGTCAGAGCAGGATTCCAGGTAAGATGCCTCTTGGTAAACACATAAAACACATGCATGCTGACACTACTCAGTATGTATGTATACCCATACATTTAAAGTAAATCTCGGTCCATTAAAAGGAACAGTTCTTGTTTCTTTCTCCAGACAGATCAGTGAGATGATCAGGGGTCACGTAAGTATTTATGTTAATAGCAGAAAGATAGAAGGTACATGCAAATGGAGCTAGTATTATCTCAACATCCTTCTTAAATCAACATCCAGTTCAACTTTAGTAAAAACTTTGTATACAGATCTAGCAGAGCAGCACCCCTGCTACTTGCTAAGTATCCTTTCATTCAGGTTCCAGATAAGATAACAGCACTTCTGCCCAGTTTCTGTTTGCTACTGTTTCTTTCATTACCCACTTAAGAATACGTTTTCTTTCCTGTGTAAGAGAACAGGCCATAGTTTTACCACAGATCAAAAGTTAGCAAAGCATTTTCAGAGTCTACCTGGAGAAGAGGTTAGAAAGAGATAGAAAAATCCTTTGTTTTAAAGCAAAACAAACAAACAAACCCACAACATTAATGTAAGACATTTTTCTGTTGTTAAAGGGATGATTCAGTCATGAAGTTCAGCAGACGGAAACTCCAAAAGGGAAAATGCCCTGATAACAATCTCAGCTGACCTTGCTGGGAGAGCTCAAAAGACTCTGTAGGTACAAGATCAAGCCTTGATTTCTATGCAGAGAAAATTTAAAAGGAGCAGATGCTCGTAAGAATGCCAGTATATGATTTCAAACCCCATGTTAGAGAACTTGCAGAGCAAAGTGCAATTCCTTCTACACGATCAGAACCAACGATAATATCTGCCCTATAGCAGTTAATCCTCTCTGAAGCAATTTAATTAAACAATGACTTTAAAATTAGTCTCAAAATAGGAAGAGATTCATCTTTTACTCTGGCTTTCTATGAATATCTTGAAATTCTACTTCCGTTCCAGATGGCTTCCACCAAAGAATAATCCAGTATCCTCAGCTAACTTGGAGACAAATGGATTTCTTTCTTCTTGCCACAAACACAATTTATCCATTCAGAGTGGCTCTGCATGTTCTCATTTGGCAGGGAATAACAGAGTCCTGGATTAGACAAATAATCACCCATTTAAATTTCTTTTCAAAACACTGAGGATAAAAGAGAGGTATGTAACTTGCTCTCACTATGCTACTATCTGACCTTTCACCACTATCGGACTAACAATTTTCAGTCACTATTAATGTAAGCTAAACCTCATAGAGTGGCAAAATGAAAAGGTCTGTATTTCATTTGTCTTCGGGGCATAACGAGATTCTGGTTCACAGATGGTATCATGACCCATCTCAGAACCATTATGTTCATTAAAAGCTGTACAATTGTACAGACAGCCTCCACTTCAAACTGAAATGCCACGTCCTAGCTATAACCACAATACAAGGCAGATAGATAAGAAACTGACTAAGATTAAACTAGGATACAAAAAACAACCCAGATGCCACCTTATCCCTTGTAAGCATTATGTAAACATGACAATAATATCATAACAAGACTATAAAATTAACCTCTTGTCTGCTCAATATTTGTACAATTAGCAAAGAGGTCTTACCAGACAGACAGCAAAGGCTATGGAGAATTAAACGAAGCAAAACAAAAAATCATATAGAATGACTTGGGTGGAAAAGAACCTCAAAGACCACCTAGTTTCAACTCCTCTGCCATGGGCAGGGTCACCAAACACTAGAGCAGGCTGCCCAGAGCCACATCCAGCCTCCAAGAATGGGCATCTACAACCTCTCTGGGCATCCAGTGCATCACCACCCTCTGAGGGAAAAACTTCCTCCTAACATCCAACCTAAATCTCCTGTTTTAGTTTAAAACCATTCCTATTCACCCACGTAACCAGCCGTTCCCCTTTGTGTTTATAAGTTCCCTTCAAGTACTGGAAGGCCGCAATGAGGTCTCCCCAGAGCCTGAACAAGCCCAGTTCCCTCAACCTTTCCTCATAGGAGAGGTGCTCCAGCCCTCTGATCATTTTAATGGCCCTTTTCTGGGCCCATTCCCAAGAGCTCTGCATCTTATTTGTGCTGGGAGCCCCAGGCCTGGTCACAGTACTCTAGATGGGGCCTCACAAGAGCTGAGTAGAGGAGGACAATCACCTCCCTCTCCCTGCTGACCACTCCTTTTTTATTGCAGCCCAGGACACTGTTGGCCTGCAAGCGCACTCTGCTGGCTCATGTCCAGCTTCTCATCCACCAGGACCCCCAAGTCCTTCTCTGCAGGGCTGCTCTCCATGAGTTCTTCCCCCAGTCTGTATAAGTACCTGGGGTTGCCCCTGCCCAAGTGCAGCACCTTGCACTTGGCCTTGTTGAACCTCATGAGGTTCACATGGGCCCACTTCTCCAGCCTGTCCAGGTCCCTCTGGATGGCTTCCCCTTCCCTCTAATGTGTCGACTGCACTGCTCAGCTAATATAAAGCATTAATATAAATATATATCAATATAGCACATTCCAATTCTGAATTTAATTTTGAATAGCTTTAAACATACAAAGTAAATTGAAATCTTAGCCAAGAACATACGAAAGTGATTCTACATATTCCACAACTGTTAGTTGAAGTACCCTTAAATGAAAGTAACTGTTTTGATCTTAAAATACGACATGAATTGCTTGCTCAAAAATTTTTCTTAACATAAATATTGCAGGAGGTCCACTGCATTAAGTAGTATCTCACGTCAACTATGCTGAAAAGAAGTCATACTAAGAGTACCTCTGCTTTCACTGACTCTTTGGGACACTCTAGTAGACATGATGTGAGAGCTGCCAAAAGAAATTACTCACCCCGTTTCCTGTTTTACCAGCAGCCAAGCAGCATGCTGTATGTCATCAGCCAAGCCCACGAAGAAGAGAGAGAAAAAATGCAAGTGAAATTAAAGCTCAAAACTTCAACGGTTTGAGAAACTGCTAGCAAAATAATAACAATAACAACAATAATAAATTACAGTTGAGAAAAACACAGTTCAGTCAGGAAGAATTAGGATTTAAAGTTGGCTTTTGCTTTAGGAGTGAAAAGATAAAATTAGTGTTTGTTCTTTTCTTCAGAGCCTGACTAAAATTCCCCTTCTCTGCATGTAAGAGCTCTTCCTTGCTCTATTACTCATTCTCCCAACACTACACTCACAGAAACAAACGTAAGCTTTTGGGGAGTAGAAAAATTAATCGATTTTTCATCATATCAATCGGAAGCTTAACACATTTGCAAAACAAATAATTACATGGCAGAGAGAGTGTACAATCCTCACACGAGATACCCTATGTAATTTAAATCAGTTCCTAGGACAATCTGACATATGTGGAACTGTGGGCAACAAAAAGCTGTCAGAGGAAAAGACCTGAAGATAATTTTTTTTGCCCATTATGCTAAGCTAAGTTTTCTTGTTTCACAAATATTTGAACATTTTGGTATTTTTCTCTTCCACTTGCTGATTTCTGAAGTGTTAGTCAACACTGTCCTTCCAAAGCTATTCTGTCATATTTTTCTCCCTGTTCTCTAACTCTTCGAAAAAGCTCTCACGTTTATGTGCTCTTCCTCTACATCTCCATTTATCACACCTGAAATTTCACCCTACATTTTGAAGGAACAAGTATATACGCTGAAACACGTAAAAATGCAAAATAACTCCCTACTTTCTTTTTCTTTCTTTTTTTATTTTTTTGTAGAACAGCTCTTCCATTTGAGAATTAATTGAAGATAAGCAGGTAAAGCTGAAGTTGTTGCGACTGCAGTATCTATAAACACTACAAGTTTAAATCCTGAATACAGAAAAAGCTAAAGTCTGTTTCCATCCTACAATGGCAAAAAATTAGGCTTCCCTTGCTGATAGCATTAGTTCAGCACTAAAAAAATTCCACCCCTTTTGAAAACTTTCCTAGTGATACAGAATATACTTGCACATTTGGCTAAACTAAAACCAAATCAGTATTACTGAGTACTATGAGCATTCAGCCTGCTACCAGAGAGACCCTGGAAATGACACAAAAAGCAATGGGAAGTCCCAGATCTCTGAAACAAAATGAATACATTTCTAAGACATCGGTTTACAAATGGACAATCAAGACCCCTCAAATCCCATCTAGCTTTAAAAACAAATCAGGTTGCAATAAAAGCACTTTGAAACCTGTTATTAACACTGTAACTAGAACTGATAGCCTAATTCAAGTGCAGCTAGAACATACAGAGAAATGAAAACAAGTGCCTAAATAGATGGTATTTGAAATTTGATCTGGTATACTTAAAAAGAAATAAACACAAAAAACAACAAAACAGAGTTAGCATCCGTAATAAAAAAAACAAAGAAACAACAACAAAACCAACACCAAATAAACGACATACTTGTTCTTAAGGTAATCATGAACCCTTTCCCTGAGGATTGCCTTTTAGAGCACACCACTTAGTTAAGGAGACACAAGCAGAACATGGAAAAGACAAAGAACAGAAGGAAATACTACTACTAGAAAGCTGAAAGGTCTATTGGTACCAACACTGAGATTCACTAACAATTATTTATTCCATACCATACAAAGGAAACAGACCTGATCTGAGGATCTTGAGCAGACTCCACCTCATAGTCTCCTTTTCATTTCCCAACCGACCTTCTGTTGTTTTGTACAAATCCTTCATGAAGAACCACTTCTTCAGCTCCAGATATACTACTTTGAATGGAAAGTTTCCAAGAAACACTATTTGCTTTACATGAGAGACCATAAAAAAGTTCAGGGATGTCACAAGGACTGTATCCAACCTTGTGCTTAGAGCACAAGCAGTTATGACATCAGACAAGGTTGCACAGTGCTTTATCCAATCAGGTCTTGAAAACTTTCAGTAAGGAAGACTGCTGCACTTCTCTGAACAACCTCCTCTAACGCCTGTCTTCAATCCATGCTTTATAAATACTTCTCATGCTCTGCTGCCCATCTCCAGCAGCCTTACATACCTCAAGAAACATAACGTGGCAGGCTTCTTTAAGACAATTCTGCCCAAGAAAGAGGATTTTGAACTTAGGTGTCACAACCAACAAATGAGACTCAGCAGTACAACATTTAACAATAGTTGTACCAGAGGTCGAAAGGAGAATTAAAATTACCACTGCTAAGAAATGATAACAGAAAAATAGAAAAGTAAGCACAAAGAAGCCACAGCCTTCAAATCAGTGCAATGCTACCAGATTTGAACAAAATTTAAAAGGAAAACGAAATCAAAGACGTCCAGTGAGCACTGTTCATGTCAAAGCTTCCAAAAAACATATCTTCCCCAAACTTTGCTCTGGAAAGCAAAGAATCACTCCGATTTGTATTGACATATCGATCCCATATGATGATGTATTGCTTCTTTTTATTAATTTTTCAGTGATTTAAGCACTCTGCAATGTATTAAGAATGCCCTGCACAGAATCACAAGATGGCTTGGGCTGTAAGGAGCCTCAAAGATCATCTAGTTCCAACCCATCTGCTACAGGCAGGGTTGCCAAACCACTAGATCAGACGCTGTATCAGGTTGCCCAGGGCCCCATCCAATCTGGCCTTGAACATCACCAGGGACAGAATATCCACCACCTCTCTGGGCAGCCTGCTCCAGAACCTCACCACTCTCCCAGTGAAAAACTCCCCCAAAATCTAAACTAAATATCCTCTCCTTTAGTTCAAAACCATCCCTCTTGTACTGTTATTGTCTATGCACGTAAAAAGTTGATTTCCTTCCTATTTATAATCTTTCCTTAAATACTGCAAGGCTGTAACAAGATCTCCCTGGGGCCTTCTCTTCTCCACACTGAACAAGCCCAGCTCCCTCAGACTTTCTTCATAGAAGAGGTACTCCAGTCCTCTGATGATCTTCATGGTCCTCATCTGAACCCTCTCCAAAAGCTCCTGTTTTCCCCTGTTGAGGGACCCAGACCTGGATGTAGTACTCTCTGTGGCCTCACAAGGGCAGAACAAAGAGGGACAGTCACACTGAAAACCCACTTTACTAAACTGAAGTTAACCAGAATTTTAACTTTGACCTCAAATGGCTTCTCCAAGGGGTCCTCAGTTCTTGTAAAGTTGATATAGGACACAGAAAATCTGCATAAGGTTTCCAGTTCAACGAAGTGCCTATCAGTGCAAAGGCAATTAATAGAAAAAATAAAAGAAACTCCCCTAAAAACTCCTTACAATGAAGCAGCAACACTATTCTCTGTTCTTCCTTTACTAATAACAATGACAGCACATTGACAGTATAATGACTAACTGATCCAGTATTGTCTACGTGTGGTCTGAACATCCAATCTCACCATTCTCACAGAAGCTGAATTTCAAAGTCATGCTGTTTGGCTTGAAACAACAATAATTGAAAATTATGATCAGTAGTTTCCAACCAGTGGACTGCAGACTGCTAACACAGTCAGAGAAAGGTGACCCTATACACTTGTCATACAACCATCACACACAATAAACAAAAATCACTTCATATCTCCAAGTAGTGAAGATCAACTTTCCTTTTTAACTGCTTCCTCTAGCCTAAATTACATCAGAATAACGTATTTTGTCAAGGAAATAAGGAAGAGGTTGGAAAACGTATCAAACTTTTAAGAGCACATCATCTTTTGGTTGAAATCAGAAGGAAACACGTCATATACAATTTTAATATGCTGACAGAGGAATTCAATTAAAAAAATGTCTTCCTTTGGTACATCTAAAAGAATGAGGGAACCTTAAAAACTGTGCCAGAAGTACTACAGGGAAAGAGAGATGGTGGAGAAACCACACAGACTTTGTACGTAATACAAACATCAGCTCGTTACTGAGCAAAATTTATATAGTAGTGTTGATGGAATACTGTTTACTCAAATTCAGTGTGATTCATTACACTGCATATGTAGACAGTATGAATAAGGCTACTTCACAAAATATCTTGAGGTATATTACAAGCTTGCTTGAGTAAAATCATAAATAAAATGAGTTTCCAATTGAATTTCCTTGAACGTATATCTAAACTAGAGAATATGACCATGCCTAGAAGTCTGCCACCAAAAATACCAATTTAAACAATCATATGTGTCTTGATTTAAAGCACACAGTGTGTTTGGTAATCAGTTGGGTGGCCAATCTCACTCCCTTTCCTTGTTTTATGAGAGCAGAATCGGAAACTAGAGAAAACTTATGCGTGCTACTAACCGTGCTAAAGTAAGACCACAGGACAAATTTTTCCTCCTCTCTACTGACTTCAAAGTTAAAGATAATTAAAGGGGATTTTAAATTACTTTTTCCTTCAGTTAAGAGGAAACAGTAGATTAGGGTGCTGTGAGTACACAAGTCAAAAGATCCCCAACTATAAATCACATTCAAACAATCCCTCTACTCGTGCCTTAATTCCTCAGCTCTGCCCTTTCCCAGTTGAATGCAAAGCAGGGGATCAGATCCCTCTACTTCATAATTACATTATGTTTGTGAAGTGGTTTGAAAATGAAAGATCTCATTACAGAACTCAAGCCTGCAGGGCAACACTTAAAACCAAACATATTTCTGAAATACACTAGCACAGGCACTGTATTGATTACAAGCTGCAGGATATTATTCTGATGCTATCTGAGGAATCACAGTGGCAACTGTTGAAACACCATGTGCAATTCCATCCACAGCACTTTTTCTCCGTATTAGAGAAGAGCTTAGAGATGGGGAATTCCATGATGAGGTATACACAGCCCTACAGGGAGTAATGACTACACATGCTATTTGCATCAAGGTCCTTGCAGCAAGTATGAGGATGACAGATCACAACTGAGACTACAGACACAGCTAACAGTCATGCTTTTGAAGGGCATGACTCCCTTCATATTATAATGGGAACATAAACTCAAGACTCCTGTATTTATGATTTACTTCAATCAAACATCCTACTTCTAGAAAGAAGTGATAACTTCTGTGCACTACAGATACAAATACTAAGAAAACATGCATTTTATGCCTCTCTCTTCTTCAGTTCCTATCCCACGTTTTAGGATTAGCAGGATGACAACTGGCAAATTAGTTGAAGGTAGTATTTAAAGACAGTTCCTTATTTTTTTTTAAAGTAACTCTGAGAAAATCTGCATGTCATATAGAAGGTCACTGGGAGGAGGAGGGCTATCTCTGGGGTGCCCTTTTATTCTAAAATTATGTATGTTCTTGCAGAATGCAACTCAAAAACTTTAAAGCAATATTTAACAAAAGTTCAACACAAAGCATCTTGAAATACACCCACTTCTATCACTTGCTGCTTTCCTGTAACCATAAAGTGGGAACAGGTTTTAGCAAAAATTATTGAAGGTGGTAAACGAAACCCTAAGGTTTTAAGTAAGTTCTTTCTCACCACCGCTATCAACCATTTTCACCTCCTTGGTTAGAGCACAACTATACAAACAGTTGATTTAGCATTTGGCAAGGCTGAGGACATGGAATAAAAACAACAGAAGAAACCTTCTAATGCAGCTCTCAGCTGACTCAAAACCGTTTCCAAATAGAACAAATATATTTCTGGAGCTTCCCATTCATTCATCTTATTCAACTCTGGACCCAAATCCTATCTTTTAGTGCTTTGGGTGTACCAAGCACTGTAGTACTCTCTGTTTGCTTGAACGTAAGAACAAGAAACCTCATGTGGAGCAGATGGACAGGTTAAGAATTACATCATTTCACTCTCTTCATTAAGTTAATAATTTACTGCACTTAGAAGAGAGTTATCATAAAGTAATAAATCTGTGTTTCTACTAAATCCACTTGCCAAGATAGTTTTCCCATTCCACAATCTCAGGGCATCATCAAGATTTCAATCAGCAAGACGAATTCTTTGAAGCATATTATTAGGTTTTGCTTCCACTTGCAGCCAAAACTGCCTCAAAGCAGTCAGAAACGCCCTACTTGTTCAGAGCAGAACAGCAGTAAGCTAGAAGTGCAATGCAAGAACACCCTCTACCGAGGTATTATGGTAAAGACCCATAAGAAGGTTGCTTCACAGTTAAGATTTTTCTTTTCTCACCTCTTAGTTATAAGCTACGAGGAAAAATATATATCTTAAAGCTAGATAAACTATAACAGTCAAGCCACATATGAATAATGGGAATGAATTAAAAGCTTAATAACAAGAGAGTTGCAGTTGAGACTCAAGCCAAAAGACTGAGTTTATCATTTTCTTTTTCCCTCACAGACACTACAAGGAATAAAAGTTCCCTCCTGGAACTGGAAATTGAAAAGATGCAGTCATTGGCACCCTGGAAATAGCAGGGATTCTCTCTATTTTAAAGGTTACACTGCGTTGGTTAACTCTGAGCACAAACTTGAGGTAATTCTGATCAGCATTTGGAGTTCTACACATGCACGTGTCCACATACTTAATTAGCCTAAAAGTATTGAGGTTTTTTTGCTGCAGTTTTGGGGGTTTTATTTTTGTATTGTATTTTTGTATTTTAATAAATCTCATTTCTTGGATGATGATAAAATGAAATGAGAGTAGTAAGACAGAAAGAAAGAGCCATTTTGCTCTGGCATTATTTTGCCAGACACAGTTGCAGCCGAAGTGACCAGCACAATGGTGCTTTGTTTCAGATGGGAAGTAGGCAGTCTGATGTGTAATCAGAACATACATCAGCACAAGGTACTACACTGGTGTTTGCTTGAGATGTAAGAACTAACAATACTGCTGAACACAACAACCTGTGCAGAATGACAGCTAACCTCATCACAGACTTACATGCAAATCCAAGTGGATCTATACTACTCTCTGACATATTCACTCAGGTTTATACTGCTAGGTCTTAGTACAGGAGGCATCTATCTTAAGGAGTTACATGTTGCTTTTTACAAGAGAATTTCTGAATTGCTTCATCACTTCATTGTAGAAAGCAAGGTAACGTTGTAAAACATCAATTACCAATCAAGTTTTAATAGGCCTAATATTCCCCCTCAATCTTCAAAAAAATTACCAGGGGTACATATGCATCCATGCTATCACGATCTTATTAAATGACTGAAAAATAAACTATTTAACACTTAAATTTAAGTTAACAATTTCTAACAATTTAAGTTAGGAGTTGATATCAAAACAGTATTTTACAACAACTGCAGTGTTCAAAATCCAGACTTTCAACAATGCCAAAGACGGGTGACCACCAAAATATGCATTTTTACAGCATTTAAAATGCTGTGAAGTTAAAGAGTTCATCTACAAACTTCTTCATTCTTACTCTGAGCTATCTATTATTATTTATTTCAGGAAAGGCACCAGTTGTGCTGTTCTTTCTCTAAGATCCTCTTTTATTTTTTGGATGTAAAGTAACTCCCAGGCTAAATGAAAACTCAGATACATTATTAATTAATACAATGCTTAGCAAAAAGGGAGAGCAGACTACACTTCCAGCAAGCTTTGCCATTTTTTTTGAACAACAGCAATTAAAAATCAAACTACCTCCAGCCTGTACCTTCACCAGTTATCTTCTTTAATAAGTGTTTAATTTATGAAGAAATATCTACAAAAACTTACCTCCCTGACAGAAAGCTGTGGGGGTAGTGACACAGAAAATACAAAACTGGTGAACTGGTAGTCAGCAGAATTAACCTTTTCACAAATCTGGAAAAGAAGAATTTTAATATTGAACTACAGCAATGGAATAGAGTTGGTAATTTTTTAGGATCTTATTTATTCTAGCATAAACACTGAGAATCCATATTAATATGCATTCAGATAGATGCCAAACATACAAATTAGACTAACCCCTAAGGAAGCTTAAACACACATGGAGAAAAAAATAAAATGAATGCTAATAAAGGCTAATTATTAGCTTTCAGGATGAAATCAGCACCTCTGATAAAGAGATTTCCTTGAGAGAATCAGGTTTTGTGGTGCCTTAATAAATGAGCTCGCACACGAGAGTTTTGTGAGATTTTCCATTGCTACAAAAGAGCATAACTCTGAAACAAGTCTTAAAAGTAGGTTCAGTGAAAATGTATGCACTCTTCCAATGGAAACAAAAAAAAGAAGCATCCAGCATTTCAACAGAATCTATGTACTATGCTCCCATAGCCCTGTTTTTAGATCTATTCATGGTATTAAACCAAATTTGTTTCTACCAAAACTCAGTTGAACATCTCAAATGCAATGGCATGCATTCTCTAACTAATATTTTTGTTTGTTGCATAAGCAATTGTATTGTTTAGAGATGATATCTGCAACACGCATTGTGTCCATACTCCGGTTTTCCTCACTATCTGTTGTACCATCAAACATATTTTCTTCCTTTGCAGCTTTCTAAATAGTCCTATGTGGTAATGAAACACTCCTATATTAGAAACATACAGTTAAACTGAATAGCACAGCATATGATGCTTCCTCATTTTGCCTTACATGACAAAAAGAGATCATCATTTCCAGTGAGGTTTCACTTGTACTCTAAGCTGCTAGCCTAATTACAAAAATATGCTCCTGTCTGTCATTCCATTGTACATATACTGCTGTTTTTGAAGTTACATTATACCAAACCTCAGATAAAACATGGTCACAGAAACAAATGTTATTTCCGAGCTGCAGAATAGGTATGCAAATGCTATGACAGCAGTATATAGCTGAATGGCACCATCTACAACTCAAATATCCAAAACAGGTAAATGTTTCAGTTTGGTTTGCTCCCTTTTTCAACTGTTTAACTGTACAGTGTTTCTAATCACTAGATCTACACTGCAGGCCCCAACACATAAAAGCTAAAAAGTACACATATAGATTAAGAACTGACAATTTACCTTTTTAACAAAGTCAATCTCGCAGAACTCCTGAAGGATTCCCAAACACACACTGCAAACCTCCATGGCCAAGTTCTCCACAGCAGCATTATGATCATTATCCAAAGGAATCTGACCGAGCACTTCATCCTGGTTCAGATTGTCAGGCCCTTCTTCTGTGTATCCAAGTCTGAATCGTTTACAAGGTGGATCAGCTACATCAAAGCAAGCTGTGTCTTCTTTTTCTTGATTCCCTTTCAGGAACTGTTTCAAATCCTTCAACAAATCCTAACACAAACGGAAGGATTCTACTGTTGTTGACTTTTCCTCTTTTACTCAGTGCCGTAAAAAGCACTTACAAACACAGGTTTAAAAGGCAGAAGAAACCACACGTAGCTTTAGTCTCTGTGTATGTAATTAACAGCTTGTAAAATATACCAAAAAGACACTTCTGGTGTACTTTACATATACATTTTAAAATAAAAAGCTCCAAGCTGTCAAAATGTTACCCCAAAAAATGATTTTCACTGAACAGACTTTACTGTCCAAGAACACTGGAAACATTTTACTTGCAGAAATGCATTTATCTTCAGCCTCACCACTATTAAAAGAAATAGGTGTTTATTGCCTTTTTGCCATTCAGACTACCTAAGAAACTCCTCTAACAGAATTAGCCCAGATGATGAATAGAGTTGGCTACCATGAGAAGAAAATTAGAGCAGATAAAACAGGATGGTGAAATTAAACATGCATGACAAAGTACATGTCACATTCATTCATGTAATGAGAGGCTTATGAATATTCACGGATACGACGGTGAGGAGAGAGAATTAACCAGATATCTGAAATTTAGGAAGGATGACAGGTAGAGGTAACACATGGTTCAGAAAAAAGATTTATTAAAACATCTTCAATGACAGCAATTGCTGTGTTGTTGCAACTCAGATGAAAACGGGGTAAAGCTGCAAAAGAATGACAGAAGGCACACAGAACACTTCCCAACAGATTGACAGGAAAATGAAAGAGGATAAGAAAGATGTGAAAGGATTCTGAAGAGTCTAGATTTGAATGAAACCGAAACAATCAAGGCAAACACCATAAAACACAAGCATAAGGCCAGGTACATAGAAATAATGGGCCTATATAATGAGAACTCTAAGAATGAATATGGTGGAGGAACAAATAGCCAAACACAATTTGAGAAGCATATCATATAAGAACACAGGCAAGACTCATTGTGCACAACTGGGAAAAAATCTGCAGAATGGTGAATTTCATCAGGAAGGTCAGCTAAACAGGGTGCCTAGTAATGTAGTTTGAATGAAGACCAAGGAGTTATGCTTCACCTGTGCCATTCTTTTGCTACAACCTTCAGTTGAGGGTTGATTCTGAGGGTTGATCTGGGAAGATGGAGGAAGCATGAGGCGAGAAAGTTTGGTGCCTTCCCTGAATCAGCTGCAGCGATGTAGAGCCCCTTCACTACTTACTGCATTAATGGAAAAATGAAGGAGGGAACAGTGGCTCTGTCCTATTGACAGGGGTTTCCAGGGAACGTACAGCAACTTAACGAACTGAACACCAAACTCATGGCAATTCTTATCCTACACCACTACTGTAGATCCTCAGATTTGTACAGTTTAGCAGTCATTTCTCTTGCCTCATTTTGTAAAGAGATTTCCTCGCGAGCAGAGTCTGAGAATACAAACAACATCCTTCTCCTCCAAGAAGTGTACAAATAATATTGCATTCACAAGGTCACGAGTTGTAATTAGAAATAACACAATGAACAAACCTTGCATGGATGTCTATAAAGCGTCTGTGATCCCACACGGCAGAACCTGAATATGCATCGTGGACACGTGCCAGCGCCCAGCAACAGCTCAACAATCGGTCTGTCCTTTTCTGTTAGAGAAGACATGCTAGATAACCCTAAAACAAACAAACAAAAAAATAGGCTAACGATAAACGCAACTCAGCAAACCGAGAATAGAGGGATTCATTCAACTCCCAGGGAGGTAGCCATGGTGCAGGGAAGAGCCCCTTAAAGCCCAACGCAGCAGCAGGCCGCACGCCGCCCCACAGCTCGGCCCGCCCGCAGCCACGGCCCCACGCAGGCGGCAGCCGCGGCACAGCCCGGCGCCGCGCGGGGCGGAGCGCGTCGATAGGGGCGGAACGCGGAGCCCGGGGCCGGAAGGCCGCCGGCTCGATCGCTCGGCGCTGCGGTTGCCGCCTGCTGGGGGCGGGCGGAGGAGCGCGGCGGGCCGGGGCTGCGGACAGGCGAAGATGGCTTCGCAGCCGCCGCCTCCCAAGCCCTGGGAGAACCGGCGACTGGCGGGCGGCGTGGCGCCCGCCTTCCAGTGAGTGTGCGCTCCGAGCCTGGGCCTCTCCGCGCACGGCGGGGTCGGCCTTCGCCCCTTGCGGGCGGCCGAGCTCAAAGGTCGGGCCTGGCGCGGCGTCAGGCCGAGCGACGACCGAGGGCTGTGTCGGGCCGGGTTGTGCGGGGCGGTGTGGGGCCGTTCTTTCGGAGAGGGAGTAGGGTGTGGGGGAACGTCAGCTGGAAGGGTGCTGTGGGCTCAGCGGCAGTCTGTGGAGAGCCGAGGACTTAAGGAGGTGGAGGCGGACGTGTTTAGCAAAGCTGGGTGTGTTGCCACAGTGCGAAAAAAATGCTGTTGTTCATTCCCGAGGATGCGGTGTGTGCTCTCCGTGGGAGAGGGGCTGTGTGTTGCCGTCCCTAGCAATGGAAAGATGAATGTCTTCTCCACCAGAAAACAGAGTGTACTGACTCGGAAGGACGCTGTGCCAAACCAACTTAAATGAGAAATCAAGGAAAGCTTGATGGCTGAAGATCGGGCTTGTTTTCCACTTGGTGCTCTAGGTTGAGCCGAAACTGGGCTAAAGGTTACATCCAACCTGATGCTGGTTGTAACATCCTGACAAACTTTATGCTCTCATTGCAGGCTGAAGCTTGCTGAGCGTGAGGTTTGATGTTAACTTTTCTTATGATGTTATCTAGCCCATTTTACTTTACTCCAAGCATCTTAAAAGTGAGCTGTCGTAAGCTGTTTTGGGTGGGGGGGTACCCCCATCTTCTGTGGTAGTAACTTCTTAATTTTGCTTCTGTTAAGTCTAGTTTGGAAGAAGCAAACAGTGTAAAGATATAAATATTACGCTTCACTTTAGGTAAACCTCTTACATTTTGCTGTGGGGAAAGTTGTTCCTTGTCATACGTGTAAGTAGTAAAGCAAATGTGATTCAGTATAGAAAACAGCAGTAGTTGGACAACCACTTGATGGAATTCAGATGCCAACCTAGTACTTGCAGGGAGCTATTACAAAGTAAACTGGCTGAAACTTACAGGTTGCAAAGGGCTAGAAGTTTATTAAATTAAAAAAAAAAAAAAGTAAATGAGTTCATGGTACATCTCTCTGCCAACTGTTAACGGTTTTAGATTCAAGTGTTTAGCTTTGGTGTTTGGCTGCCAGGTTCTTCAACCTGGCCCTACCGAAACGCAAGGTCATATTGATGGGTTATTCAAGAATGCTGGAGAAAATGAAAATATAATCTCATTTTGAGTTCTGATCTTGGTTGTCTGAATTTGTTTAGGTCTCCTGATTTGGGTGACAACTTGCTGACCAGACCTGGACAGCCCACAGTTGCACGGATACCTCCACCTATTTTGCCAAGACCATCGCAGCAAACAGGAAGCAGTAGTCTCAGTACTTTACGGCCAGCATATAGCAGTTCTTTTACTTCAGGCTATGGTTCATATGGAACTTCTTTTTATGGAAGCTACAGTCCGTACGGTTATGGATATGGTGGTTTAGGCTATAACCGCTTTCGTACAGATGATATTCCTCCCAGCAGGTTTGTTCAGCAGGCTGAAGAGAGCAGCAGAGGTGCATTTCAGTCCATTGAGAGTATCGTGCATGCGTTTGCCTCAGTCAGCATGATGATGGACGCTACCTTTTCAGCTGTGTACAACAGTTTCAGAGCTGTGTTGGATGTAGCCAATCACTTCTCCCGCCTCAAAGTACACTTCACAAAGGTGTTTTCAGCTTTTGCTTTAGTGAGAACTATAAGATATCTCTACCAACGTCTACAGCGATTACTGGGTCTGCGGAAGAGCTCTGAGAATGAGGATTTGTGGGCTGAAAGTCAGGGGACAGTAGCTCGTGCTGGTCTTGAAGACAAGGCAGCTAACTCAGCAAAATCCTGGCCTATTTTCTTGTTCTTTGCTGTTATTATGGGAGGTCCCTATCTGATTTGGAAACTGCTTTCTACATACAGTGATGAAGAATCAGGTAAAAATGATCTGCAGCGTGAGAGAATCATGAGAAGCACAGAGTATGTTGTTCATTTAGTTATCATGTGTATAGAGATTAATCTTAAACTTTAGTAATGGAATTCTATAGATTCTGGGATACGACACTGAATTTTAAGCATGTGGTACAAGTAATACCCTGTATAAATAGCCTACTGTTGAACTGAGATTCAGTTTAATGGTACACTTTATATGATTCCAAAGTCATGATTCCTTTCTATTAAATGTGGTAGTTGGGGAAGAAGGAAAAGCTATTGGTTAGGTTGACTCACAAAATGTTGACTTTATTAGTCCTGTCAGTTAAGGTGTTAAGGTGTCTTCTCTCATTTTTTTAATAAAAAAAAAAAAAGAACAAAAAAACCTCCCAGCCATAAAATTCAAAGCAAGTAAGTTCTTAATTTCTTTTTGGAAACAGTATCTAGTAACTGGGCAAGTGGAGAAGATGATCATGTAGTTGGAAGAGCAGAATATGACTTCAGTGCTCTCTCAGAAGAGGAAATTTCCTTCCGTGCTGGTGACATTCTAAAATTAGCACCTAGAGGTAAGCTTTTAATTTTGTTTGTTCTCTAATCATATGTCAAATAAGTCATGTAGTTTGAGTCTGAAATTGTGTGTGTGTGTGGAGGGGGGGGGGGGGGGGCCTTGAAGGATAAGGGGCAGGGGGAATACGTGAAAATGTGAAAACAAAGCACCTTTTTCTGACCCAGTTCCTTGTACCTATTGATTTTTTTTCACTTTTTGTTAAATGTGTTGTAAAAAATATTATTTAATAGTTGTGTTCAATTTCCCTAAATTATGACATAGCCTAATGTTACTCAGTGTATGGGAACTGTTGAATCAGGTCCTGAACCACTGATGGATCACCTGAGGTAGCACTGAGTCAGCTGCAGGAGCACAGGTGAAGGCAATGCACCTGTGTGACCAGAAGGGGTGGAGTCTGGCTCCACCTCACCTAGACCCATTTAAGGGCTGACCACCACTGGGGAAGGGTCTCTTGTTGGAGATCCCTCCCCTGTGGAGTTCTAGGCGAGCCTCGACCTTCAGTGATGGGTGAGCCATTCCTAATTTACAGATTGTCTTTATACCATCTGGATAATGTATCCAAAAATATGCTGTCCATCCTTGTTAAATTGTGTGGGTACTATATTGTGTGGGTTCTATTCTTTCAGGGTATTCACCTACACTCAGGGAGTACTTTGTGGTTACCTTCGTCGCTATCCTTTTTTCGTATTTGCTGTACGACTGTGAAAATCCTTAGGCATTTGCAGTATGGTGGTGTCAACAATTTCAGCTTCACAGTGCACTTCAAAACACCACATAACACAGATCCTAGTCATTTCTCTTGCGTGGTCATTCGTATTTCTCTTTTATCACAGAGTTATTTTCTCTGTGATTATTTGTCCTCTGCTTCCTTGTGTATTTGTGCCTCCTCTGCAGTATATTTTGATTCGCTTTGTAACTTAATGCTTTTATGTTTTCTTCTTCAGACCAACAACCCAAAATCCGTGGTTGGCTTTTGGCCAGTTATGATGGTCAAACAACAGGACTTGTTCCAGCTAATTATATCAAAATACTAGGCAAAAGAAGAGGGAGGAAAACAGTGGATTTGGAAAGGATTCCAGAGCAACGTCCATCCTTCACTGGGATATCTGCTAGAGGATCCACTGCTGCTGTGACTTTAGAGGAACAGGAAGCTGCTTTTGATTCTGTTTTTGTAGGAAGTAATAAAGTTCCTGTTGCATCTGACTCCACTGTGGTTAGTGGAGAGAAACAGGAACTCTAATGCACTTTCCTCAACAAAGGAATTGAATGATGTTTTATTGGTAAAAGTTAGGGTATGTTTAAAATCTATGTTGTAGTAGAACACTGGGCTTGTACCAGACTGGTGAAAGGATGGAGAAATTCTTGCTCAAATTTGTATTATTTCTTTTTGATTCACTTAAGACTGTATATTAATGACTACATAACCACCTTGCAGTAGCTCTAAGATATGGAGCCAAGAAGAATTGAGGTGTTTGTTTGCTCTGCTATAAACAGGGAAATAAGAGCTGGCCTGTTCTCATTAAGTTGACAAACCATTGATAAAATCAAAATAAAAATTAATGTCCAGTCTTCACTGGAACATCAGCTTGACAACATGCCACTTCAGTTGATGTGCAAAGGGAAAGTAGATTTCTGTGAAATGTCTGGAACTGGAGGCTGAGGATAAAATACTCTAGTAATAGTGCATTGTTACCCTCTTAAGGATTGCTAGAGATTTAGGTGACACAATGAAACAATTACAAGTTCTCAGTTGCTTGCTTGCTTTTGGTAAGAAGTAGGGCTTCTGTCACAAAGACTTAGCTTTTTTTTAATTATTATTATTATTTTTAATTAAAAAAAAAAAGGGGTAATGAGAAAGAGAAGGAGGTACTGTAAGGGGAGGAGATTAGAAATTAAAAGAGAAAAGCAACGAGGCTTTGTTTATTAAATGAATGTTACAATAAAGGGCATCATCTAGTCAAGCACTTTCCAGGTCAGTTATTTTTACACTCCCTGTTATGGTAAGCTAATTTAGCATCACTTCTAGCCCATTTTATGTTGCAGCCTATTACTCCCTATCAGTAGCCTACCATCTACTGCATCTCATTTCCATTTTTCTGTTTATTTTTGTTTTAAAGAATGTCAAAAGTAATCTTTTGGAGAGGGGGGAGTTTACAGAATTCTGTTGAGTGGCAAAGAAAATGTAATGTTTTGTACTTAGGTGTTCCAGTTAGCTAAGTTCTTGGAGGTATATCTTTTACACTGCCATGGTAAATGCCAGGTGGTAAATGTTATGTCAGCCCATACAACTTGAGAGCTCTGGTTTATCAAGAACCTTAAAAGCATTAAGTCTGTTCAGTGTGTAATATCTTATTCATATTGGTCTTTGAGCATTCTGTATCGAAATACAATTTTTCTTAATGAAGGAGAGATAATTAAAACCTTTTTCCTTGTGGAATATATATATGCACGCATTCTAAAGGTTAGAGGAGTGGGTAAACTTACTAAAACATGAAAATACAGTTCTAATTTTGAAGATGGAAAAAGTAGGATACGTGCTTTTGCTTAACTGATCCAGTAGTTTCAATTTGTTTCTGTAGAGATCTTCAACACACATTGTGTATTAGCAAAACTTTCAGTATTTACACTTTAATTGTGTTTTCTACCTTGTTCTTAGACATCTCAGCAAAATGGACAAGAAAAATTGAGGGCAGCATAATTTTATTCAGGTAGCATGGCTGAGAAGATGCATCTTTTGCTGGATCCTCAGATTTTTAATTATCCTCCAAGTGCCTGTTGATACAACAAGAATAAGTGGCTGTGGTCAGGTATTGGGAGATATCATTTTCACTAGTTGTTAGATCTTCAAGTGGAGAGGAAGAGGAAGAAGTACTTTAAAAAACAAATGGGAAAAGCGAAACTGAACTCACTGGATTTAAAATAGAGTGTTTAAAAAATGGCAAACAACTCTGAAATATGAAATACATGGAGAGGGGGAAAAAGGAGTGGGTGTTAAAGTGTACAGTTTTGCTTACAGTGTATATTCATGGGAGGAATGAATTACTGTTGTGAGATTTACTTAATGGGCTCTCAGTCTTCCATGTCGGTGGTGCCTTGCAGTCAGAGGAAGGGTTTAAATAAATGAACAATCCAAACATTTTTGTAGCATCCATTCAAGTAGACTTCTATTTACTTGCTTACAAGAAGTTTGGTAGGCAGTGCTTCGGTGTTAGAATCTTTCAAACTACTAATTCTAAGATGAATTTAATTTTTCACATTTCAAGACATATTACTGTAAAAACAATTAGTAGAAAAACAGGTTATTAATAATTTGTCTTTAGAGCAGTTCAGTGATCACTAACTGATCACTTAACTTTCACTGATCACTAACTTTCGTAACTGTATCTGCTAAATGTTGGCAGAGGTTTGGATTTTTTTCAATCTTATAATTACTTTAATGGGAAAAGGAAGACAAAGCACTGAAGTAAGTTACTTAGTGGCAAAAGGGCATTAAAATGAATTTAAGGAAAGTATACATGTGTTAAGATTTAAGTTTTGTTTTGCACATACAAACTAGTGTCTGGAAAAGGCCTGAGTCATACAATTCCATTGTATATGTTTCTGCCTCTGTGACAGCCTATGGGAAAAAAAAAACATTTAAACAAATGCTGATTGAAAAAGCAGCCTGTCAAGACTTGCCCAGCTTCAGTGGGAAGACTGAAAGGAGCAAGTGTGGCTTCAACAGGAGTAGGTGGAAGAGGTTAGGAAAACAACTGACTCTTATCTAAAGCCCTCTATATTATTCTTATGTTATTCTTTGGAATTATTTATATACCTGTAGCATATAAGCATAGAAGGCTGTAACATGTGAGCTAGTAAGATTGCTTTGGCACGTTTGGTTGTTTTGTTGAAGTGTGCTAGTCAGGGAAATGCAAAGCAAATTTTCTTAGAAATCCGTTCTGTGTAGGGAAGATCTCACTGAAGAGGCATCAAGGCAGAAACCAGCGCACCGCTATCCACGCTGCACTACCAGCGGTATAGAACTACGCAATGTTGTGATGGGCAGCGGTGTCCGCAGGCGGTAGCGTGCCCTTCTCCCGCTCTCCCGAGGCCGGCTCTGCTCTGTGCACCGCGCCCAACGCTCCCTGGGCCTCGCTGTGCTCAAGCTGAACCCGTCGCATCGCTGCGGGACGGCGCTGGTGACGCGAAGGAGGCGGTGTCGCCAGGAGGGGGTGCCGCCACTGCACTGCGACAAGGCGGGGCCGCTGGGAAGGGCGCTTCCTCCCTCAGCCGCTCCTCCCGGGCGCGTTATTGGTCGTCACCGGCGTGAGGGAGCCGAGCCTCGTCGCTCGCCCGGGGCCGATTGGCTGCGGTGCTAGTAGTGTCTAAGCGGCCGTGGCTCGGCTCGGCTCGTGCTGCTTCTGCTGCTGGGGACCACCGCTGCTCGGCGCCCATCCCGGCTCCTCGGGAAGCGGCTCCGCCGTCCGCTCCGCTGCTTTGCGCCGGCCTGGAAGCCCTGCAGGTAACCCTGCCCCGCTGCGGCTGTCGAGGCCGGGTCCCCTCCGCGGGCGGGCTGCCCCCGCCGGCTCCCGTTGTTGTTGTTATCAATGGAAACGTACCTCGGTTTTGTCGCTGCTCTCCTCGCTGCCGCTCTTGTTCTGCATGGAGTGAGTGGGTGAAATGTGATTTGGTGCGATTAGGTTCGAGAATTTTGTAATGTTTTGAGTAATTGTCCCTGCGTAGTCAGGTTTCTTCGTACGTCGTCATGGTTGCTGATGCGTACGTGAACGCGTTGCCAGCAAAGTGCGTAAAACTCACGGCATCCTTCCCTTTAAATCATAAGCTCCCGCTGTGGAGAAGTAACTGCTTTTCTTTCTTTGCTTATCCAAATGATGCTGTTTCGGAAGAGGTGATGTGTGCGATATTGGTGTTACTAATGCCTTTCCTCAAGTGTATTTTATATCTTAGGGCTTGAGGTGCTCTGTCACCTGACTCGTTTCTGTGGATTTGTAAATCAGCTGCATAAATTTGTGTAAGAAGTGGGCTTTGCATCCTATGACCTCTGGTGCTGATCTGTCCTCACCTGGTAATCCGTACTCCACATATTCAGTGGCTTAACTACTCAACTCTTGTGTGTCTGTGCACTAACAGAGAGAAGTTTCTGAATTACCACAGCAGCACCATCTAACGCTGCCATCGTGATAAGGACTTTGATGTAGGACTGATCTACCTGTACTTCATAGTGGTACCTGTATTAGTTGGGAATTTGGAGCTCGTATCATTTGTGAAGGGCCTTTATCTCTTCGCTGTTTGGCACACTTTGCAGTAGACTTTATTTAGATGGGATTGCCAGAGTGCTGTAACTTTGTTTGACTTGCCTTTCTAAAAGGAAAGTCTTTGACCTGATGCCATAGCTTGTGGTTTTTCTGCTTTGTTTGAATCTCATAACCACAGGTAACCTAAGCATTACCTTAGTATGCTCCCATTTCTTTTAAATTTCTGGTAGTTTCACTTGGCTGCCCTTTTGAGAGAATAAATGCTTATAGTAAACTGCATATTTTGTTTCTACTAATAGCAACGACAAAAAACACCTGCTGGAATGGATTCTACAGTTAGAACCAAATCAGAGCTGTTTTGTGTATTTCTCTCTTCTTTTAGCTATGCTGTGCAAAAGAAATACCTACCTGTAGTATTCCTTTAGTAACAGGGAGTTAAATCTACTTTGGGCCAGATGTATTTTCCTTGAAATTCTCCATGATCCTCACTTTATACATAAAAATTCAAGTGACTTTTAGGTTCTGCTAATGTGATCCCTTTTCTCAAATGTAAAATGCACGTAAAAAATGTGTGGGGTTTTGTTTTCCCAATTATTTGGACTGCATTTCATAAGTGTTCAAGTACCAGAACAAAGCATATAAATTAAATACCGATCTGTTGCTTAACTTGAAACTGGAGGAACAAGGCTCTTTGACCCTAGTAATCCCAATAACTGGGATAACTAACTATAAATAACAACTAATAAGTTGTTCTGCATGCTTCAGGACAGCTCAAAAGTCAGATGTTCAGGATGAAAGACATTCAGGCGTTGTGTTCTGGAGTTTTAGTGGTTGCCTCTTAGCTGTGTGCCATGAGTTGACCCCTGTATGATGGGAGTCAGATTTGTAAAACAAATTAGGCCAACATAGAAAGTTTGGAGAACAGAAAAATGTACTTAAGTGCAAGTAAGCTTAAATGTAAGAGCTCCTCTGTAGTTCAGGCTGTTTCTTCTGATTTCCTCTGAGATTGCAGGACGCCTTGTTTTGTACTGAGGGGCTCCGTGTCATGAATCCTTCTGGAAATAGACCCTAGATAGTTCCATTTCACAGCTGCTGAAAGGGGTGGTAGTTTTGGGGTGTATTCTGAACAATTAAATACCAATTCCTCACAGAGACTTTCATTTACTTTTCTGTAGTACTCTGAAAATAATTCTCATCCTTGGATTCAAGAACCTGCCTGGGTCTGGATCCTGTATTTTCAGTTCCCTCTTCAGGGGAGGGAATTAAAAATCCATGTTTCAGAGTTGCAATAGGTTTTTTTTTGTTCCAAGTATTTAGCAACTGAGGTAAATGAGGCATCTCACGAGCATTTGTTTCCATTCTGGCTGATACACTGCCTGCAGTACAGCTCCCAGGTTTTGGTGGAGTTGGACATACACAAGCTTTAGTTATTAGTTCAGCCTGTCTCCCAGCAGTTTTAATCTTGAGAGCCGATATAACACATTACAAGTTTGTGTAATTCAAATCAATCTCTTAACTAGAGTGGATGTTGTTTTTAACCACCAGTCATAATGGTTCCATGCTACTATGTAGGACTGTGCTGTGCAGTGGTTGATGGGTAGGCATATCTTCTGTGTAGTTGACTGCAGGGGAGGAAGCATCTAGCCAGTGTGGATGACTGACATTTGGGATAAAATAGTGTGCTTGCTTAGAGCACGATGTCAGAGCCACAGCAGCAAGTCAGTAGTACTACTGGTAGAGTTCACGTGCATATAAGCAAGGGAAGAGACCAGAGAAGGAACCTATGAGTATTTTTGCTTGGCTAAGTTATTGCATGGTCTTTTATGCAGTTTTGGATACTTTTGTGAAATCTAAGTTTTATCTTGGCTTAACAAAGGTGATCAGGTTCCGCTCTGTGTTTGTAACCTGGTCCTGGAAACAGCAGGTCTTGCATCTGTGCTGTATTCATTGTCTTGTTCTGTCTTGCACTTTCATTCATAAGTTAGGGAAAGAAAGACTTTACAGCATTGTTAGCTTTCTCATTCTGTAATAGACTTTCTTCTAGACTGCATTTAGAGTGCTTAATAGTTCTATCACTTCTAAAAACTGATGCTTCCAGAAACTTCTGTCTCTTGGCGCAACTGTTTGTGGCTATTTTTTTTTCTCAGTCCATTGTTTTGGTGCATTTATTTATTTATTTAATAAAGCTTTATAAGTTTATGTGCAAGTGCATTTTTCTATTCCTTTCTGTTAAAGCTGCAGTTGAGTCTGGTTTGTTGTGTCGTACGCTTTCTCTCCCTCATAGAATCTGAGTGTGCGGATATGAAATGGTCATGGTTTTATGATTTCTGTTATCAGTATTTCATATCATCACATCATGTAGTACACTGAGAATCTCAGAAATGTACTAGAGCTCCCTGAAAACTTTGCTGTTTCGTTTGCATTTTCTGGTTGGTGGGAGTGATAAAACTGACTGAAAGGCACAAGACGAGCTCTCTTTGCTCCTTGGCAGATCAGAAGGGTTTTTTTCCCTTTCTTTCCCTTCCTCCCCCCAATTTTTTTGAGCTGATGGGCCTGTGGGGCTGCTGCCCTCCTGTCAGGGACACAGATCTAGCAATAAGTCTGTGACAGAAATACAGGTGAGTGTTACTGCCATGAGGGTTGTAATACTGTGATAAACCTTTCCCACAGTAATGTAAGTTACCTTCAGCACACCATAAGTTAATCTTTAGCAATCGTTGCATTGAGATTTGATGATTATATTTTCTCTTCTAGGTGTAAGCAGCCCAAGATGAGTCATGGTTTTTCAGAAAACAACAACTTTCTGTATGACAACAATCAGATGGTTTTGGATATGATCCTGTGTTCCCTAATTGGTGTTTCTCAGCCTATCAACTGGGACAGTGTGGCAAGGCTAGTCCCAGGATATACATCCAAAGAGGTGAATTTACTAATAAAGGAATCTGTATACTTTAAGCAGTAGTTGATGAAGAAGAGGGCTTCTGTGGGGAGGGAGGAAAACTGAATTTAAGGGAGTTGGGTTTTATTTATTTTAATTTTAATAAGCAATTATAATTGGAAGGACTGAAAACTTTGAGCAGTAGATGGAAAAAATATTTTCTGTTTCTACAGAACATTAAGAAGTACATACTGCGTTTTATTTTATTAAAGCAGCTACAGAGTAAGAGTAAAAATTATTTGTAAATAGAAATTGAAATTGGAATAAAAAGTGAAAACTTATGATGTATTAAAATGTACCTGACTAAGATTATTTTTGTGGAAAGGGTAGCATTACTTACTAACTTGTAGCTTATAGGTGATTACCAGATTGTGATTGACATTGTAATTCTAAGTAAGAGTTTTTATTGTGAAGGAGTGCGATTGACTCTCTTGTTTGGTCTTAGAAGATATGGACTGTTGTTTCTTTGTTTGGATGGAAATCATAAAGTAAAATAATAGGAATTGTGAAGAAATTATGACTACTTGTAATAATATTTTACAATATTTTTTATTAAAGAACTAGCTTCAAAAAGATAATATAAGCTCCCAGTCTCCCTTTTGAAGATCAGGCTTAAAATTTTATGCCTTATGAAAATAAAGGTCGAAACAGGTTCCGTCTTATTTTTTTCTGTTAGAGTATGATCAAACTCTTCACATGCAAAATGTGATATGATATACAGTATCTGCCTCAAAGTATAATTGTTAAAAGTGTACGAAAAGCTAGTGCTTCATTGTCCTATCATTTAATCTCGTGACAGTGTGCAAAAAGGTTTGATGAACTAAAAAGCACTGGAAGTTCACCTGTTGACAACCAGTATGATCCCTCGATGGCTGCTGGTGGGAATGCTGTGGAAACTTTAGCTGTGTACATCAAATCCTCCTTGCTCAACACACGGACAGAGTTTCAGGGCCCTGCTATTGGGCAGGATTCCATTACTGTAACTGGTACGTTTTCAGTTGTTCTGAAATGTATTGACTTGGGTTATAGTCAGTGGGTGCATGCTTTTCTGTGTTGAGTGGTAAGTCCACCCAGGAATAGTCTGTCTTTCAAAGAGAAAAGTTAGGCGTAGTTGATTATGTGTATATGAAATCTCTTTTGGTTAGTTTATGTTGAGACAGTGTTTGGATATTTTCAGTATGATATATGGGAGCACACAAATGATAGAATCATAGAATCCTTAGAGTTGGAAGGGACCTCTGAGGGTTATATAGCCCAGACCCCCTACAATGCACAGGGACACCACAGCTCCATCAGGCTGCCCAGGGCCTGATCCAGCCTCACTCTGAAAGTCTCTGGAGATGGGGCATCAACCACATCACTGGGCAACCTGTGCCAGTGCCTCACCACCCTCAGTGTAAAAAACATTTTCCTTCTATCTAAACTAAATCTATCCTGTTTGAGCTCAAAGCCATTTCCCCTTGTTCTGTTACCACAGACTCCGTTAAGGAGTCTGTTCCCTTCTTTCCTGTAGCTCCCCTTTAGATTTTGAAAAGTTATCTCACAGCCTTCTTTTCTCCAGGCTCAATAGCCCCAGCTCTTTCATCCTTTCCTCGTAGGAGAGTTATTCTGTACCTTGGATCGTTTTTGTGGCCCTCCTTTGAACACACTCGATCAGGTCTGTGTCTCTCCTGTACTGAGGACTCCCCATCTGGACACAGTACTCCAGGTGAGGCCTCACCAGCACAGAGTAGAAGGGCAGGATCACCTCCCTCACCCTGTTGGCCATGCTTCTTTTGATGCAACCCAGGGGATACAGCTGGCTTTCTGGGCTGTGAGGACAGGTTGCTGACTCATGTTGAGCTTGCCATCCACCAGGGCCCTAAAGTCCTTTCCAGTAGGGCTGCACTCAGTCCTTTCGTCCCTCAGCTTGTATTGATAGTGAGGATTACCTTGATCCAGGTGCAAGATATTGCATTTAGCTTTGTTGAACCTCATGAGGTCCATGTGGACCCACTGCTAAAGCCTGTCTAGGTCTCTCTGGATGGCATCCTGTCTCTCTGATGTCTCAACCACACCCCACAGCTTGGTGTCTTCAGCAAACTTCCTGGGGATGCACTCGATCCCACTGCCGATGTCATTGGTGAGGCTATTAAAGAGTATCAGTCTGATCTCTGACCCCTGTGGGACACCACTCATCACTGATCTCTATCCAGACATTGAGCCGTTGGCAGCTGCTCTCTGGACATGGTCTTGCAGCCAGTTCTTCATCCATTGAACTGTCCACCCATCAAATCCTTGGGCTAAACCCTTCAGTTTAGGCTTTTTGGCAGGGAGAGGGTTTATTCTGTTTTGTATCCCCAGTGTTGTTAAATCTGCAAACATTTGCAGTCACAGTGAGCTGTGTTATTTTAGTAACTTGAAAGCTTTGTGCAGAAAAAGTGTGGAAAGCTGCAAAGAGCCTTGACATCCAACTCTCACAGCAACAGGCCGTGTGCTTGCCACGGTACTTGATGGCAAGGACATATAGGAGTTAGGAAAATAGTCTGACCACTTTTTGTGCTGTTTTGCAGTTCCACGCAATGTGCCTTAGTCAATGATGTATCTCAGTAATACTTGGACCTAAGAGGATCATTCATAATAGTTGTGTGCTTCTTGAAATATCTCCCTAAGTACTTCTATGGTAATTAACAATGTGTTAGTTATTCTCTGGATTTCAGTGTGCTCTGAGTTGTTTTCAGCACATTGTAGAACTAGGCAAACGTGCTACATGAGAAATTTGCTGTGCTGGAGTAACAAGCAAACAATTTCTGCATTGCTAGCTGAGAAGTTAGTGAAATATCAAAGAAAACATTCTTTCTTATAATGTCTTTCAGCAGTCATCACCTTACTGGTTACTTTTTTTTTTCAGAAGAAGAGCAGCTGTTTGAGCTTTGCTGGAGAACAGTTGTTTTTAATGTAGCTAAGTGGATGACATATGAAAACTATGTATAAAACACGTAGACCAGAATTGCTTTTATCAGCTTTCAACTTTTTACTTGCTGATCACAATGCCTGGAACAAATACCTCTTGCACCTGCAGGTGGCTGCTTAGAAGATTATTAGCTTCCCAGTGGGTAACTGTGCTTATAGTTAGGCATCTAGTGCATATTTTCTTTTCTACTGTTTTATAAATGTAAGAAGAATTAATGTAGTTAAGTACCCTAATGTTTCCTAATTAAAAATAAGAGTAGCATGAAACATTCTCCGTTGATTTTTTTCTAACATATTTTATGACTTTAATAAATTATTTTTTGTTTATATATAAACTTCTTCATATGGAATTCAGTTTTTCTTCTCGCAGGTTTGTAATGAATTCGCCTCCTTAATATTTGTGAGGTACTTGTATATTTCAAAATTAAGGATTTGAGAAAAGTCAATTTGCAAATTGTTTTTTCTTCATTTAATTACTTCCTTGTGTATTCACACGTAAATATATATAAATATATATATGTATATGGCCAGAAATTTTGGGCCTCTTAGGCTCTGCTTGTAGACTTGATAAGAAGTGGAGTTAGTCTCAAGTAGTTATATTCTGTCAGTGAATCTTCCTGAAAACAGGAATTTTGATGTGATCTTGAGACCAATATCCCACAGAGCAGATGAAAAGAGCTTAAAAAATGGCTTATATTCCCAAAAATAAATACTGAAGACTCCATGAGTCTCACGTCTCTGCATTGAGACAGTACTGATCTGGGTTTGCAGCCAAGTGGGCAACCCAGCAGTGCTGCTGATTTAAGTTTTCATTTCATGGTATTCAGAGGAGTGATTTGGATTATCTAGTAACCCTTGTGGTAGCTCAGTTCTGTTGCTCGTTACTTAACATTGCTCTGCAATGGAAGCTGTGTGTCCATTGGATTTCCAAGATACTAAAAAGCAGAAAGTCAGGCATTTTTTTTATCTAACGCAACCTTTTTCTCCTTACACTTAAGGAAGGCCCAACACAACCTCCATAAGGAAGTCTTCTCCAGAATCTGTCCAAGGTTCTGTGCATAAAGGTGAAGAAAGCACTGACAAAAGCCAGGGGTAAGAAGGTCCTTGTGTGCTTGCTCTTTGGAGGATTATAATGCTGACAGAAACTTGTCTAAAGTTCTTCTCTATTATCACAATGAAAACAACTAGGAAAAAATCTGAAAGAAATTTTAAACCTTTCTCTTGCAACAGAAATGTTAGGGATTGTTTTATGTGCCAGCAGTATAGCTTATTTATGATTTTTTCCCTCGTGTTTGCCTGAGAATGACCGATCACTGCAATGGTAAGAATGGGAAGGATAACCTGATTTTAAATAAGGAGTAAATAAAGACTGATGCTGAATGCCATTTAACTTAAAAAATCGTTATGTTCTGTGAGCGTGGGTTTGTCCTATTCGTGGGACAGATGGTAAAGAAAACTGTAACTGAAAAATGCAAATGAACAATTTTACTATCAATTCAAATAGCCATATCACATCTCGTTTGCCTTGCTGTAAGAGTACGTTTAGAGTAAGTTGTTTGACAAGTTGGCGTCCTCCTGTGGAGACAGCATAGGCTGATTCTAGCTTATACTGTAGTAGTCCTTTTAATATAAAATAAGGCAGTTTTAATTTCCACTGTTAAACGTTGCAACCATATGTTATTGTTTTTTGTGCCTCAGTAAGTTACAAAAAAGGGAGAGCAAATAAGTTATTTTTATAATTCAAGTAGCATCCTATAACAAATGAAAGACAAAATAGGGGGACTGAGCTTAAACTTCTTTCTCTTGATCCTGAGCTTTTAAATGGTTCTGTTAAATGAATTCTGTATCAGAGGGCTTCTTTTTGTTTTTCACCTGGTGTCTGACAGTACTTTCTGTTAATAATAACTGCAAATTGTTTTCCATCTGTTAGTAAAAACAGTGACACCAGTATTGCGGTGTACGATCCAGAGTTCAAGGTGAGATCTTTTGAGTTTTGGCTTTCTAATTGGTCCTTGTGGTCCTAACTTGTTTTGTGGCTTACTTTCCTTTTGAGGCCAAATATGGTGATCCATGTGTGTGATGAAGCAAAAAATCTGAAAGAAGATTTTGTTTGTCCTCGAGATCTTTTGATTTCTGAAATGAAATACTTTGCTGAATATCTGTCAGTGGATGCCCAGCGCTGGGAAGAAGTGGACATTTCAGTGCACTGTGACGTTCACATCTTTGACTGGTTGATAAGATATGTTAAAAGGAACACCAAAGATGGTGAAGCTTATGACATCCCCACTTTAGGTAAAATAAAATGTGTAGAGCATTTGTTACAGGATCATTAATCTTCCATTATTACAGACCATAATGGTTTTGCTACAGTTCAGCCACATTCTCTTGTTTCTTTCTAGCAAATAAAACTTTTCAGTTGTTAGAAAAACATTGTAGAAGTAGCCCTTAACACCGACACTTTTGAGGAAACATCCTGATGGTTCAAGTAGTGAAAAATATCTGATATGGTTTGGGATCTGATGGTTTTAATCAAGGTTCTTCAGACCTCTTCTGAACAAAAACATAATGGAAGTTTTAAAACAGTGATGATTGATTCTTAGGTTTTGTTTTGTTCCCTCTCTGCTTCTCATTTGTACACTTGCAGTATTTTCTAAAATTGCCATTGAAGTCTGATACAACAGTAGAAGAACTTTTAATTTTGGGCATGTTTTTAATGTACAAACCTTTTGTTAGCATTAAAAAAAAGCAAACTATGAACAAAACTTGAATGTTGTCACAGTAAATTCACTTATGGAGAGCAAAATCTCATCTGGATATGGTGGCTAGTGGTAGAAGTTAATCTTTCTGTCAATTGCTTAGTCATGTTATCACTCTGAATGCACCTTTTACAGTATTTATAATTTGTGGGTATAGTTGTGCTCTGGCCACCTGGATACAAAACAAAAATTTATTTTGTAAGATGGGGAATATTCTACAAATTAGAAAATGGTTGATTGGTAGAAAACTCTTAACAGATGAATACTAACTATGCTGAGGGAGGAATGTGATATTACCAAAAGAATTAAAAAAAAAAAAGCCAAAACACTTTTCTGTTTTGTTGCCTTTTAGAACCAGCAAATGTCATATCTATTCTTATTTCTTCTGAGTTTTTGAAGATGGATTCATTAGTAAGTATTAAGAAAGGAATCTGTGCCTTAAGGATGCAACTAAAATCCAAGTGTATGGTAGCTTGTTATGCTCTTGCTGTTATATGAACAGATTATGTGAGATGCAGTAAGGGTATTTTGAGATTTTTGTCACCTTTCTCATTCAAAGCACCTAATATTTGCAGAACTTCAATGAGGACATAGAAAATTTGCAGAAGTTATTTCTGAATGTGGTAACAGAATCCCAAATTTGCCTCTTTAATGGCTGACTGTAACAACAAAGTCAGGTTTCTGTAATTCAGTGATCTGACTTCGAGTTTTGTTAAAAGGATTGTTGAATTAGTGAATACCTTTGTTTTGTATCCTAACAATAAGAAACTTCTGCAACTTAACGTTCTCCTTCAGCTCCATGTAATTTGTCTATTGACTTCTTTGTTAAAATTTTTGTCAAGATCTGGTGGGTGACCTACAATTAAATACCTAGTAAGTTTAGGTGTTTGAGATTCACTACATATAATGCATACTACAATTTTCTTTTGCAAACAATTGAAAGGTATCAGTGAAGGTGACACACTGGATTTTTTTTCAGGTTTCTGGAGAAATTTTCAGGAGAAAAACACAGAAATCATAGTATCTTTTAGGCAAATCTGAGACTTGCTTTCTGTTTTTTAGGTGTAACTGAAACAGTTTTTTTCAATACTAGATGCTTTAAAAAAATGATAAGATCTTGAAGTAATTAGTGCACATCTTCTGAGATATCTGTATTTGGAATTCTATACGATTATTTTTAATGTTTCTGTTTTTCCTAGGTAGAAGAATGTATTCATTATTGTCACAAAAATATGAATGCTATTGTAGCCACACCTTGTAACATGAATTGTATCAATGCTAATCTTGTTTCACATATTGCTGATCTCTTTACTCACAATGAACTGGAAGAGCTGAAGGACAAGAGAGATAAATTTAAAAGGTAACTCTTTGCTCTGAAATACACTACTGAAGTGCTATAGTACTTTTGAATCATTTTTCCAGAACATCTATGACACACTGTTAATATAACAGTATACGTTGTGTGTGTGTGTATATATATATCTTTAACACAGAATATGAAGAAGTGACTTCAGAGTTAATATTAAAATTCTGAGCAAAAGAAAAGAGTTTTTTATAGGAGACAAGCAAAAGAAAAGGCTGCACTAGGAGTATGAAATGGACAAATTATTCAGGAATTCTTACATGGAAGCCAGGATTAGGGTAAGGAATCCTTTATCATATAACATCCTCCTAACTTCTGTAATTTGGTTTCAGCATCCTGTGATCTCTATTGTGGAAAATAGAATTTAGGATGGCTGGAATCTTGAGGAGCTGGGATGGAATATCTTTTCAGAAAGCATATGTAAGGACTCTGGCCTAGTCAGTGTCAAAAAAAAAAGGGCTAATTAGTGGGCAGACTGACAGACAAGGAAAATGAAAGTATAAATTTATTTAAATCAGTAGCAATTTCACAGCTTTCAGAATTGAAGTCAACTGTAGTTTCACAGTAAAGATCTTCTATTAAGAGTAGATGCTGGTAGCTTATATTGGCAAACAAGCAAACAAACAAAAACTATTAAAAAAAGCCCCAAAACATAATAAAGGAAAAAAATAAGGGATTTATTTTCTCATGTCTTCATAAAAATAAGAGGTGAGGAACCAATTATCTAAACACATTATTTTAAAGGAAAGCCACATTAATAGCTGGATTGTGAAAGAAACATGATGACTTTTGCAGATCATCAGAATATGTCTCTATGTATAAAGAACTTTCAGGGTTGGTTTTTTTTTCCTAATGAGTAAGCTGTGTTGTCATTAATAGTAAACTTTTCTGCAAGAAGATTGAGAGGCTGTTTGATCCAGAGTACATAAATCCAGATTCTCGAGGAAACGCAGCTACCTTATACAGGTGTGGTCTTATTTTTGTTATTACTTCAACTGCAAGAAAAATCCCTGTAATTTGAAGTCCTGCTCTTACACCAATATTCTCTCATTTTTAAATATAGATGTTGTTTATGTAAAAAGCTGTTAACTAAGGAAACAGAAAGAAGAATTCCATGTGTACCAGGAAAAATCAACATAGATCAACATGGGAACATTGTCTATGTTCATATAAGGTAGTGGAAAAAAATTAATATATATATGTATATTTATATATATGTGTGTGTGTGATTTTTGAATAATTATACAAAATACTGCATGTTTAGGATCAGGTATCTGTGTTACAAAAAGAAGTTGAAGATGCATGTAGAACATTATGAATCGTCTTAACTTTCTGTTTTACCAAAAAAAAAAAGGGGGGGGGGGATTGGATTGGGGGAGATTATGATGTACTTCTGAAATTCAGTGATAAGTTATGCAGTTGCAGTATGGAAAAACTACAGCCATGATTATTGGGAAGGCTATTTTGGTTGTACTTCTTTACATAAAAAAAAAACCAGCTAATTGTTTCATCAAAGAGTTTCTAAGATATATATGTGGCCAACTGACAGATTCAGATGAAAAGCTGCATTTCCATGAGGCTTAATATGGAATGATGGAGAGAATCATAGAATCGTTAAGGTTGGAAAAGACCTCTAAGATCATCAAGTCCAAGCACTGAAAGCAAAGAAATGCTGAAGATTATATTCTAGACTAGCTTTATACTGTCCAATCAAATATCCAGCCTGCTTAAAGTCTACTGTAAATAAGTGTTGCTGAACAAATGCTTTTGTTTTCCTGTTGAAAAGTATTTATCAGAGGAGCTTCCAGGACCTGTTCTGTATGTGTGCCTTGATTATTTGGCACAAATATTTAATGTAACTCCATCTGTTTGAACCTTGTTTGTGAACAGCTAGAATGTCTTAATGAAGACCTATAATGAGCTGGGGTTTTCCTTGCCTTCATCTCCACATATGCTGTTTAAGGAAGACAGTGGGAAATTAGTAACAGGAGATATTTCTCAAACTGTCTGTTTCTGAACAACCAAAATGTTTCAGTATCAGCTCCCAAGAGAATATGTTTATCTAGTTTAATCTCCCACAAGTATTTCCAAGATTAGACCAGGTTCTGCCTGATGGTCTAAATAGTACCAAGTTTGTGACCATCTCCTGACACATATTAGTATCTTTGGCAATTAGACTCTTAAAGTTGTATTACTTTGCTTAAGTTGATTCTATGTAGCTGCTGTGCAATTCCTAGCATACAGGTACAGTACAGATTTGAAAAGTTACTCAGAGGATTAGTTAGATTCCTATTGTTTGCCTTGTGGTACTTGCAAGTTATGTTCTATTGGAAGTTCATCTACTGATCCTTAGATGAAGTGTGCTACTGATGAATTCAGACTTCAGATCTCATACAATCCCATCTTTAATTGTTTAAAAATAGGTTTACATATATGAGTCCTCTAGTGGTACCTAGAGATGGCATCCAGTTGGAAGTACTGCTTGCTTAGACTTGGTTGAGTGTATATATAATAAAAAATATAAAAGAATGTATATATAATAAAGGGTATATATATTAAAAAAAGAGTATATATATAATAAAAAATGGTTCTGGCTAGGACTTAAAAAATGTGGGAAAACAATATCTGATCTTTCTGAAAATAACACACACCAGTGCTGGTTGTGTATTCTTTTTAAATTATAAATTATGTTTGTTACTGTATTACTAGGAAGGCCAAGGACTATAATGCATACTATTTTTTAAGTCCAGAAGTTTTAGATGCATTTATATTAAGTCTCCTATTTTCAAACTTAAATTCTTAACTGACTAAATCCTCTCACATTGCATGTGTGAGTATATACCACTTTTTAAATAAAACAGAATGATGGTACTGCATTTCTTGTGCAGAGAAGTGCAGTATCATCGGACTTGTTTGCATGTGCATGTTTTGACTTACTCTCCTCACTTTACTGATTTTCTTCTGTGTTACCATTTTCCTGATTTCTAAAGGGCTTCTCTTACCTTACAAATTTGCAGTATATGGCACTTGAGATGAAACAGGCTATAATTCCTTGCTATTAGTAAGCTTAGGAGGTTGTGAAAGAACATAGGCATTTTTGTCATGGTCTGAATATATTGATTGTCCCACAGTGTATCCTTCCTGTTCCAAACTCTGATGTAGGATTTTTACCAGTGGATGTTCTGTACTGCTCCTTTTCTACCTCACCTTCCTAGTGGCTGGATCAAAACAGTTTCTTAGCTGTGTGCAAGCTGACATTGTACTTTTTCAGAGATAAAACCTGGGAAGTCCATGAGTACTTAATTGGCCTTCATGAAGAACTGAAATCTTGGCAGGATGTTTATTGGCGTCTCTGGGGTACTGTCAATTGGTTGACCTGCTCAAGGTGTAACCAAGTGAGTACCTCTTCATTTTCAGTTGTTTGTTGGTAACTTGTTTGTTATGAGTGAGCTTTGAGGCCGAGTCAGAAATGAAAACAGTTATTGCTTCCTTCTCTTTGGCTAATTTTGTCACCAGATGGCATTCGGTGATCTTTATTTTATTGGTGGGAAATGTGGTTGTTTGCATTATGGGTATTATAAATTTTGATTCATGACTTTTGAATACTGTTTTCTTTCCCATCACTTGACCTTTCCTTTTTGTTCTGGCCATTAAATTAGAATGTGTATTCTCTGATTATTCAGGTTTTAGTGAGTGACACATTCAGTGGTCATTGATTACTTGCATTTCTGGGTGTGTGACAATAAAGTTTGCACCACAAAGAATGCGTATCCAACTTTGACTTCTGTAGGTAATTTCACCTCTCATTGTATCCCTTCTTACTCTTGTGCAGTCTTTCCTGTGTACTGAGTTCTCCCACTGCCAGTACCATCCACAGCCAGTTCTTTATCCGGGTGTAGCAAGTGCTCTGGGGTCAACTGGGACAGGAGTATACCCATGTTGCAACCAAAAAATACTTCGATTTGATCCTACTACCCTCCCAAAGGTACTTCAGTACTGGCTCACTTTTTAAAGAGTGTAAGAGAGTATTGTCTAAAAGGCATTTTTATTTTCCATTGCTTGTAACAGCGTGTTTAGTGCAAGTAATGTAAGTAAACTTCAGTGCAAGCAAGGGGTATCATCTGTTCCATCTTCATGCAGCTTAACCGTGTTCAGTACTAAAATTGGAAATTAAACTGTTCTCTAAGTATCCTTAGCCATACCTAAACTTTACTTTGCTTCTCAGAATCTATTCTGCAATTTTCTCTTAACTTCAGCAAACTTCTTTAACTTCACCTGTACAATCTGTCTGGTTTACACCCTGAAGACTCATGTCTGAGTTTTCAGATAAGGTGTTTCTGGGAAACTGAATTTTTGTTACTGTACTTCCAAAATAAGTTCTTCCCATTTACTCATTTTTATGTTATATATGTATTGCAGGGCTGTAAAGTAAGGGATCACGTGACTAGAAATGAAGATGAGGATTCTTTATCATCTCAGACCACTAAAATACTGAATGATCTGCTCCATCATAGAGATGTTGTTGTTGTTCCTTTTACTAAGGATGAGACTAGGTAAGACTGCTGTGTTGTTACTGAAGTAACTTAGTCTTGTAAGCTTAACGTGTTCATGTTATATTTAGTTTCTCTCTTTTTAAATGAGTGACATGGCTCTTGGTATAGGTGACTTAATTTGGAAGAGGAAGAACAAATACTGTTGCTTTTTAAATTCTACCTCCTTAACCATTTATTCCTCTAGTTATTTGTATTTTAATGGGTTGTTGTCAAAATATTATGTGGCTGACTTGGAGCCATTTTTTCTTCTTTTGGTGCATAATGAGAAAAAACAGATTGATTCTAAATTGTGGGACAAAAATTTGTGTTTTTTCCATCTCCTATCTTTCCCTAAGTGACTCTGGAATTGGGCTCTGTGATGAAAAAGGCATTGAATGTGATGTGCTCTTAGAACCAAATACACCATGGGGCCCCAAAACTGGAGAAATCAATGCTGTGAGTGACTTCTGATATTATTTCCTCTTCTTTCTGATAATGAAGAATCCTAAAAGAGTACTTTGAAGGATTCATGAGGCAATTTTAATAAATAAAGTACGTTGCTAGAGGAAGAGAATGCAGTACTGAGCATTGCAGGGTGGCATTGGATGGTGGAGGTATAAGATGTCAATTTGGCAAAAAGGCAGAACTTTTATTAGCTCTACCAGAAATATTTCTGTAAAGCAGAAGCAATTATTTACGTCTGTGCTCATCCTTAATCTGATGGTACTTAAGGAACCAGTCATATTCCTCAATGCATCATATAGCAAACATTATTTAAATATTTGCCTCCTTCATTTATTTACTGTTGTATCTGAGTATGTCCATGTGGCTTTTATAAACTCATGAACTAAGAACAGTAAACTGTTGGGATTTTTTTGTTTGTTTGTTTGCTTCAAAGATGTGAATGATCTTGCCTTCCAGAATTATAAATCCATTTATACTGTCATGCTCATGTCAAATCAATAGGGATGTTTTCTAAACTGAGTTTAAATGGATTGTCTCTGAACTGAAGAGGCCATTCATGCAAATACAAGTTTTTGAAGTTCTCCACACACTGTGGTACTTCTGGAAACTCAGCAATCCTTATAGTAGCGTGATACTGAGGATGAAAAAATCTAATTATGTCAGGAGCTTTCCAGCAGCAAATGCAGGAGGCTATTAAATCTTAACTCCATATCGTTCTGGTACATAACTGTCCTTCCAGCCCTGGAAGGCTGGTTATAACCACCTGTAAATATTTCTAATGCGAAGTTCAGGCAACTTAAAGTATAGCTCTAAATTCACTGCATTTTATGGATTAGTTGTTCACAACCTGTTTGCCCAATTTATCATTCCATGAAGATAGAATGGTAAAAATGAATAAAGGTAAAAATGAGAGTAGGTTATGTTGGAGCTACCAGTGTAGATTGCTGTACTTCAGCGTACCTCTCCTGTTTTTAGGATTCCACTTTTTTTTTTCTCTTATAATTGCTATTAGTTCTTATGTCTCTCTCTCTTTTTCACTACAGTTTCTTTCTCTGAAAAACTGGACTTTGCAACTGGTTAGTAAAATACTTTGTTCACATTTTCTCTAGCTAACTGACTTTTTTTTGTCTTGTTTTCTCATTGATTTAGACAGAATTTCATTTTCTTTTGCAATGTGGTAGTTGCATTTTAGCAAAAATTTTTACAGGAAAGTATGAAGTGTGTGTTTGGCCTAAATAGAAATAAAAATTATCATTCATAAAAGTATTATAAAGGAAATAAACAATAGATCAGCAGTGCACACATGAGTTCCTAGTAGTTCATTAGGCTGATAGAAACGTAGATCTTCAAAGAGAATTTTTGAGTGCCTGTTTCTCTCACAACTTGTCAGAGATGCTTCATGTCTTCTTTATGATGCTACTTTATTATAAAAAAAAAATCTTCTGTCAGAGTTGAGTGAATAGCCAAATACAGAAGGTGTGTAGTTGCTCTTCCAGCTGTATAGAATTGGTCATAGTCAATCATGTATGCAGCTGGTACTAGAACCTACCAGGGGTGGTGCCCTGCTAGACCTCCTCTTCATTAACAGCGAAGAATTGGTGGGAGATGTAAAGGTTGGGGACTGTCTTGGGCAGAGCAACCATGAAATTATAGAATTCTCTATTCTTGGAGATGTCAGAAGGGTGACTAGTGAAGCTGCTATCATGAGCTTCAAGAAGGCAGTCTTTGACCTGTTCAGGATGCTTGTTGCAAGGGTCCCTTGGGAGTTACTCCTTAAGGGTAAAGTGGTCCAGGAAGCCTGGACGCTCCTCGAGATGGAAATCTTAAAGGCACAAGAACAAGATGTTTCTGAATGCCATAAGGCAAGCCATAGGGGATGAAGACCAGTGTGAATGAACTGGGAACTATTGTTGAGACTCCAGAAGAAAGAGAGTCTGTGGCCTCTGGAATAAGGGTCAGGCTACTCAGAGAGATTACAGGGAAGTTGCTAAGGCATGCAGGGAGGAAGTTAGGAAGGCAAAAACCCGACTTGAACTCAGATTGGCCACTGCAGTAAAAGTGAATAAGAAATCCTTTTATACAGATATGTCAACAGTAAGAGAAGAAACAAGGAGAATTTCCATCCTTTACTTGTTGTAGCAGGGAATGTGACCACTGAGGATAAGGAGAAGGCTCAGGTCCTCAATGTCTTCTTTACATCTGCCTTTTGTAGACAGATCAGGTATCCTCAGGGCGCATTATGCCCTGATCTGGAAGTCTGGGTTGCTATGCAGAATACATCCCTGGTGATTCAGGTGGAGGCAGAGAGCTCCTTCTCCATCTGGACTGTCACAAGTCCATGGTGCTGGATGGGCTTCATCATAGGGTACTGAGGGAGCTGGTAGGGGTGATTGCCGAGCTGCTTTTGCTCATCTACCAGCACTCCTGGTTAAATGGAGAGATCCCAAAGGATTGGAGGCTTGCCAGTGTGACTCCCATCTACAGGAAGGGCTGTAAAGAGGATCCAAGGAACTACAGGCCTGTCAGCCTGACTTCGATATCAAGGAAAGTTATGGAGTAAATCATCTTGAGTGAGATCACATGGCACATGCGTGTTCATGAAAGGCAGGTCGTGCTTGTCCAACCTCATCTCCTTCTATGACTGAGTGACCAGACAGGTAGATGAGAGAAAGGCTGTTGATGTAGTCTACCTGGATTTCAGCAAGGCCTTTGACACGGTCTCCCACAGTATTCTCCTGGGGAAACTGGCTGCCCGTGGCCTGGACAGCTATAGGAACTGGCTGGAAGGCCGTGCCCAGCGGGTAGTGGTTAATGGAGTTCAGTCCATCTGGTGCCCTATTTCAAGTGGTGTCCCCCAGGGGTCAGTACTGGGGCCCATCTTGTTTAATATCTTTATAGATTACCTGGATGAGGGGATTGAGTATACCCTCAGTAAGTTTGCAGATGACAGAAAGGTGGGAGGTGGTGTCAATCTGCCTGAGGGTAGGGAGGCTCTCCACAGGGGTCTAGGAAATGGCCACAAGTTGTACCAGAGGAGGTTTAGATTGGACATAGGGAGAAACTTCTCTCAGAGAGTGGTCATGCACTGGGATGGCCTGCACAGGGAGGTGGTGGAGTTGCTGTCCCTGGCAGTGTTCAAGAGGCATCTGGAGGATGAGGAGCTATGAGAAATGGTAATAATGGTAATGGGTGGACAGTTGGACAAAGATGATCTTGTAGGTCCTTTCCAACCTTGTGATTCTATGATTCTGTGTCTGTTTTGATATGTAAATGCTAGAGAATAGAAGTTTACTTCTGTCCCTCTTGATGATTTGTGCTGCAGTCTCATGTTCGTAGTGTCCTGCAATGATCTTTTTTGAATTGGCAGGTCATGTCAGCCCTTGTCGTTTCTCATGCGTTACTAGGCAGTCTTTATCACTTTAAAAAAAATGTGTGTTTATTTCCAACCAATGTAAACATCACATTCCTAAATGTATGCCTTGTATTGTGCTTGTACGGTTACCACTTGTCATCGCAGTTCCACTTATTGCAATATTGCAGTCAGTGGTTTATTATGATGTGTAGAGATGTTTTTATAAATAATAAATAAATAAATGAATGCTCTGTGTTACTTGACTACTGAGCATCTCAGCAGTACTACACAGATAGCAAGATAGAGCAAACCTTAGGAGAAACCTCAGTAAACCCTTGAGTTTATTCTGTGATTGTGGCTAGCTCAAATTCTTGCTCTTCAAAGTTGGATTTTTTTATTTATCTTACTATGTTCATTAATATTTCCTGCAATATATTGAATGCTGAATGTGGAATCATACAATAATACAGACTGGAAGGGACCTCTGGTAGTCGTCATAAATATTTCCTCCCACTCTTAAAGTTAGATTCAACTTCAAAGCTTTACTCATATCCAGACAAATCTTGGGTACCTCTGAAGATAGAGAGACCACAGCCTCTCTGGGCATGTTTTACTGCCTGAAGAAGTATAAATAGAAGCATTTGCTAAAACACAAAGATTTGTAATTACTTTCTCAACACTTGAGAACGGTGTTTTCAGACCTATCTTTTCACACATGTTAGTGAGTTACCTCACTAAGGTATGAGGCAAGCTTTGAAGGCAATTCCTTTGAGACGGATATAGTGCATTTCTAAGAAGGAATCAAGCCTCACATAATCTGTGGCAATCTGCTTCTGTCAATTAGAAACAGCAGTCATTGTTATCTGAGGAAGAGGAGTATACCACTGGCTCTGAGGTCACTGAGGATGAAGTGGGGGATGAAGAAGAAGTATTCAGGAAACCAGGTACAACAATACCTGTGTATTGTCCTCCCCGGAACTTAAAGATAAAAACTCAAGGCAGCTTAATTCTTCAGTAAGAAAGTTTTAAATGTTAAGAAATATTTCTTTAATTTCAATTTTATTTCCATTATTTTCTTTGTGTAGCTACAAATTATTACCCTATTGCTTAGGGTCATAAGAAAATATTGGTAAATAAGGCAAGTGGCAACCGTTCCCATCCAGGATGTCCTCAAAGTTGATTCAGGGCCTATTTTGTAGGACAGGCTGTCTGCCAAATGACTTGAAATTTTTTCCCAGATAAATTTAGGAATAAAAAGAGTGCAGTGGCTACATGATGGTGGACGTGGCTAGAATTTTGTCTGCACTGAAAATAAGCTTTGTAATTTAAAATTATTTTCACATGCTTCTTTTCTTGTTATACTGGAAAGTTTATGGAAAGCAAAAAAAAACATATTTCCATACTAATAACATGCCGTTTGAACTTGGGCACTTTAGGTTTTTATTTATTGTTTTTGCAACATGACTTTAAACTTGTTTTATCTGAAATCCTTCAGACTGTTCATGGAAGTAATATGGTCAGAGGTGCAGGTTGTACATGTGCTTGATTTTAAATTTACAGTTGAAAACTTGTGTGGTTATTTCATCATTAGATTTTAAATATGAACTAGAGTTAATATATGCTTCTAATGGAAAAGTGTTTCAGTAATCCTTGTGTATTAACCTGCCTGCATTACTAACAAAGAAAGAAACAAATTGTTCATTTACTTTATCTAGAAAGGAATAGGGGAGGAAAGTCCTTTTGTAGCAATGTAGTTGTGAAATTCAGAGTATCTATGATTGTGTGAGTCTAGATATTTCTTCAATTTGCAGGGAGAAAGGAGAAACTAAAGAAATTCTATAAACACCCAAAGAAGGGGGCTTCTTCACCTAGTATTCAGAAAAAGGAGAAGCCATCTGAGAAGGTAAAATCAGAGATGTGAACACAGCCTGAGCTAGTGGTGAGGATTTTTATGTTTTAAGATCATGTCTGAAACTTAATATACTTCTATTTCTTTTATAGCCGAGTTCCCGAGATGCATCTCCATTCACGTAAGTAATTTTTTAAGTCCTTGAGAACATATTGTAGTATATCCTTTCTTGTAAATGGTTGCTGATAACATTGCATGTGTTTTTCCTTTTTTATCAGTGTAAGTGTGCAGCAGAACAAATGGGATGCCTCCAGGTCACTAAGATTCAACCAAGATGCTCAAAGAGAAGATGGTCTGTTCTTGCACAAGTCTAGCTTTTATAATGTTAATATTAAACAAATAAAATTATTATTTCAATTAAGAAATATGTGGTTTTTCAGAATGTAACAATTCAGCTTGAGTTCTATCGCAGATAAAATAAAGTTGTTTTTTCATTGTGCTCATTTGTAAGAGAACAGATTTAAGCTAGATTGTTTAGTAATCTGCTCTATGCAAGTCACAAAGCAATATCAGATTCTTCCAAGCTATAATATATATATAATAGCTTGGATATATATATATATATATATATATATATATATATATATATATATATATATATATATATATATATATATATATATATATATAGGCATAGCTGGGAACTCCTGAAAATGTTAATTCAGAATTTCTTTCGCATTTAGTAGCAAACTCATCTATTCTACAGGAATAAAAATCTCTGCATCAGGAAAATTGAAAGAAAACCTACCCTAAACTACACTGTAGTCTTGCATATAGATTGAGAAATGAATGGGCTGCTTTGGACCCTCAGACTAGGAACATATTTAGAAGGAATTCCAAGTTTGCAGAAAAAAAGATCCCATTCAAATTGTATTATGGTCACTTGTGTTCTGTATTTGGAAAGTTTGCACATAACCCACATAATTATAATTGTGTCCTCTGATGACTATGCAAGTAAGCAAAGAGATCTTCCTGCATCCCTGTGTAATTTGTTGTCTAGATATATAAGAAGTGGTAAATGTTTTCACTTGTATCTTCTTCACTGTCGTTATGACTTAAAAAATATTCAGAATTACATCAATTTATCCAGCTTTTTATATCTTTGTGATTTCTGTGTATTTTTGCTGTTTAGAAAGTCTTTGCCTCAAAACTCTTTGTATATATTTTTTTATCGCGGTGTAATTCCTCAGACTGATTCTGGTATCTGCCCAGAATGTTGCTGAAGCTAGATTATTCATCAGGATATAGAATTTTGGTTGTCCAAGACTTCTTTATGGGCTGAGAAACAAAAAATTACTTCTTGCAAATAGGATCTAACTGAAGTGTGTTTTGTGTGTTGTTCTCTTTGTATTCAGTAGTATGGAAAACCCCTGTCCTAAAATGTTATCTTTCTGACAGACCAGAGGAGAATATCTGAGATTACAGGACACTTGATAAAAATCAGACTGGGAGATTTTGGTCGAGTCAAGTCAAAAGACAGCAAAGAAGTAAGACTTCTCATAATGTAATGATTACAGAATTGAAACAGGCCCTTGTTACAAATGTGTAACACAAATGAAAACACCATCCTTTCAATTACTAACAAAGAATTGAGTTTAACCTTCATTTTCTAATAAGCATGATATTTTTGTGTGTGTGTAAAAGAATTAAATAACAATTTTTGAAGTTTACTGCCTTTAAAAATTGAATGTGAAAAATAGGGTTGTCTTAGAAGTTTCAGTACTGGGTTGTGTTAATGAAAGAAAGTATGCTTTAGGTTCTCCTGAGTATTAATTATTTTTTTGAAGAGTCATGGATTAGATTGGTATAATGTCACCACTTGTTCTTTCACACTTCAGTATGCAGGAGGCATTTATTCGAGACTTGAAGCTCAGATAAAGGCATCAGCACAGGTTAATGCACGACAAATCAACACTGAGAAGAATGCCAGGTAAGACAAAATTAAAAAGCAGGATATTAATTTCTGGGAGAAGTGAGGGTGGAAACTGTTTTAATTTCAGTTTGCTTCATTTCATACTCTTTCTTGCATCAGTATTCCTTCTAGCTGGCTAATCATATATGATGTGAAAGCTTCCTTTGTAAAATTACATGGCCAGCAGGTGAGTCTCTAGGTGCTGACAAACTTTTAAGGATACAGTGGATGCTTTAAATATCTTGTGGATCTCATTTCTGTTAAAAATAAATAAATAAATAAAGCATTTGACTGCCACAGTAGAATTAATGATTTCAAATGAAATTATTTGATGTTACAGTTCTTTGACTTGTTGTAGTCATTGCGTGCCTTTGTATAAATATACAGTTTATGACTGCAGGTACATTGGCAGAATGGCAGCTTTCTCATCACAGTTATGAGACTTTTTGTTAGATCACACTTCAGCATGAAAGCAGTCTCTAACAAGTACTGAACCAGAAAGCTGACTTCATAATAGCTAAAACATTCTAACTGTGATAACCTCTATATGTTTCTTCTGTGCTCTTCATCTAGGTCAAAAACCCGTTTTGGTCAAGGTCGTCCAACATAAAGACTTCATGGAGAATGAAGCCAGAATACTTCACTACTCCCTGAAATTGTATGGCACTCTTGATATATGGAGAATGTACACCTCCAGAAGCTTTTACTTGATAAGCAGTGACTTATTTCTTTAAGCCTTGTAAATTGTGTATGATAAATGAATATAAATCCAATAAGGTCTGTACTTATTTTAATTGTAAATATACTATTTCTTAAATTAAATTTTAGTTGCTTTTTAGGATATTGTATTGAGTTGCATAGGAAATATTTTATAAAACTGCAAAGTAAACTTATTCAACTAACATTTTTTTTTTTCAATGGGGGAAGACTTGAATATGCCTCACAGTATGAAAGAAGTTCTGGAAAGGAAAAAGCAAGACTACTGAATTCTGAATAGCAGTGTTAACACAGGTCACCTGGAAAATATATATATGTGTATATATATGTGTGTTATGTTGTATCTGATAGGACATTTTAGGTCTGTCCTCTAGGGATTTGCAATTGAAGTCAGTGACAGTACAGTGGCTGTGGGTTAGACTAGTTAATGCAGGGTTTTAATGCAGTTCTGTCTTTTTTCCATCTACACAACTCCCATTCACACGAAGGTGAACACGTGGAAACTAGACCTTCAAAGGCAGTTTAAATGCCACGTGAATGCAGGTCTTGCTTGTGAAACACTTGCTTTACTTGTATGTGAAGTTCAGCTTACTCCCATACCATATCTGATTCCTCTTGTACAATGTGATGTTTGGTTCCCTTATAATGCTCAGACAAAGCTGTTTCATATTTCAGTGCTGTACCTCTAAATTACTCAGAGGATACACCATTAATTAGGCATCTTTCAGTTGAAAGGAGTCATTATGTCGAGTTGTGTATGTAGATGTTTGGGACCTAATTTCTTTCCAAAACCTTCTTTAACAGTACTGTCACTTTCAAGTTGTAATTGGAACAACAGAATACAGGTTTGTGTATATGTAGAATCCAGGGCTATCAAAATGAACTAACTTGCCTAGAAAATAATTCACATATTAGCAAAGAGAATGGCATTATCAGTGGCTTGATTCCAGTAAACATGTTTTGACCTTTTTGAGACAAGTAGAAAGAGTGCTTAGGGAAATTTTTTTCTGGACTGACTGTAAAATGTGAGTTTGGAGTTAAGTCTGCAATACTGGGAGGTGGGAGTGGGGAGTACAGGTGGGGCAAGGAGAGGGAGAACATGATTCTAATGCACTCCTCTCCATTCAGGCTTTTTAGTGTGTGTGTTTTGTGGATTTTCAATAGGCATTAGAAAATTAGGGTAACAGTACTTGAAAATACTGCTTTCAAGGTGGAAGATTTTTATTGTAGTTAAAAACAAATGCTGTTTATTTCTGTATATGGTCCTATGCAAATTCAGAGCTCCATAAAACTATCAGGCGAAGCTGTGGATTTCACAGGCTTTGTTTTTTGGGCAGAACAGTATCCTTTGCAGGACTGCTCCAATCTGTACTAAAAACATAAGACTTTATCAATGTGCTGTATCAGTTTGCAGCTTTGCAGTTGTAAAGCAGCTTTAAGCACTTGTAGTAAACATTGCAAGACTGACTAATGTTTGCTAAAGGAGAGATCTGCTGAGCAAAAATAAAATAAATGCAATAGGATAAGTGTTTTGCTACAATTTTGTGTCTTTTGATAGAAAATTGTTCCAAATGGTAAACTTTGCTTGAAAATTGCCAGCTTGTGTCTGTGTGTATGTATGCTTAGTTTTCTTAGAACAACTAACCAAAAATGGATGGAAAATATTGCTGGTTTTGTTGTATAGGGAAAATGCTGGTTTTATGTGCCAATATTGTTATATTTTATTCCAAAGTATCTTGAGCATATAATGATAACATACATGATGTGCAGTCATTTTACCCTCTTGCCAACCACACTGGGGTTTGTTTTGTTTTTTAATTTTATTACTATTAAACCAAGACAATTTCAAAATTAATACAAAAGTAATTCATTTAAGGAATGTGTGGCTATTCTGTGGATACATGTAAGAAGCCCATAAACATTATGACTTCAGTCATGCTTGTGTGTTTGTTATTTAATTGCAGCATCATAATGCAGTTGTTTTATCAGTCAAGAAAAGAATATGACTGAGCTATCCCAAATGTACAAGAAACTGAAAGTACGTAACTACACTGAGTTTTGAAGTTGGTTCCTGAGCAACCTATCTTGCAGACAGCTTAACTGAGCAAAATGTCAGACTGAGTTATGCTAAAAACGTGCTAAAAAATGCTGGTTTGCATCCCACTGCTGCAGTACTGTTCATGCTATTTAAATAGTCTGATAGATCTATGAATAGAATCAGTTTCTGTAGGGTGATGTAGGGTGAATACCCTGAATGAACAGTCTAATGCAGATGGACAGCATATTTTTGGATGAGTTATCCAGTTGGTATAAAGATACCCAATAAATTAGGAAGAGGCTTACCTGAGACTCCACACGAGAGGGATCTCCAACAAGAGATGACTCAGTGCTCCCCTCAGGTGATCCATCAGTGGTTCAGGCTGTGATTCAGCAGTTCCCATACAGTTTCAGTTATTTGTTTGTAGAAACTGCAATATAAAGGACATACATATGTACAGTTGGTATATACAGAAAACTACAGCATGTCACATACGTGTGTTTAAACTTGCTTCCTGTTCTGTGGAGCTGTGCCTGTTTGCTTAACGTCTCAGTGTTGGAGAAAGGGGCAGAATATTAATTTTAGCCACAGTAATGTCTTGAAAACAAAAATAAGAGATACATATTTACTGCAGTAAGCAAACATAAACTTGAATTGCATGAGCATTGTATGGGAGCTGTTGAATCACAGCCTGAACCACTGATGGATCACCTGAGGGGAGCACTGAGTCAGCTGCAGGAGCACAGGTGAAGGCAATGCACCTGTGTGACCAGAAGGGGTGGAGTCTGGCTCCACCTCTCCCAGACCCCATTTAAGGGCTGACCACCACTGGGGAAGGATCTCTTCAAACACTACACCTAAGTTAGGAGTACCCTTACGTTTTGAAAATATGCAATAGTCTTCACGGGACCCAAAATTACTGAATAGGTTCCTGAGAGGCATGCACATGAACAGTTCCAAAAACACAGTTAAGTTTCAGTATGTGGAGTGACCTTTCTGGAGAGGCACTCGCATCTAAATTATCAACAATATCACTCCGGGCAACTCCAGAAGGTGCACGCATCAACTACACCTGGAAGGGCAACGCTCTCACTGTCAGGTGTCCTGCTGACTATGCCAATAAAAATGTTACTCCAATATAAAGGAGGGAGATGTGGTTCTTTGATTATGTGTATCCCTGGTGTGAGATTACGACACGATGGGTGAAATGTTAGCCCAACCAGTTTATTACAAATCCTAGTTGCTTTGGGATGTGGGGAAGGGAAGGTGAGCGATAGAGAAGAGATAAAAAGCAAGGAGTCTTGACAGAAAGCAAGAGAGACATAATCACCACCGTGGATCCAGTGAGGTTTGTAGTAGGTCCGTTGATCTCAGGGTCTGGTCTGGTCACCGTGGGGGATGGGAGAAAGCTGGGAAGCTTCGCAGCAAGCAGGGCAAGGGGTTCATCCAAAGAATTTTTCCCCTCAGAGAACTCCCCGTCAAAGGTTTTATTTTTCTTCAGGAGTTTTTCTCCATCAAAGATATTTGCTTTGGTAGTTCTTCTCCAAAGTTTAGTGAAGGCCTTTTATCCCCCATTTCTCAGGTGTTTTTTTTTCTTTTCTCTCTGTTAGTGTGACATACCTGGCCCAACAGAGAAGCCAGCAGGGAGTGGTACCTTCGTTGCCATGCACAGCATTATCATCTTTTGCGGTGATCAGCTTCTCCAAGCCATACCCTGAAAAAAACAGGCTTGTCCCTGCTTCTGCTTATCTTTACAACAATAAGCAGAGGCACTGTGGCATGGTGACACCCACCTAGATAACCTGCAGTTCTCAGTTAGAATCTTATCACCAGAAAGGCCTCACGAAGCAAGCTTTGAGACAAAAAAAAGAAAAAAAAAGTACTTTTCACAGCAGGTAGCAATCATGCCTGGAAAAAAATGACTGCTGATGTGCTCTAGTAATGACATAACTGAAAGGATAGTCATGGCTGGATGTGGCTCTTCTTCAAAAGAGAAAGTAACAGAGATTAAACTTCTTTTCATTTCACTTTTAAACCCTTCTGACTGATCTGCTCCCACCTTTCCATTTCAATTACTTAAGGCTAAGAATGCATGGTGATAATTTTGTATTCTGTTATGTGCAGTTTTATAGTTCTGTGTTTTCGCTGAAGCTGTACGTATTACCTTTGTATCCACAGTGACAAAACAAACAGATGCACCTTGCTTTGGCAGTTGTTTCCTTTCTGATTGTTGTAGTTTTGTGGTTTTTTTGCTGCTGATATTCCACATCAGAACATCGTGTTGAGTTGAAGAGTTAGTCCTCTGGCAGGGAGCAGAAGAGGGGGGGAACTCCTGGCCGGACTCCCCCAAACCCAGAGCACATGGCTCTGCTTGGGCAGCCGTGTTGCCAAAGATGGAGCAGTTTGTTTGTTTGTTTCCCTCTCTCCCTCCTTTTTTCCTTGTGTCTCTGTCACGGACTTAGACCTAAAGATAACTCCGTGACGCTGAGTAAATTGGTTCTTGCTTTCCATTGAAGGAACAACCTCTAGGTTTCATTTACCTCTAGATATTGGAAACAAACTTCATGATCAGACAAATCGTTTATAGTCCTTGAAAATTTTCTGCAAACTTTGTGTCCTTTCTTTTATTTATTTATTTATTTATTTAGGAGTCACCTTCGCTGAAGTAGAATGTTTTAACAGCCTGCTAAACTCATTCAGAACGTACAGCATCTGTAAAACACTAGACACATTTCAGAGGTGTCTGTTCTCATCACATCAAATAGTATCTATTGTTCTTGCAACAGTGGTATTTCTTCCTTGTAGAACAGAGCTGTGAGAAGATTGTGTTACAGAACCAAAAGGGGTAACGTGGTTCCTCTGCTTTCTGGCACTCCATTTAGTTTTCCTTTCCTGAAAATACGTAGACTTCTCTCCCACTGGTCAGAACATGTTCTGTGTTCTAAATCACAGATTTATTTATTTTCATCTGTGTGTTAAATAATACATTTAAAGTAGCTTCTGTTCTTTTTTGTGCTGTAGCACAAATAACTGTATTTCCTTATTGCTTTATTGCCCAAAATGGACTTTGATCACACAAGAGGATAATTATTAGCATGTTATATAGTCTGTGAGCTTTTCTCAAAAGCTTATTGTGTTTCTCTTCCTCTGAAGCATTCATCCAGATACCTGCAAACTTTTTATATGACAAATGAAATAGATCTTGGCAAATACTGTATTTGAGTACATCTTTTTTACCTCTGGTAGTATGCTTTTTTCTGCAATGCTTATGGCACATTCAAGACCTGTGGGTTTTGCTTTGATGAGTTGGCTTATGTTCACCTGTCTTGATGCACAAAGTAAGTAATGTTATTTTTATAAATGCATATGGTTCTAGTCTTGCTTTTAATAAAATAGAAAAGTTTATGAAATTCATATCAATTATAATTCGAGAAGTCTAAAATTGATTATTTTTTGACTGATAAAATAATATCTCAACAAGTAATCTTGTAATCCACCAATGGAGATGATCTGTAAACATAAATGGGCTCTGTGATCATGTGTTGGAAACCACTGCTCTTGAATTTTTACAAGTTCTTACTGAACTCTTAGTTTGTATCTGCAGTAGACACTGAGTAACATTTCTAGACTGAAGCTAAATATGACAACATTTCTATCTGAAGTTGAGATCACACATATTTCTTTTTGCTATTCCAGTAACTTAGATTGAAGTAGTTATCATTTTAATGTCTGATCTTCTTCGTACTGGTAATGACTTCTTTAGAAATTCTCTTCCAGAAACTGAGAGCTTTGTCATGCACTAGATAAATCTGGGCACAGAAGGAGCATTTGGGTACCTAAATATAACTTTAGTCCTTCGGAGCTTTTCTAGAAATTTCAGAACAGTGACAATGCTGAAACATCCTCCCCTCTGTAGAGGAAATTCAGGCTGCATGTTTGGAAAAGTTTCCTCACAAAGAAAGTGGTTCAGCGGAGGAACAAGCACTCCAGGGTGGTGGCCATGGCACCAAGCTTTACAGAGTTTAAGAAGCATTTGGTCAACGTTCTCAGACATGGGGTTTAGATTTGGGGTTATCCTGTGTTGGTTAAGAACTGGACTTGATGATTCTTATGGGTCCTTTTCAGTTCAGGATATTCTATGATTCTTTGTTTCTGCTGGCTCCAGAGAATTGCCAGGAACATCTGAGCAAATTTTTTTCTTCTTGGAGAAGAAATAATAGAAGAGTTTTTATTTAATATTGAATTTCCTTTATTGAACTACATTGTAGTGTTTAAGCCAGGTCCAAGGTTCCAGCTTTCTTATCTTTTTCAATAACACAGAGCCTTCTTTTTCCAAAATAGACTTTTGAATACTTGGAGGTGGAGGCTCTGAATTGCCCCATAACCAGCAGCAGTTCACTGTAATATTTTGGGGGAGTTAAAGTTACCTGTGTAGAAATTTGTCCACCTCACCCTTTATAAATGAGAAACTGTAGAATGGGGCAAATACAAAGACATCAGCCTAACAGATAAAATGATCTCACTATTTCTTTTGCCAGTTCGAATATACAGTGAGGATGACAAGGAGAAGAGTGGGACATGCTTAGGATTGATACACACACATGTGAGATCAAAAGTGTCCATAAGAATATGGACTGTGTTCTAGCAGCTTTGCTGAGTAATTTTAGTCATAGAAGGAAGAGAAAAATCTGTGTGATTTCTCTGTGTATATTTTTTGATACAGGAAATAAAGTCCATCCGTTTTTATTATACAGAGGAAATGTAGAGAGATGTCACTGAATTTTAGCATAGAGCTACTTCTCTGTATGAAATCACACTTAAAGTGCCAACTTAAGGTGAATATATTTCAGACATATCAACGTGCCTGAACTGCTTACAATTCAGAAAAGTATAGAATATATAGAAAAATGTAGAAAACTTCTGCAAGATCACGGCTCAAAGGGAGCTTTGGTTATGATCTTCACAAATGTTCAGCAGAAAATAAAAGTATGCACAGCTGTTAAGCAATAAAGCCAAAGTTTCACTCTGATCAGGGTACTGAAGAAGGGCAATTCTGCAACTAGTCATTTTTTCAAAATATTATTGATAGCTGCTTATCTTTAAGTTCTTCACTGAAAAAAAAAAGGGTTTCACCCCCTAAGGACAGGACAGGTAAGGTAAGCCTGCAATCTTATTGATTGGGTAATGTATTGTTTTAAATCCTGAAAATTATTCTGAGGTACCTCCATAATAAATCTGATTAATTTGAATCAATGTACACAAATTGTATATAGTATAAGATCTCCTAATTTGTGCATTTTCTGGAAATAGTACCTCTATTTTTTGTACATGACTATTTATTTCCATTTTAGAAATCACAAGTATAGATTGTGACTCAACACCTAGCACGCTCCTGCTGTCAACCTTTTTGGATGAATATACAGGTAAATCATTATTTGATTGTAGAATTATCTGACTTACACTTTAGTGCAAATAGTGCTTCAATTCTTTGCATAATCTGTAGTTTATAATGGATCTGTATAATTAGGGGTTTTTTTACAGTAGTTTTCATGACTGGATGCAGCATATGTCTGTCTTGTGAGTTTGTGCTTTCCAGTGTGTGAAATCTGAGGCAAAATTTGGTCTCTAATTTGCTTCGTAGGGTAAATAAATATAAGGAAAATAAATAAAGAAAAAAAATCCAAAGATCTCACTATGTGACTAGACTCAGCAATCAATGGGGTTGAGTGCACCCTCAGTAAGTTTGCTAATGCCACCAAGCTGTGGGGTGTGGTTGACACAGCAAAGGGACAGGATGCCATCCAGAGGGACCTAGACAGGCTGAGCAATGGATCCAGCTGAATCCCACGAGGTTCAACAAAGCCAAATGCAAGGTCATACACACAGGATGAGGCAACCCCCATTACCAGTACAAACTGGGGGTTGAAAGGATTGGGTGTAGCCCTGCTGAAAAAGGTGTGGTGCATACGAAGCTGGACATGAGCCAGCAGTGTGCCCTCACAGCCCAGAGAAAACATACGGATGGTTACAGTTCACCTTGACCAATCCAGACGAAAGATCTGATCTCATCCTTCCCTTCTAGACCAGCTAGGACTGCTGCCATCACAGTCCTGCTGTGAGTCTGGAGCCTACTCTGCTTTAGACTGGAGCCTTTCTGAAAGACAATTTCTTGCGTTGTTATGGGCAGTAGAAAGAAGAAATGGGGTGTGGTACAAACAGGCTTACACTACAGGGAATTATAGGATCATAGCTGGCCACTCCGTATACTTGCATTTTCTATTCCAGTTTTCTTTGTTAGTATAGCTCACTATTATTCCAACGATTAATGATTTGTGCTGCCTGACAGAGCTAGAGTTAATTTACCACTTGTGTATATACTTACAATGTTTGGCAAGGTGTTACTGTGCCTTGAAGAGGAAATCACACCTGAGAGGACAGTGGCAGCAAGAGGGCACGGTGCAGAAGTAGGCAGTACATTGGTGGTTGGTTGGTTGTGTGTTGGAGTATTTACCTTGCAAATGTAGAACAGAATAACTCTATTCTTCCTTTCGCCGCTAACTAGAGAGATTACTGCTGTCAGTTCAAGGGCAGTGCTGTTGTCATTGTGTTAGAAGCAGAAAGGATAGGCCTGACAGGAGTGGAGTAATTTTGCAGTGCATGAGCTAAGCTGTGGGTAGAGCATTCCCTTGATAACAGAAGGGAATATATAGGGTCTCATGGGAGCACACACTGGGCGCATGCAGTCTACAGGCAGGCTTAATTGCTTGTGGCTTTCAGCAAGATATAAAAAACACCATAAAGAGTGACACTTTTTTTTTTTCCAGCCACTGCAGAAACGTTTCTGTGAGGGTATAGCAGCTGTGTTTCACTAGCATTGGGACAGAAAAATAAATGCCTTTCACCTTGAATCCTCTTCGTTTAATTTGTAAGCAGCTAGCAAGACATCTGGCAATTTGTGCATGTCACAGTATATGTACCAATTCATCTGTAACAAATGAGCAAAAGATAAAAAAAGATAAAAAAGAAAAAAAAAAGGGGTTTCTAAGCACTTCCTTGGTTTTCTGTTAGAGTCTGACAGCCTCTTCTCTGGACAGAACACTGTTTGCAAGGCAGCTGCCTGATGTTGCTTGTCCAAATATATCTATCTCTGGAAGGCAGGCTAGATGGTATATCAGAAACCTAAGTTACATTTGGTTTTCAACGTCCATTTCCTCCAACAGTTTTGACAACCTTGCACACAATAATAATACACATCTTATCACTTTACTCCTGAGATACAGCACAATTATTCTATACTCACTGTCATCTGACTGAACCTTATTGCTGCGTGCAGTCGTAATCCATTACCATTGGACTTGTACCTGAGAGTATTCCAGACACTCCCTGAAGCTGGAGCTTAGGGACCAAGGCAGTGAGCCTGCATGCTGAGATCAGAGGTGGGGCTGTAACAGGAAGGTGTGCTGACCTAAGCTGGTAATGCCAAAGTAAGAAAACAATGGAGTAAGAAGAAAACTAATATGCTTCCTGAAGATTACCGAAAATATTTGAGATCTCAGGGAAGATTTGGGAGAGCAGAAGGGCATTTTTTAGCAACTCCAATGATGTCTTCCGTGAGAAGATGCATATTATTTCATGGATACAAATATCTTGATAAATGTTAACTAAATAAATGTTAAAATTAACTTTGTTTAATATTTATGCCAGTAACTCAACACTGGATTGTTTACAACCACATTTCAAACATGCTTCCAAGCATGGATTTTATGTTTAACAGAGCAAGCAACGTACTTGCTACTGAAAATAGCAAATTTAATCTGTTGTGATAATAACAAAATAATAAATTCTAATGCGTTCAGGACCAAAAAAAAGAAGTTTGAGTGTTGAAAAATTGCACTCAAAGTGATTCAAAAGTTGCAGTATTTAATGTTACGGTATCTTGTATGAATAGAAACTGACTAAAGAAAAGTACATGTTCCTAACTATTCAGAATCAAAATCCATGTTTAGGCAGCCACAAGCCTGAAACCAGACTCCATCTGCTTGCTGGATTTAGAGATGACATGGTCTTATGATTGGTGAATCTTATCCCATGCAGCCCTGACTAACATCTCACCGACTTTGATTACACTCCCTGTGTAGGAAGACTGGTCTGTCTGTGTGAAACAAAAGGCAGAAAAAGGCCTAAACTTGATAAAATAAAGAATTAAAAATTGCATCATTAACTTGTTTCCAGGAAAGGATGGAAACTTAGGTGAAAAGTATGCCAGGACTTTCAATGCCGAACATCGTGTCAGAGTGTGAAGATATTGAAAAAGTAAATTTGCATGGTTTTAAAGCACATCAATTCACCTGTGCACAGTATTGAAGAGGTCTGAGGCTGATCTAAGTGAAAATGCAAGACTAATATCAAGTGTAACTAAACCATAACGATATGACCTAATTATCAACACATTTGAGATGAACCTATGACTGTCTTTTTTGTCAAGCAATCTAATTTACTATGCTTTCTTTTACAGGTGATATAGAATGGATTGTAAATATCCCACCCAATGTAAATTTGAAATTAAAAGAGTATTTGTTCCCTGAACACTTAGACTATGTGAAGCTAGAGTATATTTCTGGTACTAATAATGCAACAGTGAAGACAAATAAGCCACTGGATGTTGATTCTATTGAGGTATTATTTTCACTGCATATAAAATCTGGATATAAATGTTTTCTTGACTGGTGAAAAAAAAGCACACTGGTATGCACTAAATATTTATTCTTTCACGATACATTTTAGTATTCCAAAAAATCAACACATTGGAAATATTAGTGTAGACTTCAGTATCCACAGCTCTGTAATATTTATGCTAATTATCTCTCATTTGCTGTAACTGAAAATTTAGCTGGGACCTGACAGTCAAGATGGTTCTTTCTTAATTGTGTATTATTACTCAGTAATAAAAGTTGTAAATACTCGATTAAGGTAGGTATTGCTATTCCTAATTTATCTCCTAATAACATGAATTACTTCATCAAAGTGAAATTGATTATAATTGGTTATAATTTTCTAGAAGGCAATCTTTAATCCTGTGAGTATTCATTTTATGCTTAACTGCCAGCACTAACGTCCACTAGCCTCTGTTGGCTGAGAGGAATCAGGAGCCTTACTTCTAGACCATGCTTGCTTTGTATGACTACCATGGATCTCTAAAGCAATACTGTTTTTCTCACTGAAGATGCCTCTGGATATAAAAACTGGATATAGCAACTGGAGGCCATTTTTTGTACAAGCACTCTATCAGAGTGTCATTGTACTTGACAGACTTGAACCACACAGATTTTAAAAACAATTCTTACAATTGACTTTTTTAATTGATGAAAATGCACTTCAGTGTTAACACTTAATTTCCTCTTTTGGATATATTTTTAAACTAGTTAAAACATTTTCATGAAAATGGTATACTTTTTCTGCTTGCTACACATATTGTCTGATTCCCTGTCAATTGTCTGTTGCAAAGAATAGGCAATATGTGGTTGGTAAGATCTGACAGGTAGCAGCAGCAGAGGAGAGGCAGCCTGTTAAACATTACAGTTAATAATCTGCAATAAACTTGCTATATATAGTGAACAATGTTTTAATGCTATGACGTGTTGAAATGACTGAGCTGTACTATGCTCCTGTAACCATGAATATTTAACTGCCAATTCAGCATGGCACTCCTGAAGTTTCAAGTACTAGAAGTTTTGTTTAATTTTGCTATGAATACATTACGATAATGATTATTTGACAAAGATATGAAGATTCTACTGATAATATTATTTATTTGCTGTTAATTTTTAGAGCGACCATCTTTTTTACTCTATTGTTTGCCAAAGGGCTGGAATGGTAAGTAGATGTGTCATCAACTGTATTTTTTTGTCTAAGATTAATGCAAACTGTTATTTTCTGAAATACTATTTCAACTAAAGATGTGATGCAGGGAGCTAAGAACATCTGATGAAGGATATATTTGTTCAAAGATCCCAACTGAAATGAGTGGTTTTGTTCTCAGTACACGTAAGGTCATTTAAAAATATATGTTTTTAACATAATTTCACAAACTGCATTGTTACAACTGGTAGTCTGACATTAAAAACCTTTTAGTAGTGAAGGGATATCTCTTTGAAGATCTCTTTTTATATGGTTAAATTAATTGTTAACATTGTACTGCTACCTTGCTCATGACATTTCTAATGTCTTTTGTTCACATTATGAAGTCTGAAATAGAGAATGCACGGGATTTACAGTTAGAAGATGTAAATGATAACTCTCCAGAATTTCTACAAGCTCTCTATAGCACTTCAGTATCCGAGGTGGGTTATGGCCAACGTTAATAATTTTTCATATTGTATATGAAATTACTTTCTGGGCCCTAATCATACAGATAATTACATGCACTCTTATGTTACTTTTCTATGCCTTTGTGTAAGTGTGGAAAAAGAGACTGGGCTGCATGCATCCCAGCTGAAGGCACGAGGTAAAGAAGGAACCTTCTGCTACCCGAACAAAAATAGAAATTAGAATTAATTTGCTTGTTTTTAGGGACTAACTACATTTTCCTGCTCAGAAGGAAAGAAGCAAAGATCAGAAGCAAAACCAAAATGGGATTGTGGTTGAGCATTTGTTGTTCTTTATTTCTAGGTATCTGCAATAAATTCCACAGTTATAAAAGTGGAAGCTAAAGATAAAGATCTGTCACCTTTGTTCAGCTACATTAGTTACAGCCTTTGGGTGAGTATCCTTTGTTTGTCCAAGTGTGAACACCAGGCTGTATTTCATACATAGCATAGCCTGTGACTTGATCCAAATTTGCACGCTTGTACTGCAATGTTATTATTACAAAACAGTAAAATGGTGGCATCACAAAGACCATTTAACACTAGAAGAGTGTGATGACCATAAAGATTTTTATAAGACCAGTCTAGTATGCAGTGAGGCCTAAATCTATTCCTTTATGTTTGTGAATTGTTTTGCAGCATTATTAATGTACAGCTAAGGAACCCTTTGCTTTGAATAGTCCAATAATAAAGGTGGCAAGAGAAAATAAAATGTATTTCCTTATTGTGTAAAACATGTGATTGATTTATTCATCAGGGCCCAAACTCTGATTACTTTTATATAAGGGAAGGAGATGGAAACATCATGGTGAATAAAACTTTGGATTACAACAAGATCAACCATTTCAATTTAACAGTCCAAGCAAAGGTATGCTATAAAATTAAAAGAGTAGGAATCAAGGCAGTTCTGCAGTGATATCTCCTTTGTTATACCTTGTTTTCTATGTGCCTATAACCCAGGGATTCAAAGCTCTAGGTTATAGGGTCTGCAAAACAAAAGTTCTGTCTGCATCTTGACTCATACTGCAGGCAAAGTAATACATTCTTAGTATTTGAGTCATTGTGTTAGCCTCCTCTTAAAAATCAGCCCAGGTTTCTGTGTGCATTTAAGTATTTACACATCACATTTATTCTCTGATCACTCTGGCAGATCTAACGTCCTATTGTTGCTGCAGTTTACCACCTGCAGTCTTTTTGAGATTTAGTTATGTGTTTGCTTGCAATGCTTCTTAGGTGTAAAAAGAAGTAATTTCCCAACATATATTTCTAGTATCTAGCAAATAGCATGGCTACAGCAAATGCACCATCACTACATCCTGCACAAATGATATAAATGATACATGCCTGATACAAAATGAGTAACTAAGAACAGTTACCTTTTGAAGGTATTATTAATAGAATTGGATTTCTCAGTGGAAGAATTGGATAAGGTAAGAATTCTCAGATTAAGAATGTCGATATTACAAAACACAAATAATAATATTTAACTGCATTCAATTTGTATTTTGTGTTCTGCTTTTTCTGTGTTCTAATACTCTGCTGAAAAATGGCCCTTTCATCACAACGTTTCTTATTTTCTTCTTGGGATGTAGGAAAGATTTGGAAACAACGAAGATACTGTATCACTAATAATTGATGTGCAAGATTATGACACGCTGAACCCCTATTTCAGTCAACCAGTGTACAGTGGAACAATCAATGAAAATGAGGTAAAAGCTTTTCACTGGATGCTGGAAATGTAAATAAACTACTCCCCTCCACAGCATTTTTCTCTCAATGAATGTTCCTCTTTCAGCTGTTTACGACTGAGGGTTAATGGAAGGCTGCCTTTATTTGTGCCAGCTGGTGGATGTTATAGTTAGTGATTGTAGGCCTCCAAGTACCGCGTAGACAGGACAATTACATGAAGAATGAAACTCTATGCCACAGATTGTTTTCAGGAGGGAAAAGCAAACAAACAAGGCACACATACTCAAAAACAACAAACACCAAAATGAAAACAAGCAACAGGAGTTTTAGTAGGTTTATATCTTAAACTTGGAAATGTGGTAGACATCAGTCCTTGGGTTAGCTGCCTGCTATCAACTTTAAATGCTGTAATTCCTCCTTAGGTAAGCAAAATAAATTAATAAATAAATTAATAAGCTAAATTGTAAACTATGGTTTATATTATACATATGGTTTGGTTTTTTTTTTTCTGTGTAGAGGATGATGTAATTTCTGATTTGAATATATTTGTTTAATTCAGGCCTTTGCATGTACTGCCAAATTAAAGTGGATAGTCCTCTTCATTAACCCTATTTATTATCATCTTAATGTTAATGTGTTGAGTCACCAATATTTTTGGTGTTATGCCTTTGGTGTGTCCCTTTTGTTAGAAGTTCACCTTTAATTGTCTGAAAGGAATCCTTTAGGTCTTCTCAAACGGTTTTATCTTTAAAATAAATTGCTGTTTTAATTAGAGATACAGTCTAGACCTGTTTTTTTCTCAGAAAGGAATGCGAAGAACTGAGATGTTCAGTGTTGTTAATTCCATCAGTGGCATCAGTCTGGTGTTTCTTAAAGCAAATATGGCATATGCATCAATTATTTTGCTCATCATTTCACTCTGTAAAGCTAGTATAGCAAACATACATATATTTTTTTCCTGGATCCCAGTGATTAGATTGATTTGGAAAGGGCCTTCAAAGTTTTTTTCTTACCTTCCTGTCGTGGGCAGGGACAACTGTCAGTATAGATGAGGTTGCTCAATCTCCCTTCCAACCTGACTTTCTTTAATCAGAATGATGACTTAATGTGTTTTATTTTAGTTAATCAGCTGTGTATGTTTTCTAGATAGGTCCTTTGGCTATTCTTCCAGAGAAGATATTTGCTAAAGATGGAGACACGGGTATAAATGAAAAAGTATTTTACAGCATCAAGCTAGGTAAGAGCTTTTATTTTCTTCTAGAGATTCAGGCAGTAACTTATGATGTCTGCATTAGTGAAGAGAATGATGACGAAGTACAGTACAGAGGCAGAAGATGTCTTAAGTGCATACATCTTCACTGCACTGCTGCTCTGCAAGCTGAGTTAGCTTTATTTTAGTCATTATAGCAACTGTCTAAAACTATTTGAAAAATGTTTACAAGTCCATAAACTCTTCTTAATAAATGATTTCTGTTTTAAAGTGTAAGACAACTTAGAATATTTTATTCTGGATTTTCATTCAGGAGCAGCTAGAAATATAAGTTCCATAGGGAAATTTTCTTTCTGACTGAAATGCTAAAAGCTCCATGAGATTCTAAATTTGAGACCCTTGACATGTGACTGAATTACTAAAAATTGTTTTGAGAATGTAGTGCTCGGTGGGGGGAGAGAAAAAAAGGCCTTATATTTGAAATGTCTATTAATTTTGCTGTAAGTGAGCCATAAAAAGGACAGATTGGCCTTAATGTTATGCTTCATTTTCATTGACCTTCACAATGTTGTTGCTTTTTAGTGAAACCTCCAGCCTACAACAACACCTTTTCAATCAATACTGACAGTGGAATGTTGGAAGTAAAGACTGCAGTTGACAGAGAAGAATGTCCATATCTTTTTGTGGGCATTGAGGTAGCTATTGTTTTATAGTTCATCATGTTCATATTGAGTCTTAATTAGATAAACCAGTGTATGGGCCTATGTTGCTGTTAATAGGGCTTCTCATGGTAATGCTAAGAGACAGCTGGCATCCATTGTTTACATAATCCATAAGACAGAACAAAGGGAATCTTCATTTGTTGAATGTATGTAGTCATGTCATTGCATTAATGTGGAGTGGCTTGATGTTATTAAGGTGTGGAATGTGCAGCTACAAACTCTGTTTTCTAGGCAGCACAGCAAGACAATAATCTGAAAACAGCTGATGCAGCAGTACTGGTTACTATTGAAGATACAAATGACAATCCTCCAGTTTTGTCACAGACAAACTACAGTGTCTCAATTCTGGAAAATTTCCCCAATGGGAAGGAAGTTCTTCGAGTAGAAGCTGTTGACAAAGATGAGGTAAAATGAATTCAGTTTTGGTTGCTACAAATGCTAAACTTCTGAAACATCCCTTAAAAAGCATTTGCACTGTGTGGGTATGGTGAATGTTGCTATACATATGTATTTTTTCTGACTACCTCCATATATTTAAGCATAATTTCACTTCTAGGAGGAGTAAAGTAATGAAGGCCAAGAGTAAATTTTTTTCTGTCTCTGAAACTCCTCCTGTTTTGCTGAAAGTCCCAGACATGAAAATATAGAGGTGTTAAGAAGACACAAAGCTGCAATAGCCCTCAGCCTGGGTGATATATTTCTTCCAAGTTTCTTAGTCCAGTTTTTGTGGAATGAACAGCTCAATTACACCTGAGTGTTAAATGCTCTCCATCTGAAAATTAAGATTGAAATATCCTGATGGACTAGCTTGGTGCTTGTCCTGTGTAATAGCAAATGTCATTACTGTTTGCAGGGAGGCTTCCAGGGAACGTTCAGTCTCACTCCAGCTGACAGTCCTTTCCAGATAAGTCAAGATGGGATTCTAACTGTGAGGAACTCCACGCTGTTGGATAGGGAGCAAATACCGTCTATACATCTACAGGTAATAAGCCCACTTCTTTCCAAACCAAGCTGAGACAAACAGATATCTAAGCTTAGAAAGAGGCTGACTTTAACTGAAATGAATCAGTGGCTCACTTGAAGAATCAAGTCCATACTTTGACATTAGAACTGTCTGGAGGGAAATAACACTACAGTGACAGAGTTTATTCTGCTTGCAATTGCTGCTCATTCTTCCTCCTATTTACAGGCCATGCATTCTAAACAAAACAGTATTTTTACTGCATCATTTTTCAAGGTCACTGCCAGAGATCATTTGTCACCTTATGATGAGGCACAATCTGCAATCAACATACTGCTGCTAGATGAAAATGACAACAGCCCAACCTTTTCAGGCACACAATATGAACAAGTCATTTTCATCAATATGACTGCAGGAATGTCCATTCTCCAGGTACTTCAGAAGTATTAAGTGCAAATGACATTTTCATGTGAGTGGAATGTATACATGAGTATACGTTCAGTTTTTGAATGGATCCTTTTGAATAAGGGATCTTTCCTGAACTTTTCTGAGTTCAGAAGCCGACCATGTTTTTATTTAAAACCTTATATCTCTTGATATTCTATAAACACAGCATCACAGATGTTCCTGTTGTATCCAGGATAAGAGAGTGAATGATAAAGGATTTTTTTTTCTTGGTCTTACATCCTGAATTTGACAAACACGAGAGGGAAAATATGATTCCTGGACTTAGCTGTTTACAAGGTATTTAATGAAAACAGGAGTCCGGAAAATGATATAATTGTAAAATGTGTTGAAAGACTGTTTACACTGAAGCATTGTATTTAATTTGTAGATACAAATTTTTGTAAGAGAGATTAGAGAATGATATTAATTCACAAGTATCTGCTACATAAATGATTTTCTCTGCAGACTATGCAGGAATGAGTACTTCTGTGCTGCTTTATAATAACTCAAAAAAAAAAAAAAAAGAGTAAAATTATTTATTCTACAGGTTGCTGCTGATGATCCAGATGATGGTATGAATGGAGAGATAAGCTTTGACTTAGCTGGTGGCAATGAAGATGGATACTTTGAACTGGATAAATCCACAGGACAGATCAGTTTAAAAGCAGTAATCCCATTAAGAGTCAACGAGAGCAAGAAGTTTGTACTGTGGGTAACAGCTACTGATGGTAAGACAAGATTTCAATACAGGTCAACACAACCTCAAATGAAGGTTTTTGTTTTCTTTTTTCTTTTTTATTTTGTTGGTGTTTTTTCATTCATTTTTTTTCTATAGGAATGATTTTAAAATAGGCTCCTAGACTGTATTTTAAAAATATCATCTATTTTCACCTGCTCTTGTTTTTGAAGATGAGGAACCTGTTGTCTTACTCATCCAAAATATTATCTGTGTAGTAAAACTTTAATTCCTGATCATGCTTTTACATCTCAGTTTACTTTATGTCTATGGAAGCCTATAAAGTAATATTAATCTCACACCTACCTTTAACTTAATTATTGACTGCTTTTGTACAGGACAGTAGACTGAGACTCAGGCATATAAGTTACAGAGAAATTATAATTCCTGTAAGTTCCAGGAATTTATAATTCAGTCAACAGGTAGTAAAATAAAAATCATATGTAATGAATAACTTGTTTTGTGTTTTCTCATCCATGTGGGCAAGGAGAAACTAAAGTGGAGATGCCAAAAACATCTTTAGGATGACAAGAACAAATGTAGTTTCCTTAGACACATTTATTGAAAGTCTCTTTGGTTTAAAAGAGTAAAAGAGAACTTGGTGAATACTCATTATCTGTATAATGACAGAGGTAAATGTTAGGAAGGATATTCCCCTCCTGTGTGAGCATCCAAAGTTTTTCATCCTTCCAATTTTTCCCTCTCTGATTTGCTAAATATGAGCTTTGTTTCTTCAAATCATTACTCTGGATAAAATGGATACTGGGAGAAGCATAGTTGCACAAGAGAGGCATTGATACATACTATGTCAGTCTGTGCTAAATAGCTAGTAAGTGGTGTAGTGTGTATTCAAGCCCATGTACTAAAAGTGTAACATCCAAAAAATAATGTTCTCATCTTGGTTAGGACCCCTCAGCAGTGCCACAATACTAACAGAAAGGATGAAAAAAGTCAACAAACAAATCAGTACCAGTGGAAAAATTTGCATATATTTTTGGGCAGAAGATATTTGGGGTGTTTTTTTGTGAGATGGTTTTCTTTTGATTGCAGGTGGGATAAATCCAAGAAGTTCATCAGTGCCAGTACACATCTTGGCAGTTGGAGATTCCAGACCTCAGTTTATTCAGAAAACATATAATGTGACTGTGGAAGAAGAGCTAGTCAGTCCTGTTGAAGTAGCAAGAGTAAGAACATTATTCTATCACTTGTATAGGATATGACAGTAATAAGGAAATCCTCCTCCATACATGCTCCAAATGTTCATATCCCCTTTAATTATGTTAGTGATTTTTTCTTTCTGCTTAAGCTTCATTTCTATTATACACCGATCCTGTCTGTCATATGAAGCCTATCACCCACCAAAAATTAAAACAGCATCTGCTACCATCCATCACTGGAAACAGTCCCCACCAGCAGCACAATCTTTCCCCAACAGCAAGAAAACTGAACAAAAGAAAAAAAAAATCTAAGCACCCAAATAAAAATAAAACAGTTCAACAAATAAACCACCAAAACCCACAGCTAGAATAACTTGACACAGTAAACTCTCAATCTTAGCTCTTTGTAAACTTTGGACATTCTACAAAGATGGTGGTGGCCATAGGTAAGGATACGCAATCTACACTCACCCATTTGTGATACATCTAAAACCCAGAGACATGAGATAGCTACAAAATGGAGTCCTGCTATTAGAAAGCTGTCATAAAGGCATATTCAGAGAAGGCTCTAGAAAACTTTTTCCTTATTATATCAGGCTGGCCACTGCAGTGCACTATGATAGCTCCTTGTCAGATGCAATTATGAAGACAGTTGGGAGTTCTAATACTAAGTCGGAGGGAACACAATGCATTTCAGTGTTATATTATATTGGCTACCTGATTTAGTTAGTTTTTTTACTTTACTTTTTGGAAAGAAGGGCAGAGCTGAAAGTTAAACAACTCTATTGTTTTCATAATGCATTGCATTTATTTACAATTCTGTCCTAGTCATGTTCCAATCCTTTCCAGATGTATTTTTCTGTGTATGTTGTAGCTAGATTCTTACTTTTATTATATAAAACTAGTAAAATGATCTTGAACATAGTTAAAACTCCAGTTCTTTTTTAAGAAATGATTTATTGGTTTGAATTCATTTATGGATAATATTTTATATCTTACACAGGTGATATATGAGTCTCTAAATCCCCATATACCAGTTATACTGAGAGTACTGACAGAATCAGCAACGTTTGATGTCGACATCAATGGAATCATCTGGACAAAAATCAAACTGGACTATGAATCCCAGAATAATTACACACTAAATATTTCCTTGTCAGATGGAATTACTACTGACTATGCTACTGTGTTTGTCCAAGTTACCGATGTCAATGATAACAGTCCTGTGTTTGGTATAACCAACACAACCATTTATATACTGGAGAACACACCAGCTGGAACTCTTCTTACCAGTGTGCCAGCTACTGATGTGGATACTGGTTTTAATGGATTAGTGGTTTATACTCTGAAAGGTGCAGAGGGAAAAATGGATATTGATGCCTCAGGATTAATTTTGCTGGAAAAGGAGCTGGACAGAGAAACACAAGGCATCTACAACTTAACAGTGATTGCTAGTGACCAAGGCCAGCCCAGGCTTTCTACAGTTCTCAATTTAACAGTTGTCATCGATGATGTGAATGACAACCCTCCAGTCTTCTCATCAAGTAAATATGAAGTGAGTGTCCCCGAAGACAAAGCACGTGAAAGTAAACTACTGACAGTATCTGCTACGGATTTGGATGCAGGTGCTAACGCCCTTGTGAAGTACAGGATTATTAGCCAACTACCTCTAACTTCCTTGCCAGTGTTTCTTGTCAATTTGACCACCGGAGAGCTCTTCTTGAGCCAGCAGCTGGATTATGAAACCACAAAGCAATTTGAAGTAGAACTGGAGGCATCAGATGGTGGGCAGCCAAGCCTTAGCACTAGCACTCATGTTGTTGTCCACGTACTAGATGTCAATGATAACCCACCAAAATTTAATCAAGCAACTTATGATATAGCTGTGACTGAAAACATACAAAAGGGTAGCCCTATCTGCACATTCAGTGTTACTGACGATGATGAGGTAGGTACCAAAGTAATCTCATCTTGATGAATCAAGATGAGTTTTTCTTCTTAACATATTTATATATGTGTGTGTGTGTGTGTGTTAGGTGGACTAAAGGAGATTTTCTTAAATGGTTGACAATAGAATCATAGAATCATAGGGTTGGAAGGGACCTCAAGAGGTCATCGAGTCCAACCCCCCTGCCAAAGCAGTTCCCTACACCAGGTCGCACAGGTAGAATACATAAATACATTTTGTGTCATGAGAACATCATTCTGCCTTTTATGGAGCCAGGAATAAAACAGCCCTTATCTATGAAGTTAAGATCTACAAAATAGTTTCCTGGATATCTCAGAGAAGCTAGGAAAGGATAAATGCATGTAAACTAGGACAGAAGAAGTTGTTTTTCTGTGCATGCAAGTGATGAATGCATGCATGTCATTCCGTATAATAAGCAATAACAGAAACCTTAAAAAATGTTATGGCAAATTATCTACTCTGTTTTAATATTGCTTGGTAACTTGCTTCTGTCTTGGAATATGATAGTAATTTTCAGTAACAAAGTCAACTTCCTCTTAGTATGAGCTTTGTCGGGGAGGAAGGCAATTATAAAGCTGATATTGTATATTTTTCTTTAATAGAAAATGACACCACTTCATCCAACTTTTAAAAAGTTGTTTCTGTCTCTGCTTTCATTATAAAGAAATTTCACATGTAGTCATGGCACTGGGAACTTTGTTTGGAGGCAGAGATTTCTGATTTGCTTAATGTTTTTCCTCATGTCAGTTTTAAATAGCCATAAATGTATCTCCCAGTTCAGACTCCACTAAATTGTGTTGCTGAGGACCCAGTGGAAATTGGTCTTAGAAAGTTTTAGGAAAGGAATGGGTAGCTCCTAAACAGAGAAGACTACAAAAGCTTCTTAAGCTTCTTACTTACCCCTGTCTCTATTTCTCTAAGAAGTCCGTTATTCCCATAGCTCAGATTAGAAGGTTTCATTCATTATCCTTGCAAAGCACATGACCTTTTTTTTTTTTTTTTTTTTTAACAAAAAGTCCTGTAGACAAGTCAGGTATTAGTATTATAAAATATGTGTTTTTTTAAAAATGGAAATTATTTAATCTTAAATAAGGTAATTTTTCTTTTTAGGCTGGCTTTTCTCAGGGACACTTCATTCATAACAGTACTTTGTTTACTGTGGATATTCCTGGAATACTTGCATTAAGGAATGACACAGAACTGGACAGAGAGACTACACCTGGATTCACTTTACAAGTAAATTTGAGGACAGATTTTGAGTTTTGGCTCGTTCCTACTGCATTCTCTTCTCTCCATTTTTGTATCTTCCTCAAATCATTAAAATGCCTGTGCAGACACTTATATTTTTTATTTTCCTTGACAGGTATGGGCAGTTGATGCTGAAAAGGATGGTCTTAATTCAAGTTCCTTATTTCACATCACAGTTTTAGATGTCAATGATAATAATCCTGAATTTCAGATGCAGTCATACAATTTTGCAGTTCTGGAGGGAGATTACAGGTTGAGTGCTCCTCCTGTAGTTGGACATGCATCTGCTACTGATTTGGATGAGGGAGAGAATGCACAAATTACTTATTACTTATCATCTGAGGATGGGGATAACCCATATGACATCCAACAGGTAAGGGTTTGGATATTCTGAAAAATAAACTGCTTTTCAGCTAGTTACTTGACATAGTTATCCTCATCAGGTAAAAAGAATAGGCAGTAAATATTCTAGTATACATGAAACCAAAACCTACTCACAGACAAGTTTGGAATTAAAAGCCCATGTCCAAAAGCTAAGATATAGTGGTCAAAAGTTGCCTTGGAACAAAGGAAAACAGAGGATTACAATTCTTCATCTTTGAGAATGTGGTTTGCAAGGATTTATCAAAATGATGATTGTATTCAACTGTATTACTTTTGTTAGGATGGAACCATTGTTGTTAATGGCTACGTAGATCGAGAAACCAAAGAGAAATATGACCTGCTGTTGGTGGCATCTGATAATGGAATGCCTCAAAGGCAGGTAACGTAGAGGATTACTTTATACATTGCTGCAACGCCCTTTAATACCATCAGTATTTGTGCATTTTCTGAGTCACTGTTTTCTCCTGTCATCACACCAGAATTTCACATACATCAGCATTCAAGTATTAGATGTGAATGATAATGTCCCTCTGTTTACAAAAGCACAATATTCAGCCAGTGTACATGTAGCAACAGCAAAAGAAGGAGCGTCCGTACTATCAGTGTCTGCTACTGACCTTGACATTGGGAACAATTCTATTATTTCATACAGGTAAATTCCTATGAGGTTAGTAAGTACCTTTTATTAAAGGAACAGCAGGATGTTTTTGTTTCTCACAAAGTACTTTTATTGGTGACAAAAAAAAAACAACCTTTTACAAGTGCTGTAATCTGTAATGCTGTTTAAACTTACGGAAGAGGAAATACATTCATTTATGTTTTATTAACTTTTCAAATCGTGAGTATGCCATAAAGAAAAAGAATGCAATTTAAATGATAACATCAAGAACTGAAAGTCAAGATGTATTTCCACTTCTAAAATTTTACATAAACATGCTGGGATTTGAATAGAAAGCAAATGTATCTCCAAGAACGACTGTGTTTTCATACATATTCTGGGAGGAGGAGATCAGGAAATACCAACATTCATAATGGGCTATGCATAAAAATTGCATAATTGAGGAAGATTCTTGGATGAAGCCTGTATTATCAAAAATATCTGGATATATTGACAGGAAAAGTGTAGATTAAGAAGTCCTGCTTAAGATGAGTGAGTCAGAAAGACATGGGTGTTTAAAAATAGGGTCTTGATAGAGAGGAGTTTCATCTGTGAGATGGCATTCTACCTTAAACATATTAAACTGGGTTCTTGTGAGCAACCACATTACCCATGAGAGTGTGCAGAAGCTAGGAGCTGTAATCTTGGAGTGAAAGTCCCCTCCATTTCTTACATTTCATTGTATGCAGCTGATTGTACATTGTCTGCATCTTACTTGTGGGAAGATCAAAGGCTTGAGATCTAATGGGAAGTGAGGGGATGAATTCTCACTTTCTTCAGTGTGGAAGATATACGAGGAAATAAAAAGGAAGGTGTACCTAGGTTAACATTGCTAGAGTAGGTTTCTTAGCCATCCTTTTTGATAATTATATATAAATCCCATTTGTTGGTTATATTTACATTTATGAATAAATACTATTTGTTTGTTGCTTGTTACAAAAATAATGGGAATTTAGGGATAGCTTTTGTGTCATTAATATGAATACTGCACTGATTTTTCTTTAATACAGCCTAATGAATCATTCTGATATTTTCCATATAAATAACCATACTGGAGAAATCATCCTCAGGAGTAGCTTGGCCCACATCACAGCTGACACGGTAGTTACACTGACAGTTATTGCTGCTGACCATGGGGTTCCTCAGCTTACATCAAATGGTAAATTATGTTTATGTTTACGCTTTTTGTTCTTCCCGCATAAATATAATCTTTACAAACAATGAAATCAACATGAATTAGGGCTAGAATCCATGTTCAGTTTCAGCATTGATAAAAATTAGCTTTTTCCTCTTTGACTTCCTCATATAAACAGAGAGCTTAGTTTAGTTTTCTTATCACGATAAGAAATGTTATATTTACTACAATATTGCACCTACTACTTAAAAATAAAACAACCCAAAACTTTGTGTCAAATGTGTTCCCTCTGTTTTATTAGAGATAGAAACATTTAAACAAATTACCAAATATATATTAACTCTTTCAAAAATAACATACTTGATATATTTTTAGGAAATGTTTTGATTTGTCGTGACCAAAAGGAACAACTGATTTTCTCAAATAGGAAAAGAAATTGAAGTAGAATTTGAAGTCATGGATTTTATGGATGTCACTTTTCTTTTGTTACAGTGTGATTTAGAATTAAAAAAAAAAAAAGTCAAATCCTGTTAACTTCTTGCTCCTTTGCAGTAGTATTGAGGCAGCACTACTGTAATCACTGAAGTGAATTCAGTGATTCTATGATTCTATGAAGTGTGGTTACTCTGGATTTCCACTCAAGCATGAAAGGTTAGGTGTAGAAGTCATTGTATCTTGTGTATCATGTATTATTCCTTATTGCTGAAGATTTTAATTTTCTTTTTGCTCCACTTTCCTACAAGCCACTTTCTGTCAAATTCTATTACTGAGCCAAAAATTTAGGGCACAGGACATAATTATTTCACCATCAACTTTGCTATTTTAGTACTTCTAACATTTGAATAATTTTCCCTCAGCCTCTGTTACTATCTACCTGCTGGTAAATGACACTGGCTTCAGACTGGCTTTTGAAAGCTCCAGCTATGAGTTCAGCATTCCAGAAGAGGAACCAGCTAGGACTTCTGTTGGCACTGTGAAGGCACTGACTGGAAGCATAGCCATACAAGTAGTATACTTTCTGAAATCACATACTGACAAATTTGCCATTAGTGACCAAGGAGACATTGTGACTCTTGCCACGCTAGATCGAGAAGATGATGACCTATACAGCATTGCTGTAGAAGCCATTGACTCTGACGTGCCACCCAACACAGCTGTTGCTTTGGTACAGTGCATTGCATTTTTAATCTTTCTTTAAAAAAAGAAAAGAAAACCCTAGAACACTGTGAGGAAGAAGTCTAGATAAGTGTCACTGATTATGTAAGAATGAGTATTTAAGTCTTGTTGAATTTAATTTCCATTTCACCTGAGGAAGTACTACAATCTTGACAGCGTCTAAACTTGTATCACTTCTTGAGAGTTCGTCTATGAAGAACCCATAACCAAAGAAACCGATTAATACTGAAACTGACTCTGTATGTAGTTTTGATTAAAACCCCCAGACGATTGATTCTGCTCATCTCCTCTGGTTAAACTACAGTTTATCTTACTTGGAACACTGAGGGTAAAAAACAGAATTGCTGAGATCCCAAGGTTGTGAAAATGTTCAATTGCTGAAGTTAGAAACAATTCTGTTTGTTGTTCCTCTTGTTGTTTGTTAATTTTTTCTATAAACTTCTGTAGACTGAAATGAATATGTTCTCCTTTGAATACTGTTTCTACAATCAAGTTTGTTTGTTTGTTTTTATATACAGGTAACTGTGAGAGTAAATGACATCAATGACAATCCTCCAGTTTTCTCAGAATTGATTCAGACAAAATTATCTCTTCCTGAGAATGCAGCTCCTCAAGATTTGGGCACATTTTCTGCTACCGATAAAGATATAGGAGAGAATGCATTTATAAGCTATTATTTGCAAGACGATTTTGCTGGAGCATTCCATATTAACACTTCCACAGGCAAAGTGATGACAGGAAAGTCCTTAGACAGAGAAATGATGGACAGTTATGAACTGAAAATAATAGTAAGTTGAAAAATTTGATGCAAGTTTGCAAAATTCTCAAGATAAAACTGATAAAAAATGCTGAATAGTCACAAGAAAATCTCAGTCTTCATGAATTCCATTAGATTTCATTTATTATTTTTTGATTGTTACGTTTTGCACTGAACTTTGTTTTCTGCTGCATAAATTATATTGAGTAAACGACCCATGAACATCAAATCCTAAAGATCAGTCACATGGTAGCTTACTGTCAAATCTGTAGAGCATTCCTGAACTTGTTTTAGTCAGTACAGCTGCCACCACTATTTTTCTTGTTCTGACAGTCCAGTTTTGTTCCTCTCACTTTTTTCCACTCTTCAAAATGTATGTATTTAGATGTAACACATCTGAGGTTTTTATTAAAAAGATGTACTTGGATAAACTATACATTTTTGCTCTTATTTTGTAAGCATCTATTAAACTGGTTTTGCTGCTATTAATCGAATTAAGGTCTGCACATATAAGTGGTTGTTGCAGCACCTGCCATGGTGTCTGAGCATGCTTTAAGGAGATCTTTACAGCTGATTAAATTATTGAAGAAAGCAAGGAGCTCTTGGAATGTATTCAGGTCAGCAAGCACAGAGTTAGACCAGTAAAGCTGAGTGATAACTGACCCAGCAGAAAATCTTCAGAGACAAAGACTCCTATCACAATTTTTATTTTCAGATAAGTTTATATCTGTATAGTAACGTATTTAATGACAACTTGTTTCTTCACAGGCCACTGACTCTGGCAAACCACCACTATCCGAGAGCTTAGTTCTAAGCATTGCTGTAGAAGATGTAAACGACAACCCACCTGTGTTCTCCCAGAAGCTGTACTCTGTGACTGTAAAAGAGAACGATCCTCCACATGTGGTGCGTGGCATTCTTCTGCAGTAGTGTTCTTTGCGTAAAGTTAGTGGTGGTGCTATGATGATTGTGCATCGGTGAATGCTGGTTGAGTAATTCAGACAGTAAACACTATACAATTAAATACTTGTTTGTATGCTTTGCCATCCTCTTGGTTCTGATTTTCCTGTTTTCTTGGTTCTGATGTATGTTTGCTTTTTTATTTTTTATTTTTATTTTTCATTTAGATTTTGAGCACAACAGCCACAGACAAAGACATAGGCTACAATGCCATTATTCATTACACTATTATTGGAGAGACTTCATTTTATGTCGGAGAACTTTCTGGAGATATTTCAACACTGCAACCTCTGGACTATGAAAGCTGTGCCCATTATACATTTACACTAAAAGCTTTCAATCCTGGTGACCCATATCTCCAAGACACAACAAACATTACAGGTAGCTATAATTTATTACGGAAAATTTTCTTTCATTTCTCTTAGGGAAAATTCCAGAATATGTAATTATAAAGCATAAAGACAGTCCTCAGCATTAATACTTTCAGCTATTATTAGATTAATTAATATTTATTAATTATTTACTAATTATTAGATTAATTAATAAATATTATTAATACTTTCAGTAAATTATTAGAAATGTTTGTGACCTTTTGATTACGGCCAGATGATTTTTTTTTCAAAAAATATTTAACTAAATAAACTATTAAATATTTAGTTAAATGTTAAATATTTAACTAAATAAATATTTAACTAAATTAATATTTAAAGTAAGTTTTTTCAAACTATATAAAATGAAGATTTTATGCTATCCACAATTTTGACCAACCCTAGTTTTGGTGTGACCAGAAGTATTGATCCTTGCATTTCTCTCAGAACTACTTCTTTGTTATTTATTGTAGAGCCTGCTTCGATTATACTCCATTACTGTATTTTAATTTTACATGTCACGTAAAAACACGGAATTAACCTCGTAGCCAAAGATAGGAGAGATTGTCTCAGAGAAAGAAACACAAGGAAATTATAAGATGGTATTTTTCATGACAGATATCTTGAACTGACGGCGTTGCCAGGAGAAACGATTTCTGAATAGTAAAGAATTTAATCCACAAAGGGCAGGTGTTTTAAAGTACAGAGAACAAAGCTGCCTTTTTGTTTATATCGAAAGAATTTAAACTTATTACAGAGGAACTGTGGGAGCTTATATTAGCTGAAGCGATATCCTGTAACTTCTTAAGTGAAATTCCCATTTACACTCACATGTGGAATCTCTTTTCTTAGTTATCGTGGAAGATGTTAATGAAGAAGGACCCATATTTGATAAGCCCTCGTATTTTCAGATCCTTCTAGACAATTCTACAGCTGGCACATTGGTGGTAGATATTGATGCAAGAGATGAAAGTAAAGGTTATGATGAAGGCATTTTCTACAATATAACAGGTATGTTAGGAAAAGCCCCATGCGTGTTTATTACTAGGATACCTGCATACTATCAAACTATTGACTGTTTTTGCAGAACTATGACCCTGATAAGTACAACAAAACTGCACCTTTTGAACAATTACACTCAAAACTGATAGAACTGAGTGTGGGAGTTGTGTGTTTTAAATTGTACAAAGCTGACTTTTTTAGAAAGATCATTTTGTAGTATTATCTAAAAACTTTGATCAAAATAATGGCTTCCAGTGAATATTTACTGTAGAAACAAACAAGGATATTCTTGTTCTAGAGAAGTAATAGGGAAATTTAGGCTTCACATACAATGTTGCCTTGATTATGAAACCTAATGGAAGACTGGATACAGCAGGTACAGTTGGGTGGGATTGACACATGGTAGTAGAGCTCCAGCAGTTATACTACATAATTGCATCTACCATAGATGGTCTATACAGCTGTCATGCACCATGTATGTGTTATAATCTTTAACCAAATACCTGGAAGACTCAAAGCCTAACATGCGTAGCTCACAGCACCACAACACTGATAAGGTATTCCAGGCCTTTGTGATTGGAGATAGGGTTCATAGAATCTAGCAGCTGCTAGCGGTTAATGAAGAACTGGGTCACTGGTCTCTGACTTCCATCGTAACATAAGGGAAAAAACCTCATTTGTGAATGTAAGGGGGAAAAAATTTCTCTATGAAGATAACTGAGCTCTGGGACCAGCTGTCCCAAGAGGCCACCCTTGGAGGTTTTCATCACTACACTGATCAAAGTCCTAAACGACACACTACTGATTTCATTCAAGGTCTTGCTTTAAGTGAGAGATTGGACTGGGGCCTCACAAGGGCCCTTCCAGCTCAAAGGGCTCTGTAACAGAAATGCAGTTATCTGGAGAGACTTCATATTGCATCTGTATGTGCTCCAAATAACATGTTATCAATTGAAATTCAGTCACTGGTCTCTGCTGGCTCTGTGGAACATTTCCAACACTTGTTTTTTCCCTCCTCAGATGGGAACTCAGAAGGCCTCTTTAATCTCTCCAGTACCTCAGGAGTACTCACATTAACAAGAGACTTAAACAAACAGGCTTTTCCCCTGTATTATTCATTGACAATCACTGCTATGGATTCAGGACTGCCACCACTTTCAACTTCTGTAAAGGTACTAAATGTTTTTACTTCAGTGTCTACTTACAAAGTTTACTCACCGTACTGCTTTATTCCAAACGGAGTGTAACTATAGGTAACAGGTATCAAGAAGACAAAAGCATGCAAAAGAGGAGTTGCAATGTCAGCATTCTTCACATTGCAGGTGAAGGAGCACTGGCACAGGCTGCCCAGAGAGGTGGTGGAGTCTTCTTTGCAGACGTTCAAGACTCACCTGGACACCTACCTGTGCAACCTGGGCTGGGAGCTGCTTTGGCAGGGGGGTGGACTTGATGATCTCTGGAGGTCCCTTCCAACCCCTACAATTCTGTGATTCTGTAAAAAAAAGTTATGAGCCATTGTTCTTCAGAGCATTGTACAGCAGCTGGTTGACGATTAGAAAGAATCAGTCCATCTTTTTGTGAACTAGTGGAATTATTTACAGCCTTACACAATTTTTCATAAAATCACTTATAACAATTCCTGTTCTGGTTGTGCATACTACAGTGAAATAATGTTACAAATACCAATCTTCTTTTTGAAAGCTCTTAAGCCAAGAGAAGTCACCTGAAAACATGACCAACTATGTATGGGCAACTAGAATCCCTCTCTGTATTTAGGAAAAAATTCAGTGGAACTAAAACTGCTGAGATTGCTGTCTTTTTTTTAAATTATTATTATTTAACAACTTTCACTAATGTATAGATACAAAGGTGTCAAACTCAGTATGCAGCAGTCTTGGGCTTTCTCTTACTGAAAAAGTTCCAGACTTCTGTTGTGTAATGTCTGTGGTCATGTCTTCTTCCCTGTAGGTGTCAGTAACTATAGCTCCCACCAACACTTCATTCCCAGTGTTCTCTGAAGCGGTCTATCAGCCTGCACCTCTGAGTGAGAAAACACTGCCAGATACATTTGTTGAGCAGATCACTGTGTTGTATAACAACCCTGTGATTTACAGCATCGTGTCTGGAGATGAAAAGGGTAAGCTCATAGCATGAATGAACAAGGAAAAGGATGTGTTAAAAAGAAGTGCTGTTGCAGAACATTTCACATTTTGGATTTTGTTGTTGTTGTTTTTGTTTGTTTTTGCTTTTATCTCAGTACTGTAGCCATGAATGTTTTCTGTATATCAACCAGATCTTTAAATTAGGTCTGGATCAAGTGTTTTCTTGATTGAATTTCTGCCAGATATGTTACAGCCACGTGGTACAGACCCGACTGCACTTTCTGTATGGTCTGCCACAAGAATAGAAAGTGGTGCAATGAACTTCTCCCCATTGGTTCCCGTAACCACTTTCTTATTAGTTGTTGTTATCTGTAGGCCTGGATTTATCTGATCTTTTTATAAATTCATATTTAATTTTATTTTGTTCTTGAAAGACTACCATAACCTCTGATAAGATATATAAATCACATACAGCTCACACTGAAGACTTCTTATCTTCAGTTTTAACTAATAAAATCACAGATTAACTTTTGTTTGTTTGTTTTTAATAGGATATTTCATTATCAACCCATCTACTGGTATCATAAGAACAAGAAAGAATTTGACAGTGGAAGATTTTCCATTCGTTTTCAATGTGAGAGCAACGGATTCATCTACTGCTGGCATATTTAATGAAGTTTCTGTGCACGTCGAAGTCATTGATGAAAATGACTTCCCTCCGGTTTTCTCATCCTCTGTACTAGAACAAGAGCTGGAAGAGGTAAGAAAACATTATCCAAACTGAATCCTAAAAATGAACCCTCAAAATAGTAATTAAAACAAATAATAAACGCTTGTCTTGAGTGTATAAGTAAACATCATGAATCCGAACAGGTTTTCTGTTCTGACATATAAAATGTTTTAAGGTTTATTTCCACCTGAAAATCCTAATACATAGAGAGCGGTCTAGAAGTGAGGACATGCTGAAGGAAAAGGGTTCCACGGCAGAGAAAAATAGCCATTCCCATCTTGCGTTTCTACTCACAGAACATCTTCACGTGTGTTCACAATCTGATTCTCACTTAGCCTTTTGTAAGGGAGCCTTGAGAAAAGAAGACTGGGAGGGGTTCTTATTAATGTTTACAAATACCCCAATTGTGGGAGACGAAGGGACATGGCCAACTTTGATTGTTTGTTTCCCCATGTCCCACAGGACAAGGGGAAACAGCCATAAACATGAGCATAGGAAGTTCTGCACTAATATGCTAAAGAACTTCTTCACAGTGCAGGTGACGGAGCCCTGGAACAGGCTGCCTGGGGAGGTGGTGGAGTCTCCTTCTCTGGAGATATTCAAGACCAGTCTGGATGCCTTCCTGTGCAGCCTGCTGTAGGGAGCCTGTTTTGGCAGGGGGGTTGGACTACATGACCTCTGCAGGTCCCTTCCAACCCCTACAACTTGAGATCAACATATGTGTTTTAGAAGACAGTGATCTTTGTTTCTGAAGAAGAGATATGGACTAAGGAAATCATTCTGTTCTTAAGTGTATGCAGTGCCTCTTTCCCCCTTTCACATATATCATGAATCCACAACTAAGCAAAGTCTATGAGAGCCTCAATTTGCTTTTCATTGACAGAATTTGCCTGCTACCCAGATTGTACAACTGATAGCTCAGGATAATGACACAGGTAGAAATGGTGTCGTAACATACGGCATTCTCAGTGGAGGCGGAACAAAATTCCGGATAGATGAAGCAACTGGCATCCTTTATTCCACTGTCTCCTTTGATTATGAAGAGGAACCTATCGAGTACCAGGTTTGCTTCAGTTTTCTTAAAGCTTGTATTCAGAACATTATTTTTTCCTTGAATATAATATATATATATATATTTTAATTTAGTTTGGTGTTGATTTAATATTTTACGTGCAGTTTTTATATCTCAAGATGTGAGCCTTGTTAGAGCAAGATGCTGCTTGTGGACAATTAAGCCTAACCTGAAATTCAAGTAAGGCTCCTACTTTGCCTGTTATGCCATATATCAAACATTTCGGAACACGAATAACTAATTTCACAATGTATTCAGTGTTGTCTGATCGCTTGCATCTGTGCTGGAGAAAGGTGTTAGAGACAAGATGAGAGACAGTCTTCTTTACTGTTGCTGCTACTGCTAGATAATTTTTTTGTTCTATTAAAAAGTCTTGTTGTTGTTTTAATGTCAAACAGATAACCCTAACGTTTACAATAACCATTCTGAAGTTATTTCAGAATCTGAGTTTACATTTCTAAGAATACTCTGAAGTTTAAAACTCATCCAGATTTTTTAATCCTCGTGCTGGTATTTATTTATATAGTTTCATTTTCCAATTATCATATTACTTACAGGTTGTAATATATGGTGAAGATGATGGTATCCCTGAGAAGAAAAGGGGTTACTGCACAGTTGTCATAAAGATCACTGATGTTAATGATTGGCCACCTGTGTTTAATTCAGTGACTCCATTCAGTGTATATGAAAACGTGGAAGTGGGATTCATTGTTGGAAAAGTCACAGCAACAGACAGAGACACAGGAGACAATGCTTTTGTTCTTTATAGCCTTACAGGTAACTAGGGGCTCTTTTACTGCACTGGAAGAACTACAACTATTACTACGTTTTAAGATGCACTCACTGATCGTGCTGCTTTGATTGTATCTCAGGTGATGGAGGAAATATATTTGAAATAGATGAAATACTTGGGAATATAAAGATAAAGAACTCTCCGGACTATGAACACATGAATAAGTACACTCTTACAGTGAATGCAATCAACAATAAATCTGCCCCTTTCTATCAGGTAAAAGTGCATTGCTGTAATCAACTTTGACGTTTCCAGTCAGAGTAGATTTTAAATAGCAGGAGGAAGGTTTATCAGAGTCATCTATTGTGCAAAACGTCTTAGTCACCCAATCGTGTTTAGGGTCAGATTTTTGCCTTCAGTATCCACAATGATGAGCACTGTCTATCATAGTTCATTGAAATAATGTATAGTCATGCAGGGTAGAATTTGACCCTTAATTGTTTGCTGACTAATCTGCGTTAGGGAACAGGAATTCTTGCCTGTTGCTTTTCATAAGGACTAGAAGTACTGTGTTAACTTTTCATGGCAGGAAAAGCAAGTTCCAGTAGATTGTTCTAATTCTGGTCTCTTTCTTTTATTGAAAAGTTATTATATGATCAACACAACTACAGAATCTGTAGTTCCAATAATGGCTGCAACAAGAGGACATGGAGCCTCCTAAATACATCCTGCTCTTACTCATTCTGAAAGCTTCCAAAAAGTAGAACCCTAATGCAAATCTGAATTCCTACATCTTTTCTATTAAGATCTTATCGTGATCTCTGATGTTCAGGTGACAAAATCAAACATAACCCAGTCTTTTACTACAGCATTCTCAAAGTCTGATTTCTACTTTTTGTTACATATGCAAAATATTGCTAAATAAAACATTCAAAATATTCTAAGATGTACTAATCTATTTTGTTTTCTAGGCAACTACTAATGTCACTGCTATAATAATTGATGTGAATGATAATGCTCCAGTATTTGCTCAGAATTCCTATTCTGCTTCTATAAACATGATGAATCCAGTAGGTGCTCATGTCATAACTGTGCATGCTACTGACAAAGACGAGGTAACTACTCATAATTCATTTTGAAACTGTTTTAAGCTGCGGACAAATATATTTTCTTTGTTCTTTAGGCATGAAATACAAAGTGTAGCAGAAAGTGAATAGTAATTTACTAGCAGTGTTGAGAACTGGAAGTTAAGGTTTTGTTATTTCTGCTCTGGGGCATATTTTTTCAGGTGTATTTGCCCTGGCTTTCTCCCTTATTATGTAGAGTTGTAGTAGTCTTTCAAAAGTACACAAGAGCATAAGCAATTCAGTGTGTGAAATTATCTGAACTTCTGTAATGGGAGATTCTCTGAAAACTAAACAGCATATATCTGGCTTGAACATGTAAATGTATGCTCACCAAATGCCTCTGAAGAGTGGTACCATAGCTCGTTCTCCTTGTCTCCACTGTTTAAAGGAATTTTGTCTGACTGACTGATTTTGTCAGTACTGCACCCACTGGGGTTGTATGCAGGTAACAGGAGAAATATCAGTCAGTCAGATCACCACGACAACTTCAATCTTAAATTATGTCACTTAAAAGACAGAGCATCTAGAAGTGACAGCAGAATACAAATATCAGGCGCATTCCTAATATTTATACATCGTTTTGGTTAAAAATAAAGTAGCTGTGATATACTGCTTCAAATAATCAAAAAGCCCTTTTTGCTATTTGCTATTATTTTATATAAAAAATGAAATTGCTTATGCAAGTTGCCAGACTGAGAACCCTGCACTGAGACCTGATGAAACTCTCATCTTTAGATATGTCTGGTGATCTTCTCTGTATCCTCTCTGGGGCATGGCCCAGCTATGAAGTCTTTGGCTCTAGTACTTCGAGAGATTATGTAGTGACAGCAGATGCTCGTGCCAGGTTTTGATCCTGGTTTTGGGGAACTGTGGAAGGAAAGAATATATTTCTTTTCAGAAATACAGAGCAGAGCGCAATAGGGTAACACTTAGGGTTTGCCTCAGGAAAATGAAGTGCACAGAGCTATGTTAAGTCCAGCTCTCATGTCCCCTCACTACAGATTTAATATTTTTTTCTTTTAGAGACCTTTTCCCACCCACATTTTTCTTCTATAACTGGCAAATTGCTTCTGAATTTTCTTCCATTCTGTGTTTCCATTAACATCCATCCTAATATAACTAACTGCAAGTTTCCATTTTCTGAATGAATTCACTAAGAGTTTGTAAAATCTCTCATTTTAGCGTGTGCCTTACCCTTTAAAATGTATGCACAGTCCACATAGTTTTCTTTTGTATTGATACAGGAATCCTTATTCTGGAAATTCACTATGACTACTTTTTTTTTTTTTTTTGTAATATAAAAATATAGTTCTCAGTACATCTGACAATGTGGACAGAGCTTTATGGCACCCATGGAAATTAACACACTTTCACAGACAGGGAATCTGAAGTGCATTGTACCAAGTCACATAGGAAATCTAGAAGAAAACAAACTTCACTCATCAATATCCTCCTCTTGTAGTTCAGCCTCTGAAAATCGGATTCAGATGTTCTAAGTTATGGCCTTTGATTACAAAACTATAGAGTTAGCATTTCTGTATGAGCTAGTGTAGACCAAAAGTTTATGCAGAGCTGAAGACCATGACACATATTGTTATATAAGTGTGTGTTCTTAAGTCTATCTTGAAGTATCAAAATTATTGGAAGGGAGACACAGACATGATGCTGATGACTCTGTCCATTGGCTGAAGCTGCTCTTGTGTTACAACTTAAGCATGAAGTATCTATGAGTCCTGATTGCTCCTAGATGGTCAATGTGTCTCTGACATTCTGTCAACATCAGCATGGAAATACTGATGTTTCAGTGAGTCTGTACTAAGGGACTGGGATCCCTGAAATAACATGGTCCTGCAAGCATTAGTGACATAAAGTTGTGTTTCTTTCATGGCAGGGGCAAAATGGCCTCATTGAATACTTCATTCTCCCAGATCTAAAATTCAGTGCATTCTTCTTGATAGAAGATGAGAGTGAGGGGAAAATAATAACAACTGGAAACCTGTCTACACTTGAAGAGATCCATTTAACAGTGATGGCAAAGGACAAAGGTTATCCATCTTTAAATGGTACTGCTGTGATTACTCTTAATGTGATTGATAACCGGCCATTTATTCCTCAGTTTACTGAGAGCAAAATCAGGTGAGTTTCATAAGACGTATACAGATGGTATATATTTACCAGATAGTAGAACAGTGTGATGCAAGGCATCACCTTTTGTTTCTTTACCATACAACTTATGCAAGACGAAGTCCTCCTCTTGCATGCTAGTAAAAACATTTTCCTCAGACTTTACTCCAAGAGTAAATAAATTTCTGGCTACACTGGTGCTTAACACTTCTCTCTGAAGACCACTGAGCTCCAGCAAACAACCAGAAGAAGGGCTGGAGCAGGATTATCCATGGAGATCTTGCTGTTAAGGAGTTAAGTTTCAAAGCCTGTCAGTGCAATAGCTACTGGAGAATTTAACATTGGTTTATCATTTATTTTCTATATTAGCATTTCAGTTTTGGAAAACACAGGAGTAGATCATTCCATTTACACTTTTGCTGTGGCTGAAACTTCAGGAAAATCCATCGTTTACACAATTGTATCTGGCAATGAAAAAGGTGAGTACTATTTAACTTCTGACTTAAGATAGTAAGATAACAGACTAACCTGTCTTTTGAATGGCAGATGCTGCTGAATTTAAATGAGGAGATGGAGATCAAAGATAAAAAATGGTGTCATTTCTTGTAATAAATAAATAAATATACAGTGAACTTCTTTCAGATCACTTCAGTGGAACAGTATGGTAATCTTTGGCTAAAAAGGTGGTTATTACCTGCCAATAAATTGGTCCCTGTTGCATTAAGATAAAAAACTGCAAGCGAAACAAAGCTAGAGCCCTTGTTAGCAGGTAGCTCCCTCCCTGCCGATCACTTTTAGCCTATCATTTCATTGCACTTGAACCTTTGTTGGGGCATTTGTCCTTCAGATGTAGCAGCCATGAGGTAACTCCATGTGTGCACACATAATAGGAATAAGGAAAAGCGAAGAGGAAACTTGGAAATCGCATGTGCTAAGAGACTGCAATTTTGTTTTCCAAGTTAGTTGCTCCTTTACAAGTTTCTAAAGGTGTGTTTGGTCTGAGAGAAGACCTCAGCTGTACTGCCTCTGCTGTTCAGACAATGTAGAGAGGCATTTCACATTTCTAAGAGCAGAGGGCCCATAGAGGCATCCTGAGAGAAACTGAGATCTAAGAAGTAGGAGAGCTATAGGCAAGTAACAACAAAGTGCATGCTTTTACTTTCAGGTCATTTTAGTTTGGATCCGGAGAGCGGTCAGCTGAAAACAGCAATTAATTTGAACTATGAGGAAGTCTCTGAGTATGTGATTTTAGTGGAAGCAAATGAAAATGTCTCATCTGCTTCACAAGTCCGGATTTCAGGTAACTTTCCTTCGAAAGACTTGCCAACTTGAATGAACACAGGACATTTCTTTGTCTTCTGCATTTGTAACCAACGGTGGGAATTGAGATTCCCCTTAATCTGGCAAAGTCTGGCAAGAAAGACAAAAAGTGGAAGGCCCAGTCTGTGCAGACCTTCACAGTAGCATCAGACTCAGAAAAGAACTTAATACCTGAGCATTGGACTACTGATCAGGTACAGCCAGGTAGAGAAGGCTGAGAAACAGCTTTGGCTTCTCACTGACTGTTCTTACCACAGCCCCAGGAGAAGTGAATTAGCCCCTCTTCATATTTCCCTGCTACATTCCCTTTCATTTCCCTCTTCCTCACATGCAGCATAGATACTACTGCAGCCTAGCCCAGCCTCTTTAAAAGTTGTGCATTGCTGATGTTTGTTGTTGTTGCAGACACAAGTCTGAGCAGCACCAGAGATAACCTGTGTTTGCTTCACAGGACTGTTTGCTCAGAATGTGGTGATGCTGACAATCTCAGTGCAGGATGTAAATGAAAAGCCTGCGTTTTTGAATAGTATGTACTCTGCTCTGATCCCAAGCTCTGTGCCATACAAGTACCCAGTTATTACAGTTCAGGTAGAGTATCTTCCAGTACTCTTCAGGGGGACACAAACCTTATACATTTTTGAATTCTTCTTCAACTTCTTCAAATTGGTTTAAAGGAGCTGTTAAATCTGTTCCCAAAATTTTGAGGCAAATTCCAGGTTGACCATAATGCAGGTGAAGGATGGGGTGTTTGGGGGTCCAGTCCATACCTGCCCTGCCAGTATTCTGTCAGAAGAGTTATGCAGTCTGTTCTTACTCCTGCTGCTGCCTAGAGGGGGCTTAAAGGATTACACACTGCACATGCTACTGTTCTCTCACTGGCACTGTTAACTGCTTCGTTATCTATCAAACAACAAGGAGAAATGAGCTTCAGAATGGAGCGACTGTTTTCTCTTTCTAAGTTTCAAGTTTCCCATTTGCTCTAGTCTGATTCCTTTATTCTTGCAGTTGTAGCATCCTGCTAGGATTTATGGGAAATGAATTGCCTCTTTTTATATACTTGGTTTGACTCTGATAGCTTGCGCCCCACTTTGTTAGTGCAAAGGGAAAAAATATGTCAATCCTTGAACTGCCCAGTCTTCCAAAGGGAAACTGAAGTTTTATGATCAATGGGTAATGCACAGCCTGAAAGCCACAAGCTCTGCTTCAAAACTGCCTTTTGTTCTTTTTTATTAACCCAGGCCACAGATCCAGATTCAGGAGACAATGGACTTTTGACATACAGCTTATTGAACTATCAAGAAGAATTTGATGTCAATGGAAATACAGGGCAGATCTACACCATTTCTGTAGCACGAAGAGCTGGATCAGTTTTTCTGGAACTCCAAGCTGCAGACCGGGGTGGACTCACAGCCCACACAACAGTCAATGTAAGGAAGAATGCTATCTACAGTCCTAATGTCCTTCTATTGTCAAAACTGTATAAAACAAAGACTAGGTTTGGTAATGACCAAAAAAAAAATACACCCCAAAAAACAGTTAATACCAGACAGTAATACTGTTGGGTATACTAATACTCATTACACATGTTCAGGCCAGAATTATAAAGTTGTTATTTCCTTTAACATCTAGAAATATATTGACATGAAAATTGACTTTTAGAGGATATTCTTCTGCTTATGGGACAAATTGATTTCTTAACTAATTCAGGCTATGGCTAAATCCAGATTTTCCTCAGCTTTGGTTACAGCTTGGTAACAATGCTGTTACCAGGCACTGCAATTTGGTACCACTTCCCTATCCTCCTCCTCGGTGCAATTTTTTCAAGCATGTCCTCTTTATTAGTGCAAGAACCTCCATATGGCTACACAGTGGATGCATCTTATATAGATGTCCAAAACTCTGCCACTCCAGCGAAGAGCTGAAATATGATATGTTAGATAAGTGTCCTTTAAATACTTTATTTATAATAAATGCAGATCGCTGTCAGCTATAACTGGAGAGTGTGCAGAGAAATCTATATGTCTGCACAGTTTATTCATACTTAGTTTTGGAAGTCTATTTTTTAATCACATACGTTGAAATAGGATGTAGGATATGAAAATCTGGCAAGCTCTTTTCACCAGCACCTTGCTGATAAGCTTAATATTGGTTCAGTTACAATTTAATAAATTCTTCAGCTTTTGGATTGCTTAGAATGCTGTCTTAAAGACTTATTTCTAATGAAATTAATAATATTAAGAAACTGATTTCTCATTCTTAGCATCACCATCAAAGTTGTTCTTTCTTTTTTCTTTAAGTCAGACTTGGGGAGAGAGATAAATGCTTTAGAAAGACTTACAAACAATTTCTTTATCCCTCAGGCAACCATTTATGCCACCTCCAGTAGCAACATCGTGGTGTTAGGTCTAAGTCAGAAGATCAATGCTGTTGAAAAAAACATTGCTGAAGTAAGAAGGTAGGTATATATTTAAACTGTGAAGCTTATTCTAATGTTTCCTGACAAGTTTAGAGCTGCTTTGAGATAGGAATCTGACAGCCTTCAGGTTATACGGCCAGGGCCCATGAAATGCTAGGCCTTCAACTTGGTGTAATGCAAAATAATTTGAGGGAATTCTCAGGAATCCATCAGAAGGATACACCGTTTTTACCTGTAAGAATTTGGACTGAGTAGACAACTGTCAGAGTGTTGCTGGATTAGATGATTTCAATAGATCCCTTTCTACCACAGTGTTTACAGCTGCCTAGGGGAACATTTTTCCTGAATAGTCAGCCCAGTGTACATAGGTGGAGACAAATAGGATAGAAGATGTAAAGATCTTTTGTTCTTTGACAAAAATTATAAGTCCACAAACCCTTTGAAATGATAAAACCTCCTTGAGGGACAGCAGCAGTGCTTCTCAAGGTTGAGCATCAACAGCACGAGGAAATCGCTGCAGTTATCAGTACAGTTAAAAAGAGATTTTGTCCTTTTTCCATTATTAATGAAGACATAGAATACCTTGGTTTTACAGAACTTCAGTAGAAATTGCTTTGAAAAGTGGAGAAAATGAACTTTACCTTAATGCTGTCATGCCACTGATTTATTGTTGGTAAGAAATAAGAGACCCTAGAGCTGCTCTTGCTCCATGCCTGGAAGCAGTTGGTGCTGACATGTATCAGGATGGTGGATTAACTGGAGCAATGTTCTGATCCAGTGTCTGGATCTGGTGTGATACTCTCTTGAATAAAGAACTGGGAGAAAACAAGAATTATGTGACAAAATTTCCTTCCTCCTTTCATTACTCTGTAGGTAGTTCTGCCTGAATTTATAAGTAAAAAGAAACTAAGAATGAAACAAACCCTATGTTGATTTGAAAAGCAAGACTAATTAAATCTACGATATTCTATGCGATATTGGTTATGAAATCTAGGCATAAGGGTCTGCTAACTCTTCTCTAATTGATCAATTATGGTTTTCTGGCACCTATCTAGGAATTTTCAGGCTATGACAGAAGTTTCATAGCATCTACTAATGAAATGCATCATGTCAGAGAAAAGGGCTGGATATTATTTCCCTGCTACTCAACTGTATTGGGCAAATAGCTTAATTCCTTTGCTGGTGATAGCCCTGCATTCTGATGCCCGTAGGTTAAAATGCTAAATAGCTGCAACATACTGTATTAAATACTACTTTTCTATCATTTAATTTGCAGTGTAAAAGAGTTTCTCATCCCTCAATTATTAAAAAATGTTTTCTTAACATGATGGCAGGGTCCTGGAGGATAAACTTGAATGGAATGTATACATCGTTGATGTTTATTCCAATGAGCTTGAAAGGAGAGCAAGAAGCAGCATTTATGAAACCTTCCTAAAAATCCTTGCCATTGATAATGCAAGTGGTGAAGTACCTGCAGAAGACACAAAAAGGTCTGTACAGTCAATCTTCTGGGTGTCAGAGCTTTCCCTAAAAATTTCCAGTGTCACGATGGGACGGTTTTAGATCAAATAACAGTTTGTCTGACACTTACCTGTAAGCTCAAACTGAATTTTTAGAAGGCAGAAAGCTTTCATTATTTATTCAAAATTAATTTCCAGGGCTTGTGAAAACATGAACAAGTATCTTTAATTGTGCATAATGTATTTAAAAGTCATCTCAAAAGAAAATGAAAGAGGAAAGAATATCACTAAAATTGATGTTGTCTTCACTTCAGAATTGCAGAATTTTGATTAAAAACTTGAATTTCAGGCATATTTTATGTTTATTTCGTAACATGGCAGTGGTATGAATACATATTTGTATGTAAATGTACTATTAAGGGGAGATGCTATTTAAAAGCAAGTAATTTCTAGACTCAGCACCTTTAACTAGAAGTGGTTTGAGGCAGATAGGAACAACGGTGCCCATGGTCACAGGAAGCACCCCAAATGGGTGATCTCTTTTCTGTGAGAAAAACCATGTCGGTATCTATAAACTGTCTACACATGGCTGCCTTGAACTGGGTTTGGAGGATGTTGCCCTCCTAGGTTCAATTTTCCACACTTTGCAGTATTTCAGTTCATAAGCACTAAGGATGGTTTCTAGAAAAAGGCATTTTTTCCCAAATGAAAGACACGACAGGCCTGAAATCTTTGGAAAAGGTAGAGCAGCATGTGGCATTCTCCTATTTTCTTCACCAGTCTGCAAGCCAAAACAAAGGTCTGACAAATCATGAGCACTTTAATTTTCTGTTTTCAGAAAACTCAGAGAGCAGCAGGAGAACATTGAGATAGAACTGGAGAAAATATTTTCAGCACCTGTCACTACTGCTGTGGAAGAGAGCCCTGCATCCTCAGCAACTCCTGAACTCATTGCAACCATTGTTCTCAGCGTGCTGCTAGCCTGCACCCTCATAGCCTTCCTGGCATACGTCATTTTTTCCATTAAAAGGAAAAGGTACAAATATTTTTACTTCAACAATGTAATTTAGACTGAAAACTGATGAGTTTACCTCAAATACCAACTTGAAAAATTATGATCTGATAAATTACTCATATTTGGATCAAGTGCTGCCTAAGTTTTCCTGTAGATCAAAACTGTTAGGCTTTTTACTGCAGATATTAGACACCTCTCTCACCACGTGTAACTTAAAGTTGGTTCCTTTTGTGTTTGTTACAGAGAAACAGTGGAAACAAATACTTTTCAAAACAGAGAAATGTGTATATCAGTGAAGAGGGTGAAAAGTAGCTGTAATACACACATATGTGCGTTGAGTTTCCTCAAACTGCATTAACCTGTACTCTGAAGTCCAGGGAAATTTTGCTGCAGGGCCATATAGATGAGGAAAAGGAATACATTCTCATGAAGATGGTGAATATTTACATTATTGCAATTAATTTAGATTCAAACAATGGTGCAGAAAAGTAGGCAATTCTCAGAATGAATCCTCAGATCAATTAGATGCTGTTTTAAAACTACGACACCGATAGCTCACGTCCTGTTTTGAAAACAACAGTAAAGCCAACCTTCAAAAAGAATTTTATTTTAATGCAGTTATCATTTTCAGAGGGCATGAAAAGATGCAAGTGGAGATGGAGGGTGTTGATAATCCATCTGTGGCTGTCAAAAATGGAAGTCTGAAAAACTTAGTGAACCCGCAGGACATGAATGATGTGTAAGTGGAATGCTGATGTCACGGATTTATAAATCAAAAGCTGAGTTTGTTTTTTTTAATTATTCTGGTAACACAGGATTTTCCTTGCATCTTTGATATTGTATATATTGCATCTTTGATATTGTATATATTGCATCTTTGATATTGTATATATTGCATCTTTGATATTGTATATATTGCATCTTTGATATTGTATATATTGATTTCTAGAACCATCCCTTTAACAGGTTATAAAATCTATACTTTGAGGAAGCCAATACCTTTTAATCTTGCATTAAAAAAAAATCATTACTTTTTAGCAAATCATTAACCCTCATGCTTCTCTTTCGGGAGGCAAGGAGCTACTTCTTGTTCACGGGGTGAAATCCCAGTGCTTTTGAAATCTGCACAGCTATTGCTCCCTGCTTCAGCTGAGCTGAGAACTTGTCATGTAGCTCTTTGAAAGATCAAGGGGTTATGAATTCTCTTCACTCCCTTTCAGAAGAACAGAAGCATTTCACAACGTGGAGGGCACCGGGGAAGGCGGTGCTGATGAAGACCTACCTGCAGCCAATGGAAAATGCAGTTTCCTTGAAATGCTACAGTTAGATTTTGACAGTGATGGTGAAGAAAATGCAGTGCTTGATGGGGCCACTGAACCTAGAAATGTAGGTGCTAAGACCTCTGCCACCACGACAACAAAACAGGTAACTGGTTTCACAACTGAAAAGGATAGAGTGAAAGATATTTTGTATTGCTCATCCTGCTGAAATAGGTATCAGAAAAAAACCAAAACAAACAACAACAACAAAAACCTCTGGCTGAATAAAAGGATAAAAGAAACTATGTGAAGTAATGGACACCTTTGGGGTGTTTGTCTCTTCCTGGCAGAGACTTTGTGATCCAGAAAAGAAGGGTGATTCTCCTCCATCTTTTACAGAATGTGTACAGCAAAGGCTTCTCCTGTGCTGTTGCTCCTGAAACTTGCAGCCTTGAAGACAATGCTTTCTCTACAAGCTTCAGAGGCGGAATATCTAAGGTCATAGAACTTAACACTTAGTGTTCGTCACTGATGTTAATTCCTCTCTTGCAGGACCACTCAGCTCTTGGGTCAGCTCACCCGTCAGCAGCCAGCCCTGTAAAGCATGCCCCTGAGAAAGAACCGAAAGGAGTAACATTTTCAGAAGTGGCAGTTATTTTGGATGCTGATCCTGAAAAAGATGATGACGATGATCTTTTTTCACAATAACTATGCTCGATGAAGAGAACCAATGAAAACCACGACGACGCACCAACAATACTGAATTAAACGCTCACTGTGATTACGGTCTGGGCGGCATCCCCTCTGTTAATGTCTGCTTGGGGGTGGGCAGGGATGGAGGGGTGGGCCAGGCGAGCTGTGCGTGTTTAATTTCGCATGGCACGTATTGGATAAACCCACTGACACCGGCTCCACGCGTGGGGCAGTGCTTCGGCCCTCCCGAGGAAGGGTGTGGGAGAGCCATGGGTTGGAGGCAGTGCTTTCTCACACCTTCTGCTGCCATGGCTAAGTGGGGGCAGGGGGACCCACGCTGGATCGTGGAGGAGCGCGTGGACGGCACCAACGTGAACAACGGGCACTGGTGAGGAGTGGGGGGGACACCGGGTTGGGCTGCGCTGCGGGGAGCGGCCGCGATAATAAGCGCTCAGACAGTACCTGTAAATAAGATTTGCTTTGCCACATTCTGCCTGTGCTAAATGTGGAAGAAAGCAGTGAAGAGAACACTGAGATGTCTGCACATGGCTGCGTTGGGTTCAGATGTCCAGGAGGAGAGGCCTTGCTCACGTTGTGCTGTGTGGATGTAGTCGTCTTGGCAGAATGGGCTTTGTTTCCTGTGTTGTGCTGAATTAAGTCCTGACAGAGACCGAGCTCTGTGCTCTGCTGTGTGCTACCAACCACTGTTAACTCCTTTTCTTACTGTGAAATGTTTGAGTGTCTGTGTCCTGTGCTTCTCTGATGTTTGCCTGTAGCACATCGGGTTGCAGCTGTGCATGGTTGCAAGGTGCAACAGGAGGAGCATTGGTGTTCAGCTCCTGCACAGGTGAGAGTCCAAATGAGTGGGATGTTGGCTGTTCTGATAACTCTCCTGGTGCAGTCCTGTCATGCTTAATGCAGGTTTATTCGTGTGCACAGAACAATATAAAGGCAACGGGATTTGGAGCACAACAACGTATTTCCACTCCTTCTTTCCACTGAGATTTGAATATGATCTTAATGACGAACAAATGTGAATATTTAATGATTTTGCAATGCATGGGGAATCTTCATTGGAGTAAAAACAAAATGTCAAGCCCTTCCACAGTAAGGTCTGAGGCCAAGCAGCATGGCACAGGACTTGTGCTGCAGAACATGGTCATGGAGCCATGCAGGTAAGTGAAGATGGGCCTAGGTATCTTGCTTCAAGGAACAGGTTTGTACAACTAATCTCCAAGTATAAAACTCACCTGAAGGGGAAAGTAGTTTTTAATAACACATTTAAGAATTTGTTATGTTAATACAGGTACTGTGAAAGAGTCTGGTGAGAAACATAAGGGATCTATTGAAATTCCTAACCTGTCGGAAGAAACTGAGGTAGATGATACAGAGGTAGGTATGAAATACTGATACGGCCACGCAGGCTCAGAATTCTTAAGGAAAACATAAGCACAGAGGCGGTGTGTTTTGATTTATGCTGTGATTCAGTGCACTAATTACACTTTGGTTTTCTTTGCTCTGTGTTTTTGGGGTTTTTTTTGTACTTGGAATAATAGCTTAAATTTGTTCTCAAATTTATCTGCTAGGAATATGCATGGTTTTCTTTGCTAATTATTGTTTGTGACAGTATGCTAACTACACCTCTGAGACGAACTCTAGTTGAGGTAGTCTTAAAAACAATAATGTAAGAAGTCAAGGAACATCCTTGTTGGTTATACATTGGTTGACACTGTGGCTTCTGCAGATTCCTTCTACTGTGTAGCAGATCCCTCTGGTTATACTTTCTCTAAGCTTCTCTGGGAGGAAGGAGAAATGCAAATGAAAACCCCAGAAGAGTTATTTTTACCAAAGACAGGATAAACAGAGTATAATCAACTTGAACTTGCCGCTGTCCTCTGAATAAACAAAGCCAATATGTTTTCATTTGTTGCCAGAACCTAAAAGGCTAATGTTTATTTGCCTCTTTGGTCTTGCCATTTTTCTGTTTCTAGATTAATGTTAGCAAAAAGAAAGGGGAAGGTGATATTCTGAAAGAGCTAATGAGGACTGAAGGAACTACAAAAGTCAGAGAGGCCCTTAGAGATTACCTTAAAGCACTTAAAACAGGTAATTTGAAACAGTATGTCAGATATATATATACATATTAATTAAAAACCCTTCGTTCTTGATTAGATTGATAGTGTACTGTGAATGCTTGGGTTTGTTTGATTGTTACCAGTGGTACAGAAATGTTAGTCCTGGTACTCAAAGTATTTATTGATGTCAAACGTGGCAGCATCCCAAAGCTTTGGTAGCCATCCATGCTGCGTTTTGTTACACGTGCTGGTCACAGAGGTCAGTGCACTACCTGCAGTGTTAAGCAAGTTCTCTTGTCAGGTTCTTGTTTCTCTGAAAAGCTGTGGAGTAGTCCATATACCTGAATAAGCAAATCTGAATCAGGAGATGGGTCAGGTGACTGTGAAAACCCTGTATTTTCAGTTGAAATTCCTCTTTGGCTATGTGGGTAATAAAAGCATACGAGTTAGGTAGGGGAACTGGATTGGAGTTGTATGTCCCATTCTGTATGATTTCTACAGAGTTTTGGCAGGAAATCTTTATCAGGTATTGAAACGTCAGGGTGGTTGTGGTTGTGCAGGTTTTTTTGTTTCTTTTTTTTTACTGAACATTGCTTTTGTTCACTACAGAGTTCACCTGGGGAATGATTCTGCCTACAAAAGCTGCTGGTCAGGACCTGGCTGCTGAGAGAACAATGAGTGGGAGCGCTGTGCAGGTATGCTGTCATGAAGTGTTGTACAAATTAGTTCTCCCATAAGTGTAGTTCAAATTTTGCTGTGCTAACAGATCTGTATTCCTGTGGATAACTGCAAAAGTTGGCAGTCTTTGAGGTGACACTTTCCTGCCCACTGCTGTCATCAGGACTTGGCACATGGAAATGGTCCGTTACAGAACCTGGGCATGGGTCTGCCAGGTGTGAATGAGGACACCAGCATGCATCTCAGAATGCTTTGTTCTGTACTGTGTAATTTCTGCACGGTGAAGGTGGCTGCATCCTGCAGTCTGAAGTTACAGGTGTCTTTGGTGTGAATTACTTGGAGTTGTTTCACTTACTTAGTTTAGTGAATGCTGATTAATAACTGTCAAGTAAATGCAAAAAGGTGATTTTATAATTATTGTATATTCACAACACAGTATACCTAACATTGCATAGTGTCACGGTGTTATCCTCCCTTCTGCCAGCAGTAGTGCAGCCAGCAGGAGCAGGAGGTGACTGCTCCTCTGAAGTGGCACTGGTGAAGCTGTACTTTGAGTACTGTATTCCTTGCAGGGCCCTGACAAAGAAGGGCAGCAGAGCTGTGAGGGGTCTGATGATCAAGTCCCAGAAGGCACTGACTGAGGGAACGGGTTGCTCGGTCTGGAGGAGGCTTGGGGTAGACCTGATCAGTTTCTGCAACAACCCAAAAGGAAGTTGTAGTGAGGTGGGGGTTGGCCTCTTTTCTCAGGTAATAGCGAGAGGATAAGAGGTGATGATCGTTAAGTTGCTCTAAAGGAAGTTTGGGTTGGGTGTTAGGAAAAATGTCTTCTCTGAAAGAGTGGTGATTTATTGGAACAGACTGTCCAGGGAAGTCGTGGAGTCATGGACTCTGAAGGTTTTTCAAGAAGAGAGAAGACGTGGCAGAGAGGGACATGGTCCAGGGGCGTGATGGTGATGCATTGATGGTTGGACTTGATGATCTTAGAGGTCTCTTCCAACTTTTAACAGTTGTACAAGAAGGGAGAATATCGCTTTACCTGAACAGCTGTACAAGTAATAAGATATGTAATATTCATGATACCAGGTACAGATAATTTCCCCTAGGTACGTTAAGTGGAGTGATTACCCAGAAGTCCGTGAACTGCTCTTTTCTTTTAACTTCCAAAAGTACTTGTAATTCTGGTGCTCATACTTAGTTCTCAAGTTTTGCTGAAAAGCCTCACCTTTTAAGCCTCTGAGGTATTTCAGTGGAGAAGCTGCAAAAGGAGTTGATAATTTCTGACATAGGATATCACCACACTAACAGGCTATCAGTGAACAAAGATATTGGACCTAGTTGTCATATGCTTGGGACAGGGAGCAGAAAGCCCGTGAGGGGCAGCTGAATCATTCTGCTTTACGTGTTTGATGTGGATTTATTAAGTAGAGGAGCTTAGATCTCTTTGCCATTGCCTTTTAATAGGAAGCAAAACCAAATACACGAGCAGTTTTATCTTTCTGTAGTTTTGTAGCAAAGCTCCCTTGCATACGGTGCGTTGTTTATCCATATAGTAGGTAAGCTGACTTACACTATGTTGTTTTCTTGCCAGTTGGTACAGAAGTTTTCTAAATGTCCTGCTGTGATTGAAGCTGAGAAGGGAGGAAAACTCCTAATGTTTAATGGTTGTGTCAGTGGCGAATATACAGAATTGGTAAGAAAGCTTCGACTTCTCACTTAAAAAATGGGGTGCTGGTGTCAGGCTTGAAAGTAGCAGACATTGGTGCTTCTCTATTGTAAGTTCAGTTCCTCTACAACAAAGCAGAAATGATTGTTCTTGTGTGACTTTCTTCAATGATTGGGACTAGATTATCTTAGTGGCCTTCTCCAGCCTGAATGACTCTATGATTCCCCATCAAAATAGCAAGCATCAATTTACTAATGACCTGCACTGGAGGGGGAAACTTTGAGCACCATCCTTATTACTGAGGAGCTGGAAAGCAGTTTGAACTCCTCTCCTATTTCAGACAAACATGACGCTGTCCCCAGCTGAGTGTTCTTGTGCTCGAGGGAAAAAAACAAATTATCAGAGCTCAGCTTTATTTTTTGAAACCTCTGAAAGCCATTTACACAGTTGGTGAGGTTGGACTTTTGTATCTTAATCTCTGCAATCCAGATGCATAAAGCTACCCTGTAGTAAGGTGTGAAAACATTACTTGTTCTCATTTTGAGGGCTGGAGTAAGACCAGTGTTTCGTATGAATAACTAATCAGCATTTCCCTGTGGAGAGAAGAAAGGAGGGGAATGTAGCAAGCTGAGAGTTTAATGAAAACAGTTTATTTAAAAGCAGTTAGCCTAAAAGCAATCTTTGTACTGTTTGCACTGGTGTATCTCCTAAGATAATCATCCTCTCCTTTATTTTCAGGGGAGAATTAGCATTCCGTAGTTGGAATGTGAATTACCCTGAAAGCAAAGGAATGTTAATGGGAGGAATCTTCTTATCTTCCTCCAGGTCCCAGGCCAAAGAGTCGTCTTGAAGTGGAGATGTAGAAACTGGCCTGATGGTGAGTCTTCCTGAGGGCCTCTAACAGAGGCTAGCTTTGCCTGGAGGAAGAAAAACAACAGACTGTTAGCAGTGTTGCTAAACTGAACCTGTTTTGAAGAACAGCTGCATGTTCTTTGAAGCTGACATCCCCGACGCAAGCAAAAGTTAACTGCTGCCTGTTTAACTTCCTGAAAAGCACTACTGAAATGTCATCTTTTCTTCCTTCAGAGCATTATGCAACAGTGGCCCTGAATTTCAAGGGTATGAGAGCTGCAACAGAACTGCAGTTAGACTGCAAAGGAGTTCCTGCCTCTTATGAAGGCAGTACAAGACAATGGTGGAAGAAGTGGTATTTTGAAGATACTTAACTTACTACAGCAATCCAGAGATAACATGGACTGATAACAGCACGGTAGTTTTGTTAGGGCATTATTTTTTTATACATTGTTAATGTAAAAAATATATATTTGTGGGAAGAATAAGGACCCACTTCTGTAATAATTTAAGCTTGATTTATGGATTTTTAATGAGGTAGCCCGTAGGTTGAACTATGTATTGAAACAGCTTTACTGGGGAAAATTATTGTTTTTCTCTGTCAAGTTGTAGTAAATGAAACTATGATTTAGATGCAGTGAAGTAGTGTCACCAGAGGAAGGAAAGCTACATTATTCAGTATAAAGCATTTGCTATTCTTTAACATTCAGTGTATCAAGTAGCAAAACTGTCGTGCCTGGAAAGGGGATATTCATCAGAGTTCAACTGGAAGATACTACAAAATAGATGACAAAGACACGGGATTATGCTTCACAGCCTACTTTATGTACTTTCTTGAGACTGGTCTAACTGGAGGCCAAAATTGTTTCTACAGCATTGGAAAGTTTTAAGGGAGGATAATTAAAAACGCTGCATTATTCTGGATGGCTTATCATTGTTGTTAACTCTTTTGCGTGCACAGCTGCCTTCCTTGACCTCACCGTGGAATTTATTACTGTTCACTTCTTCCAAATTAATACTCTTTTGCAATTCTGGAAATCTTTCTCTTGATTTACGGCCCTTCACAGATTCATTTCTTCTAATGAAAGGTACAGTGGACTCAACAGAACCTGTCTTTTTCAGAATCCTTGCTCCCTTAGGCTAGCATAGCTGTCAGTTTGATAATGTGTATGAGCTTCCTTAGAAATCAGCAACGACTGCCCCTGCACTCACTTTGTGGAATCGTAGAATATTTGAGTTGGAAGGTCATCCAGTCCAACTCCCCTGCAGTGAACAGGGACACCTCCCAGGAGAGGGCATCCCCCACCTCTCAGCAGCCTGGGCCAGTTCTCAAAAACTTCCTTCCATCAAATCTAAATCTCTCCCCTCTTTCAGTCTGAAACCATTTCCCTTCGTCCTATCACGACAGACCCTGCTTAAGAGTGTCCCTTACTTTTTTTTCAACCCCCCCTTTAGATACCAAAAGGCTGCTGTCAGGTCTTCCTGAAGCATTCTCCAAGTTAATTGACAGGGCCATGCTCTGTCTTTTCAGCCCCAGGTTCTACAGAGGAGGAGCTGCTGTGACCCAGGAGCAGGACCTTGCACTTGGCTTTGCTGAACCTCATACGGTTCAACTACTCACACTCGTTAGTGACAAGTACAGTATGATTTAATCCTGTATGAGAAGCCAAGGAATGATGAAATGCTATAGCCAGAAGCTTAATTCAGTTGAACTTAAAAATCAGAGGTGTATTTTTAGTAAGTAACTAATAAGAGACTACTCTCTAAACTATAAGGCCTTCTTTATCAACCGAGAGGAGTCTTCCCAAACGTGTCTTAATGCAACCACAAATTCCTACGTGCAGTAGAAAACTTGGCAGATCAGTTCTGATATTCATTACTGTTCAAGTTTTGAGTAGAAGCTGTCAATTTCTCTGAATTTACTAAATACAAGGAAGCTGATCAGAAGGGAAATAAAGCTGTTTACAAAGAGAACAAAAAAGCTGTCCAACATCATGTAATAAAACAAACTTAAGCCCTCATCAGGATTAATATAGTGGTTGCTAACGCAGGAATAGAAGTGCTCTAATGAAGGGGAATATGAAGCACAAACCTTAGAAGACAGAAATGCTTAACCACAGAAGGTTTTTAGAAAGTGACAAAGAGAATAAGAGACTAATAAAGCACCACACAATAGAACTGGACACGTGAAAATGACACTGGACTACATTAAATGGTAGACAGAATTAAGGAGTACAGAAGAAAAAGGCAGTGATGTGTTATGAAGACAAAAAAAAAACAAATGAGCTTAGCTACTGGAAAATGAATTTGAAAATGGATTTTAATCAGATATTAAAATCAGAATCACTGACAGTTCAGAAGCTAACTAGGAAACGCATACTGCTCAGAAATAACATGAGGAAGTGCAACAAAATAGATGGTATGTCCCAAGGGCAACATGGGTTAAAGAAAGTCAAAGGAGGACAGCAAACAGCACAGGAGGAAAGGAAGGAATAATCTCATAGACAGGTTGAAGTTGAAAATGGAAAAACTGAATAGTTCCACTGACTTCTTCCACCACTGCATGTTCTTACCTGCTGGAAAAAAAGTAAACATCAAATCTTCTCAACTGTCTGAACAGTCATGCATAGTAAACAAAAACCCCTAACATTTACACAAATTGCATAGCATACTCTGCACTTGTTTTACTTTTCACATTGTCTTCAATGAGAAATACAAGTACTGAAGGAATAACATATATAAGCAAATGAAAAGTCTTCACAATCAGTTTAATGAAGTGCACAGAATAGCAATCGATCATGTCAATAAAAATAAAACAATTATTTTTACATCAAGTGTGCTTTATTTCCTCCACAGGTATTCTGTTAAATAAAGCACCATATATATACTGCCAGGCCACAGCTAAAGAGGATTCTTTACAGAATCAAATTTCTTGTGGTTGTTTAGTATACAAGTAAACTTAATTTTGATAATAAGAACCACAGCGATCTGAGGCAAACTGCCTCTATTATAAGGTACAAAACTGGCACAGAGGACACCATATTATACACAGTAAAAATGCCATAAGTTTAAATTACATCATACGGGGCAGGGAGGCCCTGTTCTCCCAGACAGCCATATTAAATGAAAGCCACTACAGTGAATTTTTAATTACATAAAACATATCCATTATCTGATTGCCCTTTAAGAAAGTGTATGGTAGATGCAAAAAAGGAAAACCAAAAACAAAAAAATAAAATCGGAGTTCTGCCTGACCAAGAATTAAGCATATAAGTCTATCTTGCCATTCAAGCAGAGAGCACTGGACAAACTGAAGCACAAAACAGAAATAAGCAAAACTTAGGCAAACAGCATTTTGGGGCAGGGGGGAGAGGAAGTGAAAAAAAGACTTAGAAGCAGACATGCTTCATCTAATGTCAAGAAGCAGCTTGGTTTCCTTTTCCAGATATCCTTGTAACCACGTGAATTGTAGACTCAATGGTCCTACACAGGATGTCTATAATGTCATGCTGCTGCATAAGACTAAAAAGTCCTCTGGAATGGCCACAAGAGATTGATAAACTAGTATCAGGGTCCTGGGATGATAAGGCTTGACTATCACAGCCTCTCAAATCTGCAAGGTCAGATAAAACTGCTGAAATTGATGTGGAAGGAAACTCTGGGTCCTCCTCTCCTACAGTGGAATCCTTGGAAGTCTGCAGGTCTTCAAACTCTTTGCACTCTTGAAATTTACCATTTCCTGACTGCTCTTCTGTATGTTGTGACCTCATTGTCAGCATTATGTCTTCTGAAAATGAAGATGGAACTTCCATTCTGTACTCTTTGACAGAACTATTTTCAGGTGAAGGAAGGTCTTGTTCAGTGCCTGGATCAATGATCGAAGAGTCCCGTGTCTCATTATCTGAAGTGCTTGTTGGGGTCAATGCCTCCTGGGGTTCAGTTTTTGTATCACTGATACAACTGTCTACAGTGTGCTCCTCATCACTGCTGACCCGTCTTCTTTTTACAGGAGTAGCTTCTTCATCATCTGTAAGAAAAAGAAGAAATCTCTATAAGGAAACACTGTTTTCATGCCACACACCCAAGAAGCAGGACATTTCTTCCACATTTTTTCCTTTTTTTTTTTTTAACTTTTTCTGTATTAAACACAGTGTTTGAACAAATATCTATTTCCTTAGGAACAATTCACACAATTCTCTTAGCCCCATAATAAGACAGTATTTCTTGTGTAGCATTAAGGACAGGAGACAAGAAATGGTTTGGTTTCTGTAGTAAGAAAGCCATGTATTATGTAAATTTTGTAAAAGTTTGTAAAATCATAGCATTGTAAGAAACCATAACAGAAGGCTAACCTTTAATTTTTCTTTCTTTGGCTTCTTGCTCTTGTAATGAGTTCCTTTGTTGCTGACATGCTCTACACTTGTTTAAAAGTTCTTGTAAAGTTGGAATCAGGGCTGAATTGAGCTGTTTAGGAGTGTGCACTGAAAGCAGCAAGGCAAGTGCTCGGAGGTCCTAAAAAAATAAACAAATAACCTTAACCAGCCTTATTTCAAATTCTTTTTTGATGAAACCTACACATAAAGACTGCACAGTAAGCTGAGGCTTCAAGATGTTCTGAACGTCCAAAAAATAAAACTGTAAATATACTTAAAGCTACTAAAATTTCCCAGTTCACTACTAATATGCTGACCTTAACTTACGCTTCTCTCACACTGCCCATGGTAAGATGAAATCTTTGCTGGGTTAGAACATACCAATGATTCCTGCACTTTGTGTTGCTCTTTTTTCTACTAAATAAGCCCACCCCTCAAGTCTTCTGATCCCCACTGTCTGCTTGGAGGCTCAAGAATGCATTCTATGCACGCTGAGACAATGCGAGCAAGCAGAAAGAGATTCTGGAAAGATGGAGAGCTCAGACTGCTGCTCTGTACCCCATTAACAGAAATTAACTCCTCCAACCAGACTGCAATGCCCACTTCTTTAGAACCTGAAGAGCTTCCACAGAAAGTAAGCTGCCTCCCAGATTATGCTGATAATTGAATGGCTTAGAAAAGACTCACCCCATTCAAAGCAGAGCTTGCTTTGGAGATTTCAAGTCTCTGGCTGGTGAAATCAGATTCTAGGCTTTGATACTGATTTATTAGATTTGAAATAAGAGTATTGATTAAATTGGCACAGTTTGCTTCAGAAAACACCTGCCCTTGGACCTGTAAAAAGAACAGATTCTTTTTAAACCACAAATTGGGAATGTAAAAACAGTATCCTAAGCTGAAGCAACATACAAGAGACTACATTTCTTAAAACTTACACTAAAAGACCACTCACCTTCAGGAGAAAATGTGTCAAAAAGGTGTATACAGTGTTGTTGTTAAGAAAAGTCCTTTCATCCATTAGAATACATTTTATATATTCTGCAAAAACTGGATCTTCACAGAGGAGCTTTACACAGTTCTTGGACATTGCAGACTGGAAAAGAAAAAAAGCACACTGCAAAGTCATCACTGAAAGTACATCACTGCAGTAGTACAATCTTCAGCAGTTAGGTGGAGAAATATAACCAGGCCCACTGATGTTTTTAATTCATACTGGAGGGATCTTACTGATAAAAATATTTCAGGTCAATCAGCTATCAGTAAATTGTTCAAATTAAGTGTTGTCAATTGTTTCACATTTTCCTTTTGAAAGCTTGTTCTGAAGGAATGCAAGTTTATCATAACCAGGATGTATTTGAAGGGCCAGTGTCTCCTAATCTGTCCCCTCACAAAGGTGCAAAGTGGGCACTTCATGGTTAGGCACAGAATCACATTATGTTCAGTTCCAGAAGGAAGACGTCAGACTTCAGGATGTCTCCATTTTTATTTAATCATACTTGTGTTTACACTACATAAAAAGCTGGAAATTCAGACTGAACTGATGTCTGTACACTGTACAGACTCTTACTATTATGGAATGTTACTGCATTATTGTACTACAATATTTGTTGCATAAGCTTTTGCAGGACCTATCTGCTGCATTTTTATACTTGATTTATCAAGTTTTATCAGATGTCATATAACACAAGGAAGGGTATTTTTTATTCAAAAGAAAATCAATATTTAATATTTCAAATGACTAAGCAATACCCACTGGTTAAGATTCACAGGTTAAAACTTGTTTCACAGTTGCTTTATTTTGCTTGTATTTTCATCCTGTTAGCTTCCTAAAGCACTGACTCTTACCTGAGTCTGACAAAGCTCAGTCCAAAGTTTGGGGAATAATGCAAGATGAAGAGGTAAACCTTCATATGCAACAAGAACACCTAAAATTTTGAGAAAACAGAAGTTACTTTGCAAATAATGGCAAGGATCATCTTCCTAGGAGATACTCATTCATATGTGCAGTACCGAAGTGCCATAACATTTGATATGTCTACATTATAAGGTTGGGTTTTTTTGTTTCTTTGTTTGTTTTTTAATATATGGTTGGAAAGACCTCTGGTCTGTCAAGTTTTTACAGTACCTTTAATACATATTTCTACAGAACTTCTGGGAAATGTAAAATAAACAACTAACAGAGCTGGCTTTAGTTTTGCATTCGTAATCAGAATTTCTCATTATTTTCAAGTTACTCCTTACATGCATTACTTTCAAGTCTTCTTACATTTTAGCAGGTCAGCTACAAATTTCAAAAAGTTCTAAATTTTCATAAAAATAGCACGTAAATTTTATTGTATAATTCTCATTATTATCCAAGCACCAATAGCAAAGATACACATTTCCAGTGAATTGTTTTAACTAACACAACCTACAGTAATCAGTAATGCAAGAGTTACAATCTGAAAAGTATGATGAAGCGTGAGCAGTTGGGCGATTTGGGGATCAAATAAACATTCTACTACCACTCTTGTTTGGAGCAAAATTAATTTTGTATTGCTTTATCTAAAAGTTTGGCATTTAATCTTAGCTAACTACTTGGCTTCATCAGAGAGGGAAAACAAGCAGGCATCTTTTGAAGGTGGTTCATGTTGCTTAAGGTGTCTACTATTCAGCAGAATATTTATTCTTGGATGGAACCTGTTTCTCTTGAGTGACTTCAGAGGGAAATCTGGCTAGATGCCTCAATTTGATGACTAAATTGAAGAGACAGCTCCTAAAATGTTTACCTATGCAGAAACTGTATTTGTGTGACTGAGTGCAGTTTTTTCTGCATCTGCCACACAGGAAAGAAGAGCCCATCTTAGAGTCAATTGGTGGGAAAAAAAATAACAAAATACCCACCACTGTGTGCCTTCAAAGTAAAACATGCATTTAATGGGCAATTCATTGCAGGATGCTCTTCTGCAGTGAGTCAGGCAGAATGCTTGGAGCAATTCAGACAGATAAAGCCAGCAACACCTTTGCTCACACATGTTAAAAACTAGGTTTACACTGAGATAGGAAGAAGCCCCAAATGCTGGTAATACTTAATGGTAGAGCTTAAACAATATCTGCTTTCAGGTACAAATGACGTGACTGGATAGGCATAAATTTAGGTTAACTGTTGTGATGGGCCTCCAAAAAGAGTAAGATAAACCTATGTTTTACTATAGAACAAATGCTGTCACTGACAGTATAGACTGTCTTGTATGCTCCCAAGCAGATAAACAGTAACTGCCAGAAATTACATTATTTGGCAGAGATGATGAGGATTTGGAGCTGACATAAAGACACTTAAACTGGCAGAAGAACAAGCTTCAGTGAGTCTGTGTCAAACCAAATCTACAAGGAGAAAGAATTCTCAGACTGCCGTATGTGCCTTCTGCACAGGCCTGAAGCATGAGAGTCATGTGGGTAAGAATGCACTGCATTATAACATTTGGTGGATTATGGGAAACTAATTTCCACAGTCAATAATGCAGCGTTTCACAAGTGCAGCTATTTCTTAAGAATGCTGAACGTAAAACTTGCTGAAGAAGTATTCACAGTTATCACAATAAAAAAAAGAACAACACAACATCCTTAAGCTGCTTAACTTTCATACTTACTCATTTTAACTAATGTTTCAGTAAACTTTTCACAGCTGATTGCAACTCGGCATAGTAGGTGGATGAACTGATGATAAGAAAAGAAGTAGTCTAGCAGCATACGATCATAAACATCATCTTTACCCTGGAGATTTAAGAGAAATTCATTTAAACTACATAAGCAGCTTGACCACTACCAGATTTCCCAAGCATCTAGCCTGATTTCCCTGCATTTCTTGCCCTAAAACATTTCATCAAATACTACAGGAATACAGCGTGGGGATTCCCAAGTCCAACCATGTACAGATGTGTCTCATCAGTGTCCTTGTTATGCACGATGGTGAGAATGGCAGAGGATGACACACAACATTCCCACACCAGTAAAACTCTAGGATCCTGAATAAATGGACTGAGAAGATGCAATGCTGCATTAATACCTTATCTTAAAAGAGAATGAGAATACAATCATTTTAACTCATATTCAGATATCTAAATATGTACAGTACTACTCTGCAAATCTTCACAAGCTCTCAAAGTAGTATTTTCAGGACTATCCCAAACCAAATGGTAAACATCCCAAGGGCTTTGTATGCCAGTATTTAATATATTTTGGATGTAAGTACTCAAAATGGGCTTCCGTAGACCAGAGAGCCAAAAGGAAATCTCAAACATTCAAGCAAACAAAATGCAATCTTATTCAAAACAAACATATTAAAAATAGCATGCAAAAAAGAGAAACAAAACAAAACAAAACCACCCAGATAAACCTAATTGTGATGTGGGTTTTAGAGGCTCACAAATCTTCCAGTCCTTACAGTATCTTTACTCGGTATAACTTGTAAAATACTGTGTCATATGACTTTTCAGTTCAAATATTCACATTATTTTCTGTCATATCCACTGCTGCTGAATATGAGATGGAAAAACACTGATAATTTCCTGTTCTACACATTTAAGAAAAACAAACAAACATATAGTAAATTTGATGGTGCACAAATACACGAAGCATTGTTTTGAAAGCTTTAAAAAAGAAGGGTTACTTACCCTACAGTAACCGTGCTTCTTCGAAATGTGTTGCCCACACAGATTCCCATCTACGTGCACACACACCCCATGTGCAGGAGACTGGATTCTTTCTGAATAGCAGTGTCCACTGGGGCTGTGCCTGCACTCAGTGTGTCCTTGCGACCACTGTACCTGAGGGCATAAGGGGTATGGCGGCTTCAACCACCACTCAATCCTTCAACGTTAAGAATTCCCCTAGGGCTCTGCATTAGCACAGGAGGAAGATCACAATCTGTGTGGACAAATCATCTTGAAGAACTACGGTTACCTTACAGCAAGTAACCAGCTTTCCTTCTTCAAATGGTTGTCCATACATATTCATCTAAGGGTGGGATTCATCTTAGCTGGCTTTAGCTATCTAAAATCTACTCATTTGAGTATCCTCTGCTGCCCAGGCTCAGGTGCCTAAGACATGAAGGATCGATCTTCTGAGGGCACCAATTCTTCTCCATTAGCCACAAAAGGGCAGAACAACAACCTTTTGATAGTCAAAGTTTGGCAAGCTGAATCCCACCGCTATTCAATTGTACTACTGGGACACACAAGTGACTACGATGTCACCCCCACCAGAGCTGGCATCTCAGAAGGAAGCCCACAGAAGGGAAAGTAGAAAGTAAAAGGTTCAAAGCACTATAAAACTGCCCTAAGTATGTCAAGTACTGGTATTTTACCCAAACAATTAGTAGATTGTGCTTCAGTCCTGCTGGAATGGACTCTTAATGAAATGTGGAGGATCTACTTTATGTTAGTATTTATTAACAGTTGTTTCAAACCCTTTTGGACCAATCCCTGGGCTATTCCTGAATTTTCTTTATAAACACTACAAACAGATTGGAAAACTAGCAAAATGTGGGCTTGGGTTTTTTTTATTTATAGATATTTTTTGTTTTTAGTTTTTAGTTTGGTAGTTTCCATCCAGAATATAAAGTTCCAACTCTTATCATATCTGGAATAATGAAGCTGTACCACCAAAGGCAGGGAAATGGTGCCTCTGGAGTGCACATCTAGAATGGACCATATGAGGACAACACATCTTGAAGAAGAATTATGCTTTGTTTACAAAGAAAATGGAAATAATACACTAATGAATTCTTATTCTTTTTATAAAAAGGAAAAACAACTAAAAAACAGCTGTTGTTAAGACTGCTTACATACCTTGCTGGCTTCTACCATTGTAGGCAAGAGGCACATATTGAGCTCAGGACGTGGAGGACGAATATTGCTTTTTCCCCCTATTAATTTCAAGTTTTCACGACATGGAAAATAAGGTCCAAGAGACACTGTAGTACAAGGCAGGATAAAATAGACATGGAAAGGTCAGTATCTGACATCAATAAAGAACATGACAAAGTAAGTTTAACAAAACTTCAAAATACAATCACTGAAATACGTACTTGGGATATTACTGTGGTGGTATGTACAATGATTGTGCTGTAGAAATGGAACCAGAGTATGTAGGAAATCATGAGGACTTAAAAGTACAAGCTCCTTGAGGACATCTACAAACAAAAAGGTTTTTTGCTATTACATATTGTTATTTCTTAACAGAAAACAGTTTAACTTATGGCTCATGCATTTTCCAATTCTTTCATCTCTCTTTTGCTAGTGTGCACTGTGGAGGTAGCCTTACTGTGAACAACACGCAAAGTGAATAGACCTGAATTACTCAGGACTCCCTTCACCTTTGCCAACTGTAGAAAAGCCTGCTCAACAGTGAATCTACAACCAATGAGAGGGGTGCCAGCTTGCAGAAAGTAGAAGCTCAATAAAAATAACCCTCTTTCATTCTCCTTTAACATATCAGGTTTGGTACCTGGAAAACGTAACCAGCAGCAGTCAAGGAGGACAATTAGAAAGGCACTGAAAATAATGGGAAAATGCATGCAGATCACATAAATCAATTTTAACGTGGAGAAAATTTTAGGCCATCGTTAGCATGCCAGAAAAAAATGCAGACTGCATCCATTAAAATTTATTTTGAAAGTCTGAGTCCGAAAACATTTCTGGAATAGGCTTTCTACCACAAACCAGACATATTACACGAAATAGCTATACATACTATTTTAGAAAGTAAATGCTTTCACCTCTACAAGTTCATTATTTTAATCTAAATTTAATTATACTTTCCACCAAATGGATCATAAAAGTGGATGCTAAAGTTGCAATGCAGAACAACTTGGTCAGTGTGTTCCTTTGAGTGGATCTTTAGTTAGCATTCCAATTTTAATGAAAGATTTGGGATTTGATTTCTAAACTGACCCGATAACTGAATCAACACTTTATTCCTTAATCACGCATCTGACTTTTAATATGTCAGGCTGCAAATCTGCCTCTCAAGATGAACTATGACTTTTTGTGCACAGTCTGCACGCCTAGCAAAGTACAAATACTAACAGCACCCTTACGAAAATAGAATTATTTAATATTGGAATAATGGCAACAATGATATATATTGTCAAGAATAATATCAAAAATTCAAATCTACAGTGTATCTAATAAGCATTTGCACTTTAAAAGCTAGAATTTAAATTTCCCATCAGATAACTGCATAGAACAGATCCTTCCTAACTGCACCCACAATATTATGACTTACCAATACAAGCATTTCTAAGTTCTGGAGGACTGTAGGAATTTAGCAGAGTTAAAAGCTTATGGGCAAATTCGATTCGTTCCTGCCACTGAATGAGAGCTTGCTTCACATCTGCAAATGCAAAAAACACAGAAATCTGCTTGTTTATTTTCAGGAGAGCTCTCTAAATGAAGTATGGAATTTAAGTGCTAAAGAATTTGTCTTTTTTCCTCTAACACTACTTTTTCTCATTCTAGAAATCTAATCTCAAACTAAATCTAGTTTCAGATTATGTAAAAACTAATTTAACAAGTAACAATTTAGTAATTGCCTGTATGGAAAGTTTAAATTTAAACACAAATACTAAGCAAGATAGAATACATGGTTTTGCATCACAAAAATTAGTTAGGAGACAAACAGCATAAACCTTTGAAGAGTTCAAACCTTTTCTTTGAAGATACGGACGTGTTGATTTAAGAACTGAAAGGAATATAGACAGAAGTTCTACCAGGTCTCCAGTCACATGGCAAGCTGTAGCCTCATGGTACATCATGTGTAACGTGTTAAAAGACTAAAAGAAAAAACACACAACTTCACGTTGCCAAAGAACATATTATCATTTCTATTTCTATCCTGCAAACACCACTGCTACATTTATTTAATGCACAAGAAAGTATCCAAGTATATCATGTCAGATGCAATCAAAAGTTACTAGAAACATAACACTGAAGTAGACCAATGTTGTTTACACAATTAACATGTTTACTGTGAAGAAAAAAAATCTGAAGAATCTTTTTAGATTATAAGTTTGAGGGAGACGGAGGGAAAGAATGTGAGAGAGAAAGAAGGGAGGGAGGAAGGGACAGATGATGACTGGGTAGTTTTTAAGGCAACTAAATATGATTATTGACCAGGACATACAGTTTGTGTAAGAATGAACACTAAGTAATCCATGGAAGTTTAACTGAAACTTGTTCTTGGCCATAAGGCTGAACTGCATTTTTCTCACCTAACCCAAAAAAACATATGCAATGCTTCATATCTGCATGCTAGAGGGAAACTGAATTTGTAAAATTTACTGTAACAGTAACTCCTATACCCCTCATCTCCGCTCAGGGAGCGAGCAGTCTTGTGATATCCAAAGCAACTCTTATAGACCCATTCAAAAACATTCCAAATTTGTTTTCAAACAAAAACTTTATTTTAGCGAGAGCTATGTAGACTACCAGTTATCTTTGACAACAAATAATGACAAAGTTTTTAAATACAAAAGCTATCTAAAACATAATAAGCAAAACAGAACTTGAGGTACAGTATTTTCCTATCTCTAAGCCTTATCTTTTTGCCAACATACCAAGTGATATTAGAAACTCGTAAAGAAAGGCATGGGCATACAAATTTTCAGCAAAAAAAAAAACAACCACAGAACAACAACCTGCAAGACTGACACAGATGCTAGTCATTTTTCAAAGTTCTGCTTAAGGACATATGCTATATGACTGCACATACATTAGATGAATTATTATTATTTTTTTTTTTCCTAACAAAAATATCTTTTGGGCATCTGAGATTTATAGAAATACTGGAAAGGAAAACTAATTTCCCAGCAGCACAGATACTTAATTTGTTGTTTCTTTCTCTGAAATAGCCCAATCTCATTCCCTATAACGCAAAAAACTTGACATGGCATTTTTGTGTTATAATGAAGAGAAAAGATTCATGGCAAGCCCTGCTAGAATGGAAAACTCTTCTGGACCTGACAAATGTTTGATGCAGTATTTTTCATTATGCAAAATATGTTCAGTGAACAAGGGAAGACAAGGCCTGGGACTTTCAAGTCATAAAGCAGCTCAGTTTTAGCAAGGTCTTACAAAGGACAAATTGTACCTTGCATGACACATTCATTAGGAACTTAATTATCAATTGTTTGTAGGAATCAAAGTTAACCAAGGTATGTTCTTTTGTACATATGTATCTTGTACATACATCTACGTATTAGTTTCATATACAAATCAAGTTAGAGCTCAGTTCCTAATGTTTTAGCATTAGCTTATGGAATGTTAATGCTTACAAGACAGAAAGGAACATATTCCAGAGTAACCAACTATAGCTAGTTGAAGCATATTTGTAACAAGCTTGGGAAAAATGAATTTTCAAACAGTACAAGAGTGTCTTCATTTGTGTCCTTTCCTAACTGATTTTGTAATTCCAGCCTTTTCTGCTGTGAGAAATCACAAACTAATGACATCAAAAGGTTAAGGGGGGCTGATCTCAAAGCACCTCCTAATCCACCCACATGCCTTAAGGCAGACTGAACACTTGAATTACAAACATTTGCTCAAAAAACACCTGAAGACTTCCACTTGTGCTGGCTGACCTATTGGAATAGATCCCTACACAAGATCTCATTTATTGTACAACTAAAACTACCTCCTACCCAGTTGTTTCCTACCATGGATTTATACCAGTTTATTATCATTGAATCATAGAATCGTTTGAGTTGGAAGGGGCCCTAAAATGTCACCTAGTCAAGCTCTCCTGCAATGAAAAGGGACTTCTAGAGTTCAGGCAGGATGCTCAGAGCCCCGTTTAGCCTGAACAATCAACGTTACTTTTATTTTCATTTTTATGGTACCTCAGCCACTTCAGAAAGCAGCCACTAACAGTTCAGCAATGTCTTTCAGGTTTCTCCTACACCACTGCAGGACAGTACTGAAACTCTTGGTAAATGAAACTCCTGGTGGGGGGAGGCCTGACATCCGACTGTACCCATTTCAGCATTAATATATTATCAGTCCTCTATTTTGAACCAATTCTGATCTCATCACAGTCCAAATATTCATTTACACTGTGATATACTGTGAGCTCCAGAAATGCATGTTTTAAGTTTAGTTTCATCTTAAAGAAAATCCTGTTTATGTATTCTTCAACTACTCCTTCATGCAAAAAAGCAGAATAGGGAACCTGGAGAGACTTGTCTCAGAAGTGCCTCAAGACTTCTTAAAAAATATTAATCACAACTACCATCTGTGAATGATATAAGCTCTTCTTTCTGTATCGTAACCTCTCTTATTACTCCCAACTCAGAAAAGATCTCATCCACTTCCTTTACTGCTTTGTGATCTAGTAGATCAAAATACAATAGCTCCTAATTTGCTCTCCACTGTGAACTTCATAGCATCTGTCCTTATCTGAGACAATACCTTTCTACTTCTTGCTCATCTTTCCTATTTAAGCTACACATTTTTATAATTACCCTACCAAATCACTATCAAATAAGCTTTTATTTTTATCAAATATGAAGATCTTTACTGCCTCACATTTACTCATTTAAATTTGTATGTTATAGGTCAAGCATGTCTCATAAATCTTTTGTCCTTCCTATGAGCCTAAAAATTTTAGGGTTTTACACATCTGAGTAATTCATCCACATATTCCACCTGTATTGTAAATGATATCACACTAAAACAATCTAAAACGAATGCTGTAAGGAAGAATGTAATGGACTGATGAAAAAAAAAAAGAGCTGATTATTAAAATTAATAACAAAAATACTTACCTCAGTCATCAGAATCAACCCTCTGTTAAAGACAACAAGAAGCCTGTCTTCATCAGACTCCAATAATATTCTGAAGGCACTAGGAAAAAAAAGCAAACATTGAGAACACTGAAAAATATTCCAGTAATTCTTATATATGCTTAGAACTGTTGTGCCCACCTTATATGGCAGAACTGACAGGATTATGCACTGAGTCATTCATTTCAGCACTGCATTTGGGAAAATCTGACTGCATCCTGTGACAGATGACCTATGAAAACCTTTCAAGTAGTAGAGGCCATCTTCCTTTTCACAGAGCTGTTTCAATATCAGCTGCTGTATTTAAAACCCCAGTACCTGACCTACACACACGGACAATTTGCAGTAACGCAGAAGAAAAACAACCCCAAGCAGCTGTTCCAGATATGCTACCAAGATATACTAGAAAAGGAAAACAATTTGAAGATTTCAACAATAAACTTCCATTCCACAAATATAATTTCTATATAACTTTTCTGCCCCAAAATAACCAATGTCACCAACAGCAAATGAAATTAGTGCTTTGTCAATCTAGACAAATTATGGTAGACTGAGAATAGAATTTCAGCTTGAATGCAGAATTAGCATGTTTAAATGATATTTTTCCCCTTCAAGGGCTCTAGTAATTTTATGTTGGCAATTCTTTTTGAACCATAGCAATAATTACCTTGTATATCGTACTTATCTTCTATATATCTTGTTTATACCTGGTTAGTGTACAGTATTTATTTAGTTTCTGAATTTTTACATGCTGAAACCTTCTAAAATAAATTACACTCAAAATCAATGGATTTTGGAAAAATGTAATCTGATCTGGTGGTTTATTTCTGAATAAAAGTATCCTTAAAATTAAAAAAAGAAAAAGTATAAAATGACCAACACTAAGTTTTATTGTACTTCACATTCTACAAAATACCATTTTTATTCAAACTATGCCACAACTTCAATACTACAGTACCTTATTAAAGTAGTCCAACAAGATCGTCCATCCAAGCAGCGCAGGTAACAGCTTATGGTGGTTTTCTTAAACTGTTTTATGTCTTCTATCTCTTCCTCTCTCATGTCTGGTCTCTGAGCTACGAAAAGTTGCATGAGGTTAAACAGCTCTTCTACTGCCTGAAACATAAAAACATTAAGTTAGTGACATCTCAGTATATTATGGTTTATATTTTATTTCTTAGTTCCCCTGTATTACACCTACTAAGTCATAAATAAAACATAAAGTAACATATTTAAAACAACTTCATATGGGATAAGATTTTAACCTGTTAGAAAATCAGCAGACATTTTAAACTTTAGTAATTAAAACTAAAGAGTTCCTAAAAAGTAAAATTCTGACACAGAAGCTGTGGATGCCTAAGCTACGTTCAATGGGGTTTGCTTTTAGTCTTTACTATTTACTATTTGGATTATGACACAGATATTTGAGATGAATCTTTCTGAACTTTGAATGTTTTAATGCTCTCTAAAAGCTCATTGCTATATATGCATAGACAAAAGAATATGAGAAATATGGATCCAAGTACTCAATCCTCCTGTCTTCTCTCGGCAGTTTAAGGTCATACTTTTGTAGCAGGCTTACACAAACTCTAACAACTTTTATATTCTAAATTACAGAGTTCAGGAAACTGCTGAAAGTCACCGTGCATGGAAAACACTCAACATGCCATAGGAACTAAAGTCCTTTCTGACAGGAGATGTATTCAGTGAAGAAAGGAGGACTATTTACACGAGTGCTACAGTACACGTGTAGTCAGAGAGCTGAACTGGACTGAAGTTCAACGTAGAAGCTTCTATATTCCCTTCTCCCCTATGCAGGGAAGAAAATCTCTCAATTGTTTTCTAGTCTTGTATACCCCTAAACAATCTAAAATCAACACTAGATCAGCAGTTATAGAAAACTTATAATATAGAAAAGTTATAGAATGCTTCCCCTCCTAAAAAAATTGTAAGCTTGGCTTTTCAGGATTACACACGGACCACCTGAACTAGTATCTATTTTTACTGTGCTATAATGTCGCAGAGACAGCAGAACTCACAGAATGCCAACACTTAACAACAGGCACAAAAGCATTCCCAAAGTCATCACCAGGCCATCATATTTTGGCCCTGTCCCAGAAACAGAAAGCAAAGAAAAAGCTTCCTGGGAATTCCTCCAGCTCAGTGTGTTACAATAACACCATTAAAAGATCCTCCCCTATTTCCTACAATCAGACAGAATTTTCTGGAAACATCTAGTGGCTGCTTCCAGAAAAAACACCTGTTCTCCAACTGCTACACAGCAAGGAAAAACCCAAAACAGTTTCTCCCCGACACTACAGTAATCAGATCTAAACACATACTGATAAATTAAAGCGGAACACTTTCTCCACTGAATATATTCATTAGGTCTTTCCAATTCTTTCACTAAAGGAGGCATCCTGTAAAGGAGGAAACACAGACTTACTCCTGGGTACTGACTGGCATGCGGGGTGAGATTCTTAAAGGCCCACTGGATATTCTGATGAGAAGCCAACTGCCTCGTGAACGCAGGGGACTGCTCACAGCAGAGGCGCAGGATGCCATAGTAGGCAGGCAGCATCCCACGGTTGAAGAGCACCACATCCTGGTCGTCGTGGTCTGCAAGGATGTAATTGAAGGCAATGTTCTTTGTCACCACAGGGTTCTGCACAATAAGGCGCACGTTCTCGGGACAGTCGACGCAGACGTTGTACCAAAAGGACAACAAAGCCTGTTTGTTGTGGTTGGTGGCTATAGCTGGCTCAGAAAGTTTAGGCTGGAAAAGGTTCCATAAGTCCATGAAGTAAGTAGAAAACATGAGTTTCTCAGTTTTTGAGATCAAACAGTATGTCATGAAACTGAAGTAGGGCACAAGTTTTGTAGTGCCATGAACAGCAGCATCCACATATAACTTAGCTCTTGAAAGAAGGCCAAGAAGCACGTTGTAGACCTGATGAAGAACTACTGTAGTATCTGGACTGAGAGGCAGATCACGTGTAGGGATGTGCAAAGAGCGGGTCGATCGGAACATCTGACGGAAGGAATTGCTTGGAATAAGCGACACCAAGAGATAGGCTGCAGCTTCAAATAAAAACAGGAGTGTTACACTTTCAAAAATGATGTAAATGCTTAACAGACACTTAAACAGAAGTTAAATTACACTGCATATCCCATTCACAGATTTCAAAGCATTTTACAGAATCTGGTGTGACTATCTTCCCACTAGAGATGAACAAAACAGTAGATAAGACTAGCACACAGCAAGTTAGGAGATGTTGAGATTAGCTTTCAAACCTTCTCAGCCTATATTTGTCTGCTGCTTGGTTCTAATTGTCATAACGATCACAAAACATTCCATCACTGAAATGCATTAAGAGAAGATTTCTATGACTGTTTTCTACTGCTTGACCAGGGCTGTTGCAAAGCTGTGCCTCTAAGATTATACACATCCTTCAGCCACAGAAATTGCATTAAATTTTAGTGTGGCTTATTACCATCAAATCCTCTTTTCAAAAGTCGTAAAGACATGGGAAAGGCTCAACAGTTTGATGTGATAAATACTGGCAGTGTGATTCCTAGCATAACAACCTAAAGAGGCAGTTTATGTTAGGGCTGGGCAGAGGCAAAAACTTATTGATCCACAGGTTCAAAGGACTCGATTCAATTAAAGATTACTCTGTTGATAGCTGAAAGAAAAGCAAGTACTATTCCTGTCAACGATGCAATGGAAATTACAGAGAACAACTTGGCTTAGTTAGTTAGTTTTCCTGGACTAAATGGATTAATCACATAAGGTAAAGAACCTACTAATGTATTATTTCGGTAATGAAATAATATAACAGCTTTAAGATATAACAGCCATCTCTTAATGAGGCACAGTTAAAGCAATACTTTAAAATGCAGCAACTGTAAAACAATTGGAAAGATGAAGAAAATACAAGCACAAGATAATCTATTTCATTTGCTACGGGAATATCATATGGTTAATAACTTGGAACAACAACACGATTTCTTTTTCCATTTAGATTAACTTACAAGTTCTCACTCTAGGATAGTTATGAGCCAAAAGAAAACGTTCAACCCAGTTTTCCATGTTTTGTAGCACCCAGCTGTGAGCAAGTTTATTTCGAGGCGTTTGCACAGCTAGCCAATCCAGGCACTGAGATGGGTTGTATTCAATGACCTGAAAGAAGAATGGAAAAATCAAGAACATGTTAACCTTAGTAGTATTTATTAACTGTAGCTATTTTTAGAGCTTTTGATATCATGACTTTCAAAGTACTTTTTAAAATAAAGTATCCAAGTACATATCACAAACTAGCATTAGGGCAGACAAAGAAAACCCTTGTTAAATTTCAGCATACTTTTGAAAATGCAAGTCCAGGCAGTTCCTCTACATTAGGTACACTTTAAGATCTTTAAACCTTGAAATGTTAAGTGCTATTAAAAGTGAATAATCTTGTTTTTACAAACAGATAAAGACTGACAAAAATTCTAAGGTAATACAAAATCTTAATGGTGAATCAGTATTTTTACTGAAGTTATATGAGAAGAATATAAATGGTATGCAAAGTAGTTGATTTGGTTTTATGCTGTTACTAGTTATCTGATACACAATTTGAAGGAATACATTCATCTGTTGTTTTTCATAGGTAATAAAAAACCTGTGGAGTGCTGTTGTACAATTACAAGAACCTTACAGAAACAATTTCCTGTGCCTTTCTAGTTCTACAAGGCTGGAAATTTACTGATGCATTATCAAGCCAATAAACCTAGTTCTTTTATTTTAACACTTTTTTATAAACTGTTTTCTGTTAACCTAAGGTATAGGTGCCCAGATGAGAAAAAAACCTCCTAGGAGAACACACTGCATTGCTGAAGATGCTCCCAACTACTGCAATCCACCTGAAGAATACAGGCAGCTAACAAAGACCAACATCCTGCTTGTAAAATTTTAATCAACATTAAAAAATAAATGTATCATCTTCTCCCTTCTATTTATTTATTTTTTAAGTTTTAAAAGGGAAAGAACCTTCAATAGCTTGTCCCTTGTAGTCTTCAGACAGTAATAAACGCAACAAACTTAAACAGCAATTCAACTGAAGCTAAAGCTTTAATTCCTGATCTGTTTCTTTATTTCCCGATTAAACTGTGCCACGTAGTTAAAAAATTTATTTCTCAATTTAGAAATCTGTGTCAATTCTCCAGCTCTACAGCAATTCTTCCTTAGATTCCATGGGCTAGACGATTCTTCATTATTTTACAGAGAACTACAAATGTCAAACTGATATTCACTTAATCAGAACATAGTGAGCAAAAAAGCAAACCAAGAATGGCCCTCAAAACAGCTTACAGTTGTTGTAAAAGGATAATTCAGAAAAATAAGTGGAATTTGCTCAGAAGAAGCAATCCAGACCCTTATTATGCATTCATTTCTCATTAAACTAAGAGTTGAAATACCAGCTAATCAGAATGCTATTAAAACAACAGTAAAAGTGAGAGTAGGACGTTTATAAACTGTTGCTACTGTTGCTGTTTCTCCAAAAGAAAAAAGGCTCTTTAAAAATTCATGAATTGATGCAAAGAAGGATGACAGTGAAATGTAAAAACCCTTTCATGTACATAAAAAAAAAATTGAGCAAGACAATTCAGCTCCTGATTCTTTTTTAAACAAGTTGTACCTCCCAAATCCTCTGCAGAATGTAAGAAGCAAAAGGTGGCATTCCTGGGGGTCCACCAGCAAATTCCATTAGCATAGTCAACAATTTGAAAAAAGGATTGGCTGCCTGTAATGCATAAAAATAAAAAAAGCCATTTTTATCTATTGCATTCAATCCATTAATATTTTTAGTCTTTAAACCACTTCAAATAATTGCCTAAGAATAATTTCCACTAACTTCAAAAGTTAATATTTTAATTAGTTTTAATCCCTTATTATGTAATCTCTAAATCATCTGGTTATCTGTGTCTGCATCTTAATTCTACTATGTCCACATTCAGATTTAAACCACTGTTTACTGCTAGTGAAGGAATCATTCTCATACTAGACAGGATCAAACTACTAGAAACATATAGCTACAAGGAAATAACAATATATTCTTAAAATCAGACATTTCTCTGAACAAAGGGAATAAAATCAAGCTGTAAAGCATTTAAGAATACAAAACATTTCCTGTTACTGATATCACTATCTAAGAAATGTCATTTTTAAGTTTATTTCCATAACAGGTAACATGTAGCTCAAAGCCTTTATCCAAAACATCACTTCATTTCTTAGGTTTTACACTGATCATTATTTCTGGCCTATGGTTTCTCTGTGCAACCACCAATATGTTTATTCTCGTGAAATGCTTTATTATTCTTACTATTTTAAGTTTGATAATATTAATCTAGCTTTCAACACTGCTTCAGTAAAGCATTTACTATTATTATTTTACATTTTGCACCTCAGCAAAAGCATCTGTTGTGCGTGTGTATACATGCAAAACAAACAAAAAACCCCAATAAAATGTAGGAAAAGCATGATAGGAGGGAAGTAGATTGCCATCTGATAGTGCCCATTCTATCACACAAAGCAAAGCTGTCATGAGAATGGTTTCACATGTACTTCTTTTCCAACTGTGACCACGTCTCTTCTCTTTGACATACCTTCAGTTCTTCCTGATTGCTTTTTAGTTTTCTAACAGCAGCATACAAGAATGTCCTTGCATGAGCTCCACTCTCTATTTTATCATGTGGAATTGTTACTGGGGCAGGAATTTATTCCAACTGAGAAGCGTTTACATGCACAGAACTGTAAACAGTCTGCCAAAACTCAAACAACAAAAAGGTAATTCCTTATCTCCACTTATTCTAGCATTTGTGTTTTATTTTTATCCATCTTATAAAATTGACATAGGTGGAGAATTTAGAAATATCCTGTTTGGTTTTGAATAAAACTTCCATTCAAAACTGCATATCAGATTTCCACTTCAGAAAACTGAATACACAGAGCAGTTCAGCTTTACTTTATGTCATAAAAACTTTCACGAATCATCTTCCATGCAATACTTTTAAATTACTTAAATAACACTTTGCTTATTGAAACAACCAAAAAAAAAAAAGTTAAAATAAACTATTTAATATATAAGTAGTAGGTTTACATACCTCAGGAGTCAATTTTGCTATAGATGTGAAAAGCATGGACACAATCTGAATAAAACAAACAAACAGAACTCCCTTAGACTTTTGCTTATTCAGATAAAATAATAAATCATCCCACTACACTTAGTAGATGACATCTTCAACAAACAGCTGTAGTTTCTGATACTTACATGTTCTGCAAGTCTATTATTGTACCGACACAAACTGAAGATGAGATTGCAAGTTTGCCTGATGTTGATACCATCACGGATATGTTGAAACAAAAAAGGAAAACCCTAAAACAAATAATTAGATACTAGTACATTGTTTACAATTATATATGCACATACATGTGTGGTTTGGGTTTTTTTAAGGTTTATACATTTGTATTTAAAATCGATTACCTTTCCTCCTGTTAATGCTGCCATGTCATTCTGTGATAAAGTCAAATGCCTAAAATAAAAGAAAACTTTTATCATTTTCCTTCTGTGATTATTAAGTTAGCTTAAAGAGAATTAATGACTGAGAATGCTAATTTATATCTGCATAAAACAAGGGTACTGACATAAAACTGAACAAAAATATTTTTATTAGACAGACTGAAAGGAACAAACTGCAAATCAGAGCAACTGAATGCATTTTACTTAAAAATTTTATTCAGAGATTTTATTCAGAGATTTTATTCTGAATCTTTCATTTGGTCAACGATGAAAGATAAGTACCATGGACCCAATAATGCAACCTCATTTATGCTTTTAAGAGAGCAACTTAAGCAAAAACAAAACATAAACCTCTAACCCCATTTCCAACAAACGTATTGAAAATTGGGTTCGGGTTTTGTGAAGCTCTTGCCTTTCTGAACGAGACTGTTCAACCAGGAGAGCAATCAGGGCAATCATCTTCTCAAGAGCAGCAGGCCTGTACTTTTCTTCTGCTAAAGAAAGTATATCTTCCTCCTCCTCCTCTTCCTCCCCTTCCTCCTCAGAAAGTACTTCAACCTGTGGCTGAAGGAAAAATAGAAAAACTTCCACGTGGACATTTGGTGCTTTAATTTCAGAGAAACTGTATGTGTTTTTACATATACTGTCACCTTTCATTCATAGAATGGCTTAGATTGGAAGGGACTCAAAACATCATTTAGTTCCAACTCCACTGCCTCAGGCAAGGTTGTCAACCACTAGAACAGGCTGCCCAAGGCCCCATTCAACCTGGTCTTAAACACCTTCACAGACAGAGCATCCACAATTTCTGTGGGCAGCCTGTGCCAGCACCTCACCACCTTCTGAGTGAAAAAGTTTTCCCTGGGCATCTAGTCTAAATCTCTCCTTTTTTCCTCCCTTGTCCTATCTACCTCTATCTACCCATGTAAAAAAATGATTTCTCTTCTGCTTGGAAGCTCCCTTTAAGTATGTGGAAGGCCATTATGAGGTCTTCCCTTCTAAAACACCTTAATGAACCTGTGATTCAAATCAGGTTCATCTAATTTTTCACATTCAAATATTCACAAACTAAATTGTATTTACAAATGCAAAAGCTAAACTGAATCGCTACAGAGAGTGGTACAGTGCTGTATTTAAGATAAAAAGTTTATAAACCTAAGGTGTACAAAAATATGCAACTATTTGTTATTAATAGTGTGATGAGGGCAATTTTAATAGATTCTTCTTCATTTTTATTTCTGTCTTAAATAGACAACTATGGTTTATAGTGTAATCAGTTTAGTATATTTTTAAAATAGTGTTCACATTGATAAAGGATTGTAATTATTGAAGTAATTTAAATGATCTCACATATGAAAGTCTAGTTCTTGTTATCAAAGATACTCTTGCACTAACTTACGTTTTCAGGTCCTTTAGTTCCCATGTAGAAATGAACCATTGTTGATATGGCTTGCAGTGAAAGCAAGAACTGGCTCTGAAACACACAGATGTTGAATTACTTGAAAATACATACACAGATACGCATACACAATTCCTAAAGCTACAAGGCTATACTCACTTCCTCTTCACCCATTTTGGCAAATTCATAAAGAAAGGCAAAGTATTCTGTGAGATGTTTACTGTGGGGCTTAACACCATGCTCCATAATAGACAAGAGAGTCTTCACAAAACGTGTTACACAGGAGCGACTGCCAATGTCTTCCACAGGACCATCCATGTCATCCGAACTGAAAACATAAACCAGTGTAGACATTTCACACAAACTGCATGGAGCATTCATTCATCTCCAACTAGTTGTTTTCAGAAAACTGTGCAGTATTCACTCTCTTCTACTATGATACCTAGATCTCCAGAAAAAACTGAGTTCTGTATTTTAACATGACAATGATATTTCCACGTCCTGAATTTTAACAGCGACAGTTATAGATCAAAACAGAATCTGGTTTGTCATCTTTTTTTTTTTCTCCCTACTTTATGATGACAATTGATTTAGTTAAACAACACAGAACTGGATTTCAGTTTCCTGTTCCAGTTTACAAATTAAAACTGACCTCTATATGCTACAATGTACAATCAGATTCTCACATGTAAGCCATACAATGTGTAGTTGCAGCTTACTATTCACAGTGAAAGGAAGACCACACTGAAACAATCTAACAGAACAAATACTTCCAAAAGTTAGATCTATACATTGGCACCTACCATAACAGCATTATAAGTTATCAGAGCATTAAGGGTAGAATAATAAACGACTGAAACAGTATGATTTCATGCTTACAAGGCCATTTAAAATAATACGTTAAACAAAAAGTGATTGCTGTAATGCAAGTAATAAATAGAAGTTTTCAGGTGTTAATATTTTACCAGTCTTCCATCCCAGGCTGAAGATAAAGATGTGCATGCACTGGTCTCAGTCTCTGTATCACGTGAATGCACAAGCGCTGGAACATCTGCAAATGATAAATACACCAACTCCACATGTACACTCTTTTCCATACATGTCAATACATATTTGCAATATTGATTACATATTCCGTCTCCTAATACTTCTTTCAGCTCTACTTCATTCAAAGGTTACAGCTGAGATTAAGGCATCCACATTCCATTCATTAATGTATTAATATCTGACATTTTAAAACAACAGTCAAACGTGATTTCTATAAGATCTCATGAAGAAACCCTAAAACGAGTTTTTAATATAGGTGTGTCACTTAAACAGGAGTTAGGATCTCTGCTCAGAAACATTTTCTCTTCTATCCCTATTTTCTGAAATGTTTATAGACATTTTTAGCAATTTTTTTCACGTTGCCTCTAGCTATAATGAGAACTCCTGTGAACATTTTAAGGAAATTCCTTTCATCCTTTTTTTTAATTTATAAAATTTCAGCAAGGATTAGAGTTTCATCAAAGATTCTGCATAGTGATTACCCATTAAATACGATGCTTTTATGATGGGTTGCATACAGAAACTGTATGGTTCTGAATGGATGCAATTCAAAGTTAAAATAGTTCAGGTGAGAAAGTAATTGCTAAAGCTTTTACCTGAACAACTGCCAATGTAAATATATATGCAAGTTAATTAGTAATATTAATTTTAACTGTGAATATCCCAATGTTACTAATGCAGGCTTTTTTGTTTTTGAGTTTTTCATTTTGAACATTTCCAGAAAGGGTTAGTAAAAAAAAAAACTCATGAGAAAAGTTATAAAACTAACCCCCCACCCAAAAACAACAGGAAGAAGAGAAGCTTAGAACTGGAGCTTTCAATAAGAGATACTGAGTGTACATGGTCTTCTGAATGTACATCTTTATTTGGTTTTGAATCGATTCAGAAAAAAACAAACACGTTTAATGTAAGATGCTCAATTTTGTAGAGATCATTTGGGAATTGTAGAAATCTTACTAAGTATCTGCTATGACATTTTATGATACTAAATACGACACTGTATTAAGATATATTCTGCTTCAAACAATAACACTCCCATAAGTATATTCTCTAAACCCCAAGCAAGAATGAGAAAGACAATGACAACTACAGGTGTCAATGTAACCTTTCAGAGTCACTGTATGTGTCATAAAATTTGCCCACATCTGCTTATGGGTCAAGCAGTCAGCCGATAAATGCAGGAACATCTTTTCTGTCTCACCTGTCTCACAATCTGATTGGGACACTTGATTAGAATCTGCATTGGCCACCAATCATCATCTGCCATACGATCCAAAAACCACTGCAGAAAACACAAACTTGGTTAGTTTTGTTTCTAGCTGGTTCTAGTCCAATCTTCTTTTTGCATAATACTAAGTTTGAAGAGAAACTAGTGTTACTATTATTAAGGAAAAAAGTAGCATTAATACAAGGGAAAAGACAATGTCTTCTGTGCATGAGAAATAAGGAATAAGGACCAACAGAAATAAACAAATTCAAAACCAGTATCTTCATATCCCCATATGTTCATTGTGCCATTATTCAATTATCTGGAAGGAAATGCTTATCCTGACAAGTGGTATCAACAGAATGAAAAATAATGCTTACAATGAAAACTCAGTTGAATCTTGCTGAGTAGGGACAGACTTAAACAAGACCATAGTTACTGGATTAGATCTCTTTTGCATTTTAAAATGTGGAAAAGCCTCACCATTTCTAGAGGTAGAGAACATATGGTAACAACAGAATATGATGCATTCAAATTGAATATTCATTTTTTGCATATTGCACTGAATATTCAGAGAGGTGGATTTCATCTCATAGTGCACAAATTACCCAAATATAGTAGTTTATAGTCTAAAATATTCCAGGGATACAAACCTCCAGGGAAGTTAAACAATATATAGGAAGTTGATTTGTACTTTGCTGATTTCCTAAGTCACTTACTTCACAAGCTGCCTGACTGTTATTGAACTGCTTTGTTAAAAGTTCAATCCACTGAAGCATGGTAGGCTGCAAAAAGAAATACAGAAAAAATCTTAATACAATAAACTACAGTTTAATCTTTAAAAATCTCTACATGTTCAGTTAAAATACTGAATCTTAAGCATATAGCAGATATGCATGCAGCTACAAGCCACTATATATACTGAAATATATACTGTGCAAATCACACGATGCTTAGTTACTATCTACTTATTTCCATTTTGCCATCATATTGCAACAATCATATTCTTGCTAATCACAGGCACTCTAGAATTAGCAGTATTTAGTAAAACACAGATGAGAAAATTAAAAGCATACTGAGAATAAAAGTAGTTCAGATAGAATAAAACTTGTTTGTTGCTCACACTAGCACTTCTGACTAAACACTCATGAGTATAACCACTGTTCAACTGTAAATAATGCATCAGACTTAAACAAGTATTTGCTAAAATATGAAATATCTATGAATTTACAAATGAAAAGAACAACAGGTCAGTTGTTCCCAATGCTTTGCTGAGGCAAAGTAACCTAAATCTAGATCCTGCATTCTTCCACTGTGCAGCACTTACTATAATATTAGACATTTTGTTTATAATATAGACATTGGTTTATAATAATGTGTTGAATGACAGTCTTTAAACATTTTCCTCTCAACCGTACTATGCACATCTCAGTATCACACTTCTACAAAGGAGAAGTACAGATTTTTCACTATGTCCATGCATTGACTTAATGATAATTTACAAATAAACAGAATACCTTTTCCTTTGAATGAATAAATGTCTCTAGTACAAAAGACGTGCTTAACTGTGGGAGGAAAAAAGCACCATTAATCACAGACTAAAGCATAGTGTGTTTGTTTAATACAAGCAAGATAAACTTTTGAAGTATTTACCTTTGCTGTCATCAGGGAAACTGCTTTTGGATCTGGTAGTGTGCTTGGGATGCTACTACACAAATGCCACATAAACCTAGAGTCAGTAATTTTATTTGTTAATTTTAAAAAATAATGAAAATCTGCAAGAAGAAAAGAAGCATTAATATTACATTTTTAAAGAAAACTTACCCAAAATATGTATGCTCAAAAATGTTCTTGTCTTGAAGAAACTGCATGTTATCATGCCATATCCACTGAAGAAAAAATGCTAACATCAGATACAAGAAAGCAGTTTATTTCACTACATTAAAAATGATTCTAAGAATATTTAAATGTTTCCTGTGGCTAGGAAATCAGTATATTTTTTCTTATGAAAAATTATTTCTAGAAATATTTATTCTGTCTTGAAAGACTTGCTCAAATTTGTTTTGTTCGTTTTACAGGAAATACTTGTTTTGCCTGCTGCCTGACTGGAGAACAGAGCTCAGGATCACTCTTGCTGTGATCTCATTTTCCCAACTAAATTACATTTTTAGGCTGAATACTTCAGAACTGATCTAACATCTTAATGAAGAACCACATGTCAAAGCCGTATCTTGATAACTACATTCATATAACAACAATAACATCTCCTTAAATATGTAGTTTCATTAATTGCAATCAATTAGACATTCCAGCAGCTTAGCTACAATTCTTAAACATTTGACTCTTCATCATTAAACAGCAGAGAATTTTACAGTATGCCTGGTTCTCTCTCTGAAATGATGTTTTTGACCAAATCTGTTTGTACCACTTTTCACATTAAAATAGTTTTAAAGTTTAAACTTGTTAAAATCTGCTACTGAATACTGAGAAACACACGTTGTTGTATTGGCTAACAATAACGAATCTTTTAAAGTTAAGAATTAAACATGGAAAAAATGATAAAGCAATGCTTCTGGTAAGAGGGAGCAGAGAATCTGACTTGCCTTTCACATTATAGAAAGACAGAAGGATCACTAGCAAATCCCATGTTGATTACATACCCAGCACAGTGAGATACCCGTTATAGTACTCTGCCCTTCTGCATTCTCTTTTTCAGTTCCCCAGGCTATACATGGATAAATAGTGTCCTCATATTTATAACTGGTATCCTAAGTCAGCGCAGTCCTCCACACAGAGAACAAGGAGATGTACCTCTTTGTTTCTCCTACTCATTTTATTCATACCTGGGCTACCTTCTCGATCACTACATGTGGGAAAGGAGACTTTTCTGACTGAGGCTCCTGTACCCAAAACACAGTCTACCAATATTTCCACAACCCACTATGGGAAGTGTAAGAAAACAGCCTGAACTACTCTTGGAACTAACTACTGTTATGCCCTTCCTGAAAGCAGTTATCTGCTGAGGAACTGTTAGATAAAAAGGATGGTGGTTAATGAGAAGATTAATATTATAGTATTGCAGTTGACTATTAAGAAAGCACTGATACAAGCTCACAAAAACAAAACAATAAGTGTTATGCCAATTTGTTTAGAAATGTGAAACAGAACAACACAGATACTTGAATTAAAAATGATGTGACAGAATGAGAAAGTGCCTGAAATTTATGTACAGTGTGAATCTTAATTTACTTCCTATTAAACAGCATTCTCCTAAGGACTATATATAAACAAAAGGGTCATGATTATACTGATTCCAATTACATTTGTTTTCCTGCTTTTACTCAGATTCCTGGTTTGTTTAGGATTTCCTTTAGTATTTTAAAATTAGTGTCAAAACAAATCAACTTGTACCTCCAGCAATTCCGAAGAAACATCAAATTTGTAGTCTTTGCCATTTTCCTCCTCTGGTTCCATCCGTTTATAAAACAGCATGTAAGCACTGTGTGTCTTTAAGAAAAAAACATCTGTATAATTTTTGTTTTGAGATAAATTATGGAAGTATAAATGTGATCATATAACATGTTTGGAAGAGAAATACCTTTTCAAAGGAGAAGTCCATAAATTTATCAGTAACAGAATCATATGTTTTTGTCTGCGAAGAAGAAAGTAACATCATTAAATAAAAGCTTTCTTAATGAACTGGTTATCAACAGTCCAAGGTAAGTGAACTACTTCAAGACAGCCATAGAGTGGTTGCTGATAATTTCTTCCCTTATTTCTTGTAATTTGTCTTTTTATTTCCATTGTGACCTATTTGGATTTTTCAGAACTGATGTGCAATATTTTTGTCCTTTTCATATAACTGTCTCATCTACTTCACTGACATCTCTCCCTTTTTGGTACCCAAAGGTATTTAACTTAACCCTTTGACAAATCAACAAACAAAAAAGTTTAGTTTATTTCAGCATATTGTTTTTATAAGGAAAAAGGATTTGGGGCTGTTTTAATAAGACATGGCATTATTAATTTTTTTTAATATAATGATACATAGAAATATAATTTTAAAAGTTATCCTTTCAATCTGACTCAGAGAATCTGAGTGCTGTTTTACAGTTCTCTGAAATACTGTGAAAAAAGACAAATGTCAAAACACAAAGCTGTTACTGTATTAAGAAACCCTGAACCACTGAAAACAAATACCAACTTAAGGCATTGTATCTTCTTAGAATAAAAGGAACAAACAAAACCACTTAAACATGTGGATCCACCAGTCTGAATATTACTTAATAATATCAGAGCTCAAATGTTCCTGCCAAACAACAGTGTGGATGTACAGACTTCTGAAAGATTTTTCAGCTCTGTTATGAATTAAGAAGGATCTGAACACAAGAGGTTTACAGACGAGAATTTGGAAATTACCAGAACAAGCCATACATAAAGATTAAAAGCCTTGCTTTTCTAGAATACACATAGGGTTAAAGTAATTATTCCTTCAGTTAATTGTCTGAGCAACAAAACCACCCTGGAGAAGAATTCTTGAATTAGCTGCATACTCACCTTTTTGGACAAGCAAACAAAAAAATAATATGATAAAAGTGGATATAGTAGGAATAAAAGAAATAGTTTTCTTCTTTGAAGAGAGATTTCACTAATTCATTTTAATCAGTAATACCTATGCTATACTTTTAACACCCGTCTTTCAAAACAAAATAAGAATATTTGGATTCATGTTCCCAAATTCAGTAATAAGATATTTATGGGAGGAATTAAGACCCTTCTCCTTTATTGGCTTAACTTCAGTCATACAGAGAGGGAAGAAAAAGGAGAGAGCTTGCATGACCAGCTTGCAAGTATTCTGCAAAGTCTTTCATTCCTGAAAGGAAGAGAACACTCTTTGAAGAGATCAGCAGTGGAAGAACAACTGATATAAACAAGCATAACTAAGTATCACTTAAACCTCTAAATTTTTCTCACAGATTCAGAATAGATGGCAGACCAGAAATGAACACTACAGGTTACTTCACGAAGTCCTCAGAACAGATATTCTACTGGTTGAACACGATAAAAACAGGAGTCATAACTTACAGTCATTTCTCCACCAAAACATTCTGAAGCAAGCTGTGTTGAATCAAATGGTTTTACTTCAGCATCATTGAAAAGATACCTGTAAAAGAGCAAGCTTTTGAAACAACAGCTGTTTGCTTCTCAGGGCAAATGAAAGCGTAACAAACACTTAAAATGACTCTTCAGATGAAGCATTTTTCTTAATTTCTACTACTTTGCTTGAATCATGGCAAATTATGAAGTGATCCCCAAAGTGACATTATTTCAGTAAATTGGGAAGTCAGTATTTCAACAGATTTATTTATTTTTAACTCCAGAAACAAATTATTTTCCCATTTTCCAAACATGACTGGTAGAGATGAAGTTCTCATGCAGTCAAAATTTGCCTTTACTTTTTCAGTTTGAGCGAAATAGAAATAAAAAGATATGCGATTTATCAGTATAACTCTAACTAGGGTTACTTCTCCCCAGTTTTTCTTCCTCTTTGCAAGTATAGGATGTGCAGTGTACCCATAAGTACCCAAAATAGAAGTGGAATGTCATTAAGTTTAAATATATAATCACTAGCTGGATCACCAGCTAAATGTAAAAACAAATAATAAAGATCTATTGTTTTCTCAGTTTAAGAGTTAATAGCATATTTTCCACACGATGCAGTGAGTTTAAAGGGAAGAAAAATTCAAATTTTTGCTTTGAACAACAAAAAATGGACAAAATTAAAAGGAACAAAATCTGCAATCATTAATACTGCTGTATGCTCAGAGGTAACCCCCTTTAATGATGAAGAGTCACCTATTAAATCTTGCTGGTCATGAGCACTGAAATAGATACAATACAGTCATCAATACTCATGTCAAAAACCAAGCACTAGCTCTCCTGTTAGTCTAGTCTGGCATTCTCTTGCTGCTCGTGTCCAAGGCTCTCCACAACTGCTTCCATTGCAGCATTCAAACACATGATATAAATCATTATAGGTATACCTAGCAAATTCCAAAATCTTGTCCTCTTGAGAACCCACAGCACACAGAATCTACACTGACGACCAAGTCAATAATTTTTAGTTACTTAAACACACAATACAATGAAATTTTGCTTTGCATAACTCACCATTTGTTGTTTTTGTAAGCATGGGGGTTTACTATATCTCTGATGAAACTGTAATAATGTCCACCATCTGCTGTTCCTGTATGAACTGTTACGCCTATGAGATCATACTCATAACTCTCAGTTTCTTTCAAATACTCATCGTCTTCCTTAAAACCTTAAATAATACAATATGAAGTATTATTTCCTAATCACATGAGTTTCAACATTACAGAAATATCTCCATCGGTTACAATTAAAACTTGTGCTAACATTTCTTTTCAGCAGGGCACAATCACAGCCAGAAAGTCCATACCCAGAACTAAGAGTATAGATCTCAGGTCCTTTAAAACAAGGTTGGTTTTATTTTGCAAAGCATCACTACACTAAAAAGACCAGAGCTAACAACTTAAGTTAGTGCATCGTATTTGTGATGGTAGTCAGTAAGCCCTTCACTGAAGTTCAAGAATTACACTGATAAAAATGAAACAGGCCAGTAATAAACAGTACACAGCTATTTGTAATCCCCCATATTTGGAAAACGAACTGAGTTCAAATTGAACTGCACACAAAAGCAAAAATAATTAACCAGTCTTTTTGTACTAAAGAAAACGTGTGACTTTCAGAATACAGGTAAATAAAAAAAAAAATTCTTTTTTTTTTTTTAAACATCTTAATTGTTCACAAACATTTCAACTCTAGGAGCCATACCTTCTTTCCTGTCATTTTTTCCCATGAGGAAATCTTCAGTATAAGGTGTCATATCCAAACGCAGAGGGAATGAAAAATGAGTGTTCACTTTCTCCTTCATCATAGTTACCATATTAAATGTATATCTCATAGTGTTGAAGCTTAAGATACGAGGTAGTTTCTTAAAACATGCCCTAAATGATTTAAAGCAGTTGTGATTTAGTTGGTTGAATTGTATTTCCACAAAGATTTTCAACACATTTATTTCAAACATGAAATTGGAAATCTGTTAAAAAAAATCACATATATATAAAATTCAGCAATTATAATGCCTTAGAGTAGGGTAACGTAACTAGTAGCAGCAAAGTCAAATTGAGCTTACTGAATAACTTCATTTAGCATCGTGCCTTGGAAGAGAGACTGAATTTGCTCACTGTGAGTGTCAGTTTTCTAAATTGGTATAGCAAAAGGAGCCATGAAGGAATTTAACAATGCAATTCTCCTCATTAGATGGAATTACTATCCTGTAACTGACAAGTTTCAATGAAAAACGTACCTTTTATTATACCTCAAACTTTTCATTAATGATTTCTAGACAGATTACTTTCATTTATAACACCTACAAAAGCAACTATGAGTTTTGTCATCTCTACGAATTAAATTTTATTAATTGCAGTAAAAGGACAGGGCCATATTTCTATTTCTCTGTTCATTAATGGACATTGTAAAGTACTTAAGTGTTTCAAAATACCGATTTTAGACTAAAATTTAGGGCTACTATGAAACCTATACAATTATCCTACATAATGAATAACACAAATACTGAAGAAATTCTGAAATAATTTATCTTCTAAACACTGGAAAAGATTTCAAGTTACTGATTTTTATGTATTTGTTTTTGTTTACATAAAAAAGGTCTTGAACATTTTGCTGTCGAACAGATCATCTTCTAACATGCCTTTGTTTTGAAAATCTGATTTCTTATTCGTGTTCTCGTTTTGCGTAAGAACCCCAACCTCATAGGCCTTTGCATTAGTAAAATGAGTGAAACAATGTCTGTTTCATATAAAGAGTTTATCTAACAGGAATGCTAATTGCCTTAATTTACTAAAAAAGAAATACTAGGGATATTTAACTTTTCTTAATCTTACCTTTTTTCAGCCCGCACTTTCTTCCCACAATGAGAACATGTATACATGTTATCGCCTTCCAAGGTATCTTTAATAGTTACTTCATCAAGAGATTCCTACGTGTAATAAATGCAGAAGGCTTATCTTACATATTATCTCTTGTGCTTACATGGCCTGCTTTTCAAAACCTCTCTCCTGGTCTTACAGCAAGTTTAAACAACATATCCACGAGTCATGAAATAAACCCGACAAACACACCAAAGAAGTTTGAGAAAGAGCATGTAACTGAACTTTTCTGATGTGTGACATTATTACAGGAAGAACAGTTCCTTGAAACCTAAATACAAATTTCAGAAGAGAACTCAGAGAAACGGTACTAAATATTCTGAGCTTTCCCAAAGAATTCAGGTGCTCCAAATCCAAATTCGAAGTGTGGGGATTGACAGCTATTTGAAAAACCCAATAGCCTAAAATTACACTGTTATAAATTTTAGCTTAATAAACTGCAATACATGCGTAACAAAATCTTTTGACACAATTCTCATACATTTTTCAAATACAAAAGAGAGTATGACTGTTCTTGGTAACATAGGCCAAGAGCACTTCCACTCCAAGAGCACACTGCATTGAAAACATGAAACAATCTGACTGAATTACCTCATAGTATCGGCCTACGAATACCTAAATTACAGTGGAGAAAATCACCCATATATTAATAGTAAAGTCTCCTATAACCTTTTTACACTTGCCATCTGTGTTAACACGTCTCAACCCGGCATTACTTACGTAAATATTCTTCATATCTGCTACCTGGCATCTTACTGTATAGAACTCTTCAGCAGTCTGACTTACATGCTCACAGTCCTAAATCACAGCAATGAAAGAGAAAAGCAATGTAATAACTGATTTGAGAGGTTAAAGATACCTTGAAAACATAAGGAAAGGGAAAGAATACTTACCAAGGAAACAACATTGTTTGTAATAACACCTCCAAACAAACTTTTCACTGTATTTTTCTGTGAATGAATTAATAAAATCTGTCAAGGACATTTGAGCAAATCCATAACTTTTCAAGCTCTCTTTTGCTACTCCTCAGTAACTCACCAGTTCTGGAGACATCTCTTCTATTTTTGTGATCAAGTCAGTGAAGAACTCAGTCATATCTTTCTGCTCTCCAGTATTCAGTGGCTGCTTATCCATGGTATAGGTTTTACAAAAAGGCCTTGGATTATATGCTTTACATTCACTTTCCTTAAGGTACAGAAATATTAAACAGATCAACCACAAATCTTTGTACTTTCACATTACACAGATATACTGAATAAAGACATATGAACATCTATGTACATCTCTTAGGCAACAAAGCTAAGTGTTTAATGCATCTGACAAATGACAAAGCAATTTTAAAATGTAACTGTTAAGTTATTCATTATTAAAATATCAGTAAAATATTGTAAAAGTACTAAAAAAGGAAATAATTACTAAAAAATCCTAAGATTGTCAAGTCTAGTCTTTTTTCTATTTGTTCAGATACAATATATGGTATTTTCAGCATAGGCCAGTTTCAGAACAAGGTAGACATAGACCTTGACAGATGTTTAATTCTCACTCAGTTGTCTCTGTAACACAAAACTACTCCGTTTTTCAACAACAGGTCTACAGTTAGAGAAAAAGCAACCTGAACTCTAAAAAGTTGTTCTATAATTCATTACCCATTCCAGTGTCTAGCACACTGGAGATACAAAACCTACTAACAGCAGAAACTTATCCTTGTAAACACTGAAGCATCTATTTTCTTTGAAAAATGTCAAGCAATACAGTGCTTCCTGTTAAAACAGCCTGGTTCAGAACAAAGTCCTTACTAAAGAAATAAATAATAATAAATTTTCACCAATCTGGAGGCCTTCTATGATGGAGTGATGGCATCAGTAGACAAAGGAAGAGCAACTGACATTAACACCCCAGACTTGTGCAAGGCCTTTGAAATTCACCACATCCTTATCTCAAATTTGAGATATGAATCTAGTCCACAGAAGCTCTTTCAGCCCAAGTCAGTCCATAATTCTATGATTCATATGATTTTTATGTTACTTTCATTTTATGTAAATACCTATATTCTTTTTCTCCATGGTCACGCAGCACATGCTTGAATTTGTTTTCTTTATTATCATCAAAGTAGTTGTGAATTGCTTTTAGATTTTTTTTCTTTACCAAGAAAAAAGACACTCTGCTCTTTCTATTTACTGTTTTTATTTCCTGTATCGTCCCACAAAGGTCCCACAAGGATCATCATCACCTCCTCTTCAGCAATCTTTCACTGTATTAACAGTAATCACTCTGTCAATTGCCTCAATTTTGCTACTCAGTCTGCTGGAATTTCAGAATTGTTAGTTGCTTTTTAATGCTTTATTTCTAAAAATAAGGAGTATTGAAAATGCAATGACAATAATAATGTATTTTATTTTAGAAACAAGGAAATTATGGCAAACTAGAGACAGGGCAAATTCCTCAAGTCATTCCACGAGGAAACTAACAACTAACCTCAGAATCCTTTACACTGATATTCAAGTCAAATAATTAGAATGGTGGTGTACTCATGGAAATGCATTTGCTAAAAGAAAAAAATATAGTAGGATGATGCTCACATGGGATAATGCTCACATACAAAACAAAAACTCCCTAAGTGTTGTTGGTTTTGGGAATCAGTATTACTGTGATCCTTGAAGGGATGCCTTTAGTTAGGCCTGGTGAAAACCTCTCAAACCATTACTTTGCTCAGTTCCTCTAATTCAGCTGACAATTGACCTATCTTACCACACCATCATCTCTGTAACTCATTACCACTGATCATCCATACAAAACATCTCTTAAACATCTTAACTTCATACAAAGGACTGTTCTATGCAGTCATTTTTGCTGGAACATTTTCTGTCAGCAAGTGGACTAGACACAGCAGAATACTAGAACTGTGCAACATTCCGACCTGAAAGGCATTCAGCCAAATACTTCATTACGAATTACATAGCTTCAAACTGGTCCACTGCCTCAGCCACTCATCCAAGGAGATGACTGGCCAGGTTGCTCCTGGGCTACTCAGGATATCACCAGTGTAGGGGCACTGACATCCCTACAAGGACAGCTCTGTCACCAGCTATACCACAAGTGTAACTAAAGAGCAACTCTCTCATAACTCAAGTACAATAGCTTTGACAAATACTTTACATCCACTGGAGCATCAATGTGTTGGGGAAAAAAGTTGAAAGGTTTAAAGAAATGAAGAACTCTCAGACTATGGCACCTGAGTCTGACATTCCTATCTGTTCACTTTTCAACCACGTTTTAAAGAAAACATAAAACTGTTAAAACATTTGAGAGTTGGTGCTTGTTCATTACACTTAGTGTCCAATTTGAAACCCCACCTACGATTCGGATTCACACTGCGTCTTCATAGAAACTATTATGTCAATGTTTGCTTAACTGATTTGCTAAATTACAGCTTTCAAGTGGGGAAAAACTATTTCAGTTAGATTTATTTCAGTTGGATTTAAGCTACCAAGAATTCACAGCGTGGTAATAACATTTTTCTTTCTTTCTTTCTTTCTTCTTCTTTTTTTTTTTTTTAAAGGAAAATAGGAGACATTATAAAATGTTCTCTTTCACACCTACCATTAAGTATGTAAACATTTTCTGGAGTTCTAGTAGAGTGGTCTTGTGTTTCATATCTTCTGAATACTAAAAGAAAGTGACAAAAGAAGACTTCATCTTTTTGCTTATAACTTCCCAAAGCAGCCCTTAAGATGATGAAGAAGTAAGCTTTTAAATTAATAAAAAGCAAACAAAAACAGACAACAAAATAACTTTATTGTGATCAAGAAAAATATTAGTGTGTATAAACTGAATACGTGTGTATTTTACACACATATATGGCACATCCTGCATATTTTTCAGTATGACATTAGGAATATGTCATGAAAGGTAACTCAATTTTCTAAAAATTTACTTCAGTTAGGAGCTTTCTGTAATTATCAGAGAAGTCTATGGTAATTGTGGATTTTTTTCCAGTTCACTGACATGGATGGGATTTCTGATGAATCATCCAAGGAGTACCTTTCCCTTGCAGACCAGTAGCTCCCTTTTTTAGTTTCTTTTATATCTCAATTTATAAATGGCTAGTGGTAGACTAGTAGGTAGTTGAGTTACAACTTGCAACTAGTTTATGATAATAAAAAATGATAAGGTCACCACAGATTCGGGTCTTTAACAGATTATATATGTCCTGTTTACATTAGGGACCAAAATGAAACCTTCACTGTTACAAAAAATAACTATAATACCACATTGCTGGAAGCATGCTAAGGGGTTTTATACATATTCAAAAAAGAATGAGACAAATTAAGAGATAACAAGCAACAGACAACTCACATAAATACAAGCAGTTGTTGACAGCAACAGAAACATAAGAGAACATGCTTTCTTATAAGAAATACACTGCATTAAAAATACTGTTTAGAATCTCTTCGCCTTAGACACCAGCAAAAGAATCCAACCAAAAATTAAACATGTGCTGAAGAAATATCTATTTGCAAGAAGTCATAAGTCTGTATTTTCTCAGATTTTGCATTGATATTAATAAACTTCTAACAGGATTCAAATATGGAAGTGTAATATTTCCAACCTTACCTTTGCAGTAAAGATTGCTTGTCTGGCTTCTGGGATCATATACAGTTGCTGAATAGTGGATGCCAAGTAACACGTTGCTCCTAGATTAGTCAGACCCACGAATCGACATTCAGCTCGAACATCATCATGTGGCCAATAATCCCACTTGTAAGGTGCATGGGAAGCTGAAGATTATGAATTGCAGATGCACACAGAAAAAAAGAATCAGTTCAAAGTTAACTTCCAAAGATATAAGTGAAATTAAAAACTTTATGCTTATATTAATAAAATTCAGTTTCTGCATTATCAAACTTGAGCCAGACTGTACCTACTCTTAGAAAATGCATTATGTGTACATCAGGAAAGTAATTTTACTGTTTCAGTACATGAGCCAGCATGAGGCATCTAGAAAGGTGGGAGTCCACTAAGAAAGTGAGATGTAATACCCTGAAATGCAGCTCTATGCATTCAGTGTCTAATCACTGGGTAACATGAAGTGCAGCAGCACACAAACATATCATTTTCTCACAAGTGACTAGGTACTTTTACACAAGTCTGCTGCTTTCTACAGAGAGGGAACATGGCAAGGGTGAGCTCTTACAGTTGTTCTAGGGGTAGCATTACATGAAGTTATGGTCTTCTAGTCTCTAAATTTAAACTACCATTCAATAAAAATCATCAAGAGTATCCATGCATTCTAAATACAAGCTGCTATACATTATAAGAAAGTTATTTTCATATTTGATTCTGGATTTTTTTTTAAGTTACCATTATTTGTACCTCTTGTTGTGTAACAACCTCAATGCATCACTGTCACTCACACAATAATCTAGATTTATGTCTCCTGACCACTGACAACAAATAGGTGCTATGAAAAATGATGCCCAGGCTCTAACAAAGTAGGCTTTCTGTTGAACTGAGTGCCTAGCCTTGCTCAGTCTAAATGCTGGCACTCACTGTTGCATTGTTTCACTGGAAATGGTACAAAGGAAAAGCATTCTATCTCTGCAGTGTTGTTCTCCCCAACTTTCTGCTTATTAGCTCTCACTTCCTAGTCTTACTGTTGTCTCTCATCTTTTATTCAATTAGTCCCTTCTCCTCTCTTCAGTTTTTCATTAAATGTGCTGCATTATTAATAAATGCTGCTGTTAGAGAATCATGCAGAAGCTTTAACTAAAATGGAAGCAAACCAGCTCTTCATCCAACCATAGTAAATGCTCTTTTCCTCACACTTCCACTGCCTAAACCACCAACACTACAACATGCTGGGAACTGGTAATGTACAACACAGGCACCTGAAATCACCTTATCAGTCATTCCCCTTCAACACAAATTAATTTCCACTACCTATTCACATGTTCTGTCTTGTTACACCAAAAGAAAACAAACGTCGTATCCACATCCAAAGATGTAAATTTGGGAGCAGCATGTTTCTCTGTATTTTAGAAGGTGCACTTTCAAAACTGCACCTTCCATTGCAGCATTAAATTTGAAGCAATCTCTAAAGAGCATCCTAGCTTCAACAGGTTAGTATTGTGAGAAAAAAAAACCCTGCAGAATAGAAGGGACAACAACTGCTCAGAGTAGACAATGACAAGTTGTACGACTGAAATTTTCTCCAGTGAATGACAAAATGAAAATGTTAAAACCAACAGAAGGATGGAAATTGGGAGAAGCAATAAGGAATTGTGGTAAAGGTTACAGAAAACTTTAGTAGCTAGGAATTACCGGAATTTGGATTGTAAGAAGTATTAACTGCATTAAAATGGATGACTGCAAGAAATTGGCAAGTTCAGCAGCAAAAGACATATCTCTTGTAATCAGGAATATCGGGCAACTTCATAAATCATATTCTTCATAGCACTTTCCCTAAATATGGACATTTTGGAGGCTTCTGAGAAGGCCTCGTTGTGTTCTGTACTCATATGATTATGTTATCAAATTCACATTTCCCTTTTGCTTTCTGAACTGTAAACCACTAAATCAATTCCATAGAATCAATACACTAAAAATCCTCAGTGTAATGACATTTAAGCTGGGCACGTGAAAGAAACACCTATCAAGCTAAAAATGCCTAATAAAAATTTCCAAGACAAAGTGTTAACTAACTTCCAAAAAAAAAATTCCAAAAAATCCAAGTTAAATCCAAAAAGTTGAAAACCAATACAAAACAAAACACAAAATGAAAGTCTTTCCAAATACTCAAAAACTATGTATGAATGAAGGTTCTTACACTGCATGTGTTGTGCCATAGCCCAGTTGTGGAGCAGCCTGTAGTTTTCAACGGACCCCTTCACCATTTCTACCAACAAGTCGTACGCAGCAGCCCTTGAAGAATGTGACTTGCATTTTGGCTGTTGTCTATCTTTTAAACTTGGCAGCAAGAACAACAGATTGAAGATGTCCCTCAGAAACTCCTATAAAACAATTCAGTCAGCAGGCTTAGCAGTTTGGACACAATCTTAGAAGAAGATAGCTATTACCAGCACTCTAGAAATTTCTGTCTGGACTCTATCACATACAGAACTTCCTGCACAAATTTTGAACTGCAAATTACAACAGTTTTCTTTGTATCACATAAATTTCCCTATATTACATATCATACTTACAATACAGTCTAAAAAGAAACATTCCCCCTTAAAAATAAAGATTGAATATGCTTGATTCATGACTGGTAAGTCAATTTGACAAACCACATACACGCATTTTCATTAATTTTTAAGATTAGTTTCTTGTAGTCAGCATGTAAACTTATTCACTCAGCTAGTTTGAATCTTATGAATCAATAATCACAAAACAATAACTTAATTATAAATCAACGTACTGCAAATATAACTGTATTCTTACTTATCTGGAATTTTAACTCAACTATAAAAGTCACAATGTGTAACTGCACCAAGTCATGCTGCTGCTAGACAACAGCTTTAATGATGTTTAGCTTCTAAGATTAACACACTAACAAACTGAGTTGGATATGCTTAAAGTTCAGTATTTTTGTTATGTTGAGTCAACATATTTCGATAAAATCATAACAAAAGCAATATATTAAAAAGATGATGGTTTCTGTAGGTCTGTACAAAAAGGTGGTCATAGACTTCCAGGACTGCAGCACTTTCAAAATGAGTACAGAAAAGTGAAGAGGCTCCCTCTACCTTTCAGCTATAAAGTGAACATTGCTCATTAGTCATCTAAGTGATATAATGAGAGAAAATGAAAAAAGGAAATTAGACAGAATTGAGGAAGTGATATTTCAGTAAAATCCTTCAACAATCAGCAATTCATTTGCATCACTTATGCTCAGGGCTGGTTACATGAACCAGAGCCTACAACTCAATGTTTCAATAAAATAGCTGCAATCTTAACAAATCATATTTAATTAAGTCATGTTTAAAGTGTGTCATGTCAGTTGTCTACACGATCAGACAATAAACCTTATCTTTTAGCTTTGGATATACATGTACACTACATATATAGCACAGCTTATCAGCAGACCAGCTGCATTGAGAAGGCTATTTTCAACCGTGCTTTCAGTTAAACTATCCTAATGCTGTGCTGCAGCCTTTTTCAAACAGGTATCTTAACACACCAGTCACCTTCAAATGTAATCTCACATACTAGAAGAGAAGTCACTTCAGAGACTTGCATCTCTCTTTCACAATCATCTGGGTAAGTGTAAACTTCAGTACTTTGCCAGTGTAGTGTATTTTCCTGGATATTTTTACAACCAGCTGCTGCTCAGGGGGAAGCACAGGATTTCACAGTCCTGTTCCATGTAATAAAAAACTCTTCACTAGCTCTATGTTAGCTGAGTGAAATAACTATCAGACAGTAAGTGTTATAGTATGCAGTCCAAGTAGGTGTTCTTAACTGTAAGTAGCGTTAAAAATATCCCGTCAGATCACAACTTGGTTTTCGACAATCTATCTGGTTCCTGTGTCTTTGCAAAGCCAAGCTGTTTCAGATAAACTTGTTGCATGCAGTGTGCTGTCGACACTCATCCGTTCTTAAAAACAAATTTCTGGCCTCCCTGTGATGTAGTACACATAAGCAATGTCTTTTAAGATTCTGTACAGCATGCTCTTCTCTACTTAGGCTTCCATTCTGTATCCTTCTCATACAGTTCATATGTCCAACCTACACAAATCCAATCTTTGCACACCCCTTTTATTTATAAATTTCTACATAATCCTTGTAGGTATTGGCTTATCCAAGGACGTGGCAAAGTCACTTCAATAGTCAGACAATTATTCTTTCAACAACAGTGTGGCCCAGCAAGACGAAGTAGGAATTGCTCAATAGCCTTCACAGCCAAACCACTCTCCCACCTTACAGTGACAGGTAGAACATAGCATTCTTGTAACAGGTGTTTGCCAGTGTCTAAGCACAGAGCTTCAAAACTATTTTTAGATCAGAACTATCCTTAAATCTTAAAAGATTTTTTTTTAACTGTATCCTGGGATACAGTTAATACATAGTGATACAGCTAGTTAATAGAGAAAATAACTAAGATAAGAACTTGGTCCTGAAATTAAATATATTTAGATTAGAAAGAGACTGCACATACTACTTATAAATCAAGGAATGAGAGGTATATATGTTCTAATCAATCGTTCCACGGCTAGAAATATGACACTTTCAAATATAGAGATCTGCAACCAAGACAGAGGGGAAATAAAATGACATAAATAAAGAACAAAAGATGACACTATCTTGTAGTCTTCACAGTTTGTCATTGTTCTTCTCTTACCTGCCCTTCACGAGAAAACTTAAAGGGTGGCTTGTGCTTAATAACGCTTGTAGCGAGGCGAAGAAGTCCTGTAAGCCCATCATCTTCAATATTGCCATCTTGATGGTCAAGGATTTCTCTGCTATATATATATACATACACACAAATATAAAAGAAATATTAAACCACTATTTTTTTCACTACCAATACATACAATACAATTTATAAGAGAAATGACTGCTACCAAACCATACCTCCGAATGCAGTCAGCAAGATGTCTTGCAAGTGCATCCAGATCAAGCAGCGTGGTCTGATTAAAAAGAAACAAAATGGAATTTAAATGAAAAAGAATTATGTACTTCATGGATAAAAATGGATTTTGGATAAAAATGTGCTAATACACATGGAATATCAGGGACAATGAAAACTCGTATTTTAAGTGTTTTTGTAAGATTTTAATACACTTATAGAAACATGATACAATCGTTTTTTAATTCAGTGATGTGGAGATGAAATTGCTCTTTCAATTCCAGATCTTGAAAATATACTATCATATGGGAAAAAAACAAACCACTGAATAGTACTATTTTAAAGAAAAGTGTTTGTTAGCTCTCACATGGATACATACTGTGTCATTTGAAGTTTCAAAAGACCAATTATCATTTCTTGCAGAACTTGACAAAAAAGTTAACTTAAACTTAATTCATATAAGATACTTCAAGAGATGTGAATAGCTTCCCTAACCTTTGCTAACTGGCTGTTAACTAAATTTTTTCTCTCAAATTTCTGCCTCTTTAAAATGCACTGAAATTATCAAAAACCAATCTCTCCTAAGTAACTAACACATTCACAATGTCTCAATTTCCCATAGTTCACCCTCCTTGCGTATTATACCCAATCCTCTCTTCTCAACTCTGCAATGCACATACCTTGTAGCTCCCTTTGGTCAAGAGCTGCTAACACACACATGAGAAAGCAGTAAAGGGAATGATCGAAGAGCTGTTCCTCACAGTTCACTACACCTTCAGTAAAAATCTCTTAACTCTTATGTAAAAGTAATCTGAATACCCAAATTCCTAAAGCAAACATTTTAATGACTGCAAAGCAAAACCTACCTGACTTGCATCTTTGACATGTATGTTATCAATCAGTTTGCACAGCAGCCAAAAATATTCCTTACAACCTGGTCGCAGCACTGACTCTTCTTCATAATCCTCAATCTGTGTTGAGAAATAACTTTTTTAGACTGTACTGAAACAACTTTTATAATAAGTGTACTAGAGCAGTGTAGTAAATGTATAACCGTTCCAATATAACATTACTTTCTACAAACTCATAGAAGCACAATATTTTATAATGATGGCAATGCACATTTAGTTTTCCCTGTGAAATACTTACCATTGTTCTTCAAGACTGTCACTATGATCTGTCAAAATGTTGAGAAGAAGTTATTATTAACTTTGTCCTCACACTTCACAGTCATACAAGGCCAAGGAGAGACTATTCCCTCTGATAAATTAGAAAAATGGCAACGATGGACATGGAGAAGGCTGGGATACTAAATAAGTTCTTTGCAAAACTCAGTCTTCACTGGGTTTCAGGCTTCCCCTGTATCTCAAGTCCTTAAAACTCTGTGTGAGAGTTGGGAGACCAAAACATCACCCACTTAAAGAAGAAAGCATGTTCAAGACCACATGATAAAGACTGAATTTGACCAAGCCTATGAGGTCACAGAATCCTGAAGAAACTGGCATACCTTTAACATATTCAAAAAGTCATGGCTGTCAGAAGAAGTCCCCCTGCTGACTGGAATAAAGGAAACTACATTCCAAGTTTTAACAGAGGAAAGAGAGAAAGGAAGATCTGTGGAACTTTAAGATGGTGAGCCTTACATTTCTACATGACAAGACTGTGGAACAGAGCATCCCTGCAGGAAAGGACTTGGGAGTCCTGGCAGACAAAAACTTGCACATGAGCCAGTAACATATGCTTACAGCCCAAAAGTCCAACTACAAACTGTGCTGCATCAGAAGACAGTTGGCCAGCAAGGCACAGGAAGCAACTGTCTCCCTCCACTCAGAGAACTGAGTTCAGGCCTGGGGCTCCCAGCACAAGAAAGACATAAAAGTGTTAAAGCAGGTCCGGAAGAAGGCCGTGAAGATGATGACAGAACTGGAACACCTCTCCTACAAAGAGAGGTTGAAGGAGCAGGGCTTGTCTACCTCAGAGAAATGAAGGCTCCAGGGAGACCTCACTGCAGCCTTCCACTATTTAAAGGGAGCTTATCAACAGGAGTGAGACTGACTTTTTATATGATCTGACAGCAACAGGACAAGCAGGAATGCTTCTAATCTACTAAAAAAAGGAGGTTTAGGTTAGATTATTAGGAGGAAGTTTTTTACTCAAGAGGGTAGAGAGGCACTGGAATGGGTTACCCAGAGAAGTAGTGGATGCTCCATCCCCTGAACCAGTCAAAGCCAGGCTGGATGGCGTCCTGAGCAGCCTGATCCAGTGGGTGGCAACCAGTCCACAGTGGAAGACCCAGATGATTTTTAAGGTCCCTTCCAAACTAAGCTACTCTATGAAGTGCTCTCCCTCAGATTTACATTGGACGAAGTGAGCAGAGCCTTCCCTGCCTGTCAGGATAGGTGGCAGCAGACAGAGCTACTTTAAAGGATCACCCAAGAAAGGAAGAGGTCACAGTCTGGTAATAAGGAATTGTTTATCCCTTTTTAATGATCAGGGCTCACCAAATACTCCAGAGGAGGTAGTCTCCACGTAGCGATTCTTCCCTTGCAGCTACCAGCCCTTACACAAGGTTAGAGAGGATTGGAGCCTGGCTCCACCCATCGGGTCCTGCAGGTGAACTGCTTGCACCTGTGCTCCCAGGACTGGCTACATCCCTTCACCAGGTGCTCTGTCACTAGTTCAGGCTGTTACCTAACTGTTCCCATGCAAAATGAATTTAGGCAGAATCCTGAAGATTATTTCAACTATGAATCCACACATGTCAATGTTCAGAGTTCTTCCTGAATTAGATTTGGAACCATCCCATAGTATCTTTTCTACTTAGTGTAGCCATGAGAACAATAATACAGCAACAGAAAAAACAGAAGCAATTATTAATGGAACAACAGTAACACTTTACTGCAACAACAAAGGGCACCTATACAAGTATATAATTATGCACCGGTTTGTTTATGGACTTACTAAAGGAAGTTGGTGCATATTTTGAAAAGAAGGCATTACTTCCTAATAGAAATTATATGGATGACAAAGTTCAAAGCAAAAGCATCTTCAAAGTGATGTTTTACATTTCTCCAAGCAGGTCTGAATTACTGCAGTGTCACAGTTTTAACTACTTAACCTGTTCAGTTTCTGAAAGCGTATGAACCAAAGGTCTTAACATCGTGGAGTATCTGAAACTGTACATCAGAGATAACAATGGTATTTTCTACCATTATTCTACTTTTATATTAACAAATATAAGGTTAAATACATCTTGTAATTCCTGAAAATTCTTACCTGGATAGGTTTTAGAGCTTGAGCATCAGGAAGAAATTTTAATAACGTTGATGCAGCCAGCAGCAGAAAGGACCGATTAATTGAGTCTCCTCCGTCGAGGCCAGAAAGAGATAACTTGTATAAACCATTGCATGACTCATGACGAACAGCAGTCTTTGTCAAAAATAAATAAATGAAGTGATAACATACATTATTTTGAAGATTAATTCTTTTTCAGACTTCCCTAATTTTACAATTAAGTTTCTCTCGTAATACCTATCTGGTGATCAGGACAGTATGCCTTTCGGAAAACATCTACACAAAAGATATCCTTGAAATAAAGAAGCCAAGGAAATTACTTAAGGTTAGGCAAAGATTCATTTATGATAAGTATTTTTATATCAACTCTCATTCCCTTTATTTTGTGATAAAGAGTACAGCTGAAAAGAACACCATAATGGCAGAAGTATATTTAGATTAATCCATGTTGGAGTGCATCACCCAGAAATTTTTGATGAATCGCAATAAATGAATTAACTTCAAAAGCCAAGAACAAAGATGTGAGTCTAAAAACTGGTCTGCAATCAACCCATGAATGTGCCATTTTACACTGTATTACCTCTTAAGCAGGATTGCAAGACAACGATTCAGTGTCTGCTTACTTTCAGCAGGAAACAATGTGTTTTGAATTGAATGGAAGCTTGACACATATCATGCACTAATTAGTAATGCAATGATCTCTTCTTTAACATACCTCTGGAATAAGAAGTGTAAGCTTCTTTAGCCAGTCTTGCAAATAATCGCTGTCTGCCAGACTCGATTTCACTGAGGAACAGCAGTGAGCCCAACTCACCAAAAGCCACATTGAATAATGTGTAACTAAAAGAAAATCAGATGAGAGTAAATCATACTGCAAGAAAATAAACTTCTTATGTTGAAGAGTTATATAGAACCAGCAACATATGATATTTACCTCAATCACATTAAAATATATGGCTAAATCCTTATTGGCATATAAGATACTATCTCAGCTCAGAATTTTACCAGTATGCCTACTGAAGACTGATCATCATACTACTTACCACAGTTAAATTAGATTGAGTATTAAGAGTCTGAGGCACAACACGTTCCTGCATCTCTAATTCTTAAGTAGTGAAGAGCTGGTACTTGCTGAGGGATTGCATCAGGTCTTAGCATGAGCATTTTTCTGAACTAAAATATTTTAGTCCCAGATATAGTATAGCATTTACTGAAAATTCAGACTCATGACATAAATGTCTACGTATAGGACAGAACAAAGTGAAAACATGAAAGGCAATGTATAAGCCTAGGAGGACCTACCTATATTTATGCACACTGACTCAGTATATTGTGTGATTACTCTAATACAGACCTATCTAGCACATGACATTTAACCTTTCCTGGGAATCCTCCACAAGAAGGCTAGACAGGGCAGCTTTAAAGAATTCTGGGCACAAATGATTTCTGTAAACCAGAATGAAGGTGACAAATTATGGGACCACATATATTCATCTCTCTGAGAGAGAAGAATGCAGATGATCGCAAACCACTTTTCTCGAGATGAAGATATAACTGCCATGCAAAATTTCAATCATATAAACAATTTCTAGAGAAGGAAAGACATGCAAGTTTGGACCTCTGTTTTCTGACTCAGATTGTAACTGCCCTCACGTTTCGAAGGAACACAACTTCACAGCATGATAATGGTGGAATGAATCAAACAATCTGTTGATCTTCGTTATATTTTTAATAGTAGTAGTTCAATAGTATACGTCTAATTTTTAGCACTGACCTTCATGTCTTGATCTGTGATCAGACTGAGCTTTCAACACCCTGGACAGGAAGAAGACAAAGCCATTTGAACTTCGTCACAGATCATAACATACTCAGAAATGTAAGCATGTAGGAGAAACACTGTTGGTATTTGTAAACACCACACGAAGAAAACAAATACTTGACTCCTAAAAGGATTCATATCTTCCAGTATTCAAAATCAGCAGTAATAATACAGCTATCAGGATCTCCAAATCACCCCCTTAAAGCTGTACTGACTACAAGAAAAAAACAATAACCACAACCCCTTTATCCAAGAATGACAGGATATAAAACAGATCCAAGAACAAGAACAGAAGAAAGCTAGTGCTTATCGTGGAAAACCACATTTTGAACAAATCTTTTTGAACATTAGACAAATTTAAATGCTCATATTTACTTATATTTTTAAAAATTGCAGCAAAAGGTTATGAAATGGAAAACATTATGTATGTACTTAAAACTACTCTTTTAACTCAGCTAGAGGTCAAACTTAGGCACGGTTGTAAACCTGGCTGAAAAAGCTCTAAATATCCTTATTAAAAATATGGGAAAACACATTACGTGTTATTTGGAGTCATGTAAGTAATTTTAGACTGAATTTGTCAAATCCTTTACATCCTTAGCTTCGCTCCAACTCTGTCACTATCCAGTCTTACAGAGACTCACTTTGCTCAGGACAAAAGGAAAGAACCACTAGTAACTATACATATTCTGAAGATAAAATTTTGCATTCCACGCATATACAGTCAATAAAATAACAACAGGAATTTTAATAGTACATCCTGTACGTACTTCGTAGCTCCAGGTCATACACCCTGGAGAACAACTGGTTAAACAAGGACTTCTGTGGTGGACTGATAACTAGACCAGTGGGTGTTTTGGTTTTATTTAATTATTCTTGGAAATTTGTTTAGTTCAATGATTGTTTTATTGCTGATGACCATTGAGAGTTCTCTCCACTGTTCTTAAGTGAAGATTAACTATCTAAAGAAGTGACTACAAAAAGCAAATTAAAACCTACAGACTTAAATTTCTGATACAGGTTTTAACTGGAACTACAACTGGAAAAGCTAATTGTTCCACTTAACACAATCAAGAAAAATGTGCACACTTTATTAGCTTTATAACAAAAATAAGGAGAGATTGTACCTGGGTGCCAAGTTGTCATACGTATAAGCAACTGACATAAGTCGCTGAATCAAACTGGTTCCCTGGACAAGTACAAGAAACACCTTTAAAAATTGAAGTCAAAAGAAAAAAAAAACAAAAAACAACCAGTTAATATAACAACAAGCTTTTTGATCTGTTTTTTAAATTATACAGCGTGAAATCTAAAAACAAAGACTCCTGAACAGAGGAACAACAGCAAGAGAAATAATAACATCTCCGCAGTACATAGTTCTATTCTTTATTAAAGCAGATCTAAAATCTTGCATTTCACTGAGTATGTCTAGATGCTAAACTTTCACTCTTTAACACAGAAAAGCAATGTAACTGAGCAGAAAATTGTTTATTCAATCCTTTTAGTAAAGACACGGTGTAGTTCTTTAAATCACAGTAACTTCCTTATAAAAAAATCTTAGGCTTAAGGAAACACTGTCAGGAGTAAGGTTGGGTATGTAAATTTCTCTTGTATCAACACATTTTACTGACCACTCATCCATTTAAATTATTTATCTTTAGAGTGCTTCTGACAGGCTCCAGAGAATTTCACATCCAAGTCTGAAAAGAAAGTCTTAGGAAGTCTTTTAATGTATTTAAATTGCTAAGCTTCTGCAATCAATATCTACCAATGACAATTACAAATTTAAACATAGATTTAGATACTAGTAACAGCATTCACACACGTGTCCAATTCTAAAAAGGAGTTAATACATTCACTAATTCCCATTCATAGGAGCAGCTTTGGCAATTTAGGTATCTATTTTAACAAAATTATTTCAGCTCTATAGAATACTTAGGTTCTTTCCATGTGTAACGATGCCAAATGGGAAGTTAGGCTACAGCTCAAAGTTCAATCTACTCTTGTCTTGCAGCCATAGTTGGTCCTGAGCCCAAGAGCAATCAATTAACAGCAGCTGACACCAAAATACTATTGATTAAGAATCAGGTTTGGTCTGAATTTAGAAATAAGCAAGCAAGAATCTAAGAGGAAGATTTGCAGGTTTAGGTAAATTTATCATACACTTGCTCAAATATCCTTAGTAGAAGTTACTCTACATTTAGCCTGCACTAAAGGAACCTGAAATGCATTTGACAATGATAAGGACAGCATGTATGAAAGGTTACCATGAAAACAGGAGCAATTAGTTTTGAAAATAAAATCTAAGAAATAGGGGTATAGCACTGGAATTCTGAAATCCCCGTATCACGTACACCCACCAGTCATCAAAAAGTCTTTTGGTTCTAGATTATAAAATTGGCAGGTTGAAAACAAGTAAAATTAAATTACTACAGTTTAGAGGAGAACAGTACATAGGATACAGATAAGCATTAGTAACTTTTTCAATCATCATTCTATTATCAAAATCAAGGCTTCATACAACAAGGAAGTCATCTGAAGTTCACAGAACAGCCACAATACTTATCCCTTACCTCTGTTAAGCGAGGTATGTGAAGGCCCTTCACATGGTCACTTGCAGTCTTCCGTGATTTGCCAGGCCATGTTCTTTTTCTGTGACTCTCTGCTACACCAGACCAGGCAAAGACATCATGGTAAGCTAAATCCAGATCTGAAGGATCAACTGCAAACTGGCATATCAGCTTCAGCAAGCAAGCAAGGCAGTCCAGCTGCCACTGTGAATAAGAAAATGAATTTTTATTTTTTCAGTATTTTGCCAATAATTTTATTCCTACTACAGAATTAGAAATGAAAAACTTAAGCAAGCTATAAAGGAAAAAAGAGCTAGAACTTTAAGTGGAAACACCTCACAGGAATAGATGCTAAAAAAAATAAACTAAAAACTTCTTACAAGAGAACATGTACACAATCTAGTCCTATTAAATAATGTGTTCAAGACATTCTACTGTTCTATCCATGAAATAACATGGAGGAAATAGTACACTGCATCTAATTACAGCACAGGGCATGACATACAGAAGTGCTTTATAGTAGAATATATTTCAGCACAAACAGTAGATAGCATTTCAAAATGCCATTTTGCATTGTAACGTCACTTGATAGAGTTGAAAACCACTGATCTATTTAGTAACTCAAGATCAGTTTACACTGCTTTCTGCTGTCCAGCTGTAGCCAAACAGCACACTGTCAACTCCACCAGTAAGAAGAGCATTCTGAAATAAAATTAACAGAACAAGAGCACAGTTTCACAGTAATACATGTCAGCTGTCTAGCATGTACTCATATAAGTAAACAAGATCTGTGTAAGTTCAGGAATCTGTATTTGGCACTTTCCTGAACTATCTATTATTTTCACAGTGATGTGGGCTTTTGTGGACAAACCATCAAAAGCCATCACACCATCTTCTGCTTTTAAAGAAGCAAGAGACAATGACAATTTGTTTCTGTTTCTAATATCGAAACAATTCTAGAAGGACACATCAAAGTCTTCTTAGAACTTGGTAACTGCTGTGAATTTTATATGCATATGTCTGTTGCATTATTGTCTATGCTTATTTCCTATTTTATAGGAAATTAAATAAATTTTAACTTATTACAGAAATGTAAATATAACCAAGAGCGATATCAGTGGAAGTCTTATGAGTGACAGAGATCTTATTCTGGAGAAAAAGGGTGAATAATCACCTACCACAGTCCATGACTCCCGTTCTTTAGGCTCCAAGATTCCAGAATTAAAAATTTCTAGTAATTGTTGGAGCCCTCCAGCAGCAACAAACTGTAAGAATATCATGGTACCAATTTGAGAAAAATCAAATACAGTAGATGCCAATCTAAACTTTATAAATAAAAGAATAAAAAATCTGATCAAATACTCATCAAAACAGAAAAAACCCTTACACTCAACTATGACAAATTTACAGGTCTGACAATACAGAAAAAATTTTATATGCTGTACTTAAAGTTCAAGTAATAAACTCTAAGATAATGTTTCAAGTGGGATTTCATTTTACATCTTTTCAAAAAACGACATTATTTATCACAGAATACTGCAGAAAAATCAAACCTTGCAGCTCCATGTGTTTTTACTGTTTTCTATTTGATCTTCACTTGAATCATCTGAGTCTGGGTAAAGATCACTATAACTTCCCTGAAGATAAAAAAATAGTAACAAACCATTACAAAAACAGTTAAAGATTCAAAATACTGTAAAATGACTCATCAATATATAGTTTGGTTCAGAGAGAAAAATGTATTTTGTGTAAGAAAATATATTACCGTAGATTCACGTCTTATTCTTCTGTTGGGCTTTCCCAGAGCTTCAACAATTTCCAGGGCATACAAAAGTTTATGGGCACTTTTTATTCGCAAAAGATCCTTCCAGCTAATGCCATCAATACCCTTAGAAAATAAAGGCAAGAAACAGCAGTTACATTAATACTTATTTAAGAAATGCAATGAAAGAGTTTTTCAAGTGAATGACAAGTTCTTTGGTTTTTCATTTCATCTATTATTTGAAATTATGCAATTTAAAGCATATTTCTATATACAGTTAATAATTTGAATAACAAGAATCTGGCAGTGATACTGCAAGATTATTAAAATCATACACAATTTTGAAGTAGAAGAACTGAACATTATTTGGCTGAATTATAATTCCTGCCAAAATTTCCACATGAGCATCTAGACAGAACTGTAATAGCTAAGAACAATAATAAATGACTTCAAGATCTTCAATACAGGCAAACTCCTCATCTAGTGGGCAAGTCAGACACTTGGTAAGTAGCAATTTTTAAACTTGTAGAACAGGCCACAGAAAAAGGGTTCCTATCACAACAGTCATGATGTTAAAATTAACAGATGAAAAACCATCATTTCAGTTCAAACAAGAGGATTGTGACAACTTGTATTCACTATTCACTTTTTTTTTTTTAAGAAATAATACAAACAAACTTCATGAACTGAAACAATATATGTCTAATTTATTTCTGAGTAACAATTAGGTTTGTTCATTACATTTATTTGTGTCTGAATGTACTTCACATACTCACTTTGGGGTAAACTGAACTAAAACACTGAACACTAAAACATCTCTGTACAATACAGACAAAAATATAAAACAAGCACTTGTTTACCTGTTCATCTGAAATATTCTGGAATGCCTGCAACATATTAGGGCACGTTGGTAGAAGCATTAACAGTTCCCAAACACGTCTGGATAAGTTTTCTGCGTGGAGATGGAGTTCTTCACATTTTGCACTCTGAAAAAAACGAAGAACAACCACTTTTACTGTGAAGTTATTTGTGAAAATGACCTTACTTAAAATTTCAAAGTCCAAAAACCTTTTAATTAAGAAAAAAATACTTTATCTGTTTTCTATGTAATGTAAATTCATTAATAGACCACAGGGGTAGAAATCTCACTAGAATCAGCAAAAAATTAAGGTGTATTATCTTCATAGCATGCCACACATCATGAAATTTTTGACTATAAATAACATTTTAAAACAGACTACCATTTTAAATATACCAATGGTTCTTTAATTCCACACAAGCTAATGATGGCATGTAGGACATAAAACTTTAGGATTTGTAATAAAAATTTACTAACCTTCCTTCAAGTAATAGACTTCTATTTTTATTCACCAAAAGTAATTCACCTTAAATAATCAACATCTGTTTTTGAAAATTAGAGCTTCTCCAGTATACAGAACACTTTAAATGATAGCAAAACAATATTAGGACAAATATGGAAAATCATACTAATGAGCTTAACACATGAAATTGCATATACATCAAAATACAGTAATGATATGTAAGAAATACGTTTGATAAGAAGGAGATCCACTTAAATATAATTATTGTAATAACACTGCCCTACATTACCTCAGTATCTTCCATAGATACTTCTCCAGAAGGAGGTTTAAAGGAAGCTAGCATCTCTAACAGATCAAAAAGGGTAGTAAGATGAGGTTCTTGCAAGAGTAAAAGCATTGGAATGTTGTCCTTTTGAGGAGGAGGTAGGCAAGATGCTGGAAGCTGAACACCTTCACCTTTACGTTCTCTCCTTGGTGCTCCCAAGGATACAAATACCATCTAGAAACAAAGAGAAACAACAACTTCAAAATGCATGTTAAAATCACAGGGTGTTTTCAACAGCATCAGAATTAGGAACTTGACATTAAGATACATCAACATCTTTAGCATCAAAGATTCCTGATGAGCACCTGCCATAAGTCTTGCTTTGGTTTTCCTTTCACTCGAGGCACTTACGGTACCATTGCATACACAGTGGTACTACAAGCAAGCTAATAAAAACTAATCCAGAAGAAAATAAGTTGTTTCAAAGGACTGGACTAACGTTATCCAGAGTACAGCAGCACAAACAGCACTGTTGTTGGAAAAACTGAGATTAGTTCTAAAGGCATAATCACACTGAAGAAAGCCTTCTCAGATTTAATGTTCCTGCTGACCAGTTACTATTTCCATATATTGATCACACACAGACATTCAAACTCAATCATAAAATTAATAGGCTATCCTGTGTTGGAAATGATCATCAAGTACAGATTCTGGTAATACGTAGGACCACCCAAACCCTGTGACTGACAGTACTGCCTAACACTCCTTGAACTCAGTCAGCTTGTGACCATGACTAATGCCCAAGGAAGGCCGTTCCATGCCCATCACCCTCTGGTGAAAAACCTTCCCCTAAGTCCTAGACTGATTCTCTCCAGGGCAGCTCCCTGCCACTCTCCTGGGTCCTGTTGCTGCCCCCAGAGATCAGAGATCAGCCCCTGCACTTCAGTGTCCTTCTAATCTCTTCAAGGCCTCCCGGCCATTGAGTGATTCAACAGCTCCTTTCCATTTAGAGTCATCCACAAGTCCTGTACCCATTTCACTGATGAGAACTTAAAAGGGAATTGGCCCTAAAACGGAGCCCCACAGAAACCTACTAGTGCCTGGCTGGCAGTCTGATTTAACCCTATTTATATAACCTTTTGGGCGAGACTCATCAGCCAGCTGTTCTCCCATCATGTTCTATTTTTGTCTAGCGGTACACTGGACATTTTGTTCAGAAGGATGCCATAAGAAACAGCATCAAAAGCTTTGCTGAAATTCAGAGACTGCATCAACTGGCTTCCCTTGGGAATCCTGTCATAAAGGAGATTAAGCTCATTAAACTTTACATTCCTCTGAACCTGCAAATCCATGCCATCTGTGACCAACAAACGCACTGTCTTTCAGATGTTTTTCAGTAATTCTCAGCATAATTTCCTCCATAATTCATACTGGAACACAGGGAGTTCTATATGAACACAAAAAGGAACTTCTTCACTTTGAGGGTGACAGAACACTGGTTCAAGCTGCCCAGGGTTGGTGGTAGAGTTTTTTTTCCTGGAGATAGTCAAAAAACACCTTGATGCTTTCCTGTGCAACTTACTCCAGGGAATCCACTTTAGCAGAGCAGTTAAGATGATCCTCAGAGGTCCCTTTCAATCCTTACAATTCTGCAAAAATTTTGCTGAGAACAGATGAGACTAAATATTACTATTCTTTCATGTCCTGCTAGCACAAGAATTCACCTGGATGTCCCGTAGTTCAACTCTGTAAAGTCTGATCTATGTTAACGTGAAAAAATATAAAAATAAAAAAAGAGTTCTTCCTTTTCTATCAGCTTAATTCATTTAGCAAAGTGGAAAAAGAAGAAAGATACAGCCTAAGAGATTGCTCAATTTGAAACAGCAACACTTAACACAGACTAACCTCTACAATTGCTAACAGCCAACAATGGCACATATAAGCTTATCAGTGACTGACCATCTTTCTAAAAGTTTACAGATCTTTGAAGGCGTACAGTAATAAGCTCTGGTTTTTTTTTTTAGATATAAGAAAGTACACAATGATTGGATGCAAAGATCTGTTACAGTTTTATCTCCCTAAAAAGGTCATTCACATTCATACAAATCAAACCTAGGCTTTTCTGCCCTGTAGTCTTCAGTGAGCTTCAGTAAAAACAAAATACCTACAAATAAGCATTATAACATGCTTCAGATTTAAATCATGGAAGGAGAGCACTAGTCACTTCTACTATGGAATTAATACATCTTCAGTAATTTGGATAAGATGTGGGTGCTTGATTCTGTGTTCACCGTTCCCTCATTCTCCTTGCTTAATGGAAAAAAAATCAAGATTTTTCCTTCCACTCCTTGAGTTTTCAAATCTGCAGACATAACCAGAATTAGGCTTTTAAAATTATTAGAAATTTTTTTTTAATGGCTAGCAACATTAGCAAAGACTGATGGTTTGAGCTCATAGGACATATATGTCAGAGAGTAATAAACAACTAGTTTCAGAAGACTGTAGGATGTTCTGTAGAGAAAAATAATACCAGGTCTAAATTACCCAAAAAGGGTAATGATCACAGTCCAGTTAAAGAAAGAAAGATTTGCTCACCTATCCCAAGGATCAGGGCTCACCAAATACTCCAAAGGAAGCAACCTCCAAGAAGAGATCCTTCCCTTGCAGCAGTCAGCCTTAGGGTCCTGGTCGCACAGGTAAACTGCTTTCAGCTGTGCTCCCAGGTCTGGCTGTGTCCTTTCACCAGGTGCTCAATCACTGGTTCAAACAGCGATTTAGCAATTCTCACAAAAAGCTCCCAAAGAAAAATGTACCTTCCATCATCACCACAGTATCTACTAGCAGTGTAACAAAAAGAGAACAATGTACCAATCACCCTTTAAAAGTGATTGATATCTATATGTTCGTAATACCTGCATATCCTTAAAACCCAGCTCATGAAGAGTTTTTTCATCATAATCCGTTGTCAGTTCATGCCCAGATGAAATCATTCTCACAGGTCCCATGAGGCCACCTAGGATATAAAAAAACAAAAACACAGCAAATTTTTTGAGTCAGTTCTGTTTTCTAACAATAGTGCTAAGTCTCACTTTTAATAGCACATCATTCAGCAGCAATTAACATCAGGCAAGAAGTCAATGCAATTTCCTTACAAAAAAAGACTACTATGTTAAAGTACATTTTTCTGCATGTATTTGGAAACAGCATTTTCACTAAGAGTTCAATCCCATGTTGCAGTGAAGTGTCCACACCACAGATGAAAAACATGACTGCCATAATTTGAAGTTAGACTATTTCCCTGAAAATAATTCTGGGAAATAACCGTGATCATCAGCAAAATCTCTTGGTATTACATGTCTGTGATAAGGTCAGCAAAAGCAAAGAAGTAGTAATTAACCTTACTGAAGTTGTAACTGAAGATATTCTGTACTTAAGAAAGAAAAAATTAGAGCATCCTCCAAAGAACTGTAATCACTGAACAAATGTGAACAATTAAAAGATTAAGATTTTCAATTGGTGCAAGCAATCTCTGATTCTATGGATAATAAATTAAGAAAACTTGTTACCTTAGGTATCAATTCATTTTACATTTTACAACAAATTTATAATCTCCAATTACTTATATAGTTCTAACAACCAATTCCACTAAAAAAAGTTATCTGTCATGGATTTAAGTCTGGTTTTCCAATGTTAGGCTCTGGTCCTCCAGAGCACTCAAGAGCAGCCCTACTCTGTCACTATACTTCATAAATGGGATTTCATTGACACTCAATGACTTCTTCAGAAAAAGCTGTTTTTCTGATCCTCTTTTAGAGATCTTGGGAACTACTCAGAATTGTGTAACCTGAACATGTTTCAAAACAGCATGTTATTTGCCTGCAGAAACAAAGCATTCAAAGACATGGATTAAATTAAAAAAAAGAAACCTATGTACATGTATCAAACTTGCATTTTATTCTTTCATTGTCATAAGACACTGTCATACACAGCTACCATTCTTCTGTTAGTTTCTGAAAGCACATCTCCTGCAATCTGCTACCACAGTAAGTGCTAATGTGTGCACACAAATCCATGTGATGCTTCTCAAAAACAACAGACACACAGTATATACAGCACTGCAGTCAAATGTATACACATAAACACTGCCAGGAATGCCAGACAAATACATGATCCTCAAATTCTGCCCCTCAAAAATTCTTTTGATGTGTTCTTGGTAAGTTCAGTAGCCTTTTCAAAGCCATTTGTCAGTTAACAATAAAACTATCAAGATTTAATACACAGTTGGGAATAATTTTTTCTCTCTCGTCACTCCCTTTCTCCCCAGCAGGCTGCTTTGAAAGTTTATCAGTGCAGTCGTGCAAAATAATTTCAAACACATAAAGACAGGTAAACACATAAGCCATAAATATAATACAGAAATTTTCTGTCTTCTGCACTTCAACTAGCTAGCTATAGATTTCAAAAGAACAAACACAAGAAATGATCCCAGTGAGAAACAAAAGCAAACTCACACTTCTCACAGCACTGTAAATTTCAAGTGTGCAAGAGATGTTAAAAAAGATATTGGGGTCTCAAAATAAACACACAGTAAATGAAAAAATACACAAGAAAATAAGAGGAAATTGATTAGGGATAGTAAGATTTAGCTCTGTTAAGAAAAAGGTGAAAGAAAATCATGTATTTGATAAACTCTGTTGTGATTTCTTCCTCAGTTAATGAACTAACAACTACTTCAGGTTCACTGCAGGAATTGTGTTGGATTTTTTTTTTGTCATAGATCTACTGGTATGTTTATAGAGACACAGTTAAGGCCACTGAGACAGAAGCATACTCTTCTGATGCAGAATGACCACAGTTTCAAAATCAAAATAATCAATACACTGAACTGTGATTTACAGAGATCTTTGTGACCAAATTTTATTTTTTTTTAATCATCCGTATGGAATCATCCCCAAAATAAAAGCCTGGCTGAACATAAAGCCAGGTTTTAGCTTCTCAGTTTCAGTCCTATCTCCTCAAAATTAGTTGAAAAGTAGAAGACATGCAAGAAAACTGTTTAAAACTCATGGTGGCATGCAAAGAACAATGCAAAGAAACTTCTTGAGAACGCTGGTTAATAAGAGATTAGGTAATTCCAGGATTCTATCCATTTATTAGTCAATGAGGATAATGAGTCACAAGATAAAGCTCTTAATACATAATTAATAACTAATACAGATTTTAAAACTAGCAAAGGACACTGGCTTTATGGTTCTCCAACTTCCAATAGTTACGGTATCCTAATTATTAGCAAATGAAACAAATCCTATAAAATGTAAAATGTACATAATTATGGATATCAGCACAATAATTATTAAATTAAAAAGTACATATATTAAAATGACTAAAAGATGACACCCACAAAAGATGACACCACATAAGCACTTGCTGAAGGCTTAATGGAGACCAAACAGTGCATGAGAGCACCGTGAGGCACGGGGTAGGTACGTTTCAGCAGTGGTACCAGTGGAGGGGACCTGCTGTGGCATGTTTTTATGAGTATGGCATGCAGGTTCTTGTTCACCAATGGCAAAAGTTCACAGTTAATGGTGACAACTATATGAATTTGTTCTGTCAAGTAGTGTTACTGTGCTCTTTGTATCTGTTGTAGTTTCTGTGGAAATAAACAGGAAGCATCACTTTCAGAGCAACCTACATCATATAAAGAACAAGAATATTCCAACCAGCAACAGTGGCTGAAAGGATGCTATAATATACAGCAACAGGAGGATTTAGAAAATGTCCTTCTAAAGGAAGCAGAAAATAAAAAAATCACTGAGAAATACATAAAGAAAGGTAACAACAAGCAGAAATTTCTTCATCAGGCCTGCAAGCAGGCAATGACCATCTCAGAAACAAGGTGACACTCCAGATTTGCTACAGGATGATCACAAAGTAAAAATCAGACACAGAAGTAATAAAAATACAACTGACTGAAATATGTATGTGCAGGGTAAAATTAGGAGTCTGAATCAGATGCGGAGTAATAAAGGTGTACATATCACAAAATAAAGAATTAAGTTCATGTAAAGGAATCTGTAAATTACTTAAAGTCATAATTAATTACAACAACAATGAAAATGAGAAAATGCATGGAAACTCCATTAGAATTGGATTTTCGCCAGTTCAGTATTTTCTTTGCAATTTCAAGTAACTGATAGCATGTGTATGTGCCATTAATGAATGCTATTAATGAAAAGTGAGCACGATGCTAACTGTAACTATAGACAGATTAAAGCATATCACAGTCTTTCCTCACTTAAGATGCTGGGGAAAGCAGAAAAAGAAAAGGGTAATCTTCTAAGCTATAAATGGATGAACCTGGGAAAAAATGGGTTCATGGGGAAAAAATACAGAATGAATACTAAAGCTTACCAGGAAAGTCCCCTTTTCGACTGCTTTGGCCGAACTCCTGAAGCTGTGCTTGTTGATTTATCTGTTCTTTCTGCAAGTTTTCATACCAATGGGTGACTTCAGCTCGAAGATCTGCCACTTGATCACTAGGATACATTTCTATAGTCATCTGAAATTAAATGCAATTTTTTTTTCTTTTTGAAGTGAACAATGAGGTTACTAAAATTTAACAATGTAGAATGTAATTCTGAAAGGGCATTTTAACTACCTTGTCAGGAAGTCCAGCTGGCTGACATACAATTCTTAATGGCAGCGACTGTTTGTCACTCAAGGCTTTCAAATGACTGCTGATACCAGTACCTTCAATCTGCCACTGTCTCAGATGATATGCAAACCTTAAGAAGCAAATAAAAATCTTGACAAGGGGTTTTTATCAAAACCTCTTTAACACAGACAATCAGTAAGCAAGCAACACTTGGCTCTGTGTTCAAAGTAAGAGGAAACGATCCATATTCTCAGTATTTTTCAATTTGGGTGAGAGATGAGTAAACACAAACCATACCCATACTTCTTTAACAAAGATGACAGTCAACTTTTTTAAGTGATAAAATCTTCTGCCTTTCAACATTATCCACTACTGTCTTTACTTTACACAAAGAAAAGGAAAGAAACTACTACTTCTATTAAAAAAGTAATCACTCATAACTCATTCATCATTACTATGAGAGAAATGGAAACAAACTCTGCATCCAAATACACTGTGGTGCTATTTTACCTTCTCCTAAAAGCTTCCAGATGCGTCTTTAGCATTAAGAGTCCTCTTTCAATAATTGTCAGACTTGAATGAGAGTCTTGTTCAAGATTACCAGAAGCTATCATGAGACTTTCCATACATTTACTAATAAACTCCTGCTCTTTTTCAAGACCAGTTTTACCTGAAAAATCAATGTCCAAGTAAATTATTTAAGCAAATAATTAAGAGTATGCATTTTAATATTAAAGAGGATAATGTTAATATTCTTTAGAACATATTAAACAGAAAACAAATTCTGAAATGAAAATTCATACCGTTGATATAATAGGAGTTGATATACTGGATAGCTGCTCGACTGACATCACCAGACTGTGCTCTTAGAGCAATACCCCAGAACTGGTCCATGCCACACAACTGTTAGGACAAAAGGAAAACAAAGAAACAAAACATTGCCTTATTATTTTACTGGGAGTTTAGCCTTTCTGATATTAGAAGTTTTATTTGCTTCTTGATGCAAATATTAAAAATACCTCCTCTGCTTAGACTCTCATCACTGTAAATACCAATATTTTGTAGGAAATAGGAATATTTTGTACTTTGAAGGATAATTGGTTAAAATTCAAAAATGCTGTTTTTATTTTTAACTATCAGAAGTAAATTTAAATGAAGACCTAGAACTACAACCATTTACAACACTGTAAAAACATGTACTTTAATCATCCATTGCATCAAATCAATGCACAGAAAAATACCGTACATATCATCTTACTTCTAAGATATTGGGGAAAAAAAACTACACGAGAAAAATGTACATCGCAAGTAAACTGAGATACATTTTAACAAATATTAGTAGACAGAATGAAATATCCTTAATTCCATGTAAAAGTTTTCACGTAGTTTGAATGTTACTGTTTATATAAGTAATTTTTTCAAACCTATTCTTTAAACACAGCAGCTAACACAGTTAAAGAATCCAAAGACAATGATAAACTGCACAAAGATGCACAGGCAACAGGTATCACTTTCTTTATAGCTTCCTGTATCCTTTTTTAGACATAAGATGCCCAAAGACATGAGTATAGGTCAGTATTGGCAGACTTTTAATTCCAGACCCACATTTTACACTCACATATTAAATTTTTGAGGTGACTCTCCTCAATGCAGAAATCCATGCTGCCTCCATAACAGACTGTAACACAGTGCTTCAAACCAGTCAACAGTATTCAAACTGGTATGTTTGATAAGTTCAGTTGCAGACAAGTAATGTTAAGTTTCCCCTTTCCCCTGAAAGAAGAAAGCTTGTGCACAGGATCTAGGCTTACCTCTGAGTTTGGGCCACCATCATATGTACTAGTAGCCAATCGAGCCAAATTGCACAAATGCTGGAAGAGATTTAGTCCAGTCATACTAATAGTTTCAGGTTTTAGCTGTGGCATCTAAATAAGATAAATATGCTTTAGTATGGAGAATTGTAAAATGTATTATCATAAAAGATGACACTGAGTGTTATGTATAGTATAAATAACTGACTATAATCAGCTTTAAAAATCCCCTTTTCTCCATCAGTGGTTTGGACTGTAACAGTGCTGAAGGAATAACAATTACTACTGCAGCATTAGTTGCTTAACACATCAACAGCAGAAAAACCTGATAGCACACATGAAACCTTAGTGAAAAAAATAACCATACGTTTACAAAAAGGAGACTTAAACTGAATAATCTTGAAAAAGAACCAGAATACATTACTTACTGCACAATCTGTTTCAATAGACTATAGTACCATCTATTAAAATGAATGGCATCCCTTGCAATTAGCTCTACTACATCGTGTTTGTATTTTCAGTGAATATGTGGATAAGATTTGAATGTCCTTCCCAAAGAGGAGAAAAGCTTTACTGCTTGTTTTTGGTCTGATAGCTTTTAAAAGCACTGAAATACTAACTAGCTTCAGATAAAACACACAAGCTACAGTAAATATTAGTGCAAAAACAATTCATGCCAATCCCTTTCCACCTTCTGCCAAATTAGAAAAAAGAAAAAAAAATATTTGCATGGCAAGTAAGATCCTTCAATAGAACTCAAGATATATCCTTCATAGAAACCATTTACAATACTTTAAACAGTGCTGATGTAAAAAGAAATATCAGAATTAAAAAGATTGTAATTAACTTTCTGCGTACCTTTTCCAGGAAAAGATGCTTGTAAGTTTCCATACCCATAGCATGCTGATCTTTACTTCGTACTTGATTCAAGAACCAGTGTAGTGCATCATCATAACATTCAGAATCTTCTACTAAGCAGTGCCACAATATGTCCACTTGTTCTAAACTCAACCCTAAAGTCAGGGAAGTGTTATTAACTGTTCCAGTATAACATCAAATACCTAATAATATTCTACAAACCCCTCCCAAAAAAACGGAAAAATTAGAAGGGGTTTTGTCAAGACAAGAAGATTTCAGAAACAGCAGAAGACAAAATGCACCACACACCGATGAGATAATTATAATATGACTAAGGGTCATTAGGTACCTTAGAACACGTTGGCTTATTTTCATAAGTTCCTTAAGTTCAATATCAGTCGTATCTGTGTATAAGCACTGGAGGGCACTGAGGGAGATAACTGTCTGGTGCCTAGACATCCCAGCTAATATAACATGATATTGTGTTTGGATGGGCTCCCAAGATCTCCTTCCAGTTCCTTATGTGTGTTCAGGATGCCAGCCTAGGGACTATTATCAGTCTTCCTGAATGTACTCCTTGCAACCTGATTTTACATCATGTGGAGGAGGCTTTCCTTGAAACCAGAGAATGCTGAATGGCAGGGAACGTAGAGAGATTTAAGAAAGTGATCAGAAGCATGGGGACCCCTGGTGGTATGGGATTTTACTCTTGAGAACCTGTAGGATCCTGAGAAATTCAGCAAAAATTTGGGTAACGAATTGTGCAGCTCAGAAAGGTCTGAGGAGTTACCTGGCCTGTTAGAAGATCCATTTGTTGTGGGGGTACTGAAAGTAAAGGAGCAGCAGGTACCTACTGTTACAGAAACAACCCACAGACGGCAGTACCGCACCAACAGGGATTCCTTGCTCCCCATTCATAACTTGATTTGTCAGCTAGAGAGCCAGGGAGTGATCAGCAAAACCCACTCACCGTTTAACAGCCCCATATGGCCGGTGCGTAAAGCCAGTGGAGAATGGAGGCTGACGGTAGATTACCGTGGCCTGAATGAAGTCACACCCCCACTGAGTGCTGCTGTGCCAGACATGTTGGAGCTGCAATATGAACTGGAGTCGAAAGCAGCCAAGTGGTATGCCACCACTGACATCATGAATGCATTCTTCTCTATTCCTTTGGCCACAGAGTGCAGACCACAGTTTGCTTTCACCTGGAGGGGCGTTCAGTACACCTGGAACCGTTTGCCCCAGGGGTGGAAGCACAGCCCAACCATTTGCCATGGGCTGATTCAAACCACACTGGAACAGGGTGGTGCACCTGAGCACCTCCAGTATATTGATGACATTGTTGTGTGGGGTGATACAGCAGAGGAAGTTTTTGAGAAAGGAGAGCAAATCATCCAAATTCTTCTGGGTGCTGGTTTCGCTATTAAGCGGAACAAAGTGAAAGGATCTGCTCAAGAAATTCAGTTTGTAGGAGTAAGATGGCAAGATGGATGTCGTCACATCCCACGAGATGTGGTCGACAAAATCACCAGTATGTCACCACCCACTAGCAAGAAAGAGACACAGTCTTTTCTGGGTGTAGTAGGTTTTTGGAGAGTGCACATCCCAAACTACAACCTCATAGTAAGCCCCCTCTATCAGGTGATGCAGAAGAAGAATAATTTTGCATGGGGTCCTGAGCAGCAGCAGGCCCTTGAGCAAATTAAGCAGGAGACAGCCTGTGCCGTGGCCCTGGGACCAGTGCAGATGGGACAGGACGTAAAGAACATCCTCTACACTGCTGCTGGAAAGGAAGATCCCACTTAGAGTCTGTATAAAGAGCCCCTGGAAAGACCTGAGGCTGACCCCTGGGATTTTGGAGCAAAGCATACAGGGGGTCTGAGGAGTGCTGCACTCCAACTGAGAAGGAGATCTTAGCCACATAAGAGGGGGTTTGAGCTGCTTCTGAAGTAATCGGTACTGAAACGCAGCTCCTCCTGGCACCTCGACTGCCAGTGCTGAGCTGGATGCTCAAAGGAAAGGTTCCCTCCACCCATCATGTTACCAGCGTCACCTGGAGTAAGTGGACTGCCCTGATTACACAACGAGCTTGGATGGGGAATCTCAGTCATCCAGGAATCCTAGAAGTGATCATGGACTGGCCTGAAGGTAAAAGGTTTGGAGCATCACCAGCAGAGGAGGTATCACGTGCCAAGAGGCCCTACCATATAATGAACAACCAGACAATGAAAAGAGATATGCCCTGTTCACAGATGGATCGTGTCGCACTGTGGGTAAGCACCACAGATGGAAATCTGCTGTGTGGAGCCCCATGTGACGTGTTGCAGAGGCCACTGAAGGAGGAGGAGAATCAAGTCAATTTGCAGAGGTAAAGGCTGTCCAGCTGGCTTTAGATGTGGCTGAATGGGAGAGGTGGCCAATGCTGTATCTTTATACTGACTCTTGGATGGTGGCAAATGCTTTACGGGGGTGGTTGCAGCAGTGGGAAAAAAACAACATGTGCCCAAGAGTCAAGCTACTGAAGAACAGAATAATAACCATCAGGCAGATCGAGCTGCCAAAATTGAAGTGGCTCAGATAGACTTGGACTGCCAGAACAAAGGAGTTATTTTTAGCTCGGTGGGCCCATGAGACCTCAGGCCATCAAGGAAGGGATGCGACCTGTAAGTGAGCTAGAGACCGAGGGGTGGACTTAACTATGGACTCCACTGCACAGGTTATCCATGACTGTGACACATGTGCCATAATTAAACAAGCCAAGAGGATGAAACCCCTCTGGCAGGAAGGGCGATGGGAAAAGTATAAATATGGGGAGGCGTGGCAGGTTGATTATATCACCTTGCCACGAACTCGCAGTGGTAAGCGTTACGTGCTCACCATGGTAGAGGCAACCACTGGGTGGCTTGAGACATATGCAGTACCCCATGCTACCGCCCGAAACACCATCTTAGGCTTAGAGAAACAAATCCTGTGGTGACATGGCACTCCAGAGAGAATTGAGTCTCATAATGGGACTCATTTCAAAAGTTCACTTGTGGATATTTGGGCCAAAGAACACGGCACTGAATGGATCTAACATATCTCCTACCATGCACCAGCTGCTGGTAAGATCGAGCGCTACAACGGGTTGTTAAAAACCACGTTGAGAGCAATGGGTGGCGGGACATTTAAGCATTGGGAGAGAAATCTGGCAGAAGCCACCTGGCTGGTCAACACTAGGAGAGCAGTCAACCAAGAGGGTCCTACACAATCCAGTTCCCTGCAGACCATAGAGGGAGATAAGGTCCCTATGGTATAGGTAAAGAGCATGCTGGGAAAAGTGGTATGTGTCCTTCCAGCCTCCGGAAAGGGCAAACCCCTCCGTGGAACTGTTTTTGCACAGGGACCTGGGTGCACCTGGTGGGTGATGGATAAAAATGGGGACGTCCAGTGTGTCCCACAAGGGAATTTGATGCTGGGGGAGTGCAGTCAGTAACTCCATGTATATATATGTATATAGATATGTTTGTATGTAATTCATGTTAATTACTGTTTTGTTTGTATACAGATATATGTTAAGCATGATGTGATGATGTGGAATAAAGGGGTGGAATGTTGTGGTTTTGATGTTGGTATTCCACATCAGAACATCACACTGAGAGTCAAAGCATTAATGGTGTGGTGGGGAGTGGCAGAGGGGTGAAGCTCCAGACTGGACACCAGCCTCTGTGGCTTGGTGCATGCTCTCAGCTGCCGCGGATATATACAGCACGTGTGCATCCCCTGGGGAAGCTCTCAAATTTGGTTAGGAAACTTTTGTCTCTCCCAACTGTTCGATTTAGTAGACATTCATCCTCAAATCGCTGGTTTTTATTTTTGTTGACCCATCTGTTATCTCTGTACCATTTCCCCTTCTCCCTGTCCCCTAGAGTGCACAGCTCTGCTCATGCAGGTTTTTTTTCCTCCTTCTCTTGCTTCTTTATTTATTTTTTTTCCCTTGTGCCTCTGCCATGATAACACCGTCAACTCAAACTGTTCAGTGCTTCAGTGCTGATGCTGAGACCATACTAAATGCTACTATTTCACAAGAGCTTAAGAAGAGAGTGCCCAAACGAGTTTAAGAGTAAGGGTAAGCCTCCAAGGCTTAATAGAACAAAAAATTATGTTCAGATTCTAATTCCATGAGCCACACACACAAAAATATATCAAGTCACAACAAATACTAGGTTTAAGTTTAAAGAATGAAAAGATTTTAGCACACGTACTCTGTCATACAGATTACCACTTCTGCAAAAGATCCTACAAGAAGTATAAACTGTTTCTAACAGTATTAAAACAGTAAGTAAAAAATCCCTTTTTGGTATTACAACTTACACACTGTATTCTTCAGTACAAGACCTCTGAAAATATTATGGACATGAGTGCAAACCCACAAATACAGCATATTTTCTCTTCATTTCAGTAACTACTACAATCTTTTTATTTGGAAAACTAAAACACAAGAGATCAAAAAATCTTGCTCTCACAGACTGGCAACTGAATCTGAATTCCAGTGTCGGTTCTGTCTATCAGCAAAAAACCAAACCTTTCTTTTGAAGCAGTATTTAAATTACTTAAAAGTGTACTTTTCACAATGCCATTTTTACTTAAAATATCAATAATTGTTAAGAAGTATGCAAGCCTGATTGTGAAGTGCTTCTCTGATAAAGTAAGCTAAAATACTTACTGAAATGATCTGGTGATCCGAGAGTTGAAAACACACAAGTCAAGAATTGAAGACGAACTTGAACTTCTGCACTGTGGCTATATCTAAAAGTTTATATTGGTATAAGAAAGATAGGTTATTTAACTTAGCAATATATAATCGCTCATTGTCATAACTTTTTTCCCATTTGCGCAAATTCCTCTTATAAGTTTAATTTTTTCTTATAAATTTTTTCTGACCTTCCAGTTCAGTAGATAGTTTTGACTTGCATTAAATACACTGCAGAACAAGGAAAGGTAGGGGTTTTAAGACCCTGAATTTATGTCTTATTTTATTATTTCCACCTTACAGGAACTTAACTTCTTTTTTTTTTTTTTAACTTTAAAAAGCTGGTATTTACACAACAGAGCCATGATTACATCTGGTACAGATGGTTTAAAATATTTTTTAACCTATATAAAAATACCAACTTTGTTCCAATTTATAAGCTATAAAATTAATAGTTGAAGGAGTAAAACAATGTACATCTAGCCTAAATTTAAAGCAGTTCACCTCGCTTTCAAACAGCTCTGGAATTAATTTCTCATTAGAGAAATATCCAATATAATGGTACATAAAGGATTAAAATACTGTCAAAAACTGGGATTGGGAAGCTAGAAATTTTTATCACTTGTGTATATACACGTAATGTTAAGCATATATACTGGAAAGTATGGGTGAGTGTATTAGAACAGAATAACTACTGTAAAGGTTAACGATAACATATCCAAACTGAAATATTTAAATAGTTTTATAACATGGTACCTATTAGAATTCCTCTGCATTTCTAAAATCACAATTTCATCTGTAAATAAACAATCAAAATTATGTCTAACAATGACAGAATGTTGCTGTTGTTTCATTTTGTTATTTAAGAAAAAAAATATTTTAAATCTGATTATAGATCTTTTCCTGTCTAAGCATTTAAATTCACTATAGAATCATAGAAGTTTAGGCTCCATAGTTTTAGTCAGTTATGTAAATAGTAATATTGCATCATATACAAGTGATGCAATAGAGAATCACAGAACAGTTTGGGTTGGAAGGTGCTTCTGTGATAACCTAGTTCCAACCCCCTGCTCCAGGCAGGGACACCTCTCTCTGGAGCAGGCTGCTCACAGCTCCATCCAGCCTGGCCTTGAATGCTTCCAGGGAGAGGGCATCCATAACCTCTCCAGACAACATGTTTCAGTGTCTCACCACCCTCACAGTAAAGAATTTCTTTCTCATATCTAGTATCTAGAATGCACATACTTAAAAAATATATATATTCTCAATAACACCAGAAGAAGAAGAGCAGTAAAATATGTTTAAAATCATAAAATACCAAACAAAGTCAGTTGTGTACTTACAATGCGTGTTTATGTCGTCCCTCCCTGACTGCCTGGATGTAGTGTACCAAATTATCAAAGAAAAGTTTCATCATGTTAAGTTCCTTTTCTGCCCACCTGTGTAAATTTAGAAGGCAGAAAGTATTATGGCCTGCTTCAAATTACCAGAACGGCTACAGAAATTAAGACAGCTTTTCAGAAATATGCACACAGATTTAATAATAAATAGAATTAATAAATAGAATTAATAAAATATTAACAAAAATTAATACATAAATAAAAATTAATAAATAGAATTAATAAGAACAAACTTAATTTTGCATTTTCCATCTACCATAAATTCAAACTACAGCACTCCCTTTTCCCTTTTAACCATTAAGGCTCCATAACACTGACATCAGGCACAGGCTTGACAAGAACAATCCCTTTGCAGCCCTTAAAAATGGTTCCAAAAGGCCCAGATTCAACAAAAGTCTAAGCCCAAAACCAGAATCAGGCAGATATTTCAATGACACATCAAAAACATCAAGAAATAATGCTGATAAAAGGATACCTAGATTACCTAGTACTTCAAGCAGTCCATTCTCTATAGTTGGATTAACCAGCTGTTTACTCTAATGAGGAATGCTATGCTACAAATTTTCACACTTCAAAGACTTAGAAACCACTTTAATATTTACAAGCATTTGATACACAAACACAGCAGAACCGTTCATTCATAAAATATCCTTAATTTGGAAGGAACCTGTACAGATGGATCACTGAGTCCAACTCCTGGCTCCACAACAGCACCATCTGAAACTGAGACCGTACATCTGAGAGCATCCTCCCAGTGCTCCCTGAGCTCCAGTGGGGCTTGATCCATGCCCACTGCCCCCTGTGGCAGAGCCTCTTCACCTTCTCTTGGGCCTCCTCAGACTCAGATCAGTGCCCTTCCCTTGGGCCCCGTCACTGCCCAAGAGAGCAGAGCTCTGCACTGCCGCTCCACTCCATGCAGGAGCTGCAGCCACCACGAGCCCTCTCCTCACACCCCCTGCCCTCCAGACTCTTCCTATCTTTGCAGATCTCCCTTAGATACTCTCTCTAATAGTTTTATGTCCCTCTTACATGCTGATACCTGCACCCAGTGCTGGAGGTGAGGCCTGCACAGAGCAGGGGTGACAACTCCTCTTGTCCAGCTGGCAGTGCAGGGCTGGGTCCCCCTCAGTACTGTAAGGCCTTTTGACTCAAGGACACACTGGTGCCTCGCCTTCAACCTGCCATCAGCTAGAACCCCTAGATTCCTTTCTGCAGTGCTGCTCTCCAGCTTCTTGTCCCCCAATCTGTATGCACATCCAGAGCAATCCTGTGCTGCTGTAGAATCCAGTACTTGCTTTTGTAAGACTTTATGCAGTTGGTGATTGCCCACTCCTCTATTTTGTCAAGATCACGCTCATCAAGTTACTACAACATTTTACAATGCACTGTTACTGCATGTCCAGTACTGTCTGATGACTTTGACTAGGGTTGGGGAAAACAGTAAAATAAATAAATTAGTCCTCATCTCAATTGAAACAGCGGTGCTTATGAGGAATAAAACTGAGTGATTAGACAAATTCATGGAACTGTGCCAGATAACTAACACATCATCATCTTAAGACATTACTAATTTGGACCACACGATCAGAGCAAGCCTCAAAGCAGTCATCTAAATGTTATTATTTCTGTTTGCAGGGAATCTACTTACATTGTTATCCAATGTGTATCATAACTGCTCCCAAATTGTTGAAACGTACCAAATAACTTTGGAAGAAGACGAAGTGAAACTACTAGTGATCTAAAGGAGAGAGAAAGTTTGACTCTAATATGACTGTTATGGAATTAAAATAGCTTTATAATTACTTAGTGAAGCTCCTGTTCAATGAGCAGCTATGCAAACTGAAAGTATCTGAAAACACCTGCATGGAGTTTTACCAGTTTTCTGTATCTGAACTTCAAATTCTTTATGTATCATGCCTTACACAAAGAGCTGTCAGACAAGTACTGACATAAACCAGTTTGCATTTAACTTATTTGAAAGTATCTAAAATTCAGAAGGTAAATTTTTATTTTTGCAGTTCATAATACTTATCTTTTGAAACTTGTGCAAAATGAATACATTTTTTCTACAAACAGATGAAAGAGTAGAAATCAATTTCCTTTAAAACATCGAGGCAGACTAACAACGATGTGTACTATGGAACTACTGTCAGTAAAAGCTCAAGAAGAGCACTGACAGTATATAGATGTCAAATTTCATGCCTGTAATTCATAGCTTCATGTGTCTATTAGCATCTCCATATACTTCTATATTACCTTACAGATACAGTTCTTAGAGAAAAGGTAACAAGAAAAACTGCAGGTGTTTATCCAGCAGCTGACTTGTTAAATCAACAGAATTACCCTTTGGCCAATCTTTGAACTGTACAATCTCACAATTTTGGCTGGTATTAAAAGAATTAAGGCCAAAGTATATCTTCATCCTCCAGCTGCTTCTTCCAAGGAAATTAAATTCCGTAACAGACTTGATGGATAAGAATTTGTCTGTTTATCAGTTGTTTAAATGCAAAATTTAAATATTCAGTTCCAAATGCTTACGCTAAGGCACGAGTTTGTACTCAAATATTTAAGATGTGGCCTTGATTTTACCAACTGGCAGAAAGGCAGTGACCTCTGCTAGAAGGGAGAACAGACAAATAGAAGAACATGAGAAATTCAGGATGCTGGCAGAATAGAAAAACGGGACATCAGACATACATGTAGCACTTTATACTTCTATATTTTCACTTCTGTTTCAACTTGCCCTCCTGTAAAATTAAGTAACTGATACATTCAACTTCAATTTCCTATATGTCAAAAAAAATATAAATGTAAAGAATATAATGTCAGTTACCTGTTGTTTGCTAAATTTTCTAAGCAGCCTTCAATAAATCTCATTCGAATCTGTCTGTCAGTGAACCAGCATACTAAAGAACAGAGCAGCTTCTCTGCTTCATTTATTAACCCTTCAGAAAGATGAATCTACAGCAAGTAGAAAGAAAGGTCACTGAATAACATATATCTATTTTCCTTAAAAAAGAACTCTTTTCTAGTATTCAACTTACTGCATCTTCATCCTGGACCAGATCCCACAGAAGGGTGTTTCCTTTCTTACAAACATTATCCAAATTAATGTCCGTCACTGCACTGCTATTATATTGATGTTTATGAACTGCTGGTCCTGAACAAAATATAAAGACCATTACTGAGCAACCAGAAGGAACTATCTAAACATTACTCCCTAAGTGAAGGAAAAACACAAAATATGACACTGCAAGTAGTCAGCAGGGCAGTTGGTATTTATGTGCAACAAAACAGTGCAGGTGCAATAAAAACACTACTTAGCAGATAAAGGTGCAATTCCTTTTTCATTTAATTAGATTTAATTAATATAAACATCTCTTAAGCTTTTCTGTAGCACTGTGGCCTGAAGGGAGTAGTTTTTAAATACTATTGTTGGAAAGCAAAAAAAAAAGAAGCAAATTCCTTTCACTCTTACATCACTCATTTATCTACTATTGAACATTATTATTAACAGCAAAGTCAAGTTGGAATTTTAGTTTGTGTGCAGCTCGTTAATGAAACATGCAAAACTACATGTGTCAAAAATAACCTGCACTGAAGGCTTCATGCTCAAATAATAATTTGAATCTTCAGCAAAATGTACAATACATATGGAAAAGAAATGCCAATTTCGATCATTTTTAACTAAGAAATTCTAGTAGTGTATCCCACTATGCCATTACCAACAAAGTGTCTTCCTCAATTTTCAGTGTCTGAAATTATAGTTTGGTATCAGATAACAAGAAATACTATGCCTAAAGAGGAAACACTCAAGCATAATTCAGGAAAAGTTACCAACAGTACTGCTTTTACTGTCTGCTGGAAGAAAGCAAACTTGGTTCTGCCAAACCAGTGGAAAAAAAAAACCAAAAAAATTCATACCCTTCACTAACCATATTCCCCTCCATTATATTTAAAAGGAAGATAAAGTAATAAACAAAGCTGCCACAATAGCATATGGAAATATAACACAATTCTTTCAAAGCTTTATAAATGGCATCTGAAATTGCACTCTGAAGAACAGTAAAAGATTTGCCAGTGAAAGTTAAAATAGCAGAAAATGCCCTTCAATGAAAGCTCCTCTAGATAACAAGTTGTATTTTAAGTAATTTTCTTAAAGTTATCCTTTGTACAGTCCATTGTGGTTAACTCACTTAAGATGATAAATTATGAAATCACTAAGATTCACCCACTAGAAGAAAAGTCACATTAAGGTTGCAGGGGAAAAAAAAGTCACTTCAGTAGCACTTTCTTTTAATAACACTTGTCAGACATCTTAGTGCCTTTCTTTAAACTTGCAAGGAAAGCTCCATTAGATATTTAAAATAGGAAAAAGAAAAAAAAAAGCTAAACACAGTTTTATCTAACATGAAACAAAAATGAATCTCTTGGAGAAGTAACTGTGGTTTCTTTGAAAAGCTACTTTTTTATACACAATACCACACATGTATGGTTAAAATAATTTGATTTATTGGAGACTACTTCAAAATCATACAAAACTGAGCTGGAAGTAAAGACAATCTTTATTGGCCTTTTTATTACTCTTACCTTGACTAAGATGTTCATGGTAGATAGAGGCCAGGTTGGGAAGATGCTGCTGAAGATGAGATGTTAGCTCTGCATGTGAGTTAATCTGTACAAGCTCTTCTTCACAGCCAGACTCTTCCCCATCAAAGTCAGCCATGTTTTTCTCTGATTTCGCACTCACTTGAGAGCTACTGCAACTGACATCATCTGCACTGAGCATATCATCAACCATATGCCTGTAAAAGAGGAACATTAGAACTGACAATATCAAGTAAGTTCTTTATAGCAGACTAATTAGTTAAATGAGAGTTAAAGCATCTCCTGGAAGGAAATTGAAGCATTACTATGCATCAACTTATTCAACGAACAGTTTATAAATGTATTGCAATAACAACTGAAGTAATTTAAGTGAACTGTTATTTCTCTACAGCTAAAATCAGGCTGAATCATCTATGTGAACAACAGATCGTCATATAAATTTGAGAAATGACTATAAACCAATTAAAGGTCTCTCCATCATCATGAGTGTGTTGACTTCTTCAACGTTACCTAAACAAGAGCATTCTATGGAACAACTTCAACATTAAATAATTATTCTACTTATTTAATACAAAAACTTGATAAAAAGAACTAGTCCCATTAGCAAGACAGATTACTATATGACTACGTGTGATAGATATCACCAGTGTCAGACACAATTATCCTGGAGTATAGCAAAACATACACTCAATATTTCTGATTTGATTATTTTGTCAACATCTTTATTTCTTTTGTAAGAAAAATCAGGAGAAATGTCAAGCTACCTACCCATCGTGATGATGATGGTGGTGGTGATGATGGTGGTGATGCTGGGGGCCAATGAACTGTCGACAGTTAAATAATTCATTTCCAATCGTTTCCCCAAGGAAGTCTCCTGTATGAGTTATACAAGAATCTTGAGACCCTTGCGAAATGCGAGCAGTGCTCATTTCCCCTGCCATGCCATGGTCTGCATCCTCAGCATGGGAACAGGCATCCAGTATTCTAATTCGATTATCCACGGGCGTTACAGAGTCAGTATTAAAAACATGGTCCTTTCCTGTCCCGTTATTTGTACTGCTCCTCTCCGACGCCCCTTGTGAATCTCCCACACAAATGTCTGTTTGTGATTCCAGTTTCCTGCTTCGTATATCTGTGCTCCTACTGTTTTTCTGGGGACTATGATTCCTATCTTCTTCCTCTTCATCCTCCTCCTCTTTGAGAGCTTCAATATCTGCAGTGTCTTCAGACTGCACTTCGCTGCCAGGACTTCCAGCAGACTGGCTTGCATGACTGGAGTTGGCCTCGTTACTGGATCCATCACTGTGGCCACTGCTACTACCAGGACCACTGCTGCCATCCTCACCACTGTTTGCTGTCTCATCAGAACTTCCTTGCATGGACTCCTGCATTATTATTTTTTTCACGTTTATGGAAAAACAGAACACCATTGAAAATACAAAATCAACATAATTATCAACCAAACATTATTCTTCCTTTACAAGGACACGTGTCAGACCTAAAGTTTGCTTTCATTTTTTTCAGTTTCTTGTTTGTTTTCAGTTCCATTGCTAATGACAAAATACTCTGTGCAAAACCCAGATCTAAGAACTTAAGTTTTTAGGATGGAATTCAAAATAGGCTATGCTCTTAGCATAAAATCATAAAATCACCAAGGCTGTAAAAGACCCTCAAGGTCATCAAGTCCAACCATTTACTCTCTTACTACTCTTAGTTCTCACTAAGCCATGTCCCTCAACACAGCATCTAAACATGTCTTGAATACCTGCAGGGCCACTGACTCCACCACCTCCCTGGGCAGCCCATTCCAGCACCTGACCAATTTTTTGGAGAAATATTTCATAACGTCCAACCTGAAACTCTCCTGGTACAACTTGAGCCCATTCCCTCTAGTCCTAACACTAAGTTACACAAGAGAAGAGGCCAACCCCCAGCTCACTACAACCTGTGGCACACAAACAATATCCCAACACGAGAAGATTAATTTTAATAGAATACAATTTAAACACAGGAATTCTCCTCTATACTTTTTTATAGTGCACTCATTCACAGGCAAGGTGTAATCCAGACTAGGCAGAACAGAAGATTTTAGCAATCCATTGTTTACTGCAGCTACATACACACACTACGAATTTGCTCAGCTTTTGAAAAAAAATACAAAAAAAAGATACTCCCATAGCCAGTGCCATGCAATTCAGCAACAAAATTCACAGACTAACATGCTTACCTCTGTATCTGAAAGTCTCTGTTGTACGTGTTTAGTTCTGTTAATAAGCTGCTCCTCCATTTCAATATCACTGCCACCACTCTGATGGGTGTCGCTGTTGTCACTACTCTGAGGGCTAGCTGCTGGTGACCCTAGTTCAAAATCACGTTTCCCAGTTAATTTGCACTATGTATTAATAGGAATGCATGTATTCATAAATCTGCCCCATACGCTGAAATGAAAAACAGTCTAACCACAAATATTTGTATAAGGAAGACACCTTAAGCATCCCAAATACCTCAACACTAACAATTCTTCTTAGAACACTTTGCATTTTATGACAAAATTTGTATTCTGATATTTGTATTCTTCATCCCAGTACATAAAACAGATACATCAATTGGCAAGATTCTACACTGAATACTATTTTCACTTAATTTTCATAAAAGCATACTTTCAAACTTGTACTAGCTTTACTTCTACCCAAATTCTATAGCTCTATAAAAACACAGCATCAAATGTACAAGATCACGATGTCGTGCTATATCTATACTTACATGGTGAAGGGGCTGCTCTTCTGAGATCCTCTTCTTCTGAAGGAAAAAAGCAGAAGGGAAAATAACTAACTAAAACTCTTTTTGCCAGCTGTGCATCATTCATAAATATCATCAGTAAGGAAAGTTAGTTAACTACAGTATAATGCTTTGGAAGCACTTATAATGACTGCAGGGAAACACACACTTAAATAGAAAAAAACAAAAACAAAAAACACAAATAGCAAGTAATATCAGAAACAAGTTAGAAATCAGACAAACTTTGGTAAGATGTGTTGTAGCTATAATATTATAGCTGTTCACCAGAACAGAAATATTTAACTGGTAATTCAGACTATTCTTCGAATTAAAATCAAAACAAAAGAAAAATACATGCTAAGTTAGATATATAGAGTGGATTTTGCTCATAGTCCTGGTATGATGCTACATTTTGGCTTTGGGAGATAAATACTGTTGATAACACACACATATTTTAGTTGTTGCTGAGCAGTGTCATACAGAGAGAGCCAAGGACGTTTCAGTTCTCATATTATCCTGCAAGGAAGGGTGCTAGAGAAGGCCAAGCTGTTGTGAGAGGACCAAACGGGGACAGCTGATCTAGAGAGTCAAAGAGATATTCCACACAATATTGACAACATATGGAAAAAACAATAAAACAGAGTGGAGCTGACTGGAGAAGGCAGCCTCTGCTCAGGAACTGGCTGAGCATCAGTCGGTGGTGAGCAATTATGTTATGCACTGCTTGATTTGTGTATATATATATAATTACAATGATTTCTCTCTTCCTTTTGTATTAGGAAATACTTTTTGTCTCAACTCATGAATTCTACTTCTTCTCTCCACCTCTCTGTACCACTGTCCCAGGCTGGAGGATTGAGCAACAGCTCCATGGCACTTATCTGCTTGCTGTGTTAAACTATAACATGCTCTCATCATTATTCTGCTTTATTTTATCTTCTGCTTGAAAAAAATATGCCAGCAGGACTTTTTTTTTCTTTTTTAAATACTTTGAGTAAAAAGGAGACTACATTAATTAAAACTATACCTACCATATTGAATGGGATAATACATACCTTTTTTGTTTCCTATAGGTAGATTAGTACTGAGTAAAGATGCAAAAGAGCTTTGTTTTGATAGCTGAGCTTTAGCTGCTAGTGCATTGTTCCACAGTGCTTTTATAAGCATTGATGCCAAATACAACGTCTACAAAGAAAATCAGGTAACAGTGCCATGAAGAAACATCAGGTTTTGTATGCAAAGATAATCTTTTAGTGTGCTAAGGCTACAAAATAAATGCACCAAAACAGAGAAAATGAAATATAGTATGGACTATTTTTTAACTTCATGGATAGCCTATTATGTATCTTTAATATTTTTATATTATATAATACTATTTATGATTATGCAAATGGTAAAAGCCTCTGAAAAAGCAAATTCCAAAGCTAGAAAAGCATACTTGAAGAAACGTGGTAATTTTACTCATGTACATTCCTCGTTTAGCATTAGGGAATATTACTTGCATGCATTCCTTTAGAAAGATAAACTCATAACACCAAATTGAAATATGCACATAAATTTGTTGTTACAGTGATTTTGTTCATCTTTACCTGTTCAGTGTGAGCACTTGGATGAAGAGTCGAGACTAGGTTAAGAAGATGCCTAAGTGGGACAGGGTCCAAGTTTTTGATCAAAGAAGGAAACAAATCATGTATGTAACGACTGCAATGCTTTAGCTACAATGTACAAAGAAAGAATATGACAAGTTTCACTGAAAAAATATGAATAACATTGAAAGGATTAAACATCTTCTTAGAATAAATTCTTAAAAAACATTTTTCCAATAGCTCTAAACATCAAAGCTGCAATTTTGACTGAATTTTTGCATGCAAAGTTTAGTGATACCGAGTGAAAAACCACCATCTATCTCCTTCAGTTTTAAGTTCCAGTAGGAGCTCTGGGCAAACGAAAAAGTTATGTTTGCACTTTAATTTAAAATAAACATATGAAATATTAGGGTATATGTTACATCTTGAGTAGAACAGTATTTACAAGGATTAACTGACTAGCAAGTGGTAAATACAAATGAAGAAATTAACCAATTAATATAAGACAGAGAGAACCATCCTGTTTAGGACTTCTATTTGTCTCTGATAACAGAGGTCAAAAAATACAACAGCTAACCATGCTATTTAAGTATAAAAGTGACAGTACACCCAAGTATTTCCTTGGTTAAACACTGCTCAAAGTCAAAGAGTTTCATTATGTTCATAAGGATGTTGTTAACTCAAACAACAAAATAATGTCAGAAGATACTCTTAGAAAAAGAAACAAAAGACAATGATATCGTTGGGTATCACATAAATACCACAAAAGGGTGATTTTTCTCCTTATTTCTTCATTTTATTTTCTTTCCTGAAATATCAACTATCCATGTAAGGAGTTCATGGGGTACAGGGCCTATCCTCTACTTACTGAAACTAGAATGAAATTATGTGGGATCTATACAAAGCTGCATTTAAATATAATGCATATCAGAGAAGTTCTTAGATAATCTGCTTTAATTCAGAGATTTTTTTGTCAAAAAAAGTAGTTGAAAAACTGAAAAATAAATAGTCGAGGTCTTGGACTAGATGACCTTTAAAGGGGCCTTCCAACCCTAAGATTTCCATGACTCTTTTAGTCTACAAGTGTCACCTTTTCAGATGTGAGAGGTTTAAACCTTTTACATGAAGTAATCTGGGCATAACTTAATTCCAATATGGAACATATTTTGAAAATATCAGTACATGAAAACGGTCATGCAAACTTTAAAAAAAATCATAGGATAATTGTATTTTTAAAACAGCTAAGAGAAAAATCTAGAGTGCCATATGCGTGAGAAAAGCTCTTAAGTATACATAAGTGCTCTGAAAGTAATGCCTCCTATTTATTTCCACAGAAACAACGACAGATACAAAGAGAATAATAACACTATTTGACAGAGCAAATTCTCACCTGCAGAACACTCTTCAACATAATCACCACCATTAGCTGTGCATTTTCGCCAGCAGTGAACAAGAGCCTGCATGTCATGCTTGTAATAATTTACACTGCTGTCCAAAACATGGATTGCCTTTCCCATCGTTGCTGCCCCTGCAGAACCTCACCACCCCGTGGCTCACAGTGCTAGCATGCACTGTTTGGTCTCTATTAAACCTTCAGTCAAATTGTCAGTGAAAGTAAATGGATGTCATTTTTTAGGCATGGAGGAATTCAGTGACACACCTTTGCTTCACACACACTTCCACGTCAGGTGCCATTTTGTCAGACTACCCCCTGCTGCCATCTGTCACACAGCAATGAAATGTAATGGAATACTGTCAAGGAGGTACAGCCTCTCTGCTATACCATCAACATCTTTCTCTGACATCGTAAGCCAACATCATAAAATAGGAGGCATTATTGAAATAATTATTAACCTGATACAATTAATTGTTGGAGCCTGGTAGAGCATGCTATTATAATAAGCATAATATTTCAGCTTTCATAAAGACAATGCACTACTAAGTTTACAGAATGCTTACAGCAGTAACTGAATGAAACTAAATAGACAGTAATACTACTGGAACTCAGGAAAAAGAATTGCAACTTCCAACTGTAACTTGCATAAAATTAAGTTTTATATATATGTTCTGTCCATCATTTTGCATGTCTGTTTGTTTGTTTGTTTCTGGAAAATAAACTGAAAAATTCAGTTTTCTTTCTTTTTATGTGTGGACAAGTTTTTGTGTTTTGTTTTTGCTTTTAATATAAAATAAAGGTAGAGTGAAACCATGGGAAAAGTTCCCATAGTAGGAACTTATAGTAGTGTCTCATAGTAGTGTCTGGTAACTGTATTCAAATCTCCTAAGGAAAAAGAAACCTCTGTAATTTAAATGATGTAGCATAACACATTCAAATTAGTAAAATAATATATTTTTCTGAGGACTATTTCTATTTCTATTTTCCAGGACTACCAAGCAAAAAATAGGCTGTAGACCTTAACACCAGCACTGAAGTACATCTGTAAAATTCACTGCTGCAATTTTCACTATCTGATTCTCACCAAGTACTGAAGTGGAAGTTATATAAAGAAAGAGCAATGCAACTTACCACAACAATAAAGGTAGTACATCTACCTTACAATCTCTGTCCCTATTCCTGGTGAAAACTCTTGGACTTCCAACACACAACTTTGTTTTTATTGTTCATAAAAAATAGCTTAGAAAAATTTTAGCATCCAATGAAAAAAACTGTGAAAGTTTCCTAACTTAAAATGTGGGGAGCTAACCATCACAATAAAAAAGAAAAACTCAAGTAACTCAGCTTCACAAATGTAAAATAAAATTAACTTGCCAATTTTCCAGTTTTTGTATCACTCCTGCAATTATTAAATAAAATTACATATACCTGTGCTGCAGCCCAAATACAGTCTATATGCTGAGTACTAAGTCTCCCTTCAGCTGCAAGAAAATTCAGAATCACTTGGCACTGTTTGATGATCTGCAAAGTGAAAACATATTGAGGAAAGGTTTACTAAAACAGGAAGTTACTCCTTGATGTTTACACTGTAAAATAATAGACAGAATTTTATACAAACCTCAATGTGTATGTTTGGTCCAAAAATGTGTTCAACTACATTGTTGCTGATAAGCCAGTCTGCAAGCTCTTTTGCAATTGACCTAATAATTAAGAAAAAAAAGGGGGGGGGGGGGATATACATAAAATTAACTTATATAATAAATATAATAAATATCCAGTACTCTTCCCTAGCACACCATTTGTTTTAAATTAACATCTGTAATTGTGGTAAGCTTAAAAAAAATGTTTTGGAACACAGTACATATTCATTCACTGCTCTCCTTTTCTTCAGCAGGAAAACTAATGCCAAACATCAGCATATCCCATTTATCCCTTTACATTGTCAGCAAACAAGTAAAAAAACATTATTCCCATTTTTTTTAATGCTTAATGTTAAAAAAGGCCACCCAATTCAGACACCATACAGGAAGTTTTGGTTTAAAAAACCCTGCTACTTCATCTGAGTTTATTGTGAAATTCCAAAACAACTACAGAGTTTGCAAATGCAGCTAAAGGTAGGAGTGATGGAAATGACTGTTATAAGAAAAGCACTTAAACATTTTTCAGATTCTGCAGAGTAAACAGCAATTCACATCGTTTCAAAAACCTATGTATTACATGGTCAGATACAGATAGCACACAGACTTTTAAAATCTTCGTTCTGTGTCATCCACAGCAATGGGAAACTTTACTTATTGACAATCCATAACGAAACATTCAAAACAGAACAAGACAGGGAAACTGCATTTTCCAAAATAAGTTATAAATAGAACTTCCAAAACTAACTGCCCAGTCTGGAAACTAGTGTAGGAGGCTCCTTTCATTCCTTCCTTTCAAGCAAGTGTTTTTCCAGATTTTGGCACTGGAAAGCAATTAGAGCACATTTCAGTACTTAAAGCACAGTTTAAATGGCCCTGAAATATAAGTGCTTGGCTACCCATAGATGAGAGAAGGGGAATGAAGGGGTGTCTTCGACGACTACAGGAGTCATTATTTTTTATGACTGCTACCTGTGCTGCAAATATAGCCACTATTATCGTGGATGACAAAGACTGTCAGTCTTGGAACTATAAGAAAATGGGTTTCTTCAGGTAAAAAAAAGGCTAAAAAAAAGAAGTTATGAAGTAACTCATTTGCTAGATCTGACAATTCACCAACACTATCATTTATGACTTGTTAATAAACCATGGTAAAGTCAGTATGAATATCTGCTTAGAAAAGTGCACAAACAAGGTACACTGGGTCTGTGTTGCTTCTACTTAACTTCCTACTGCCTCATTTAATAAATAAATGAATGAATAAAATTAACCCTACTCATAAAACTTCAAAGACACACACCCCACACCAAACTTCAGAGTGTGCATTTTACATATTCATTCAGAATTTGGATTTTCAATAAAATCTGAAAAAAACATTTTTGTGTGGGTGATGTGATCTTGCAGATTTTACAGCTGAAGCTGTTATTCAATTTGAATATATCTACTACTATCTCTCAAAGACTGAAATGGCTCTAAACAATGCTCCTATCCATCTGTCTCCGTGTCAACAAGCAGAAGAGACTACAGTGGTATTGTTCATTCAGCTCAAGAGCTTGTAGCCCAGTGACTTTTCATGTTGTTAGGCCACTAGCCTTGGCATCAGCTGCAAGACTAGAGTAACAGAAAACAGGGTGCCCACAGATTGACTTGTGAGATATGAGCAATCAGTTTAGTTTCTTACGTGAGAAGAATGGTCTTTACTCTTGTTTCACATGCAAACTGCATGGTAGCAAAATAGATGGATTTGTTACTGATGAAGAGAAAACCAATACAAGGACTATGCTGCCTTCTGGGAAGTAATAAGGAGCTGTTAGGAATTCAAAATCATAAACTACCTTTTCTCTTACACTACAATTTCCCGGCTTTTTGCTCCTGAAAAGCTGAACACAGCTTGCAAAAACACCTTTACACCTGTTTGCTTCCAGCTCCTACTGCTCTGTACTGCTTTTTCCCCTCCTGTGGCAGAAAGGATCCTGCTACATGTCCAACATACAGCCAAAAAGCATCCGTTTTCATTCTGCCCATATAAGAAGTAGTCAGACCTGGTCACATGACTCAACATACACCCCCTGGATGTAGTAGACCTGAATGCATAGCATTTTGAGAAATAAGCTATTAGCTGCATAAAGAATGGTGGTCTTTAGCATACTAAGAAATATATTCACAAAGAAGGTTCAGTGATTCACAAAATAAGCTAATTTCAGTGTAAATGTAGTGTGTCTGATTTATTTCCTGAACACTTGAATTTCACAAAAGATTCTTCCGCCTAGCAGATTTCCTTGAATATGTTTCTTCCCTTGAAAACAGACTCAACACCTTAACCCACAAGCAATTTCAGAACCTCACACAAAGTAAAGCAAAGCAACCTAGAACAACTTCTTACAACAAAACTTAATAGTAAAATCTTCACTATTTTTCAACATGGTTTCATTTCGATTTACAGCTATGCTAAAATTCCTGTAATACAGTCTTCATGTATTCTTCAAAAGAAAGAAGTACTTTTTCATAGAGTGATTTGCAAATTATTACATGACTACTATGATGTGATATTACTACATTACAGATAATCTAGCAGGAGCTCAATTTTCAGTAAAAATATGCTCAATGTTATTGAAAATGTTATATATATATATTTTTTTTTCTTTTCATACTAAAGGAAACAGTGAAAGACATGCATTATGATCAGGGTATAGGTTTGCTCTTCCCTCTAATATGAAAGCAGTTGTACATAGAACTGCTCTATGAAGAACATATTCAAGCCCTTGACACTTCAGGAGTGAGAATGCTCATCTCTGTAATAACACGTATCAGCTATATGTTGTGGATTTAGTAACTGGAACAGCAAAAGGAAAAGGTGCAAGTAGAAAAGGAAGTGAAGGGAGCAAACATGCTAGTTTAATTGTCTCAACCTTTCTCCTGCTGGAAATCTACACAAAATATTAGGCTAGACAACCTCCAGGCTTCATTAATTTCTCCCTAGACTTTTAATAGAATTCACAATCAATCCAAGTCTTCTTAAAACAGATATTTTAGATCCAAGAAATTAAACTCAAGCAGTTTTAAGATTATTTGTCTAGGTATTTCATAAGACTTTGGAGAAAAGAGCATTAGCATCAGTTTCTGATAAAATCTGTTGTTTCTGAACAATATTTACAGAAGGTGAATATTAATATTGAAATTCCATTCATTATTGTAAATAAATCCAGAAGGAAACTACAGTGTACACATTTCCTGGTAGCTCTTAAAGAATGCCTCCCTAAAGGAAGACCATGTTAAAATCCTTGAAATATTTTAAGCTAGGTCTGAGGTGCAGTACTTGATAACCACAGGATCATCTATGTTCAGGAACCAAGTCCACAGCAAAGTCACCCTCCCAGAACAAAATCGTATTTACCCAACGAGTCAATTTCCATCACAATCCACAATCCTCCTGTGCTGCAGCTTCTGGCCATTCCCCCTTGTCCTGTCTCCACACGCTGCTGAAAAGAGTCTGGCTTCACCACTGTGTCCCCCACACCTCAGATATTTATACACCTGGATCAGGTCCCCTCTCAGTCTTCTTTTCTCAAGGCTGAACAGACCCAGTTCACTTATCCTTTCTTCACAGGGGAGATCCTCCAGGCCCTTCATCATCTTTGTGGCTCTTCACTGGACTCTTTCCATGAGATCCCTGTCTTTTTTATACTAGGAAGCCCAGAACTGGTCACAGTACTCCAGATGAGGCCTCACCAGGGCAGAGTAGAGGGGGAGGATCACCTCCCTTGACCTGCTGGCCACCCTCTTTTTAATGCATCCCAGAATGCCATTGGCCCTTGGCCACGAGAGCACACTGCTGGCTCATGGTCAATCTGTTGTCCACCAGGACACCCAGGACACCAATGTATGCCACTACAAAGAAGCGTTACAGACCTGAGTAACTACGCTATTCTATTTTTTGGAGAAAATCTGAGAAGATCCATGTAAATGTGGAAATAGAGAAGAGGGAGAAGTGGCATTTAAAATCATGTTGCCATAAACTCAGTTGGTGAGCCAAGCCAAAACACAAGAAAGCAACTCAACACAAAGTCAGAAAACAGTAGCAAAGGGAAAAACCAACACAGAACTTTCAGTTTAACATCTCTTTAAGAAAAGAGAAGGAAGAGCAAGAAGAAACAATTTAGATCTTTACACTGACAGGTGATGAGAATTTGTAGAGAGGGCAATCCAGTTCTAAAATGAGGAGGGAGGTGATCTTAGCATCAACCTCAATCCCAAAACTGAAATTCTTTGCCTACAAGTGAAAATCAAAACAAAATATCTATACTGCTATTTTCACAAACCAACAGTCTCCTCATTAAGGAAAAAAAAGAATACTTTTTCCTCTTATAGTCCAAATAGCACCAAAAATCATTCCCTCCATGAAGGAAATGACCATTTTTCAGAAAGTGACATCAGACAGATAGTTTCAGAAATCACTATTCAAAGATAGAAAGACTCTTCTGTTCAATCTCCTTATTTTCCCTCTGGTAAACTTCATACTCCTTGGTACCTCAGACAGTGCTCTGATGCCAAAAATCAGATTCTGTCTTCACAGCCAGGAACAGCTAAATTAAAGGTATCTTTCTGATGGATGACATTGAGTCAGCAAGACAGTATCAGTCAACACAAACCCTCAACCCTGAGGAAGACAGTCAAGTAAACTAAATGTAAAAAGACATACAAATATCTACAGCTAGAGAACAGATTTCCCTTAATTTTCTGCTTTCCTTTCAGTGAAAGTTGTGAAATCTAATGTTTTCCCTAGGTAGAAAATGCTTTAGATTGTCTTACAGAAAAATCTGCAATCCCTGTAGATAAAAGTGGGAAGCTACTGTTGCAAAATATTTGCAAAAAATTCTGAGACTTCTATGCAAAAAAAAAAGAGCTAGAACTACCTTGTAGCTCTTAAAAAAATAAAAATACAAAAAGATACCTCCCACAAACCCACCTTATCAAGATACAGAAGCAGAAATTCCAAAGGGTGACAGTTGCAAATGCATCTGGAAAAGTCAAAACACATAATGGGGATGACCATACATAACAGTGAACATCTTTCCTTGATAAATCTGCAGAGGCTACAAAGGTACAAAATAAATCAGACTTCTCCTCTGACTAAGGGAAAAAAAAAAAAGGATTGAAATGCTTTTTGGTTTTTTTTTTTGCTGCTTAATTCAACCACTGACAATTCCATAAGCACTTAATGATCCAAAAATTTCTCATGTAGAGAGTCTAGAGAGAGAAAAGTTTTGTACTGAATGAACTGCAGAAGAAAGACATTTTCCCCATCCTTCTGTGATCATTTGGCCTGCTAAACAAGAGAATTGATTCCAAAAGATATGTGAATAAAAGCAGCAACACTTGGCATTGATTTGTACCCAACTTTTCAGATAAAACATCAGAATAACTGGAATTCAAATTAAAAAAAATCACACACTCCAAACAGGGAAAAGAAGATCTGCTAAGGATGGATTCCTTTCAAATGACAGGTTTACAGATGCCCTTGCCAAGAAAGTAATATCCCAAATGAGAACTTGACAATTTCCTTCTTAAGATAACTGAACTTAGCACACCTGCTCTTCTCTAGGGAAATTTAACACCCTCTTTTTCCCTTTTTAGTGTTCCTTAATTTGCCACTACTTGTTAAACATTTCAGTCACAATGTATTTCAAAATATAACTAACCAAGAATCACCTCAGACTCAGATTTTTAGCATGAAGCAAGGAGAAAGAATGGAAAAAACTGCCCCAGAGTAACAATATAACATAAACTGGTGATACAAGATTGAAAACACCCCAGTCAAACAAACCAGCTCACATAAATCTTAAAATCTTTGTACTGCATAACCTAAAAGCCAGGTATACTCCTGCAGTATGTACTTCTACTGATACAGAATGAAAGATTGGAAAAAGCCCACACCTCCCAGGGCAAAATTAACACAGATTTCTTAAAACAATGAAAATACTGAGAAATGTACATGAGTTAAATGAAACTGCATTCAGGTTTCACTAGATCATAGTGAGATATTTACATCACACTTGAAGATAATTCTTTTTTTTTTCCTGGTACTACATCAGTATTGATCAGTACTGTATCAGAATTCGCTTTCAAATAAATGGATATCATGGACTCACATTCACAAATTCATTTAATGATGAATGACTTGGAAAAAAAGGTAGCAGGAATCTATTTGTTTTGTATTCACAAGGTATTTACACATTTTTCTGGAAGTAAAAATGAATGTAACAGATTCTGATTCTTTCTAGAATTTCAACTTGTAACTCCACTTAAAATATTTAAGTTGCTGTTCATGTGAAGTCTACAGCATTGCAGTCTTGACTCCTGACTGCTGCTAACAATAATAAGCAAGGGTTATAGAAAGCCAGCTAACCACCTAGAAGAAATGCAAGCCAACTGCTGCTGTCACACTCATCATTAACAAGGAAAAGATACTGGAGAATGTATGTTACCTAGTGAAACAAGATAAACTGATAAACATTGATGGTTGGACTAGATGATCTTGTAGGTCCTTTCCAACCTTATGAACCTATGAACCTATAAACACATGGATACAACCCCTAAGGTAGAGTACATATCACAAGTCATATCCTAAGTTTCACATCATTTGTCTAGAAATTTAAAAGAATTGTTATCTCAGCTACCTAAAGACATAACTTTGTCTGAATTATAAACAGTTCTAACATTAAGTTTCAAGCTGACCAAAAATAATGCATTTCCTTAATGGAATACAATCCCATGTATGTAACTTCACAGACATTTATAGGAGTCATGTTTAAAACTGTTAAGCTCACTGATTAAGATGAAAAAAAAAATAAAGTACTAAAATCACTATCTCACAAACTCTGTGGAAAACTGACAAGAATAGATGCCAGTGAAGTCTCAGTTAACTAGAGTATTAGAAACAATGAGATGACAGCAAAAATATTACTTGGATGTGAGTTTGCTAGTTCATATTCATACTTCATACCTTTTACAGGTATTTATTATTATTTTATAATCTACATTTTCCTAAAGGTTACTTTATCTCCTTCAAAAAAACAATAAAAAAATCCACAAACATTTAGTAATACTTACGAAATTACCATTTAAAAACATTTATTACACCCCTGATAAGAATATTTCTCATAAACACCTCAGATTATCACTATTTCCCAATGTTTTAAATCAGTAACAATACATAACTGCAATGATACAGCACACTTCAAGTATTCATAATAATGTTCCTACTTACGTTTCTGTGTCTGAAACTAATGACTCATTATTACAGACATCATTGAAGGTATGAAGTTGATTCTATAGTTAGAAAAAGGAAGAAGAAAATAAAAGGTTACCTAAATATGTATGAGGTAGTTCTGTTATATTTATAAATAATATTAGAGACAGAAAACACATTTCTGCAGTCCTCTCAGTGCTCCTAAGAAAACCCCTTTGACAAAAATGTAAACACCATGCATTATAGCAGTCAAGTGGGATTGTTTTTTATTTATTTGCTTTTTAAAAAATCAACAATTTCTAACAACCAATTAAATGGTGTTAGAAAACTGTCCTGGACAGAAATCAAATCAAGGAATCTAGTAGTAAGTAACTTTGCATAGCTCTTCATGAATAATGAAATACACACTCTTAACTTAGGCTTTAGGATGAGTTCTGTGTTATTATAGAACTTACTGCAACAGTAAAGATTTCAATATTGGTAATGTGACAAAAGAAAAAAAGTCTACAAAGTCAGAGAGTTAAAATTACAGTGTTCATAAAAATAACAGGTTGTTTTTTTTTCCAAGATGCCCCAAAGAAAAGAAAAACCCGTTAATGAATCACATCTGTCATGTTTTCTCTCATGTTTATAAAAGACCTCAGCAAATATGTCCGTGAACCACAACTTTTTCTGATTGATTGTTAATCTTAATTTTGTTCAGGTAGTCAACTTTCACTGTTAACATTCTATAAAGCTGAGAATTGTGAAAAGCTATAGTTGATAGTGGGTATTATGTAGTTTGTTGTTACATTCATTGCAATGCCTTAATCTGTTTACAGGAATGCAGTTTTATTTATTACAAAAGTGTACTAACTCATGCTCTGGAACTACAAATAAATTAAATTAATTATTAGAATCGCCTCATCTCATTGCCAAGTTATTTCAGCCTTCTACTGTTAACTAAAAGACATGGAAATAATTTGGTCAGAATAGCTTGTGGAGATTGCATTATTATCATTTATAAAAAGACAAAGCTGTCTTTAGAAGCACAAGCCCACTACACCACCATCTAAAACACGGCTGAATACAGCATGAGAAAAGTGAACCATTTCATCACCTCTGGGTTACAATGGAGGAGGGTGACAGAGTAAACCTGCAGAACTGGAATTTTAAAATTAAAACTACACGCAGATTTCACAAGCATGTTTTGCTGAAACTACAGACTGCAAACTCCAGGACTGTCAATTAGACTAAACAAATTTTCTATGAAGCCTTAAACATTTGGAATTTCTCTAGTATTTACAAAGGCTTTCCATAAGAAATACTTCTGGAGATGTCTTCTCAAAGATAATTACATAATAATATACTTGATAATTACATAATAATACATACTTGACATTACTGGGTGAAACCATACTGATTTTCATCTATGTCTATAAGCTAAGGACTTCTATTAAAAAAATACTAATTCCAAGTGACAAAAAAATAAATAAATTTCTACAGAACTTCCTCTTTCCCTCATCTTCAATTTTCCAGAAACACAGGTGGCTCTGTTTCCCATTATTCACATCAATATGGTATTTTAAACATTTTGAAATATAATGATTATTTGTTGTCATAAAAAAATAGGCACTGCAATGGAATTTTTGAAATTCAAATCAGAATTGTTGCTTAATTTCATCAAATGGCTTACTTTTTTCTCCCTCAAACAACTCAAGTTCATGTGCTGTGTAATTCTGGTGACAATTAATCTCCTTTAGACAGTACACAAATATTTATGCCTAATCCCCAAAAAAATTTAAGAGGGAAAAAAATGTTTTTTAAGAAACAAAATTGAACGTGAGTAAAAATTAATGAGCCATGAAAGCTAGATTAACAGGTGAGTTATTATTTTCAAATGAAACACAGTTAGGAGTGGAAAAATAGAGGAACAGAACTTAACGAACAAGTTGCTATGGCTGATTAGAATTGGGTCAAATAAAGTGCAAGGTCACTGGAATTTCTGAATACTAAAGTTCCATCTGAAAATGCAAAGTTACCAGAAAGTGAAGGAGTGTCAAAGTATAAATAGTACTGATTTTAAATCTATGGTCACACAGTGACACAAATTTCCTAAAAGGATCCATATCCAAAAGAATTTGTCCAAAGGTGATCTTCTTTATATCTGCAGGTTCATATGATTTCAACAACTAAAGTCTTAGATTTCTGATGTGTGCAATACAAAGTACATATGGGAAAGCAATGCACCGCCTTCTACTCACTCACTTGGTAAAATTTTTTCACTTTATCTTATGTTACCGTTAATTTTTCTCATTTTATGTTATATTATCATTACATGTCAAAGAAAAAACATTTTTCCATTTTCTATGATACGTGAAAGAGTCTAAGAAACTGAACAGACCTCTGACCAGACACACAATCCATCTACTAAAGATATCTTACTTATTGAGTAGAACAGAAGGAAAGCAAAGAAACTAAGAAGAGAAAGCAATCACCCTAGCAACTTGTGTGTCAAGACCCAGTCAACAAAGCAAATTTCTCTTCCCATGTAGGAACCGAATGTGGGAAGAAATGAACACATACTGTCCAAATTTTGTGCTTTTTTTTTTTCAGGGAAAATCCTGCTACATTTCTATTTTCACTAAAAACTTGGAAAAAAAAATCCCAGATCACTTACAAACATTTATTTTCACATATTTAAGTCAATTTCTAAGTAACTAGAAGAACCTGGCATGTACTCTGTGAGTCTCAAGAGTTTCCATGGAACTGAAAGGTTTAATGTTAGGACTGGTTATGTTAGACCAAACAGATCAAGACCAAAACTTCAGGTTTAGACAAACAAAAGCTGAAGAACTGAAAATATTTTGCAGTTTTCTTTATTCTTAACTCTTGGATACTAAATGGACGACTGAAATTGCATTGGTTGGGCAGTATAATTCAGTGAAATTACTTCAACAAATTCTAGCCATTAAAATCATGAACAGAAGTAAAAGAAGCTTCAGAAAAGTAGTCATGAGAGTATATCACTAAAAGAGAAGATTGTGTGAAAATACTAATGGACCCACATGATATTTTTGCAAACAGACCCACGTTTGCAAAGAGGACAAAAAATTTCAAGAGGCAGTCAAAATTTCTGTATATTCTGGCTCAATCTTTATATTCCAAGTTACAGAGATACATCAATTAAAACTGCTTCTGGCAAAGCATAATAAACTAAATAAAATAAAACTCAAAAGTCAATAAAATGATTAATGCTTCCAAAGATTCCTCCACGATCTTTAAAAATAGAAGCAAAAAAGAACATTTCCCATGATTTGAAGGTGCATAAGGAATTGTCTCAAGAGTTCCAAGTAGTTTAATAGACTATTTATTAAAAAAAAGACTCAATATACCTTATTAACAAATAATATTCAGAAATTGTTGTTTTTTCACATGCTGAAACCTATTTGCTTTACTCTAAAAATACTGCAGAATGTTGCTTTTGGTAATATCTGTTATTTAAAATCTCCCTTTTATAGTCACAACCATTTACTATAACAAGTTAAAGCATAACTATTTAAAGGGACAGCATTTCACACTCCCCCAAAAGAAAAAAATGCATGAAAAATAAACTCATGTCTCCATTTTCATAAGAACATGCAAAAAGTAGCTGAAGTTTGAGCTTTATAAGCACTTGAAATTTACTTTTAAACTAGTGATACTAGAAATTACGTTTTCCAAATCAGTACAGTATAAAATAAAATTATGAAGTGTGGCAGAGGGAAATTCCTTCCACATCCAAGCAATGGCCTTGTTTTTAAATATATCTACGAGGTATATTAAGAGATCCTTAACTCCACAGTTAAACAAGTATTAAACTTTAAAAAGTTATTAAAGCACGTGGCAATGAAAAATACAAACAAAAACATAGGTGGCATTTCCAGCCTAAGACTTCATCAACCCTCCAAAGTTTTCTCATAATCAAAAAAACCCTGAAAATTCACTTTACACTAACGAGGACAGAAAATCAGAACTCAAACATTGAGCATACTATACATAGCATTTATGTGTAGTCATAAATGACCTATGCATATAAACTACATATACAGTAACAAATACACACTGTCACTATTTCTTCCTAAAGTTAAATTTCTCAGTAGCTTGCTTTAGCACCTCTGCTGGGTTAACTGTCTTATGTTTTTAATTATATAATAAATGAAAAACTGAATGACACTGGATTTCGTACAAAAAGTGCAGATACTCTTAAAACAGCATTTAATACTGAGTGGGTCTAATTTACAATTTTTTTTTTTTTTTGTAGAAGGTCACGTGTCAATGGAAATTAATTATTGGCATTTTGTAACAGAAATGAATATATTCTAATGGGAAGTACAGGTTACTTTAAATTGTCAGTCAATAATGTAATAATTCTTTGTAATAAATACAGTGAAAATCAAAATGAAATTTAAATAAATCTGTCTTGTATTTACTGACACTCACTGATGAAGGGAATCATTGACTTATACTTTGTAATCCATTGGAGCAGAGGTTAAGTGTGTCCAGAAAAGACTGCAAAACCTAACAAGAACGTTTAATATTTCTTGTATAAGTTGTTTCAATTCACCATTTTGTGTACTAAGGCAAACAGACAATAAGCCTTATAAATCTTAAATGTAAGATTGTCAAACAAAACAGGAAACTGAGAAGACTCAGATTAATGAAGTTCACTTCTGTACAGCTGTCCCAGCATGACCTGAATGCATATGTTGGAAACAATGACTGACCAAGGATGCACAGTGTACATTGACTGCTAACATGTAGAGCACATCCATGGGAAAAAAAAAAGTGAGGGTATTTGCTGTACTTATTACCTATTCCATTTAATTTTCTGTTAATTGATGCAGAAATGCACTCTCTTAAGAAAGAGGCCATACTAAACTGGAAACAGAGGTACATACAACACAGAGAAGCAGCTAACTCCAGCAATAAAGACACTGTGAAGGTGAAAATGAAAACACATACAGCCATGTATGTGGATTTAATTTCACACAGCCCACACAAAACATTCAAAATACAGTTTTCCTTAGCATGGTAAATTGTTCACAAAATACATTACGGTTCCATATGCTACAGAACATAGCTATGTCATGTCATATCTCTCAGTAAACCATTCAGAGCTGTGGCCAGAACTTCCTAAGACTGCATAGATGAGTATTCTGCTGTTTTCACACATTAAAAAAAATCTTAACAAACAAATCAGAAATTTGTAAAGCAAGAAGACATTTTCTTCTAGAAAGTATCTATATATTATAAAAGTTCTTACTGTTATTTGACTCAGCCCAGCCAATCTCATTGTTAGAGTCGGAGACATAAAGTATTTAAATGCAAGATCAAGACTTTCTTTATCAAAACACAAAGCAGTATCCAGTGGTTCTTTAACTGTGCTCCACATTAAATCTGCCATGTTCCGGGCTGCACTCTGTCGTAACTCCTGGTCTGACAGCTTACATAAATACCTAGAATAAATCAGAAATGGAAGAAAAGAGAGAGTGTGGTTCAAACAAGAACACTTCTGAAACATCATTGTGATTATAGCCATTATGTATTTCCAACAGCCCTAAGAGTACTAAACCTTAAAATACCATTGTCAGTGATCTAGCAAAAGTTGACAACAATGAAAAAAACACTATGGAATTAGATAAAAATATTATAAAAACAATATATAAATACATATCTTAAGCCACTTCAAATTTATTTTCTGAAAGGACAGATCTACACGAAATGACAGAAATCCCACGCAGCTCTTTGGAAACACAGACTGGAAGCTCTCAGCACTGCAACTCCATCCAAACTAGACTTAACTACACAGAAACAAATTAAAAATACATTTGACAGTCTTAAGTCTGGACCCATCCTTGGAGACTTGATAAATCTAAGAGAATACTATAACATGTGAAAGAGATATTAAACTGCACTAGATTTGTACATTACTCCTTTGCACTGCTGTGGTATAAACATTAGTAAATAAAAAAAAAAGAAATGAGACCTCTTTTCACAGCTCTTGTACAGAGGCCTTAAAATAAACACACTTCAGTGATACTTAACAGAAATCACAGAGAAGTAAAAGAAAGACAAGAGAACGACCACTGAGGGTCCTTATAAATTGTGATATTTCACTTCTTACATGGAACAGCTGAAGTCAGATAATGGCATGCAAGTAACACTTCTGTGCTATGATCTCTAAGCAAAAGAAGTGTCAATGTAAAGGCATAACTCACTTGAAACTCCTGAAAGAATTCAGCAGCAAACCAGAGCCAGTAAACTACATCAAATCTACAGATTTGCAAGAGGAATTTCACTTTGATGAAAGAAATTAACTCGTCCATGCTACAAGATGTAATTTTCAACTATCAGCAACCTTGGACCATTTTTTACCACCAAATTTTTATGTGCAAACACTAATCAGCCCTTGTTCACAAAGTTCTTCTACCATAATATGCATTAAGTTATGCTCAACTCTTCAGTCAAAAAATTCAAAAGATCGAAGATCTTGGAAGAAATTATACAGTTTTTTCATTCTACACATAAGTGTCCTTTCACTTACATTCATTCTACATGTAAGTGTCCTTTCCCAGTTTCAGCTGGGCCAAAGTTGCTTTTGACTTCACAGTCCCTGGCATGATACTACATTTTGGCTTCGGGAGACAAAGACTGTGACAGAACACCAATGATTTAGTTGTTTGAGCAGTGCTGTACAGAGAGCAAAAGATCAGTTTAGCTTCTCATATTGTCCTGCCAGTGAGGGGGCTGAGGATGTTGTAGGAGCTGAAAGATCTGGACAGCTGACCTAAACAGGCCAAAGGGACGTGTCACGTCATATTTTATCATGTGAAAAAATGATAAAACTGGCAGTATTTGGCTGGGGTAGCAGCTGCTGCTCAGGGATTCGTTAGGCTCTGGTTGGCAAGTGGTGAGTAACTGTGTTGTGTATCACATCTTTTTAAACATACATAGTTATCATTACTGTTAATTCTCTCTTCCTTCCTTGTCTTATTAAATAGTTCAATCTTGACCCACAAATCCTACTTTTTCCCTGCCCCTGATTCTCTCCCACATCCCATTGGAGAGGACAGTGAGTGAATGACTGTGTGTTGCTGAGCTGCTGCCATGTTAAACTACAACGAACAGATAATGAGTGACTGTGTGTAACAGGCACAAAAGGACATGGTCTTTGTATACAGAAAGAAAGGTGTTATTGTGGCTTTACAAGATTTCACTAGCAGGGCTTTCACTGAAAATCCTCCTTACATTAAAAACCTTTGGTGTAGCAACTATGCTGATCTAGTTAATACAACAGTATTATTTTATTATAGTGCAACAGTATCATTATAAGCATATTTTTATTCAAAAAGTTTACACTACAACAATATTTTCAGGGCTCTTTTAGCTCACTTACTGTATCTAGTCCTTATAAGTTCATAAGTTCATAAGGTTGGATAGGACCTATAAGATCATCTAGTCCTGGTACCTTTCTCTCTGGCACTCTAGGGAGTTACTCCACCAGTCAATCTCCCACTCACAGTCCCTGATGGCCCTCAGTCTCTCAACCTCCTCCTTCAATTCAACCACCATGTTAAGCAGATCTTCCACCTGCTCACACCTTGCACAGGAGAACTGCTTAGCACCCTCATCTAGTAGTAGCAGGCTCTGGCACTCCTTGCAACCAGAGACCTGTGTAGCCACACTTCTAGGCAGACCTTCTGTCTGGGTCGCCACAGCCTTCTTAAGGCAAGCCCTCTGTCTTGTAGAGACCATGGCACAAAAAAATAAAAACAAAGAAATGAAAAAAATTGAAAGTAAATAAATAAATAATAGTTTATAATATATATATATAGATATGAATTGTAATGTGATAATTCACTGCCCTCCCTGAGCCCTTCAGGGATATACCCCTTCAGCCCTATTCAGCTGAGGGGTGTGGGCGAGGGCGCTGAAACCCTGGCAACGCCTATGCCTCGTTAACACCTACCTCGTTAACACCTGTGCCTCGTTAACGCTTCGTTAACCTCTCGCGAGAACAGCCGTTGGGACTGGAACCTCCCGAAAACCCACCCTGTACCTCAATCAGCCTCTGCAGCTCCGGCTGTGACGACTTCAAAGCCGTTGATCACGAGGACTGAGCGGTACTTCCGGGTTCTGATCGGTTTAAATCCCCCGCCGTTGCCCTGGCAACGCCTACGCCGCGTCAGCCTCTGGCGAGAGAGAGCTGCCGGGGGCTGCCGGGACTAGCTGCTCTCACTCGTTCCCGAGAGACTGGAACCTCCCGAAAACCCACCCTGTACCTCAACCAGCCACTGCAGCTCCGGCTGTGCCGACTTCAAAGCAGTTGATCACGAGGACCCTCCTTGCATCAAAGCCTGCCATGTTTCCTGTATTATATCACTGAGACAGCATTTTTAAAATTCCCACTTTTATAATGACTGAAACTACACCGTATGTTCAGTTTCAGAGCGACAGAAATACTCCAACAGTATAATGTATTTTGCTAAGGCCATAGAGAAAGCTACAGAGAAAAGAACACTTTATGCTTGTTGGTCTGCACTTTTTCAGTGCAACAAGGTTATCCTAACAGCTAAGCCCAGTATAAATGTAAAGATCACAGCCACAGTCTGGTAGATATTGGAAGACACCTCTGGTCCAACAACTGCTCAAGAAGGGCCATCCAGAGCATGCTGCAAGGATCACATCCACGTGGCTTTTGAAGGTAACACATTAGTCTTTGTAAATAAAACTGCATCTACATTAGAAAACTTAGTGGCCTTACAACATTGATCTTAAATCAAACATGATCATATTTCCACCACCAGGACTAAAGCTATTCAAAATCAGACCCATAGAATTGCTTAGTGCAGAAGGGACCTTAAAGATTACCTGGTTACAACCCCTAGCCATGCACAGGATTGCCAACCACTAGATGAGGCTGCCCACTGGAGAATAGGTTAAGTCTCATTCTGAAAGTGGAAAGACAGAGTGGCCTAAGCCATTTCTGGTTCTTGCCAGTGGAACTTTCTTTTAAAAAATAATGAAATCTTTAAGATAGCACTGGCAATTAATACAGATCTTTCTTTATTCCTTACACTGACTAGCTGTAAATATGCTGCATTGCCTTGCATAAGAAGAGTGTCACTGGAGCAGGGGAAAAGGTGAAGTCAGCCTAAAACAGACTTTCTCAAAGCAGATGAAAGATTTATCCTATATGTAAATAAAAGATGCACTACTGTGAATTCATTTCTCTCCTTTTTGCACTCGTGGCTTTCTCATTAACACATGGCAGTTAGTTTCAGAACTTTGACTGCATGAAAACCAGTCCCCTTTAATGTAAGTCTGCAACCTAATGACTGTATCAGATAGTTTGGTTTGGGTTTTCTTTTGAAAAGTTAAATAATCACTCCTAATTTATTGCCTTTATGTAATTTATAACAGCCATTTTTGTGGAAAAAAAAAACAAACCAACCAACCAACCACTATCTCTAGAGTGTGCCTCTTAAAGTTTGTGGGGTTTTTTTGAACAAAAAGAAATCTCCTACCTTATCACCCTCCCTGTCATCTCAGTAGATGTTTTTTATCGTGTCATAGGTTTATGATTTTTTTAATCAGTATTCTACATCATAACACAATTAAACATAATTAAAGAGTTAATACTCCAGTTCTGTGGACGGTCAATATTTCCAAGTGCCTGGTTCTCAGAAGAGAAGAGAAGAACTACATATCCCAGAAGACTTTCACTATCCCATTTCCACTTTCTGTTTAGAGGGAAAGATAAATACTGCTCACAAGTCACTAGACCTTCTTTTACTGCTCATCTCTGTGGTGTGTACTCCCTAGCTGTCTCATCTTCAGCACTAGAATAAGGCCTTCAGTTCTGGATATTCTCTCTCTTGCTCTCTCTCTCTCTCACGCATTTATTTATTAGCTTCAATTCCAATTATACTGTATTATATTGTGTTATTTTGCTTTCCAATATCTTATTTAGTAAATTAGCTTTCCTCCTCAGATCGTTGCTGCTGTTTTGTTTCTAGGCCCATCTCAGTGGTTCTCAGGCACTCTAATAAAATTCAAGTTCTTAAGAAAAATATGTTCAAGCAGGAAGAGTAATTTGAACTCTTTCAGCTCAATTCTTTCTCTCTGTATTGCACAGGAGGCACTGTGGATCAACAATTCTGATCACAGCTTCCACTTCCTCTGCATATACCAGGACCAGGCCTGTGACCTGTACCAAGACTGAAAGGCTAGCACTGGAGCAACTGCCATGTGCCATTTTTTCTCAGTGTAATTTAGCACACAATGTCCTACTTCTACCTAACTGGGCCAGAAACACATATTCTTTACGAAAGAAATCACTCGAGATCAATCTTGATGAGGGACAAAGAGAAAGGAAAAGCTGAAAGGGTTAGAACTAAATATGGTATTGACATCTGGTAGGCTATATCAACTGAAAGAAGAGTTTTGGTATTGTCCTTCAACCCACCCAGCAATTTTTAGTGATTTATAGAAGCACTTACAATACCAGGCATACAAGTTCATTTCTTACCTCTTATAAAAATGGATTTCACTGATAGCCATTTTCTTTGTGAAGAGCAGAACCACCTATGAGACTTTCAGTCAAGAGTTCTGCCACTGAACACAAAAACTGCCCTCAAAACACTACTATGTACAGCTACTGCTGTCTTCAGGCATCCAATGCTGTCTGGCACTGCAAAATCGCAGTTCTGGCAAGGAATCTACACGAGCAGCAATTGGGACTTGTAACCTTTAGATGTGACATTCTGTTAAGGTATCTGTCTTATCACCATTATCGACTACACAGGGCAGATTACAGTGAAGAGAAAGATCTGGCCATGCATGGTAAACTGTACTTCAGAACAAGGGGATTCCAACATGCAGACAATTGGCCACTTCCAACCAACACAAGGATCACAACTTAGCATTAATTTCATGGCCTAGGCAGGTACCAGCCTCTTTCAAATACTTATGAGTAACTGCTGGTATCAATAAACTCCTTCACTGATCAGACAATCAACTATCCCACTTTAGCATGGCTCCAGATGCTTCTGCAATGCTGTTGCCCCAGTGATCATCTGCTCCTGGAGGATAACACTTCAGGGCTTAGAGCACACATGAAATCCACTCCGAAGTGAGAGCAGTTAGAATCACAGAATCAAAGTATCACCAAGGCTGGAGAAGACCTACAAGATCATCCAGACCTACATCCACCTACCTCCAATAGCTCTCACTAAACCATGTTCCTCAACACAATGTCTCAGTGTTCCCTGAATATCTCCAGGGTCAGTGACTCCACCACCACCCTGTGCAGCCCATTCCAGTGCCTGACCACACTTTTGGAGAAGCATTTCCTAGCATCCAGTCTGATTCTACTCTGGCACAACTTGAGGCCATTCCCTCTAGTCCCATCACTAGTTACACGAGAGAAGAGTCCAACCCCCAGCTCACTACAACCTCCCTTCAGGTAGTTATAGAGAGCAATGAGGTCTCCCCTAAATTGTATTACAATTGATCCTGATGTACCAGCATAGGGCTGAATGTCACATCAAAAATATTATTCTCAAGACTGATGATTGAAATCAGACAGGTGGAAGGGGATGCCTCACCTACGTCTTGTTATTACCCTCACTCTCCTTACTACAGTAAGGCAGACAAAGCAACAACTTTAATGACTAGAAAGTGCATAACTGAAATTGTAAGTAGGTATTCAAAAAGCCCCCCCAAAAAGAAAGTCTTAAATTAAAAACTCACCTGATAACGTAAGTCCTAAAGGGTATAATGTGCTGCATGACAGCAGGGATGTGTAGCCATATTCTGATCTACAATGTAAAAATATAGATAGATAAAAATTTCATTAGTGACATTTAATGAGAATGTTAAGAATGAAATAATGTTGGTACCTTTGCACACGCTACCCCCACTTTGAAAATGGCTTTGTTGATTTTTCCATACATATCCATTCAACTTGCTCGTTTTCTGAATTTCAGGGTTAGGTGAATAACATTTCTGTAACTTTTCATTTCTAGTCAAGTAGGAAATATACTGCCCAGACATCATTAGTGATTTTCTGTAGTTTCTCCAGTAGGAAGAACTACTGCTCAGTCATATATTGTCTCTGTGTTTGTTTCTTTAAAGTCCACATGAAAAATTCTGTTCTTTTACATGATTTTGGAGGCTTTTGTAAATGTAGATGTTTTTAAAGTGTAGCTGTTTTGCTTCTTAGAGCTTAGATACCCTATGAAATAAAACTGTGTTTTATAACCAGCGATTATGAGCAGGATTTTTTAATACTGTATTTGCATTCCCACGTTTAGCACACTGCTTTTATCACTTTTACACAACTGTACACAGTGAGAAAATGTATGCAGAAAAAAACCTGAAACAGCTTTTTAGCACTGCTGTGAGGAAAAGAGGACCAACCAAACCACTCACACACGCAAAGTTAGAAGCTCCATCTGCATTTCAAAAAGGAATGCTGAGCCTGTTAAACCTGTTACAGAAAGACAACTCCGTGCCAGGTAAGGGATCTAGCACAGATGAACCATTAGCAGCTGTTACTAATGCTGACGTAATTTAAATAGTGTGTGCACACAGCTCTTCCCAATAGCTAACAACGACCATCACTCAAAGCTATGTCAATTTACATCTCCACACTTGTTCTCAAAGGAAAGTTTAATCTCTGCAACTGATGCAATAACTTCTGGCTAAAGACTAAATTCTCACAAGCATTTTGGTAAATTATGGATGCAGAAAATGCTACGTTCCTCTTCTGGCCAGGAGAGAAAAATATTAGGCAACAGAAAAACTGTATGACCAATTATTTTTAAATGTTTGTGGAATCAGACAAATAAATTTCTGTGTCAGCTCTGAAAAAAATATTTTCTTTACTTATTACAGTGTAAGTAATACCAACCTATTTCACAAGACAAACATGCCAAATCCTTACACTGCAAAAAAGATCACATTTGGAATAAAACTGAAAGTCTCAACAAGAAAAAAAAAGACTGGTATGCCAAATACATTAAGTTTAACTAGAAGATGCTTGCACTGGAAACAAGAATTAAATATTTTGTCAGAAAATTGTAAGAACGACAAACATACAGCTGCATTCAAGCAATCAGATTTATAACACAATTGTGTACTCTTTTTTATAAGTATGAAGGGTCACAAAGAAATGCATTTCCTTATGGAATAAAAGTAATAGAAGATTTTTATAATTCTGTTTCATTGTATGTAGCAATTTTCACTCTATATTAACTCAAACTTCTAAATCCATTTCAGAGATCTGGATGTTTACATTACAGCACAAACTTCATTCTCAGAATTGAGTTAGTTAATAATTTCACATAATAAATGAGAGCCATTTTCATCATGAAACCAAACAAATACAAGATTTTATATATGATACATAAATATATATATAATTTTATATGATATTACAAAAACAAATGGTCTCTTTTATATTATTTGTTCTTTATCACAGATAATTCATTTCTAAAAGACAGTGCCTCGCTCAATCAGAACCATTTTCAGTAATGCTCAAACTCCCCCCAGAAGGAGCTGCAGGTCATGGATTTCTCTGCATGTCTTAGGTCTTTCAGGAGACCAATGTAATGCTGGGTAGTTAAAATGTGCAAATACCACAACATATGAAATAAGAAGGGTGGAATGGAATACTTCACTAAGAAAGTGAGCCACAAAAGACAGAATAGTGCTGCTGCAATGTATGTTGCTATGAAAACATCCTGCAGAGCTGCAAGTTGCAGAAAAAATAAGACTGCCAACTAGCCAGCTCCCAGTGTGATGCATATTGCATTATATTATTTATATTATATTTGCTGGCTTTGTTACAGACAGGTAGTCTGATGAAGACGTTTACTGAAAGTAAATTTGCCATATAAAAATTCCAAGGAAGTCTCTTTTCAGTATTTTTTCTGTCTGTTATGGGAAAGAAACACTAGTAATCATCAGTAAGTAGTTGAGCTGTCCTGAATAACTTTCTAGCTTGTGTTGGTGGTCTTCTCTTGCATGTGCCTGTACAGCACATTTGATGAGATGCACACCTTCCTTTGTAGAAGGAACAGTGCAAATCTTTCTCACAGCACAATGCAGCTTTATCTATCAGAAACTGAATACTACAGGTTGTGAGTAGATGATTCATTCCTTTTCAGTTTACTATTTCCAACTTAATTCGTTGTACTTCCTGGAGCTTATTAAACCTATCTTTTTAATAAGAAACAATTGGTCCATTTTTGAAACATTTTTGAAATGTTTAAGGTAGAAGCTAAACAACTTGTTCTTCTCATGGAGCTTTATAAGTTCATAAGTTCATAAGGTTGGAAAGGACCTATAAGATCATCTAGTCCAACCATCCTCCTATCACTATCTCTACCCAACTACTAAATTAAATCCTTTAGCACCTCATCTAAACGCTTCTTGAACAGCGCTAGGGATGGTGCCTCACCCACCTCCCTAGGCAGGCCATCCCAGTGCCTGACCACTCTTTCAGAAAAGAAATGCTTCCTCAGGTCTAATCTAAATCTTCCCCGGCACAACTTGTGGCCATTCCCTCTCGTCCTGTCGTTATTTATCAGGGAGAAGAGGCCCACCTCCTCCTCACCACAACCCCCCTTCAGGAAGTGGGAGAGTGCAATAAGGTCTCCTCTGAGCCTCCTCTTCTCCAGACTAAACAATCCCAGCTCCCTCAGCCGCTCCTCATAAGACTTGTGCTCCAGACCCCTCACCAGTTTTGTTGCCCTTCTCTGAACACGCTCCAGGGCCTCAATGTCCTTCTTGTAGTGAGGGGCCCAAAACTGAACACAGTACTCGAGGTGCGGCCGTACCAGAGCTGAGTACAGGGGGATGATCACCTCCCTGCTCCTGCTGGCTGCACTATTTCTAATACTGGCCAGGATGCTGTTGGCCTTCTTGGCCACCTGGGCACACTGCCGGCCCATGTTGAGCCGAGCATCAACCAACACCCCCAGGTCCTTTTCCTCTCTACATTCTTCAAGCCATTCTGCCCCAAGCCTATAGCACTGCATGGGGTTATTGTGGCCAAAGTGCAGGACCCGGCACTTGGTCTTATTGAACCTCATCCCATTGAGCTCAGCCCAGCTGTTCAGCCTATCCAAATCCCTCTGAAGGGCCTCCCTACCCTCAGGCAGTTTGACACATCCTCCCAACTTGGTGTCATCTGCAAACTTACTGAGGGTACACTCAATTCCCTCATCTAGGTCATCAATAAAGATATTAAACAAGATGGGCCCCAAAACTGACCCTTGGGGGACACCACTCATAACAGGACGCCAGCTGGACTTAAGTCCATTCACCACTACCCTCTGGGCACGGCCCTCCAGCCAGTTCTCCACCCAGAGAAGAGTGAACCTGTCCACACCACGGGCTGCCAGTTTTCTTAGGAGAATACTGTGGGAGACCGTGTCGAAGGCCTTGCTGAAGTCCAGGTAGACTACATCAACAGCCTTTCCCTCATCTACCTGTCTGGTCACCCAGTCATAGAAGGAGATGAGGTTGGACAAGCACAACCTGCCCCTGGTGAACCCGTGTTGGCTGGGTCTGATCCCTTTATTGCCATGCACGTGTCATGTGATTTCCCTCAAGATCATCTGTTCCATAACTTTCCCTGATACCGAGGTCAGGCTGACAGGCCTGTAGTTCCCCGGGTCTTCCTTACGGCCTTTCTTGTAGATGGGAGTCACATCGGCAAGCCTCCAATCTTGTGGGACCTCTCCAGATAACCAGGAATGCTGATAGATGGCAGAAAGTGGCTCAGCAATCACCTCTGCCAGCTCCCTCAGCACCCTTGGGTGGATCCCATCTGGCCCCATGGACTTGTGGCAGTTCAGATGGAGGAGAAGATCTCTGACCGTCTCTGCTTGGATCACAGGGGGTGCATTATGCGCCCCGTCAAGTACCGTGTGGACAACTGCTCTGTCTATTAAAGACAGATGTGAAGAAGGCATTGAGAATGCCTTTTCCTTATCATCTGTGGTTACACTGCCTGCCTCGTTGAGTAAAGGAGGGAAATTTTCCTTAGTTTTTCTCCTGCTGTTAATATATTTGTAAAAGGGTTTCCTGTTCTCCTTTACAGCAGCAGCCAGTCTAAGTTCAAGCTGGGCTTTAGCATTTCTAATTTTCTGCCTGCAGATCTTGGCCAGTTCTCTGTAGTCACCCCAAGTAGCCTGACCCATCTTCCAGAGGACATAGACTCTCTTTTTCTCTCGGAGTCTCAACAAAAGATCCCGGTTCATCCACACTGGTCTTTTTCTCCTCTGGCTTGACTTACGGGACTCCGGGACTGCCTGCTCCTGTGCCTTTAAGATTTCCATCTTGAGGAGCATCCAGGCTTCCTGGACCCCTTTACCCCTCAGGAGCAAGTCCCAAGGGACCCTTGCAACAAGTGTCCTGAACAGGTCAAAGTCTGCCCTCCGGAAGTCCAAGGTAATAGTTTTGCTAGTCACTCTCTTGACGTCACCCAGAATAGCAAACTCCACCATTTCATAGTCACTCTGGCCAAGACAATCTCCAACCTTCACATCCCCTACTAGTCCTTCCCTGTTAGTGAAAAGTAGGTCAAGCAAGGCATCTCCCCTGGTAGGCTCTTGCACCAGCTGTGTCAGGAAGCAATCATCCACACATTCTAGAAATCTCAAGGACTGCTTCCTCTGCGCAGTATTGTATTTCCAGCATATATCAGGGAAGTTGAAGTCCCCCATGAGAACGAGTGCTGGCCATCGTGCAACGTCTACGAGTTGTTTATAGAACATCTCGTCTATTTCTTCATCCTGACTAGGTGGTCTATAACAGACCCCCACCACGATGTCACTCCTAAAGACTATCCCCCTGATCCTTATCCACAGACACTCTACTTTGTCATTTCCAACCACTAGCTCTTCAACATCAAAACACTCTTTGATATAGAGAGCTATGCCACCACCCTTTCTTCCCTGTCTATCCCTTCTGAAGAGCTTGTAGCCATCAATCCCAGTATTCCAGTCATGGGAGAGGTCCCACCATGTTTCTGTAATAGCCACAAGATCATAGTTAGCCTGCCTCACAATGGCTTCAAGCTCTTCTTGTTTATTGCCCATGCTGCGTGCATTGGTATAGATGCACTTCAGCTGAGATATCTGCCTTGCCCCTTTTTCCAGCACAGCCTCCTTAGGCTCTTTACTAGTGAGCCCTGTTTTATCCCCTTCCCCCGTCACAGCTAGTTTAAAGCTCTCTCAATGAGTCCAGCTAGCTCCTGTGCTAGGATTCGTTTCCCCCTTTGGGATAGGTGTGTCCCGTCAACAGATAACAGGCCAGGAGCCGAGTAAACTGTCCCATGGTCAAAAAACCCAAAGTGTCTATCTCTACACCAACCTCTCAGCCAGTTATTCATCACCTGTGTTTTCCTAGCCCATTCTGTGTCCTTCACCGCCCCAGAAGGTATGGAAGCAAACACCACTTGTGCTCCCACCCCTTGAACTAATCGCCCTAATCCCCTGAAATCTCTTTTCATAGTTTGCAGACTTCTCTGAGATATTTCATTGCAGTCTGCCTGAACTACGAGTAATGGGTAGTAGTCGGTGGGGCGTATCAAGTCCGGGAGTCTTCTAGTAATGTCCCTGATCCGAGCCCCAGGGAGACAGCACACTTCCCTGCGGTTTGGGTCTGGTCTGCAAATGGGGCCCTCAGTTCCCTTTAGAAGGGAGCCACCCACTACGATCACCTCCCTTTCTTTCTTAGTAGCAGCAGTCTCAATGCACGGAGGTGACTGCCTTGCCATTGGTGACCTCCTGCGGGAATCTTCTTGCACTTCACCCCTTATCACCTCTTCAACTTCCAATGCTGCAAATCTATTGCTTAGGGGTATCTGGGGACACTGGGGAGGCAGAGGGGGAGATCGCCCATGGTACCAAGCAGGGACTCTCTGCCAGTCCTCCCTATCCCTCAGATATCCCCCTTCTGCCCTACGGGGACAGGTCAGGGAGTCCACCACCAACTGTGGGGGATCTCCCCGGTGCCTTTATCTCTGGCGCCTTTCTCTCTGGCACTCTAGGGAGTTACTCCACCAGTCAATCTCCCGCTCACAGTCCCTGATGGCCCTCAGTCTCTCAACCTCCTCTTTCAATTCAACCACCATGTTAAGCAGATCTTCCACCTGCTCACACCTTGCACAGGAGAACTGCTTAGCACCCTCATCTAGTAGTAGCAGGCTCTGGCACTCCTTGCAACCAGAGACCTGTGTAGCCACACTTCTAGGCAGACCTTCTGTCTGGGTCGCCACAGCCTTCTTAAGGCAAGCCCTCTGTCTTGTAGAGACCATGGCACAAAAAAATAAAAACAAAGAAATGAAAAAAATTGAAAGTAAATAAATAAATAATGGTTTATAATATATATATAGATATGAATTGTAATGTGATACTTCGCGGCCCTCCCTGAGCCCTTCAGGGATATATCCCTTCAGCCCTAATCAGCTGAGGGGTGTGGGCGAGGGCGCTGAAACCCTGGCAACGCCTATGCCTCGTTAACGCCTACCTTGTTAACACCTGTGCCTCGTTAACGCTTCGTTAACCTCTCGCGAGAACAGCCGTTGGGACTGGAACCTCCCGAAAACCCACCCTGTACCTCAATCAGCCTCTGCAGCTCCGGCTGTGACGACTTCAAAGCCGTTGATCACGAGGACTGAGCGGTACTTCCGGGTTCTGATCGGTTTAAATCCCCCGCCGTTGCCCTGGCAACGCCTACGCCACGTCAGCCTCTGGCGAGAGAGAGCTGCCGGGGGCTGCCGGGACTAGCTGCTCTCACTCGGTTCCCGAGAGACTGGAACCTCCCGAAAACCCACCCTGTACCTCAATCAGCCACAACTCCAGCATTACTATTTCTAGGAGTCTTGAAAATGATGGCTACTGAAATGCAACTCTTCAGAGTTTATACTACTGTGAAAATGTATTTAACAGTCACTATACACCACGACTGCTCCTTTAGGTATTGGTACCATGTAACACTTGGTCTGCTCTCAAGTTTGTAGCACCATCAATTTCACTAAAAACTTGAAAATCAGGTGCAACAGTTCAACTTGCCATTTCCTCATCTTAAATTAACTGGGTTAGGAGAACTCAGCTGCTATACAGAAGCAAGACATATCAGCAGGCTGCTCTGACAAGCACTGGAGATTAAGAACTCATCAGATCCTACAAAAAGGGACAGAAGAGAACACAGCAGTGTAGCACACAGAGGTCCTGCAGCAGTCCTCCTGTGTAACACAGCAAGAACTGAGTGCATCACGCTTTACACATGTCAAGAATCACTAAAAGGACAAGGAGGAAGAGATTCAGATCACAAACACTAGCTTTATTTCAGTAACTGGTTATCCCAATACAAACATGTTTCAGTACTTCTTTGGATTATCCTGGATGTTCAGTAACAGCAACAAGGAAAAGATGTGTGGGAACAAGGCTACGATTTTAACATTCAATGTTGTTGTAATCAATCAGTGTAAAACAGTAAACCCACTGCACAGAAGGCATGGCAAACTATTGGTTCCCTATATATCCACACCTAACATCCACAAGACAGGTCACAACTTCATGTTCATGTTACACTAATTCTTCACCATATCCTTTTTCAGGAAGTTGTCCCTGCTACGACCAGTCTCCCTCAGATGTCCACTGAAGTCAATTAGTAATTCTTCTAGTAAAAAACTGCTGTTATTGCAAAGTGAACAAACAACGAAGGGTACTTACTCCAAAACTAAAAAATAATGAAACATAGTTCCCTCTATGCTTCAAATGTGCATAAACGATAAAACCACAGAAAACTGGGAGGGAAAGAAAACCACGGGCTTCTCCTTTGTACCAAACAGGAAATATATAAAAAGTTAATATACCCTAGAAGCAGTTTAAAATATTTTCATGACACAATTTCAGGGACAAAAACGACATCCAAAAATCTTCTTATGCCTACTTCTGAGGCTCTTACAAGACTGATGTCTAGGACTGATCAAAACTTGTCACATTAGTTATGTACCTCCAGGATATATATAGGATTTCAGTGGTGAAAAGCTGCCACAGTGGACCAGGAATGTATTCCTAACAGGGAAAATTTTCACATTTTTTTTTCCTCCCTGCTCCTATGGATTTTTGCCATACTTCACAACTGTTTACTTTGTATTTCACATAAAAGTAACATAAAGACAGTACTTACATTAGACACCACTGTGATAAAAGCATGTGCTATAAGAAATGGCAGTGTCTCGGGGGTTCCATATTCAAAACAATCCTTCATGAGGGAAAGGCCATTTTTTCCACAAAACAGACAAACATAACGAAGCAAGTGCAGTGGCACTTCTACATCCTAGAGAAATTAAAATACATATGTATATATAAAAAGCAGAACAATTTGAACAATCAGTACTAGAGTCATTCAGATATACAGGAAATTTGAATTAAAATACATTATCATAACAGCAATCTGTATGGAGAACATAGCTACTGTAAGGCTCTAGGAAATGTGTACCTATTCAAAAAGTGGACAACTTACATTCATGTCACAGAATGCTCCCAGAATATTGCTTTCTTGAGCAGAAATATCCTGTTTAAAAAAAGAAAAAAATTCATGTCATTAACATAAGCAATGAAAACATACTTTTAGAATAAAACACAAGTGACCACTAACAGATATTACAGTCAGAGAAATCAAAAACCTCAATTAGAGGAAGCCAGAAGCTCAGGCTTTGCTCTTCTACACTGGAGAACTCACAGATTTATGTTAAAATATTTATGTTATTTCTGTTAAAATATAAATACATAAACATATGCATTAAGGGTGACACCTCAGCAGTGGCTCTCAATGGTGGGGATCAAAAGATAATTCTTCAACCCTCCCCTCTTTTTTCACTCCCTCAGGATCACCAGTTTTTCAACAGTAATGCTGAAGAGGTGAGTCTAGCACACTCATCACACACTTGCATGAGAATTACAGAACAGAATTCATCTCAGTGCTTTTCAATGCATTATTACATAAAAATGACATGTAACCAAGCATATTGCGTTAAATGAAATGCAGAATACTCTGTAACCCTACATAAAATAACCTAAGGGGTAAACTACCGAATTATTTACTCTCATCAGAATGCTGTAATTCCTTAGCTTAAACTACTGTATTATTTTACATGTAACAAAGCATCTCTTATAAAATAAGGACCAAAATACTCCTCGCAGGTTAAAGAGGAAGAAAGAAGCCTATAACCCTATCAGTCTGTAAGCTATCTTTTGCGAGGAGTAAACTATTTTCCAGAAGTACTAAACTGAAAAGTATTTAGAAGGATAGCTTTTCTTTACTCGTTCATAACATCCATTTGTTGGACAGTGTAAAGCTGGAATTTCCCTTATTAGGGTTGTTACATACATTACCTATATCTTGCACATGCCTGAGGGGAAAAGGGCAGCCAAACTAAAGTAAAATGTGACTGTAAGGACACAATATTGCCTTGGATACCTGCAGGTAGTTACAGTCCACAATCACCTCCTTCTGTACCAAACACCCAGCTCTGATATACACAAGTTTGAGATAAAGCTGTTTTTAAATGACGTTTTCTGAGTATATTTCAAATACCTCTGCAGGAGTAAGCCTCTTTAACTACAGCACAGGATGCTGGAGGCAAGGGATTTCAGATGCATCAAGTGCAATATAAGCATTTTGAATTAGAAGCATATAGGACAGCATTTATTTAAGCATTTATTTTCCTTTTCCTTCTGATGAACTCCATCATGATGAACTTGTGATATTCTTATAGCTATTTTTGAAACAGCTTTGAAGGCAGTTAAGTGGTATGCAAAAAAAGCGTTCAGTACTGATTGTGAAGAACAAATAATATGAGGAACTTCATTAATTTTCTTGAACAAAATAAAAGAATTGTCAGGTGAACTACACGACTTAGAATCTAGAAGCCAAAAATGCATGTAAGTCTGTTGTGTGAGTACTGCAAAGGTTATTAGCAGTGTCACAGTTGAAAGACTGAGTCTGGAAACATGATTTCTGTATCTGCAGATGTGAAACACAACAGAGAAATCCTTAAGAACAATTCTATAAGGAAAGAGTAGAAATTCTCACAGGAATCTAGAATGGCATTAGAAAGCATCACTATATTTCAGAAGAAATATTTTAGCTGAAGTCTGTCACAGACAGAACCTTGAGTGGAGGATACCTGATTAGAGTTAGCTTTCAAGAAAAGATTTACTTGAAAAGATTTACCTGAGGAAAAAAAAAGGCAGAAATAGCAACATCCCAAAACATTAGGGAACTATGGACATCCAAATAATTGTTTTTTTTTCCCATTTTCTTCCAGGAATCGCTTAACAGGGATTTGGCTTACTCCCTTAAGATTCATTATTCTTTCATGTCTGAAGGAATTTTTAGACAGTGCTAAGTTCAGGAGTACATTTCATGTTTTTCCTTTTATCTACAGGGTTTTAAGAGTCTCCATTTTTAAAACCTTTTTCCCTCCTCTGCATTGCTCACATATAAATCTGCTGCATAAAGTATAAATTGAAGAACAGAGTACTCTGTTTTGAACTACACTGTATGCACGACTCCATAAGGATATTAAGTTGTCCAAACCCCAAATATTTATACTTATAAAAGCAGAGTGCTTTAAATGATGGAAAATACACAGAAAGATGTTTCCCTTTCTGCACACCAAAAATACTGGTAGACTTCAATAGAAGTAAACAGTTTGCTGACAGATTTTGTCTTCACAGAAGTTTTATTCCTCAGCATTCACATCCTGAGATTAGGTGTCCTTTACCAGATCACAACCAGTTGCACTCTTCCAGAAAAACAAATTTATCAGATAGGCAATGAGGAGCATCTTTCTACTAAGTGTAAGAAAAGTCAAGGCATACATTCTGCTTACACTGACCCACATTCTTTTTACATGGGTCAAGAATATGTGTATGTCAGCTCTCATGTAACACAAGCCTCATTTACTTCCATGTAGTGGAAGCAGTGTCACTGCCCTCACGTAAAGCCCATTTCTATATTTCTTCCCCCTGCAAAGCTAAGTTTGCTGTCAGAAATGAACTGTTCACAGAGTTTCTGCTGTTAACATGCAGACCTTGTGGCTACCAACCTGTCTACATCTTCATTTTCTCACTTCAAAAGTATCATAAATGCATAAAAGACAAATATTAATTACTTGCCCATGTTATTTAAGGACAGAGTCCATAAGATCAACTATGGGCTGATACCCTTTTCTAAATTTCATTGTTCATTTTTATCCGACTCAGACCACCTAAAATGAGAAAAACCTTGTACTTACATATGTAAGTTTTTCTCCTCAGCTAGACAGTCAAGTTTAAAAACTGCTTTGGAATGTCCCTGCTAAAAGGATTAGACTTCAAGAACCCTTCTGTCATTAAACAAAAAAGATTCTGGATGTGTACACAGAGCTAAGACTAATAAAAAAATATTTGTCAAATATTCACGTCATTTAACTCAAGAATCTGGAACAAGAAATTTCTAAAGTGGAGTCTGGAATCTATTTGCCATCAAAAATTTCCCCTCTTACCAGGGCTAAGGAGATGCTTAGAGAGCTACACTGGCTTTTCCCCACCAATACCTGGCAGATGTACTCCATTCAGTAATCTATTTAGCTTACAGGTATAAACAGTGCCCTCAAAACAGATGCTTTTTTGTGTTGTTTTATGACTTCTGGAAGACAGTCCAAGCTTCCTTTTAAACAAAAAAGTATCTATTTTGAGGATTAATAGTTTTTTCTCATTTCAATTAAGATGTATTCTATACTGAAATCTGAAGCTAAATTCTAAACTTCAAGAAGTTAAAATATCAGAAAGCTCTGAAATTTAAATACCTATCATTACTATGGTAGAGAAGTAGTACTCTTGGGTTTCTTAAATACAGAAAAATCTGTTTGTGAGAAAAATTATTAATGCTGGAACCTTTAAAAGAAAACATTCCAGTAAAGAGGAAGCATTGTCATGGTTTTATGATTTTTGGTACTGGTATTCCACATCATAACATCATGTAGTGCATTGAGAGTTAAAGAGTTAATGCCCCAGCTCCGTGGATACCTCAGTCTCTGCTTCCTTTCAAAATATATGCTTTTAGTAAAACTAATGAATAAACATGTTCAATAATGCACATTAGCCACACAACACATATACTGCCTATCCGTGGCCAACTGTTTAAAGTGGAGAAAAAAATCCCTGCAAGCTTTTCACCATTCTCTTTTTATCATTTGGAAGAGAAATTAAATTAGAAAAATATAGATGAAAGAGTCATTTAAAAGAAACAAGTGTGTTTACACATAGAAAATGTGTTTCTAAATTTTTCATTGTATATTCCTACAAAACTAGTTTCAGTAAGCAGTCACAGAATTTTTAATTTTAGTTTAAAACAGAGAGAACAAATCACTTGTCCTCAGTTTGTAATTGCTAAGGCTGAACTACAGATACATTTATGTATGCTTAAGGTCTAAAAGACAAACCAAGATGAATGATGGGAAACCTTAAAATCCTAAATTATGCCTCCTTCTATTCATGCATATTTGGTAAACAACCTATGATATCTTGCACCCATGCTTCCATAGTGCTCACTGGAAAGAACTGCTGTGCTGCCAATCTAACCCCATTGTAAAATCTAGCTAGATTTATTGTCACATGTGGGAGGATCCATTCATCAGGATCTGGCTATAATTTATGATCATACCAGCTTACATAAACAAAAATGATGTCTGGTGTCTTTTAAATTTGAACTGAAGTTTAAAATGCAAGCTTAACTACTCAGAGCTCTAGAGCTCCAGAACTACGAAGAAAAAAAATTAAAAGAATAGCTTAACTGTAGTTTAAGTCCCCACTCTGACTCTTTCAAAAGTTTGTTGGATAGAAGCTTTGCTTATATAACTAAATACACACCTCTTTGTTTATAAATGCTTTCAAGAACTGTTTATGTAATAGACTATCATAAGATGAATCAAAACCCAAGCTTTCCAAGTTTCAACAAAGAAATGCTAACAGACTAATATTTATTCTGGAACATTTCCAAGAGTTAGAAAGTGGGTTTTTTTTTTATGTTTGTTGTTATCATTTGCATTCAGAATGTAATGCACAAAAAGTTAGTGGTAGAGGCTCATCAAGTACCACAGAGAAAAATCAGACTTGCAGAACAAAACTACTTGTACAAAACTTTGTTATTCCAGTCAATTAAACAGCTATTCTAACATGAAAGTCTGGTCTTGCACGAAGTTTAGTTTTACAACACTACGCTTTTAGAACCATGGATTATAATGAAAATAAATTAGTAAAGTATTAATAGGTTACCTGCTGAAAGAAAGGTTTCACCACAGTTCCCTTTCTGCCTGTTATTTAAACAGCACAATAATTCGGTGTACAGTTCCATACAACACTTACCAATATATTACCTACAACAACCAGGTATATTTTAAAGAAAGTGCAAGAGTATGTGTCATCTAAAATTCTCTTATAAGACCTACTGCAATAAACAGGAGAGCCCAATATGCCCAACCTATGCAAAAGTAGCTATCAGCAAACAGACTAGTAAGAATACACAACCTATCACAAGATAATTAAATACACATATCAAGATAAAATATACCTCTATTGTAGGATGAGTATTATGCTTATAAGCAGTGTACAAAGGAAACTGAATCTGAAAGATTTTTGCCACGCACAGCAACAACTTCTCCTTCTCATCAGTGCTCCAGCTAAACGCATCAGTGCTCTTTGCAGATGGCTCTTCAGTCAGGATACAAGTTCTTGCAGAATCTATTTTTTTCTCTATAGATCTTTGCCGTTCTCCATTTTCTTCCTCATGAGAGTCTCTCTCAATATTCAGGGGCTCATCAGTATGACCACTATGATCTTGCCACGTTGAATCTATATTAATAGTGCAACGTTTACAGAGCTGGTCCCGCAGAGCTTGAACTTCAGCAATCACCAAGTTAATAAGCGTACACACTACTTGGTTAAAGATCTCCAAATGTTTGTACTCCTTGAAACAGCACAGACATTGCCTGTAAGAAAAGAGAAAAAATAAAATGTCCTGAAGCAGCTGAAATCTCACCGAGACTGGACTCTATCAATACTGAGTTAAAGGGGTAAAAAAAGACAAATTAGAATACTCAGATGACTTCTCAAAAGGACTCTTCACATTGAAACAGTTTTAACAACAGAATACTCCACTGACCCAGAAAGGCAATGAAGTCTGAACGAGGCCAGCTACCAAGGAATAAGTTGAAAACACAAAGCTTTCCTTAAACCCTGAAAACATGCCATTACTTTAAATATATATATTGCATTATATATATAAAGTATCTGAACGACTGAAGAAGCAAAGTTCTTAAGAATGTTCCTGAACCCTTCCTCACCTAGTTTTCCCTATCGATGCTGCTGCAATAAACCACAGGCACGTTAGCTGTGCAAAAACTGTTTTTTAATTTTAAATCAGTAGTCACAAAATTGTTTTTAATTGAGCATTCAAGTTCACTTCCTTTATCTGCATTTGGGCAGACAGAAACCCAGTGCACATTATTACCCTCTAGCCATATGGGATAAAGCAGTTATGTACTATCTTCACTGTTTCCTTTATTTGGTAGACTCAGATTATTCCTCTGAGTATCTACTGACATACCATAAACTGAAAAGAACAATGGGAAAACTACACAGCATTGTCCTATTACTATAATAGGAAAGACAGTCCACTTATCAATCTGTACTACAACTGTAGGTGTGCACTAAGATAACTAGATATGCATAAACACCCAAGATATATAACCCCAGAACTTACTGTCTGAGAACATTTGTTTCTCCCATACAAAAGAGGATCAAAAACTTGGAGAAAGAAAAAAATGTAATCAATAAGCAAAGAAGCTTCAGCGAAGATGATATAAAAAATCAAAGTTACTTGCTTGTAACACAACCAAGATGGATTCATCTCTCTCTCACTCAAACTCTAAGAAATAATGCAACTCTTATATAAACTGTAGTCATCTTCCAGTACAAGCCTCCCTCCTGTTGCATGCAGTGCAACAAACTGAGTTCATAACCAGAGCTTTCAGCTACTACAATAATATAAAAATTATGTATTCCGTTTCTGAAAAATAAGCAGGTAGATGATAAGAGAACATCAAGAGATTACTCAGAATTATGATGGGTAGACAGTGCTGCCTCTCTATGAGGAAATACAAAGAAAGCCTTGAGCAACAGCACCTAAAGATGCCTCTGAAAGCAGTTGTGTGGTTTTTGTTTCAGTAAGTTAAACATATTTAATATTCAGTATTGCCTACTGCCAGCACAGCTACAGTGAGAGATACAGTATAAGGTGAATACACTGAAAGAATAGTACCCTCACAAAATAATGAAGATGGACAGTACACTTCTGGATGGATAATCCAGCTGGTATAAAGACACCCAATAAATTAGGAAGAGCTTCACTTGTCACCAAAGGTCGAGGCTTACCTGCAACTCCACACAGGAGGGATCTCCAACAAGAGATCCTTCCCCAGTGGTGGTCAGCCCTTAAATGTGGTCTGGGAGAGGTGGAGCCAGACTCCACCCCTTTCCATCACACAGATACATTATCTTCACCTGTGCTCCTGCAGCTGACTCAGTGCTCACCTCAGGTGATCAATCAGGACCTGATTCAACAGTCCCCATACAGATATATCTAAAACTTTAATGCAAAGCATAAAGAAAAAGCCTTTTAATATCACCTAAGTGTAGTGTCTTCACCCATTTAAAAATATATTCTCATGATTCACTATTAAAAGTGCACTTATACACTGTATAGTATGAATTTTATGAGATCCATTATCATCAACACAAACTCATTAAAAAAAAAAATACCTTTGTGTCCAGGAATTGATGTAAGCAAATATCTTGAGCACATGTTCCTTTCTGAGCTGCAACCCCTCAGCACCTTCAATGTCAGATACTGAAGGAAAAAAAAAAAAACAACATTAGTGACAAAAACACCTCATGTAATTGCTAAACTTTAAAAAAGGTTTTTCAACATAAAAATACATAACACCCAAATAAATTAACTTTTCATAATAGAAACTAAATAAACCAAATTTATGTGTTTTTTCCTTCAAGTAAACAGATAAAAGGTTTCAATGCAACTAACTTTAAAACAGAAATTGCACAGTAATAGTGGATACTGCTGTTAAAATTAGTCACTCAGAACAGCCTTTTTTCTTCAACTCCAGTACCCAGCATACAAACTGATTAATGGCAACCTCTCCAAGCACACAGAATGAAAACAGATTCTAAACAAACCACAAAAGATGTCCCTAGTTACTAGCATTTCTAATTCCACAGAATTGTACTGTAGAAACAAAGACCTCCTGCCTGCCATATACACACTTCGGATTTAAAATCTCCCACCTTAACTGCAAGGGGCAGACAAGTATTTCAGAACTGGATGCTTGTAGAAATATTTTAGAATTCATGTAGGAATCAAAACAGCCAAATTTACAAGACAGCTCAACATAAAGTACACTTCATAAACTCCAGAGGGAACTAATGATGGATGCACACTTTCAAACACAAATCTTCAACAATTTCACTCATTAGCCAGTTTTCTTTTTTTTTCCCTCCCTTTTCCTTTTTCCCCTCCAGATTTTAAGTCTGTGTTTTGAGATGAGACCTTAACTGCCTTCTCCTAGTCCGACAAAGGTCAGAAAAAGAAACTATCAAGCAAAGAATAGATGGGCAAACTACATGAAAGTTATTTCAGACTAGTCAATGATTACTGCTACCAAACACAGACATATCTACATCAGTTATTTAACCACAATGACGCCCAAGTGGCAAAATGATAAACCTCTGCATTTATTATAATCAGATACCAGAATAGTTACATATGAAATTGAAAAGCAAAATACCATCAAATGAGGTATTATCAGGCATCCCACTCTTACCTAATAAACTGCTGATGCATTCTAATACACCGAACATCAGCAGCAGATGAAGTCTCTACATATCAACTGTATATGTTAGGACACTGGATTCTGTTTACTGTTTTATACCTTTCTCCAACTATCAGTGCACAACTCTCACTTCCTTCTTGCCCAAAATTTCCATGTGGTTCTACAATTACCTAATTGCTACGTACATGAAGAATGTCAGGGTTCCTTTTCTCCACTTTTCACGTTAAGTATTACATGCTTACTAACCTACTTCAAAAGTCACCTTTGTGGAAAAGGTTCTCCAACAAAACCATGATATTCACAGAATCACAGAATCACTCAGGTTGGAACAACCACCTCCCTGGGGAGCCTGCTAAACAACCCTTTCTGTAAAGAAGCTTTTCCTCATATCCAACCTGAACATCCCCTGCAGCATCTTGAAGCCATTTCCCTTTGTCCAGTCACCAGTGAGATCAACCCCACTCTCACTGCAATTGCCTTTCAGGTACTTGGAGATAGCACTGAGGTTCCCCCCCACTCAGCCTCCTCTTTCCCAGACTGAACAGCCCCAGTTCCTTCAGTCGCTCCTCATAGGGCACACTCTCCAAGCCCTTCACAGCCTTGCTGCCCTCCTTTGGACCTGCTCCAGCACCTCGGTGCCCTTTCTGTACTGAGATGCCTAAAACTGAAGAGAATACTCAAGGTGGAACCTGAACCAGTGCTGAGTACAGGGACAGGATGACTTCCCTAAGTCCTGCTCACCACACCATTCCTGATACAAGCCAAGATGCCACTGGCCTTCTTGGCCACCCGGGCACACTGCTGGCTCATATGTACACCAAGGGTCCTTTCTGTCAGGCAGCTTTCCAGCCACACCTCCTCAAGCCTGAAGGGTTTCCTGGGGTTGTGATCATATTCTTCTGGAACAGATTGGAAAGTGATGTTGAGGATAATATCACTTCAGAAAAATTTCGATAGATAAATAATTGTCATCTTTGAAATAAAGATATTACATAAGCACATATACATTATATACACATGTAAATAAGCTAAAAAGAGTCTCATTAAAAAAAGATATTACACAACAAAAATCACTTTTATGTCTCACTCTAAGTGGACTTTGACAATCCCTATGTAATGCTGAGGGAAGGTATAAAACTGGCAAGGAGAATGACAGACAAATATGACTTGATACCAAGAACTTGATGCTAAGGCCAAAGCATAGCACTAAAGACATTAACTCTGTCAAACAATTTAGGTTAATCATACCACAGTACAAATCTCTAGCAAAAAAAATGGGAGTAATATTTCCCTTTTTCCAGTCACCAGGGCTTTCACCCGACAGCCATGACTTTTCAAATATGATGGAGAGTGGGTCAATGACCACATCAGCCATCTCTCTCAGAACCCTGGGACACATCATCTGACACCATGGACTTATTCAGTTTCTTGAGGTCTCATACCTGTGCCACTATTACAGTGGGACAGAATCCTCTTCCTCTTGCCAATATCTAGAGAATCAAGAGTGCTGGCAGACATGGGGAGCCTGACCATCAGTTAATTAGTGCTTAGCCTCAAGTCCTGAGTACCTCAGCTCTTTTCCACATCTGAGGAAGCCAGTTCTCCATTCCCATTTATCAGAGGGGGAACACTCTCCTTGTTCATAGATTCATAGATACATTAGGTTGTAAAGGACCTACAAGGTCATCTAGTCCAACCATCCTCCTACCACCATCTCTACCCTCTAAACTACTAAATCAAATCCCTCAGCACCTCATCTAAACGCTTCTTGAACAGCGCTAGGGACGGTGCCTCAACCACCTCCCTAGGCAGGCCATCCCAGTGCCTGACCACTCTTTCAGAGAAAAAATGTCTCCTCAGGTCTCATCTAAATCTTCCCCAGAGCAACTTGTGGCCATTCCCTCTCGTCCTGTCGTTATTTATCAGGGAGAAGAGGCCCACCCCCTCCTCACCACAACCCCCCTTCAGGAAGTGGGAGAGTGCAATAAGGTCTCCTCTGAGCCTCCTCTTCTCCAGACTAAACAATCCCAGCTCCCTCAGCCGCTCCTCATAAGACTTGTGCTCCAGACCCCTCCCCAGTTTTGTTGCCCTTCTCTGAACACGCTCCAGGGCCTCAATGTCCTTCCTGTAGTGAGGGGCCCAAAACTGAACACAGTACTCGAGAGCTGAGTACAGGGGGATGATCACCTCCCTGCTCCTGCTGGCTGCACTATTTCTAATACAGGCCAGGATGCTGTTGGCCTTCTTAGCCACCTGGGCACACTGCCGGCCCATGTTGAGCCGAGCATCAACCAACACCCCCAGGTCCTTTTCCTCACTACATTCTTCAAGCCATTCTGCCCCAAGCCTATAGCATTGCATGGGGTTATTGTGGCCAAAGTGCAGGACCCGGCACTTGGGCTTATTGAACCTCATCCCATTGAGCTCAGCCCAGCTGTTCAGCCTATCCAAATCCCTCTGAAGGGCCTCCCTACCTCAGGTAGATTGACACATCCTCCCAACTTGGTGTCATCTGCAAACTTACTGAGGGTACACTCAATTCCCTCGTCTAGGTCATCAATAAAGATATTAAACAAGATGGGCCCCAAAACTGACCCTTGGGGGACACCACTCGTAACAGGACGCCAGCTGGACTTAACTCCATTCACCACTACCCTCTGGGCACGGCCCTCCAGCCAGTTCTCCACCCAGAGAAGAGTGAACCTGTCCACACCAGGGGCTGCCAGTTTCCTTAGGAGAATACTGTGGGAGACCGTGTCGAAGGCCTTGCTGAAGTCCAGGTAGACTACATCAACAGCCTTTCCCTCATCTACCTGTCTGGTCACCCAGTCATAGAAGGAGATGAGGTTGGACAAGCACGACCTGCCCTTGGTGAACCCGTGCTGGCTGGGTCTGATCCCCTGGTTGCCATGCACGTGCCGTGTGATCTCCCTCAACATCATCTGCTCCATAACTTTCCCTGATACCGAGGTCAGGCTGACAGGCCTGTAGTTCCCCGGGTCTTCCTTATGGCCTTTCTTGTAGATGGGAGTCACATCGGCAAGCCTCCAATCTTGTGGGACCTCTCCAGATAACCAGGAATGCTGATAGATGGCAGAAAGCGGCTTGGCAATCACCTCTGCTAGCTCCCTCAGCACCCTTGGGTGGATCCCATCTGGCCCCATGGACTTGTGGCAGTTCAGATGGAGAAGCAGATCTCTGACCATCTCTACTTGGATCACAGGGGGTGTATTATGTGCTCTGTCCCAGACTTCCAGGTCAGGGCAAGTACCCTGGTTGTTCTGCCTCCTCCTGCCTATGACCCTGTAGAACCCCTTGCTATTTTTAACACCCGTTGCCAAGCTCAGCTCCATTTGTGCCTTGGCTTTCCTGATCCTTATACATGCAGACAGCATCCCTGTATTCTTCCCAGGCTACACAGCCCTGCTTCCACTTCCTGTGCATCTCTCTTTACCCTCAGTTTAAGCTGCAGGTCCTTGCTCAGCCACACCAGCTGCCCACCTCCTCTGCTCAATTTCTTCTGCAGGGGGATGGAGAGCTCTCGTGCTCACAGAAAGGTGTGCTTAAATTGCTGCCAGCTCTGTTCTGTTCCTATGCCCTTAAGGACAGTTTCCCAGGGGATCCCATCCTGAAGTTAAACTTGCTGCTTCCCTGTATATATACTCTGCATCTCACACGTAGATCAAATCCAATTGGTCATATTTACTAATCACCAAAAACAAACAAACAAAAAAACCAACCTAGAAATAACATTACTCTTGTAATGAACATACTCAGGAAGCTTAAAAGAAGAGCAACCATACAGAGGGTGCAGTTTCCTAGTGGACTTAAAGTGATCTATGTAGGACAGTAAAAAAAAGTAAGGGCCCCTATTTATTTCCATGGAAACTACAACAGATACAAGGAGTACAATAACACTATTTGATAAACACTTTTTCAACTGCCACCATTGGCTACACATCTTTTGCCGGTGATGAACAAGGGCCCACATGCTGCACCCAAAAGAAACTGCACTAGCAGAGGTGACCTGCTGTCACCGCTGCTGAAACACATCACCACCACCTCACTGTGCCCCGTTTGGTCTCCATCAACATTCATTAAGTGTTGATGAGTGTCACTGTGTGTGATTTTTCCCACAGAGAGGAAATTCAGTGACACACCTTTGCCTCACACACACTGCCACATCAGATGCCAATTTGTCAGACTATCTCTCTGCTGCCACCTGTCACACGACAACAAAATTTAGCATAATAACTGGTGTGAAGGTTCAGCCTCCATTGCCACACCACCAATATCCACCTCTGACACGGGTGGCCAAAGTCATAAAATAGGAGGCATTACTTTCAGAGCAAGCCTTATACGAGGTGGTACATACATATACCCATGCCACCATCTGCCCAAAGGGGCAGATGCACATCCTACAGGGCTTCTGATGAACCTTAACTGAAGCTCTTTTATCCCTTTTGACATTTTTCAAGACAGCTGATTTAAATTCTCACAATCAGGACTTTTATGCTTCAGAGGTCTTGGCTTATTGTGAATATCAGCTCTGTAGATACTCTTGATTTACAATACCTCCATTTAAGGCCACACTGAGCTTTAAGTACAGCAAAAATTGGTTATGAAGCCTTCTCAAAAATTCCTGGTTGAAAAAAACAAACCAACCCACAAACAGAAAAGCAACAGGAACAACTGCACTGAGTTTCTGTGCATTTCTCCATTTTAGTCAACCCTGTGAAGAGTCCCTTACTGCATATGACTTCACTTCCATACCTCTAACACCTTTCAAACTATTTTTCTTCTACCTTGAACAGACCAGTAGTTAAAACAGACTTTAAAATAGAGCATGTCTTTTTATTCTCTCCCATATTCAAGCATCTTGGATGCCTCAGATCCTCCTTCAGCAGCTGCCTCCCAAGCGTCCCACACTTTCCGAGTTTCAAATCCAGCACTGACAGCCATGTAGGACTTTTTCAAAAACTTTCCCTAAGGCGGCTCTCCTTCAAATTTAAATGGTGGCTAAGGTTTGGGTAAGAATTTTCCTTGTCTCCTAGTTTTGTATTTAAGGAAGCAATTCTTGAAGAATGAACTAAGGCATACCTGCTTGCTGTTGGAGAAAGCAGAAGCACGCACTCACCATCTCCCTCTAGCAACCAACCTTTGCAGACCAGAAGAAATAAGAAATGAGATACAGTGTAATGTGCCAGACTGCCTGGAGTACACAGCCACGGGGTATCTGCCCGCTGCAGCCAGGCTGAATCCAGAGCTACAGGCAAAGAATCTGAGGATGCTACTAGGAAAGGAGCACAGAAAAGAAAAGCACAACTCTAAATGTCTAAAGAAGATCCACCCTAGACAAAACAAACCAGTGGAAAGAAAAAAACAAAAACAAAACTAGCCTGCAGGTAAATTCCAGCCAGATGTTCTACAAATACAACTTAGGAAATGAGCTCTTTTTATATACTAGCAACATCTCACTTCACTGATTCCTTGCAACAACATAGTTTTGAGAACTGCAGTAACACCACTCAAGAAGGGGCAGAGCTACCTACTCAAACTAAGTATTAATTACTTAGGAGTTTGTTTTGTTATTTGTTTTGTGTTGCTTACTTAAATCATTTTCTAAGCTGTAAGTTTCCAGGTGTTTCATATCTAAGCTCAAAGAAGTACAAGAGGACAAAGAACATGACAAGTAAAAATGCAGCACATTTCAGGGAAAAAAAATATCATCCCCTGATGTGATTTACCATTTTACTTAATAACTTGAGGGATATCCCTCATCCTCAACAAAGTGCTGATATGTTCAGGGTATTTCTCAGTACCAAAAACAACACAATCCCCCAAACTATGAAGTCTATCAGTACAGCTACTAAAGCCTCAGAGTGACAAAGGATGAGAAAAACACAGATCAACTGCAAAGGGGACCACATCATTTCAACTGTGAGCAATCAAAACTCAGATCATAGGTGCATTTTTAGCAAAAACTTCAGAGCTAGATGAACAGACTTGAGTAGACCTCAAGGACAACTACCATATTAAGACCCATGAGAAATATGTCATGTTCAAAGGTCATTTATCTCATTAAGTATAAAAATCAAATGGCAAATAAAATGAATCTTGTAAAAAAAATACATTTCCTCTACTTTCAACAAAAAATAAAACACCAGGGATTAAACGAAAAACACTTCAATAAATAAAACTCTAATTTCTACATATTCAAAACAGGGACAAGTTTTGGTAGCACACAGATTATCCACCCTTTCTTTCCCCCAAGCCTCATCTAATATTGTATTCTCATGGGAAAGAGTAGATCACTTCCAAAATGCAGGTTAATCTCAGGAAAAAAAAAGAAAAAAAAGATCATACAAAACAAAATACTAGGCACAACAATACTAATCTGAAGAGAACTATACACATAACCGTATGTACAATTACCACTGCTCCAAGTAAAAGATAAGCACATGCATTGAGTGGTTTTCCCTTATTTGTATGGCTTTCTGTTAACAACGAATGGTAAATAAAAGGACAACCACAGAGCTCAACTTCTCCCATTCCCATTTTCCTTTATCTCTTGGAATGCCTCCTTTTAAAATACAAAAATTCGTGGCTGCCTTAGATTTATTCACTGGAGTTATTTACGATCTTTACAATACCAGTGAGCACAGTGCCAGCTTAAAAGTTCAATGGCAATAGTTTTAACTGTTAAAGCTTCCCAGAAAGTGCTGGGGCACCACGCAGAACACACTGTCGCTGTAAAAAAGCTCTTTAGTTCCTCAGTACTACAAATATTGTTCAAGAGCCCCTTTAATGTACACACACACAAAAAAAAATCAGGTCTACCACTCAAAATATGGCAGTGATAGAATTATATAATCATATGGTTAAGGTGCTTCCACGTGCCTTTACCATGTGCTCCTGATAATGAGTTGTCAATGCCCACTCTCATCACACTACTACAACACAACAATAACTATATATGCTCCCATCCACACTTTTAGAACTAAACCAGATTCTATGTGTCTTACATTTATAAATGCTCTAACTTGGGAAATCTATTTATTTCCTAAAAACTTGTAATTACAGAGCATACAGCGTGCACAAAGCAAATATTACTGAGACAACACAATAGTTTAAAAATAGGAATTATCAAATCTTTTAAGTCTCGTTTCCTTAGAAAAACAAACCCTGACCAAGTTACTGATCTCTGTCAGAAACAAAATCTGAATATAGAAGCGATTTCAACAAATCTGACAAACTTTTGCAATTCTAAACAACACTGCACTTCTTTTTCTTTAATGGAAACAGAAGCTAAACAAAAGCTTAACACAGAAGGAGCTCTAACCATTCCCTCAGCAAACCCCCAGAGCAGCCATCTGCTGGTCACTCGGCACCCACGCAGCTCCTCACAGCCAGCACAAGATCAAAAAGGCCTGAGGAGTTTTATTTTAACTCATGTTCCAACAAACAACAGAGGGACACACTGAACAGCACTAGCCATGGCACATTCAGACAGGACTTGAAGCATCCAGCTCCACCAGAACTGGGCAAAGCAGCTGAGCTTAGGTAATCCCTATCACTGTGCACCTCCACCTCCCAGAAATCAGCACAGAACGTTTTCTTTTTGAGCATGCATTTTTCTTTCAATTCTATCACCTGCATCTTCTGTACAAAACACCTGTTCTCTTCTTTACCATAAAATGCTCAGCAATCTGGAACGACAAGATGTATGAAGTTTAAGAATTCTCATATTTCAAAAGCACTGCCAACCAAATGCTTTCACTGTGCTAGTGTCACAGTTACTCTGGGTCAAAAAGCTCCTTTGAAACAGCCACAGATATTTAAACCAGCAATCATTACTAAGAGTACGATCACATGACTCTTACTATCCTGAAGAGAGCATGCCACAGCGACTGCTCCCAAAGAGGACGTGACATTGTTTTAAATGCCATCATATCTTGGCTAGCAATGGCTAATTTACTGAAGCTGGTCCTACCCAGAGCTGCTCAGAGGAATTATCACAGAGATAAACTCAGATACACCACCTGAAACATGCTGTTTCAGTCAGATCAGGTCCAGAGCAGCACCACAACTTTCAGACAAAGCAAGTTTTAAGGCGTTACGCTGCAGTGAACCCACGCAGTTCTCAGAGCAGGCTGCAGAGTTCAGATACAGCATCCATGCAATACGACTATCTAACAGAAATATGGCCTGCACTAGGCAGGAGCAGGAAATTGACAATTCATGTCAGGTTATGCCAATGGTGGGTGGGAGAACCCACAGCACAGGAGGCCTGCTCAAATGCAGAGCAATGCCCAAGCTGCTGCATTCCCACAGAAGCCTAACAAGGGGAGCAGAGCCCTGCTGGTACGGCGTGGGTAGGCCTGGGTGCAGCAGGGTTTGTCAGCTCAGCTTTAACACTGAGCTGTTTCAGATGCAAGGTGGCTACAAAGAGATGCAGGGCATTTTTGCACTGCACTTCTTAATGCCTCTGCTGGCTCGGGATTTCCATCTGTGAAGATACTGAATATCTGCTTCTCTAGAGAAAAGCAAGCCACACACTGCTAAGGTAAAAATCTATTATTATTGAATTTCTTTATAAAGATTTACTTCAGAGTCCTGTTTCACCTCAGTTTCATAAACTGAGTTTGATTCCAAAGGTGAGATGTTCTGATTCTGGGAAGTGTGCGGCTTCATATTAAATTTGCTGTACCTCTTCTTCTAGCAGCCAAAAATTCCAGCTCAGTTTACTATTCCCACACGATCAATTACTGCTCATCGTAAGTATTTCACAATGGCCACTGCCAACATTCCTAAGGAATTAATTCAGGATTGGACAACTGTTATATAAAAATCAGACCTTCCTACCGTATCACTAATTATCCAAAGAATTTCAAAGCTAGGGCTGGCACTGTCAATGCTGAAATGACTGCTCTGTTAAAGATTGCTTACCTTCAGTTTAAAAAGGAAGTACTTATTTTCACTGCCTTTTTAACAGCATAAACTTAGAAAATAATTTATCATGACTTGAATGACTCTTTTCAATGACTTCTCCGTGTATTCCAGCTCTGAAAGTTTTTGAAATACTGATATAACGTGCAAACATAGAACTCCAATTTTATCAAGCTGTTTCATCAGATGAATTTGTAGTAGAATTTAATGAACAAGATTTCAAAAACTAAAGAGGTTTTCTATTAGTCTTAAGTATCAAGGAATGCAAAAATTAAATACTCAGGGAAAACATCCCGTTTTTAAGAGGGCACCCTGCATTAACAACTTTAAGCTCTGCATTTGTTTCACCAAAGAATCAATCACCGATATTTAATGATTGAAACACATGGTGTATTCAGTAATTCATTCACTGGTGAATAAAAGCACTTATTTTCCTTGAAGTAAAACTAACAGAAAAGACTGCTAAAGGCAACTCTGCTGTTGACACAAGTATCTCCAGTACTGCACAAAGTTTCATTACCAGCACAGCCAGCCCCCTTCCTGGCAATCTTACAGGTATACACTTGCTGCATACAAATATTTTGCAAGTCAAGTATCAGAACTGCATACACATCAAAATCTGTACCTATGGCTAAACACAACTTCACAGGCAACTCCCTTCAGAAAGCATCAGACTGACACTGTTTTTATGACTTAGTGATCTTTCAGTTAGCAATAAAAACTGATCTCAAAAATCGATCCAACTTGATCAGACTATAACCATTTTAAACATTACATCACCAGAATATTGTGACATACGATGTGTGGTATAAACTGAATTTCATCAGATGTTATTTAAGAAAGGTGGCTCAAAGGAAAGTAACAACATTGTTTTATATGCTAAGAAATACTGTATTCCTGCCTGTGAAAGTTAAGATCTGTAAATGCAGAAAAAAGCAGGCCATCCTTAAATCAAGAAAATGAACTTACTGTATTGAGTTTCTGAGCTTACACTGCCCAGTACTATCCTACAACAGCTTCAAACAAAAAGAAACGAAACTTCTTCAAGATCTGTACCAACTGATGACAGCTGATGACATGCCTCTGTTCATTTCTAGCAATGTTCCTAGCTTCTCTGAGCATAGAAGAGGGTGGATATGAAAGCACTGCCATTTTTGTTAATTACCAGAAACTTCAGAATTAAAACTGATCACTAGCATTTGCAAAAAGCAGAGACTGTCAGCATTAGAAAACTCCAGAAAAGTTTAGTTTTTCAGCCTAATCCCCCAGACCGTGAACTTAAAAATAAAATATATATTACAGCAGTAGTAAAAATAACTTAAATTCACAACTTAATAGTTATGCATCACAGATTAACATACAGGCAAATGAAATGAAAATGAAATTAAGCTCTCATGAAAAACTATCAAAATTCCCCCCAGATGGGTTGTGAAGCACAGATACCAAGACAGTAAATGCTGCAGAGTACAGCATAAAGCACAGAGACCACTATGTGACTTCATGAAGCCATTATTTCTGTACGCTTGCATGGTTAACAAACTGCCTTATCAATTATCAAGGCAGCTTAAGAAGCAGAACTAAGTGAAATACTTCATGTTTTGAGGACTGGTTTTAAAAGCAGAAGAGATGTGCTTCCTTAGTTCAACAAAGACTCTTCCAAGACTTGCAGAAACCTCCAGTGCTTCAGTTACTCATCAATCTACTGTGTGGAGGCAGACCTAGAAATTGTACCTCAATGGTCTTGTCCTTTCCAAGTCATTTACACACCTACAAATAAGCTAAAATAAGGTCAACACTCGAAGACATTTATTCCACGAGGACTTCTGACAAGTTCCATCTTCAAACAGTTGCTCCAGCACTAAATCTCATGGAGAACTTCTACAGGCACGTACACAAGCCCACACAGATAAACAGCCTAAGACTTTCCTCTTATATCATCCAAAAACAGCAGTAATGCTTTTACTTCTCCAAGAAGTTCACCTTTCACTAAACATTTCAGATCTGTCAAATTCCAGAAGTAGATTAAAAGGTATTTCAATTGAGCACTAAGAAAACCAAAGATCCTGAAAGTGGTATGTTCACATACAGCATTCAGATGGCAAATCAATTTCCATGCAAAAAAAAAAAAAAAAAAAAGGGAGAAGGGAAAAGAGCAGCCTCTGGAAATAAAAATATATAGTCATCATGGAACCCTGTTAAAGGAAACAGTCTAATAGAGTGAAGGCACAAAACTGTGGATGCAGCAATACCAAATAATAAAGTGAGGTGACAGAAGAACAGAAAGAACATACAAACAAGCAGAACAGAAACTGAGAAACAGAAGAAATTATGAGCACAGACATTTAATTTTGAAAGACAGTTAACAGAAGAGTTGAAAGAAAGAAGCAGCACAGGAAAGAGTACGAATGTTAACAAGTATTTAAATGAAGCTAAACAGCCAAAGTAGAAAACACAAGAACTAAGAGAAGCTGAGTAAACACAGCTCTTCCCTTTCAGTTTCTAAAATGACAAACTGTTCACTGCTTCTCTACAGAGCGTGATCAGAGGAAGCATGACCAGCTTTTCTCACTCAGTGCTACTCGAATTCAGGAAGACAAAAGTGAACTGCGGTTGACATGAAAAATCAAAGTAGCAAGTAATCTAATTGCCCAAGTTAAAAAATTGTATTAACAATGAAGAAATGTGTCTTACACTTAACATAGGAGAAAAATAAGCAAAAAAGTAATTCTACAAATTTACAGGAAGAGCGAATCTCCTAATTCCCCATGGCCACACAAGTTCCTCTGTGTGAGAGGAAGCCCCTGGTCCCCCCAAAGCCAGGGCACCTCAGCATGAGGCAGAGGAGCACGACCAGCATCTGCTCTCCAAGGTCCTGCCCTGCACCCACAGCGCAGAGCCAGCCCCACGCCAGCAGAACCCCGTGACTCCCATCAGCAAGGGCAGTCACATCCGATGGAGGCCTCTGAGGAGCAGGCAGACAGCATCCAAAACTGTTAAAGCACAACTCAGGCATGCATCAGAAATAATCTGGGATTTCTGCATCTTGAAAACCATCCTTGCAGAGGAGAAGCTGTACAGCATCAAAAGATACAAAAATAAAAATAAAACAGCAAATAAGAACCTTTCAAGTTCTACAATATTCATAAACAAAACAAGGGCCAAAGGCAGCAAAACGTGTGTTTCTTTCTTGAAAGACATTAAAGTTACTCACATAACAGCAGAAATCACTACAAAATCTGCGTGTCCCCCTTACTAGGAAGGTAGAGAGCACTCACAGCACGACAACTGAGAATCTCAACTGTAACCAAATGAGTTTCCTTAGTATCTCATGTGGTAGAAAATGTAAGGAAGTTAGCTTCTACAGCTTAGCAAAGCTTTAAGCATACTGTAAATAAATGTGTTTCCAGCCTCAGATTTCACTATTTGCAAAGACAGAAATCTCAGCAAACACATTTCAACGGTCCGTAACTCACAACAAAACTCAGCAGAACAGGATTTGTGTAACTAACCTTCAGCATCACTGATCAAGCCACTCCAGCAGTGAGAGAGAACCCATCTTAAGGAGCCAGAACAGGAAAAGTTTCTGGACAATATCATTTTTAATCACATCAGATAACACAAACCAAAGTCACCGCACGGAGCAAAAGCTGAAATATCTTTCTAAAAATATAAGCCTTACAGCTCTGAAAATTAGAGATTATCTTTCAATTGCCTTGTCATTACAAACAAGTTAAAGTCCTCTATCCTAGCATCCCTTTTGCTTTAGAAAGTTCACAATCGTGAAGGATGCAAGTTTCTCCTCCCATTTGCTTTTCCTCTGGTTATTCCAATCCATTTCGAGTAACACTTGAGCACAGCCCACAATAAGTACAACTTGGGAAATATCACTACAAAGCAAAAGTTAGTTCAATTTTCCTTTAATTCTGGCTGCTCATGCCCTTAAAATGTGCCTAGAACAAAATGAAAGTTGCCAAATTTGAATTGTACAAAAACTTTATTGAACAGGAGAAAGCAAAGATCTAGGTTAGCATAATGAAGTTACACTCTACTCCTCCAGAGAGTGTCTATGCAAAGGATCTGAACAAGAAAATACCATGAACATCATGGAAGGGGGGGATTTAAATAACTAACAAAAAAAATCACCATACAACAGAGACAACTATAAGGTCTCACACAAGAGGAATAGTCAAAGGAAATCCTGGATCTACACAAAAACCTACAGGCAGTCAAATAATCAATATTACAGCTTAAAGGCCACCACTGTAATAGCAGCTCTTAAAGACTGAGTGGTGCTAATTAAGCAACATTTGTAGTATTCCTATTAGCAAATATACTCAATATACCAAATAATACTGAACATTTACCATGTTAAATATTTATCCTCCCCAGATGTCAAAGATCAAACTGAACGATGCTCTGCTGTGAATGCTTTTACATACTTTAAGGCAGAAAAGAAGTAACTTTTCACAACCTTTGTACTTTCTACATGCCAGAATTATGGGACAAGTCAAAAATCTGCAGCATCCAAATTAAGGGCTCTCCTGAAGCTACAAAAACAGCAACAAAACACTCCGTCTCAAATGTTTTGCCTTCCTGATTATATTGGAGTTATACAGTTGGCTTTATTTTTTTGTTCAACTTTCATAAAAATCTATGGGGGAAAAAAAAAAGTAAACCAAAACCACCTGCAGAGCTCTCCATCAACATAAATGAACACCAACTGAAGTCCCAAAAGGAAGCCTTTTAGGCATCCGAGCCAGCCAGGCTCTCTGGGACAGACCACAGCCAGGACTGCAAGTGCAGCTGCTCAGGACCAGTAGGAGAATCGATTTCCACTTCGTGCTCTAGGAAGCCCAGACACACGACAGCAACCCTTGGCACTCATGGAGCACAACGCACTCAGCATTCTTAAGACAGGACACAGCATTAACAGGCTGTGATTGTGTGCTTCTGCAGATACCTGGAAACCATTATTACAGCCTCGAGCGTGACACAGTCACCTGCAAAACTGAGATGCAAGAGATTGGAAGCAGAAAAATACCTGACTGTTACTTTATTTTTATTATTATTGAGTTACATTAGCAGTAAGACTATCCGGATATCTCGCAATACAGTATGATCCTGATTAGGGCCTGTGGAAAGCACAGCAATAGAAGTATTACTGACAAACAAATGAAACTCAGTATAATCCCTCCTAGACTGTCAAGAACTGGCACACAAAGAAACCAATGGACGTACAGAGCATTGATATCAGGCCTCGCATTAGGACACAGAATGTATTAACAAATGCATAAAATGTCCTCATATTTAAACGAGTTCCTATAATTAAAGCACAAAAATCTGTTCTTAAGCCTTTGGTAAATGCACTTACCTTAGAAAGAAAAGGATGGGTTTTTCTGTTTAAATGTAAGGCTATGTAACATGCTTCTGCTGAGATTAATTTGGAACTTAGACTAACATTTAAAGAGACTTTACTTCTCCTAAAACTTTGCCTAGGCGATGTTGATATGCCCAGAACAGAAATTCAACTGCTCGCTCTAAGTGAATAACAGATTTTTCTGCTACGTAAGAACTTCCTGATAGCACAGACACTTTCATAGAGGATTTTGTCTTTTATTGAGTTCCTGGATCAGGTAACAACTCGAAACTTCTACTACTACTTAGGAAATTACCTCAACATCAGCGAGCTTACAGCGTTTCGCATTTCAATCAAATGCTGTCAATAAGGACTCTGCAAGAAAAAGCAACACTGATGCTCACTGTGCACAAATTCAGTAATGAAACTACCTTAAGCATACGTACACCCATATCCTTAGTCAAAAAAACAGATTTTTTATTTTTAAATCAGTCTTCCAAATCCACAGGAATTCATCTGGCACTTGAAAACACCACAGAAACAGCCTCCATAACTACCTGTTAGAGGCCTAAGGAACTGGGAACGAGCTTCAGCAAGATACATGCCTGAGCCTACACAAAGGCTGCTGCTAGACAAAAACTCCAGCTCTGCAGACTACTCTGAGGTTAGAAACTAACACTTCATCAGCTCAGCGAGTCTTACCGCCCTTAAAATAAAAATATGCCCAGTTGTTTGCACAACCATAAAACTCCATCCTTCTATCCTGAAGAAAAGCTGCCGATTGGAAGAGCAAACTGGAGCTTTCCACGTGCTTTTCCTACAGAGTACACCAAGATGACAGCCAGTCCAATTTATAAGGGACAGGTCACGTAACTGATACCACGCAACTATTTAGTAAGCACTCGGATAAACAAAGATAAAGAGCAGTATGTCCTCTTGGTAAAAATGTTTAGTTTACTAATAAACTTTGAAAACAAATGAGATGTTTCCTGGACCTCCTTCAAAACACTGCTTCAGTGAGGAGGCAATCCCAAATGCTCAGCAGGCAGAAAAGGAAACAGCTTGCAGACTCTGGCTCACACATTTCGGGCATGACCTCATTCTTTACTACCACTTTTCATTTCTGCTGCAGTATTTCATAAACCAAGGCTCGATGTTACTCTTGTACATTAGGACTGAATATTACTTACCAAATGCAAATGAATGCAACAAAGTCAGAAAAGAAATGAAAAAGTATCTCTCTTACAACTCCTCATACAGTGAGAACGTGTCTGGCGTGCACAAGGCACCGCCATATATTTTTTTTATATGTGTTTGGAGGCTAAGATATTTATGTAAAGTTTTATTTGACCAGAATTTTTGGAAATTTGCTATACAACTACAGTAGCATACAACTGCCCCCCAGATTTAACCAGAAAAGCCAAATTTCCTTTTCAAAAATTGCAGGTTTGTATCACAAATTATACAGGAATTAAACCATTACATTATCCATACACTACTTATTAAAAGCCCACCATTAAAGCAATCCAGTGCCCTGCTTCACTGATAAGGTAGCATCTACATGCTTACATCCCCAGTACCTCCAAGTGATTCTAAAAAGAAACATACTGGTTATTCAGAGATTTCTTGATACACCAAGTTTAATGCTGCCTTGATTTGTTTTTGTCTACTTGATCATACCAGTCAAGTTTAAGCAACGATTATGTATCAGCCCACCAAAACTAAATGGAGTTCTGTCTTCCAACACAACTGTCATCAAGCAGCAGTGGTAACGCGGCCCTGCTTCGGACCTGCTAACACGAGCACTCAGCCTGTAATACCAACCTATTCCCCACCTCTGCAGCCGAGAAAACTAAGGTATGAAGGTTGAAGTCAGCAAGCATCACCATGACTGTTCAAAACGAGATACTAGGATTACAGGCTTAGCAAATAACTTCAGAAATCCCGCAGTGTTCAGCCCTTAACCTGACACACTCCTGTCCCCAGGCCTTCCTAAAAGTTAGCGTTACACACCCATTTTTGCCTTTTTTTTTTTTTTTTGCTGATCACCAAGGAATATCGTATTTCAAGAAAGCGGCCAACATTCACCCACCGCGGCATCTACTGCTTCATCAGCAAAGAACAAACACCACATGCAATTAGGCCGCGCCAGAGTTAGGGCAAAAAAAAAAAAAAAAGAAAAAAAAAAAGAAGAAAGGAAAGAAAGCAAGCTGCACCCGAGCGTTACTCCACGAAGCGCCCAGCGGTTCGGTTATCGGAAGCCGATCCGTTTCTGAACCAACCGCGGCGTACGGGCAGGAAAACGTCTGCGCGGAATATTCCAGCGCGGCCGGGCTCGGCCTGCAGCGGCCGTGCACCGCGCGGTGCGCATAGGCCCCGCCGAGCCGGGCGGGATGCGCGGCCGGTAGCGGCAGCTCGGCAGCTCCAGCACGGCCCCGCTCGCCCAGCGGCTCCGCGGGAGGCCCCGAGGGGCCGAGCCCGCTCGCGGAGCGGGGCGTGCTCCGCCGTTATGGCGGTAACCCCGCGCCAGGGAGGCCCAGGCCGGGCGGAGGCACGAGGCGGTGCGGGGTTACGGCCCGGCACGGGGAGGAGGGGGGGGGGAGGGGTGCGGGAGCCCGGCGCGGGGCGAGGGCTGCTGGGGAAGGGCAGCAGAGAGGGCGGCCGCACTTACTCTCGTTTAACACCTCCAGCAGCTCGGCGCAGCTCTCACACATTGTTCATTAACAGCAGCAGCCGCCGCCGCCGCCTCCTCCCAACCATTGATTGATCCGCGCGGGGTCGCCGATCGCTGATTGATGGGGGCCGGGGCGGGGGTCAGCAAGGGGGATGGGGGGGGTGGGGGAGGGGCGGGAGGGCGGGGGCCGGTCCGGGGCGGGGGGTTGGGGGGGGGAGGGGGGGGGAGTGGGATGGGGCGGCCGAGCGATGCCAATAAGCCCGCGGCGGCGGCGGCGGCGGGAGGGGAATCCGAGTCACTCACTGGCTGCCGGCGGCTCCGCGCGCCGCCATTTTGGCGAGGGGGAAGGAGGAGGAGGGAACGGCAGCAAAGGAGACGGAACGCTCGGGCTCCGCTCGGCGGTTTCCGACGAGACGAGAGACGAAGGCGGCCGAGTCCCTCCTCCCTTTCGCCCCGCCTTTCCCAGCTCGGGCCGGGCGGCAGGGCCGGCGAGCGGGGAGGGAGAAGGGGGCGGGCCGGCAGCGGGGCCCGGAGGGCAAGATGGCGGCTGAGGTAGCGCGCCGCCGGGCCGGGCGCGAACCTCCCGTCGCGGCCTCGGCCCCGCCCCCCGCCAGGAGGGGCCTCCCCCGGCGCCGTGCCGACGTGCGCGCTCCTCGGCGCTCCTCAGGCTGTCCGGAGCGAGCGGCGCGCGCCTCGCCGACACGGGGACGCGCTGCTGCGGGGGGGGTGTGGGAGGGGTTGCGCTTCCGGGGGTCGGGGTTGGTTGGTTGGCGCGCTGCTGCTGTGGGGTTGCTGCGGCAGGAAGGTGGCTGTTCGCACAGCAGTGCCCGCGGTGCGGCGCGGAGCTGCGCAGCTGTCAGCGCTTACTTTCCCTTGGCTGTATTCTCTCCTCGTGTGCCATGATTGCAACGTGGTTTGATCCCTACGAGGCCTTCTTTCCTTGCCCTGTGATGCTGCTATTCATCAGGAAATGCTTCCTTTGGTACGCCGATGGCACAGTTGTTAAGTAGTAATTGAAGAGAAATGCCAGACCTGAGCAAAAGTAAAACTACATCCAAACTTCTACAGTTTTAATATCCGTACATATATATGTACACGGTGTCAGTGGCCCAAGACCAAACTAGTCACTCAGTCCAGCCAATTTCTTTTAGGTTAAAGATTAAATGAACCATTCACCAAAAGAAAAAAAAAAACCTGATGTGGATCAGGGGTCAGGAGGTCTTTCCAAGCCCTACCTTAGACAGCCTGAGCCCAATTATGGGATCATCTCTCTCACTGTGTGTTTCAATTTCCATTATTTCGGTCTCTAAAGATGTTGGCACATAACTGATCATCCCTTTGATTCAAAAGCAAGCAGAGCTCGTGGACACTTCGTTGGTCATACATGTATTTATGACTATCTTTGTAGGAGTTTGCTCTGGTGATTGCAGAGTTGCAAGTTAATGCAAGAAACAAAATGCCAACAGGTAGGGCTCTAGGGAGAGAAGTTAAATAAAACCAATGCAACAACACAACAAACCACACCAAACCAAACCCTCATCTTTCCTGCACGCACACTTATGCGGTCACACTGAGGAAACAAATTAACTCCTCTTCCTCATCTTCCATCAGTCCATTGTTCCCAATAATCTTTACGCAAAGGAAACCACAAAGGCTGCAGATTTGCCAAGAACTAAGAGAAACTGAGACACAGTTCACTGTAGAAATGTAAGCACTTTTACATATTTCGATAAGTGCTTTTTAACCTAGAAAATAAATGGGTGCTTCACTTGGGTCTTCTTAGCTTGTATCACACTCATCCATATTCTTACCTTTGAAAACATCCCTTCTTAACCCCATCTTTGTTTTTTTAAGCTGCTTTCCATGTTCCTGCTTAAAAGCATGAATAAACACAGGTAAACACACGTGAAATATAAAGCAAACAATGGGGCTGGTATGCTCATACTGGCAGTAGCATTTGACTCATTTCAGAGATCTAATCTAGACAACACAGGTGTCCTGAGGAGACTGCTGGCAGGCTCAGTAGCTAAATTCACTTTTTAGTTCTGCAAAGCTGTATTTGCTAAATGCAGCCGTCTATTGCAGATTGCAGTACGTTAACACATTCCATCAGGTAGTCCAAACAATCTTCCCCAAATGCATACTGACAGAGAACGGCAGGAGCAAGCTGGGAGCCACGGAGTGCTGAGCTCGTTTCCCAACTGCTCATCCCGTTCTACCAGGGACAGTAATAGAAAAGGTCTTCTCCCATTCAGCCCTTGGAGTAAAAAGTTTAAGCTGAAGCAAAATTGGCTGTTTTATATTCCCTAAGAAAAAGCCAAGCTTTCTGAAACCATAGCTCTGCAAATGTACAGATTATCACAAAGTGTGTAATATCATGTATTTGTAGACTCAAAAAGTTGTCTGGATTTGTCTTACATAGCATTTGCACTACTAAAAATGCAAGCACCCTTTATTTCCACTTTTTTTTTTAATGCTAACTGTATCTTTTCTCCCCATATTCAAGAAATTATTAACGATTGCAAGTGCTTTTAATAATTAAGGTGCACTGCATGTACAATTTGAAAAATGATTGGCTAAGCCTTTTCCCAAGGGAGTGTTGCACGACCTCCTGAACGTGAAAGCCTAAATAGAAACTGAGTTCCATTACATCATGTACAGAGGTGCACTCCTGAAGGGCAGGAAGGAGAGAGATCACTATGTCCCTTTACTCATTTTGCGGCCAAAATGGTTTTTAAAAGCCATCTCTATTGCTTTGGTTTTCCCCCATTAAGTTTGGAGACAAACCCATTAACATGGGAGGAGGAAAGCAAAATCTAGGCACCCAGACCAGCAAACAAAGTGCCCCATAAGTTTTGGGTCAGTAATAATTTATCTTGAGGGACAGACTCAGAGGAACAGTTCAACACTAAAAACAACTTTCTTGCTTTAGTCAGCATCACAGCATTAAAACCAACAGATATTTGCAGCATCTTTTCCCCTTCATCCAAAGAAATCCACAGCCAAACATCGACTGCTTTCCCATGCTGAAGTCTACTGGAAGTAATTTCAAGCTTCCTTGAGAGATGAACATTATTCTAAGGCTTTTTGCATAAATATTAGCTTTATTGGAAAATAGTTCACTTAACCAATCAGATTAACACACAGCAAATTATTCAAATTAGAAAGAAAACTAACCTAAAATGCTTTGGAAAATAATCTGCTCCAGTTACAGTAGCAAACACATGGTAGCCTGAAACAAGCACTTGGGGGTGTCTTCATCAGCTAACAGGCAATCAATTCATGTAAACACAGAAAACACCCTGTAGTTTTTTTGTTAATGAATGTACCTAGAGTACATAGAAATTTTCTTTTAAAATCTGTATAGAAATATGCACAAAGTAAACATTGGTTTACACAGAATTATAAGTTGTAGTTATTTTTATGATGGGTTCATGCTTTTTATCTATATATTTTCATTTCCAGTGTGCATTCAATGTAGTATCTAGAACCTTCTCAGGTGTACATGTAATAATTTTTTAACATACAGGATAACTGCACTAGAAATAGACACACCCTTACCCCCAAATCCTATTAAGAACTTTGTATAAGCTGAATTTCCATAGTGTCTGCAGAGATCAGCAAAAGGCACCAATTTTGAAGGTAACAGTTTTTGGGGTTTTTTTTTTAGATTTAAAAGGGAAGTGAGAACTAACTAACATTAACATTTTGTTACTAAATCTAGAAGGTATCAAAATAATGAAAAACTTCTCTTATCTGAATTGCATCTTCAAACACATTTCAAGTGTCTTTCAAGAGATTTAACTGCTTAGCATGCAGACCATAAACCGTACAGATTTACTTCAACCTTCAACAGTAAGATACACATAAAAGCAGAGGTGCACCTTTCATTCAGAAGTATTTTCACTGCACATCTGAACTAGTCTAGCTCTGCAACTTGTGGAATATGATCATTCTGATGACACAGTATCGGGGGTACTTCTTTCCATTTTAATAGCTTTCTTCCTCATCTTCACAGCTTCTGATAATCTGCAGCTCTATAATGTGACTAAGCCTGGTCACACAAGCAGTTTTAGCATCTTTCAACATTTCAAATATTTTAAACAGCTTCTTAGGGTACATATTTTTTGTTGTTCTCATAATATCTATAATTCAACAGGACAGAAAGACATGAAAAAGCTTAAAGCGTGAGTTGGAGAAACAAACAAAATCTTTCATCCAGCAAACTATTAACAATTTTGGTAGGCTTTATTGTAAGTCCCAGTCATAAAGGGTTTGAGGAACCTCTCTACAGCTTAGCACTTTCAGATTGCACGATTTGTAATGATAAAAAGATGTTCCAGCAGCAGTGGCTTTGGTTTTTTAAGGCCAGCTAAGTCAAACAATGGAGATTTTCAGACACAGAATGGTACCAGTACTTGAGACTAGGAACGTTCTGGTCATGGCGAAATTACACATGAACTCTGCTATCTCATGCACTTCTACTGCAAAATTAAAGTACAGCACAGAATTACCTACAGTATCCAAGCTTACATAAAAAACCTCCACAACTGTCTTTTGTTTTACAGCTCTGCATGAATTGTTATACTCTGCATCACAGCAACAATCCTAAGACCCAATGAATGTAAAGAAAAACAAAAAACGTGTGGGAGACTTTAATGTCAGCTGTCAGAGAACAGAAGAGAGACGCTGCAAGCACAGGGAAGCCAAGACTGTACACCACCTTAGTGTTCACACTTAAGTTTTCATCTGTACTTCATACATCTGTGAAAATCATTTAACTACAAAACTTTAGGTAGAAAAATAACTGCACATCTGGTCTATACGTGTTATTAATATGCACTAGTATCAACTTTTAGTCAAGATACAGTTCAATAACTCTTTGGAAGAAATACAAAGAGTACACACATCGAGAGCAAGAGTGCCTTATTAGTGGCATTTTATAGCAATGGAGTATGGAGTATTTTTAAGTCATGGTGTTAAGTCAAAACAGCTACTATACTTTCAAATAGAACCCAACTTATGTTAGCTTTCAAGCATATCCAGAGTCCTTGAGATCAGGGGAAACCAGAAGCAATGTTATCCTAGACCTCAAGGAACACTTCCTACATCTTCGGGATACAAACCTTTAATACAACCACAGCAACCTCAGCATTTTCATCCAATAAAAGAATAAGCCAAAGAAAGAAAAATAAATGTAAACCAAGTTTATTTTGCTTTCAAGTAGTGTTCTTTAAGCACTACAGCATGGTAAACAATGTAAATTAGTATAAGTCATCTCAAAAGCCAGAGGGTTTTTTTTATTTATTTATTTTATGAGTTGTTAAAAAGATGCAGCCTATTCTAACAGGATAAATATTTTAACCATTTCACTTCGAGTTAATGAAGGCTCACAAATGAGCAACACTCCTCATTGAGGAAAACAAAAAGCTGTTGTCGACAAAGCGACAGCACACACACAAAAACAAAAGAACTGTGTAAAAATAACTAACTGTACTGTGTTCCCATACTCTTTAGAAGTTGTTTTACAATGGGATGATATGCACATGACCTTGCTGCAAACTTGCCATACAACTTGCAAATACATGTAAGCCTAGCCCTTACCCACTCAAGTCCAAAAAGCTGCTAGCTGATCCAAAAATTGCAGCACTATAATCCTCTGCTTAACAAACTGTTTTAGTCATTACTTTCTCTCCTAGACTGCAGGGCAGGCTAGAAAGAAGATGATCCCAAATTAAGAATGGATACTCTTACAGGAAATTGTATAGTTTTGCAATATAGTCCTTTACAATTTATGTTTTGCCTATTTTCCCCTTAGCCACAAAAATGGGCATGAAATAATTACTTTGAGAACGCATTAATTTTCAATTCATGCAAACCTAAATAAAGATGACCAACCGAAAGCTGAAACAATGGAGGGATATTTCACAGAAAATTTCTTATACAAAAAACACATAAGAAAAAGGGCCACTAGGTGACATTTTAATTTATAAATTGGCATCATTTTGGTCAACAAATATCCAAGTGCTGTTTTCTTCTGTCACAACAAAGTGGCTGTTCAAAAAGAAAACTGCAGAACTCATTTTTTAATCACACATCTCCTCGGGAATTTCGTGTGGATTAAGGATGCCAGGTACAGACATCTGAAGTTTATGCTTCTCCTCTTGAGCTTGCCGAAGGGCTGTTTCTCTTTCCTCCAAGAACAAATCTGATGTGTCTTCACCTGCAAATTCCTGTACAATTCACACAGAATCATTTTTAAGTCCATCAGGAAGAATAGCGAGCTTCCAAAAATCAAGAACCACGTTAGAAACACCTTCCCTTCACATCTGCATCAGACTATTGATTTTGCTTTCCATACATAAGATAAATATAAAAGAATGCAAAATTTCTAAGACTTTCACCATGCATTACACAGTTGGACAGCACAGTAACAAATAAAAACAGAGTACTGCCTGTCTACTTTCAAAGCATGCCCCAGTCCCAAGCAGAACTGAAACAAATCTGTGTTGCAGCCATTTTAGATTTATAAACCATCTGCACAAAGTCAGCATGCATTTAAACCCAATCTATACAATTAAATTATGCTGAAGTGGATTACATGGATCCACTATCTAGATACTCAAGCCATGACAGTTTTAAGCAGTAGTAAAATACACACCCTATTGTAAGAGCTGACCAATTACTATTAAACACTAAATATTCCTGCACTTGTTTTAAGAAACCGTGCCAAAGATACCTTGATTTGGACCAGGAAATCCCGTAGGTGTTCCTTGAAGGCAGGAATATCCTGGTTTAAACTGAACAGTCCTGTCACAAACAGCTTAACCTGTGCACTAACAGTAAAAACATCCGTTAGTATTTCAAAACATAGGCATCCAAACAGAAGGATAAAATAACTACAGCACACTTACTCTTGTAGATGAGGAAATGCAGATTTGAGGAGATTAGCAACGTACTCCTGAATAAACATTTGGTTGTTCACTGGATTCCCGGGATTTAACGGAGTACTTATTTTTCCCTCTTCTACTAAGTTGAACATGTATGCAAGGATTGATGCATGCATTGTCAAACCTGACCAGATCAAAATTATACATGTTGTTATTATTCAGAACAGGAATGCAACATTTTGACATTTGAAAAGTTGGTTTTTGTCTGGCTCACAGTCTTACCAGCAGTGTGTGAAGTGTCTGTTACAACAGAGAAGATGTGCTGAAGAATATCACAGAAATACGTCTGATAGAAACTCTGAGCAGCAGCCTCTTCTTGTGCAACATTTTGTAGCAGAGTATAAAGTATCTGAAGTCCTGAAAAATTTGCATAGAAGATGAACAAAACTATACCACAAGCTTCATGCATCTTTCTGCCTTTTCAAAGCAAGACAAACATCCCAAGAAATTCTGACAAGCACTGATCAGTATTACACTCATCATTTTCATGGGCATTTCCTCAGGCAGCCAGCAGAGGGAGGAAGCCACATTTGTACAGAGCACCAACTCTGTTTTCACTGGAAGGCAGAACCATGAAGAACCAACCACACAACTTCACTGGTACAAACCGAAGCACCTCTACGAAAAGATGTACCAGTTAATTTAAGAAGGGAAAAATTACACAAACACAGTTACTTTACTAGCTGAAATGCAACTCAAAATAAACAACTGGCTAAGACCGAGGTGGCTTCACAGTAATCACTTTTATCCAGAGGATGAGAGCTCTTAAAATTTACGACACTTATGTAGCTATTCCTACCCTTCCTCAGCAACTCCCATCCTGGAGGACATTTAATTACTCAAGTGTGACAGAAACAGCTTCTCAATGAAACTTAAGATGAAGTTCAACTTGCTGTTAAAAAAAAAAATGATGTTTTCCTTTAGTCTCAGGTATTTCCATTTCTTTATGTCATAGCCAGCTCCCAGACTGAATTCACTCACCAAGCATTCCTGTATCTGCTGTCTTTCACTAGCAACTCAGAAACTCTTAGTGAGGCAATATGTCAAACACTGCAGGGAGCACAATGAAAACTAAAGCAGAATACCAGTTCCAGGAGCTATGAGCTGTTGCATCAGTTCAGCCATTTCAGAAGAACCCTCACACTGAAGAGAAAGCATGCAGAAACTGTAACAATGCCCTCTCCAGTGAGTGAAATAGCATCCACCTATTTCAGTACGTTAATGGATATCTGGCTGTCAACTTGGAATTGAGACAGGAAAATACTGCTCATCTGTAGCAAATACAGCAGGTGTAACTGGAACACTATGTTTGACTAAACATGCAGGAAAGCAACAGTCTACATACTTAGCACTTAAAACTTCCTTTTACCTGTGTCTGCAACATTCCTCATTGTATGTTTGAAAGCCCAAATAATAGAATCCAAAACAAGTTTGAACTGTGCAGGTGGAATGGCCAGAAATGCTGGGAAGCAATGAGAATTTACAGCCTGGAGTAGCAAGAAAAAGTTTGTTCTATGTTCAGGATATTCTTCAAAGTCCTGAGAGTGGGAGGGCAGAGGGAAAGAGGAGGGGAGAAAAAAAAAAACAACACAGCAGTCAGTCAGTCAAGCTTTCTGAATAGCTCAAATATCTATTGTAATATCACCTGCTAAGAGTGAGTCGATATCCAGTACGGAATAGCATTTAGATCTCAGGTTTAAAGAAATCTAAAACCAAAAAGCATGCAGTTTCCAGATTCCCAGCAAAATTTCTTCCCCATACTTTCACCACCAAAGCTTGATAAAACCATTTTCTGGATTTACACAGTATCAACAGGGTGAACCACATTTTGTCAGTACACAACATTAATCACTACTTGCTCCACAGGCACAAGATGGATGGCCTCAGCAATTAAGAACTCAGCCACCACAGGAATACAACTTCTGATTCACACTACTGCAAAATGGCACTAATCTATTATGCAAGTACCTACTGTAAATCATAACAAAACTCTTATCAGCTATGGAAATCAGCAAAGAAATATTTAAAGAACTAATAAATACTTAAAGTACATATGAATTTTAGTTGTTCACCCTACACTGAAGTGTACTTAAAAGTATACTTCAGCTTCCAGAACCATGACATTCCAAGGTCCTGGAACAGAAAAACAACTAATAATCTGATTTTAGGACTGTATCAAGAAATTAAGTCAGTGAGATTAAGACATTCACCTAGACAGTCAGAATTCATGAACCTTAACTTAATTTCCATAAAACAGAATAATGCTATGTCAACTACACAGCATAACATGCCCTGCCCCCTTTCTTTCAATACCCATAGACTAGTACCCTTAATATAAAATCCCTTTTATGTTTTTTCCCATTATCCAAAATTTACATATAAATACCTTATTGATCATGTTTAACGTGCACTCAAAAACAGCATCAAATATCTGAGGTATTTCAGCAGTAATATGTCCACCCAGCTTGTTTACAATGATAGCCATAGTACTGAGTACTTCAGGTTCTCTAGCAGCTGGAACATTTCTCTGGTAGTCAATGAGAACTGCATCCAACAAGGGAGGAACAAAGTTTTCAGCAACCTAAATAAAAGAGCAAGACGTGGTTCTATCAGTGCAGTCACCGAATGAAGTCTCACACAATTACAAAGTAGGTCTGAAAGGAGCTAAAAATAGTGTTACACATCCATACACTTCCCACACACTGCATTCATCCAGCAGTGGTTGCCTGAGGGCTCTCTTACACCTTCTTGCTTCCCCTTCGGAAGGCACTCAGCTGAAACTACCAAGCAATCAAAACATAGCTCAGGCCTATCCCTGTAAGATCACAGCTTATCATCCTTCCTGCAGATATTGCAGTTCTGAAACTAGTTCCTGTGAACAGAACAGTGTTAGCAGCACTTCAGCAAAAGAGCAGAGCTCCTCCTGAATTTGTCATATGAACTATTTTTGTATGAAATATTTACTTACCATCTGAGGATCATTGGACCTGCTCACCCAGCCAGAAATCAGTTTTAAAGTTTCCCTTTTTACAGTCCTCATACTTCTAATCAAGGGCTGCTTTGTTACCATTTCACCTGAAAAGTTGCAAAGCTTCACTTAATCAGGGCTAAGACATGTCCACAACAGATTCCCCTGAACTCATTTCATAAAGTTCAGAATGTTTCATTTTTATACCCAAATGACAGAGAATGAAGACCTCTCATTCATTTTATGCAGATAAAAACCATCTCCCCATTATTTCAGCTCCATACATCCAAGTTGCAATTTAGTGTTATAGTGCTACTACTGACAGTACACTCTACCAGCATAACTCAAGAACAATGCTGCAACTTATTTTTCAAGTAAGGGAATCATGCATGTTAGTTTTTAACTATCAGGATCATGCTTACCTCTGGTTCTCACTGAGGGATGAGAAGACACCAACCTATACAGTGTTCTAAATCAAGCCCCTGACTCTGTCACAAACCTAATCATTCCAACTTGTCTTTACTACAAGGAGCCTAACTCTTACTTCATTTTCTCACATCCAAGTTAATGTAAGTCTCATCAGTAGAACTTCCTCTAATTGAGTGCATAGCCACACAATCCTAACAGTATATCAAAGGAAAACCTTAGAAGACTGCAGCCAGGGAAACAAGGGTAGAATGGCTTCTGCTGGCATCAGAGATAACCAGTTGTGAGAACATACTCTGAGGCAAGTGCAATCACAATAGCTCTTGCTCTAGTAAATTGTCAGGACTAGAAGTCCTAGCAACTGCTTCCTATTTTTGTTGTTGCATTTTATTTTTAAGTTCTGGCAATTAGAGCTGCAGAATCAGAAGAATGAATTAAATTCTGAGAAGCTATTCCAAGGTGTATTTTGCATGGATAAGAAAATCTGTCCTAACACAGATCCAATAACGAAGTCATTTCATTTGTCAAGAAATGCTACAGCAGCACATTCTACTTAGATATCATAGACCCAAAATTTTCCAGGAAAATGTGGTTAGGTAACTTGGGTAGCTTGTAATCCCTTCTCAGTGATTACCAGTCTAGTTTATGACAAATTTGAGGCACCTTCACTGAAGATACACTTCTGTGATAAAGCTGTAATAGAATATCACCAAACCCAAACTCTGCCAACATACTAGGGTTGTTTCTTACTCAGAAAGATAAGTCAGAAGAATGCACGCTACAACTTTGTCTCCACAAGACTGCTATTAGTCAGCAGTTCTTGTATCCTTCCTAAACGCACACTTACGAGCTTTCCTCCTTCCAGAATCAGAGCTTCTTTGAATAAAACATCTGGTTAACAAAACTAATAACCTAAGCAAGCACATTTTCAGTCATTCTCTTGCCCAAACACACACATAAAGAAACAACAAAGAACACGACCAACAATTGACACACAGTGAGATAAGCCCAGCAAATTCAAAACCTGATTATGTGCACTGCCAATCCCGTTGTTAGGAAGGACATGGAATTTCTTACCATTAGCCTGAATAGCTGCAGAAATATTTTCACTTAGGCACTTGTACACATTCAGCATATCTAAATAAATTCTTCCAAGCTGAATCACAAAGGGGTGGCCAACTGCTTTACATGCTCTTACATTGGTTTTCAGAATGCTACCAAGCTGCTTAACAGTCTCAGGATCCTTCAGAATATCAACGTTCTGTTGGAAAGAATTGAGTTAACTCCATTTAGTCAATAAAAACACCATTTATCTTCTAATACAAAAATGATCACTTTTAAGTATTTATCTTACAGAACATGCTTTAGCACAGTGTGTAAAGTTCTTTAAACTAGATTTAAACCAGTCTCAATTGTTTCGGTCTCCTTCAACACTTCTACTGACAGATCAACCACTGCTTTCTAAAAGTTCAGCACAGCTAAGTTCACCTAATTCCAGGAGTAAAAGGAAAGTAACAACAACAAACATTCAGCAGTTTTATTTTATTTGAATACACTTTAAATTTATGGTCTTACTTTTGTTGCCTGTTGAATTATGCTGTCCCATACTTGATTAGGGAGCAACATGTATTTTTCTATCAGATGCTCCTGTACAGTCTGGTCTGTTTGTGCCCCAATCATGTATCCTACTGCTTCATAGAATGTATGCACCTGATTGGAAAACAAGAAGTCAGACAGAAAGGTTAAGGAAGACTAACCAAGAATTTGCCATGTTCAAAACTAGCAGGTAGTAAAAGCTAGAAATGGGTTTCCAGTGACTAAATACCTACTTCCCACCTGAGTTGACAAGATCCTTCTCCTTACTTACACCACATTTAAAGCAAGCCTCCCACTCCCCTCCAATGTTACCATGCACATCTCAGAGACCTCCTTTGTTTTACCACCATATCCTGAAGTAAGCAATCTCAGGCATGTGCTTTTCTCTTACAATAGCTCCATTTCCTTCTCTTACGGAACTTTGGGCTGACTCAAGTGCAGGAAAAACAGAAGCTGGAACTCATTGCCTCCTCTGCCCAACATTCCCATTACTGCAATGCATCATCAGCCTATGCTGTGCATGCACTACACTCCATCAGAGCACATCCCCCTGCAAGTTCTCTCTTGCCCCTAACACACACAACATGACTGAGAAATACAATTCACGTCTTAAAGACTACTACCAATTCATTTTTGATATGTCACAACACTGACTGGCCTTCACAAATTTACTCACTCCTGAATTAAATGTACCTGTTGTGGCTGAAGGTCACAGATGATTGTATTAATATTGTTCAAGATTTCATCAATGAAAGGCATTACTTCTCCCACTTGAACCTGAACAAAATGTCGGCGGCACTTCTGTGCTATTTTTATGAAGGTATCACAAGCCATATCCTGGACTCCATCATGGGTTTCTAAATTAAATCACATCAGTTACTGCTTTGTATTTTGCCCCAGACATGCACGTATACTGAGCATAAATGTTTTTCATTAAGAAAGTTAGAAAAGAAAGGGAATGGAATATTACCATGCATAAACTCAAATAACTTGTTGACTACTGTCTTCAAAAACTTCCAGTGTGCTCTCAAAAAACGTGGATATTGGCCCACTATGTACATTATATTTGATGCAATAATGGCTTTATTGTCTTTTCCTCTCTTTTGTTCACAGAGTCCTAGGAGATCCTACAATATAACATATTATTAGTTTCCTCTCAAGTTCATAGACTAGACAAGCAGTATAAAGGCTAAAATAGGCTGCAGTAATGATACAGGAAAGTAGTTATTATCAAGCTCAAAGCCAAAATTATTTAAGAGAAAAAGTAAAAACAAACCAACTACCCTAGTTTAGGATCAGGACAGTTACTTAAGTTTCAGCTAAACCAAGAACACTGTATTATCAGTCATGTGATTCAGATGTAACTCATAATGCAGGGCAGACTACAGCAACCCTAGGTGTTGAGTACTGACCAACCAGTTGATATTGATAAGCATACAGGTATTATACAGCAATTAGGGGAAACTCAATCCTCTCTGCAGGATTTCTGTGACTTAACAGTGACACATTTCACTTCTGTAGGCAACATTTTCTTCCCATGCTCTTTCCACACACTCACTAAAAATTAAGTGTCAGAAGAGAAGGTGCTAGTTGGTTAAAAACAATGCTCATTACTTTGCTTCGTTAAGGTTACTCTTACTTCATAAGTGCTTCCTTCCTGTATCTGTGGCATTCCTAAAGCAAAATATTTCATCATAAGCCAAATTATTCTCATCAGCTTGTTTGCTATACAGGGTAGCTTACTGAAGAACACAGAGCAGTATCTTTGTAAGCTCAATTTCTTGAACATAAACTACAAAGCTCGACAAAACTGTTAGTCTTGTACCATAATACCTTAATTACTGTTACAAGGAATCTTTTTTCATCTTCTTCATGCATCGCTCCACTGATTGAGCCTATTGCCCAACAGAGTGTATTCAAATTTTTCCATGACCACTCTGTCCCATTCACTTGATTGTGAAGCTTTTCAGTCATTATTCGTTCTGTGTCTGCATAGTCCAGATGTGTAAGATATACTGAAAGACAATTAACAGTAACAGTAAGCAGCATATTTTTTAAGCAGCAAACTGGATTGCAACTCTAGTTAAGTTGAATTCTTCCAAGAAAAAGATAAAATCAAAATGCCAAATGCAATGGTTCTTTTGTGAACTTGTGACAGAGAAAGCTGAAGATTTAAACCCAGATCTGCTAGAATTCTATGACACGAGAGAGAATGATCTTGTGTATCAGACAAATCAGTTAAGTTACTAAGTTAAATGATTAATAAGATGTGCACATATTCATGAGCTATCAGAAATATGAAACTGGCTAGCTCTGAGGGACATTATACTGCATTTAACAAGTCTAATTTTCCTCTTTTCATTATTTCAGTCATTACCTCTGTTGGCTTTAGTAAGCCACCATTATAATGGAGATGGTTCTCCTGAACTAAACCAGGTGAGAAGTTTCAGCTTTAACAACTCAATTCCATCAGCCCCAAAAAATAATGCTAATGTTAAGTATTCAAAATCTCAATAAACTGAAAGTAGCGTAGAGGTCAGATTTAGCAATGGATTTTTACAGTGCCACTTTTACTAAGTCACTCCATACACCTGTATCTGGAAACATTAGTAAGGCTGAGAATAAGCTGAAGTAGCTTCAATATAGTAAGGAGATGTTTTAATATTAGAAATATAACAGAATAAATCTACTGTTAGCTATACTTCACAAGTACAGCAGTGAGAATAAAAAACATGTTTTACATTCATAAAGCTATTAACAAACACCCAGTGCTCCCTTCCAGTGTTTGCATTTAAAAGAAAAATGTTTTATCACTGAAGTCTAATGAACTGACCCTATAGGTGGCATATATGATGACTTTCAAATTTACCTCCTCCCCTGCCCCCCATATAATTCTGCTACATGCATGCTACTGGCACAGTCACAGAGATGTACAGAACAACTATTCTAGCCACTTACCCAACGTTTCTCTCATATTTTTATATAAGTTTATGGAATCTGTATCCTTCATGAACTCTCGTACCACTTCCCCTTGGTCATTTTCCACCACTAGCACTTCTTCAGGTTTAGCCATACGGCTAACCATCAGCAATCGAACCTGCGTGTTACAAAGGGAAGCTTCAACTGAATTGCACCATAACATGAAAATAAAGGTACATGTCCTGCACTTCCTCAGGCCAACTCACATACACAAGCAAATGGGAAGGAAAAATTTGGAAGGGACATGCTAACTAAAAATCCATTAAGAGTCGATTAATTTCCATCTCTACAAGAGTAAGAGTTGTTAAATAAAGAAGTATCATACCTTCTAGAGCTTCAGAAGATATATGTATTAATGATCTTTTAAGTACAAGCTCATTTTTTCCTCAAACACCTGTCGCTTTAATTTTCACTGTAGCTCTTATCCAACTCATTCATTAACAACACATCTATCCTACCTAATACTACAGAAAATTGTTTTGTTTCTTAGGTCTCATTCCTGAGTAGAAAACACAACTCCTCCAGACTAAGTAATCAAATAAAGATATCAAGTTATCCTTCTTCTCTAAACAGAAGTTAGCTACATTTGCATGAACCCCAGTAAGATCCACACTGGAAACCATTATTTACAGAAACTGTGACCAAGATTTAACAGATCTACTACATAAATCCTATATAGCAATTCTACTACAAAGTAAAAATGAAGCTTCTGAGCTGGTAACATGGAAGAAAGTAAGTTTAGCATGTTTAAATAAATCATACTGATATATATTCTCTGATTTTATTTTTATATTCAGGACTATTAATAGCGTGCTGTTTTGATACCATCATCTACTGGTGTCATCTCAGTTTTGCAATTTCAACATAACAAATAACTACAGCTGAATCAACCAACAATTACCCAAAGCAAGGAAAGTTTTCTGAAGTCATCCTTTACACAGAGAAGCCTCAGAATTTAGGAACACTGTCTAAACTTGCACAGTATTTTTACTTAAGCATGGATTACCTTGGATAATACAGGCAAATAAAGTTGTCTCCTTGGAGGAACATCAAAGTGTTGACTTCCAGAAAGCAATGGAGAAGCAGATGTTGAGAATGGACTTTCCCTGTAGAGCTCAGCAGCTAGATGATTCCAATATTCTAGACAAATCTTGAAAATTTCAGTTTCTTCTACTTCTGATACCAATAACATATAATGAAGAGCCTGGAAAAGTGTTTCAAGCATCTATTTACTAATCATTTTTGAACACAGAAGTAGATTAAAACCGTATCACTTCAAGGTTTGTTATCCTAATACTGATAAAATGTTGAATTAGAGTAAAATTTAGTAACGAGGTACAGTAACACTGCAGTGACATTTACTTACTAGTCAGTTATGACCAATGAAGCAACTAAACAATGCACAGCACCATGTCAGCTGATGTTATTTTTAAAGTGAGCATCAATTCTTAAGTAGACTAGCCTAAAGATACCTAAAAAACAAATGCAACAGCCGAATTCATCCCTTTCTGTATTATCAGAATTTCACCCACCCTCTGAGCTTCTGCAAGACGTTTTCTTTTAGATCCTTAAAAAAAAAAAACCCTTAAATGCTCATTTTAAGGACTGCTATTCTCAATTCTTACTGCTACTCTGCTTTCAAATCCTCTGGGAATCTGGAAGAAAACCTTCAAAGAAACCCACACTGATTTGCATTCAATGTCAGAGATCTACTGGAACATTTTCACCTTTACCAACTCAACAGCCACCATGCAGACTGAAAAAAAGTGCAGTTCTGAGCTTACCAGTGAAACAAACAAAAGGGAGCAATTAAAACAGACTTTGTTTTAATAGCTAAGACACTAAGCAATTCAAAGCATTTCAGGCAGAAGTCTGATTCTACATCTCTAGCTGAAAGAGGGATTCAAAACTACCTTAACATTATTTCTATACACATCCCTTTTTTTCTGTAGTTTTACTTTAAATAACTTATCCAGCTTCTTTCACTAGTCTAGAAGACTCCAATGAATCCACAAAACAATTCTACATCAGCTACATCCAGTGTAAGAATAACCAGATTGAAACTACACAGCTACTTTATGTAAGGCCCCACTATGATTTGTTATACTTAAGTTACAACAGAAATTTGCAGGAATTTTAAGTTACTCTAAAAATTTTGTGGAACATTTCAACATCCTAAATCATTCAGAATTGAGTTTTGCATATGTCCATTCAAAGATGTTGATTTTAACTAACTTAATGTAATACTCTTGTCTGCTGGACAAGACAGGAGGCAAGATTTAAAGACTGTGCTCCAACTTGCATATACACAGGACATTCAACTTCATGTTCTTAATAAATGTTTCAACACAAGCTGAAATGAGCTCTTCCCTGACTGAGGATTATTTTGTAAAAGTTCACTAATTCTGAGGTAAGGAATTACTCATAAAAGCTTTTTGCTTGCTTTCTGTTTGGTTGGTTTTGAAATAGAGCAAGAAACAACCATTTAATCTATTTCCTAAATGAGCTATAATTTGCTATTTGCAAACATGTGTATATATATATATATATTTTTTTTTTTTGTAAAGGCCTACCTAGAGAAGAAACGTGTTGCTATCTGATATCAGATGGAATGAAACTAGAATTCAGATACCTTAAGTACTGTACCTACAAGATGGACCCAACCAATGAAAACTGGTCTCCAGGTCTGTACTATGGTTTTGGGGTTTTTTGTTTGTTTTTTTTTAGTCTGTCTCAGAATTCTTAGTTCCTCAACCTATGGCTTCCACCCCTGCAGACTGCTCAACTCTGGGACACCACAAAGACTGCTACAAGGGCCTGTAGGGACAGTTTAATCACAAAGGAGCTCAGGGGTGGGAGAGAAATGTCACCAAGTAGAACGTAGGTCCCCCACCAAGACCTTTAACACTACATCAAGCATGCCTATTAAGTAGCACTTTCTAGAGCTCCAGCATTAAAGGCCAGGCTTATGACGCTGAAACTAAAGACAGACCACAAGGACAATATTCTAAGCATCACAGTCAAAATTTGGGAAATGCCAATTTAGGCAAGAAGCTACACCAGGGCAGAAAAACTGGAGAATGGCATCTGCTGTACCCTAGAAAGGAAGCTTGGATGTTGAATAAAAACAAAGTACATGGTTTCACACACAAACTGACACAAGTCACAACAGCAACTGCCTGCCTGCATGTCTGAGTTAAACCAAAATACTGAGTTTTGGTACCCATGGAAAAAAGGTGACACAGAAATTCTTTGCATTTTAAAGCTGTATTTACACTATAAAGGAAAGACAAGTAAGAAGAGAGAGAAAAAAAACGTATGTTTTGCACAGGTTTCAGGATAGCATCAATGAAAATAAACTGCTAATAAAGCACACCTGGAAAAATCTGAAAGGTTTCTTGTATTCATGTAGTTCATTGGTTATAGGGAAAAAAATTCTTCTAACCAGTATAAGCACAAGAATCTAGAGGTCATATTAGTATCACATTATTTGAGTATGAGAAACCACTACTTTTGAACTGGACAAACTATGTAACTTACCTCCATTAATGTTTCCCTCAGATTTAATCTTTTTTCTATAAGTTGACCGTGTTCCTTGAGAAATGTGCAGAGAAACAAACTGAGATTCTGAATGAAGTTCTGTTCATCATCTTTTCCATTTGAGTAGGCAAGTCGGATATTGGTATTTAACGGAAGCATCTAACACAACAAAGACAGACAAAAATCAACGTCCTGTTTCATGTGGAAGCACAACTACTGCATATCACCCATCATTCTGCTTTCCTTTTTCCTTTGAAAATGAAGCCTTTCTAGTAGCTGTCACAGCACTCCCTTTCCCCAGGGCCTTCCTCCAAAGTCCTCCCACGTTCTGCTTGATGCTTGTCTCCAAGATGGACAGTACAGTAAAAGAGCAAACAGACACTGAAGTTCTGATGAACGTACCTTTGCCTACGTCTTTTAACAGCAAATACAAGGGAAGCATCTATTCCAAGATATTTTCAACTGATATCAAGCAAACTGTTCCAAAAATGTGTTTGTTTCCTGTACCTCATAACGTGGCAGTCATAATTTTAAAATAATAGGAAAGATCTCACTTATAATATTTATAAATTAGCAAAGACTACCTAGAAAAAATGCTAATCTTTTTCAGTAATCTACCAAATATCTCTGGGGTACCTTCTTAAGAAGTACACCAATTTTCAAATTCTATTGTTATAAAACTGAAACACTTCCAGTGTTGTCCAATGTCGATACCATTAAGCTAAAAAACAGTGAGAAAATTTATCACCTTTGCTGCTGCCAGCATTCTGGTTCTCATTGTTCTCTAACTCTCTAAGAAAGGTCAAATAAATGCAAGCTTGCTTCGAATTCAGAAGCCACAGTTGTGCTAAAAAAAAAACCCTATGAGTTGCAAAACACTTATTTTAAGTAAAAGCTTAGGCTGAACATGTTTGCATTCAGATCTAAGAGCATCATGTGCAGAATCACAGAACTGTAGGGGTTGGGCCCCCCATGCAAAGCAGGCCCTATAGGGAGCAGGTTACACAGGTAGGCATACAGACATGTCTTCAGATATCTCCAGAGAAGGAAACTTCACAATCCCCCAGGCAGCCCGTTCCACTGCTCTGTCACTTTCACTTCAAAGAAGTTCTTTTGCATACTGGTGCACAACTTCCTATGCTCTAGCTTTCCAGCCATGTCCACTTGTCCTGGTCCCTATAGACCACTGAAAAGAGGCTGGCCACGTCCCTTAGTCTCCCACACTTAAGGTATTTATAAACATTAGTAAGATCCCCTCCAAGTCTTCTTTTCTCAAGCCTGCACAGCCCCAGGTCTCAGCCTTTCCTCATAATAAAAGCATTCCATGCCCTTTATCATCTATGTAGCCCTCCACTGGACACTTTCCAGGAGATCCCTGAATTATTTTTTGTATTGAGGAGCCCAGAACAGGATACAGTGTTCCAAGTGAGGCCTCACCAGGTCAGAGTAGAGGGAGAAATGCCTCCCTTCATCTGCTGGCCATGCTCTTTTTACTGAGTCTTGGATGCCATGGGACTTTTTGGCCACCAAGGCACACTAATGGCTCATGGCCAGCCTGTTGCCCACCAATAAATAAAACAATAAATAAAATGAAGAAGCAAAACAAAAAAAAAGCAGTCATTTCTAAAACAAAATAATTCAGGTGCAAGTAGTAAACTTTTAAATTTAATTCTAGCTAAAAAAATTCTATAGCTCCTATTGAAGCCCATAAAGAGGGAGGAAGATGAAGGCAGAAAAGAAGCACATCTTCCTGAAAAGACCTTAAAGACAGACCAAACCTGTATTGTACACAACTGAAAAAAGTGGATACAAAAACAGAATCAATCTAATTGTTCACAAGTGCTATTAAAAAAAAACCAGCTTTGGTATGAGTCTACCTACACTGAAATGGACAAATGTGAAAATACATCTACAGTTACCCTACCTGCCCTCACAATAAAAAGTATACAAACTTCTGGCATTTCAATACACTTAAATAATGTGTGCTGAGGACACAGCATCTACCTGAGGACACAGCATAATCTACCTGCCACCATTTTTCTCAGACAACCTGAGAGTACAAAACAAATCTTTAATTAAACAAAATAAATAAATCCTGCAGAAATACAGCTGTTCCTCGTCCTCATAAAATTTCTGTCTTCTGATCAAGCCATAAATAAACACACAAAAACAACACAATGAAACATACAATTTCTCAAGAGCTGTGCAAATTGAACTAGATTGTTAAAAGTAGTAACGGAAAAAAACCCAAAACATTTGCTAAAACATTACCTGTTTTAATTGCATCATGGTCAAGGTAAAAAGGGTTACAAATTGTTCTTCATACTGGCTTACACTGACACCTGCAATCTCTGTGAGGCACTTTAAAGAGACGTTCCGAAACATGGGAACATTTAAGAACTATTGAGAAAAGAAAAGAAAGCATTTTACTCAGGTGTTATATACTATATGCTTTTTGCAACTTTTATACTAAAAAGCTGTCAGTAATTACATACACACCTTGTATATTAGTGTGCTGATTAACTTAGTCTCAAATATATATCCCAGAGGAATCCAGTTCAGGAATCGTAGCAAAGTTTCCAAAGTGGCATGAACTAAAGGAGCATTTTGGGAGTTTTCCTGAAAGGACACAACAGTGCATACAATATTACCAGGTATGACTGCCTGAGGGTGGTGTGGAAAAGGTTAAAAAAAATACTAATACTTACCATCACGAACTGACACAGCTGGAAAATCTGAGAGAACTCATTGCACATACTATAAAAAAAGAAAAAAGAATTAAGCGCTATCATGTTCCAAATATCTGTATTAATCAAAGTGCCTGTGACCACAAAACAGGTTCTGAAGACCTGTATGTGCTTGGAAACATTCACAAGCCACCTTACTTCTTCACCAACCCTGACAAGAACAACACATTTATTTATTTATTTATTTTAAGAACTCCAAATCTGTGTCCACAATAATCTAGCACAGAAATGCAAGCAGTGTGAAAATCTGTTGAAAGGGTAGGACCAAACCAAACTACTGGTACATTAACGCACGCAGCCTGGGAACAAGCAAAGACTTGCAGCACATAGGTACCTACAGGGCTAGTAAGACAGGACCTAAGTTACAGGATAAAGGAACTCTAACTGGAAAGTCAGCCTCAACAAAAGCTCAAATCAAGTGCATGTACACCACTACATGGAACACAGGAAACAAGCTGAAGGTTTACAGGCTAAGATGTCACTGGTATGAATGGCTGAAGTTAAAGGGAAGGCAAAGGAAGAAGACATCCTGCTGGGGAGTCTGCTAAAGGCCATGTGATCAGGAAGACTAAGTGGATGAGGCCCTCCATAAACAGGACCAGCTTCACATTCACAAAACATGGTCCTTGTGGGGGATTTCAGCCAACTTGATATCTGTTGGAGGGACACAACGCAGCAGTGCACCAGCGATCAAAGAGGGTCCTGGAATGTGCTGATGATAACCTCCTCCTCCAAGCAGTACAGGAGCCCACGAGGAAAGATCCTAAGCGGGATCTTTGTCCTCACCAACAAAGAGGGGCTGGTGAGTACTCTGAAGCTTAAGGGGATCCTTGGCTGCAGTGACCACAGAATGGTGGAGTAAAAATTCCTCAGGGTGTCAAAGAGGGTGCACAACAAGCTTGTCACTCTGGACTTCAAGAGAGCTGATTTTGAACTCTTCAGGGAACTGCCTGGCAGGGAGACACAAAAGAAACACCTAGAGGGAAGAGGGGCCCAAGAAAGCTGGTCTATATTCTCCAAGCCCAGAAAAACAGATGCCAGTATTCCACATCAGAACACCATGCAGGCAGTTAAGGAGTTACTGCTGTGGGGAGCAGCAGAGGAGCTCGGCTGCTGCGGAGATTGGAGCACGTGGCCACTGATGGTGCAGGCTTTTTCTTTCCCTTTCTCTCTCCCTTCTCGGTTTCCCTTGGGTCACTGACACGGATAACACCGTGACAGTCCTGTACCTGGGTCCGGGCAATCCCAAGCACACAGACAGGCTGGGCAGAGGATGCGTTGAGAGCAGCCATGAGAAGAAGGATTTGGATGTAACAGAAGAGCAACCTCATCCTCTGCTGCATCAACACAAGGGGCACCAGCGGGGTGAGGGAGGTGATTCTGCCCCTCTACTCTGCTCTCCTGAGACCCCACCTGGAGTACTGCATCCAGTTCTGGAGCCCCCCAGCCAAGAAGGACACAGGAGCTGTTGGAGTGAGTTCATTGAGGACAGCCACAATTATGAGCAGAGGGCTGGAGCACCTCCCTGTGAGGACAGGCTGAGAGCTGGGGCTCTTCAGCCAGGACAAGAGAAAGCTCCAGGGGGACCTTACGGAGTACCAGAAGCGGGCCTACAGGAAAGCTGGGGCAGGGCTTTTTGTAAGGGCACGTAGCAACAGGATCAGAGGCTAATGCCTTTCAACTGGAAGAGGGTACATTTAGACTGGACACTAGGAAGAACTTTGTTACTGTGAGGGTGGTGAGACACTGGAACAGGCTGCCCAGTGAGGTTGTGGATGCCCCTTCCCTGATGGCCATCAAGGCCAGGCTGCATGGGGCTTTCGACAACCTGGTCGAGTGGAAGCTAACCCTGCCTATAGCAGGGGGTTGGATCTAAATCATCTTAAGGCTCCCTTCCAACCCACTGATTCTATGACCACCCGTCAGATGAGGCAGTTGCAGTAACGCAGAAATATATCGCAGAATCACAGAGTGGTAGGGGTTGGAAGGGACCTCTGGAGAGCACCTAGTCCAACCCCCCTGACAAAGCAGCTCCCTGGCCCAGGCTGCACAGGCAGGCATCCAGGCAGCCTGTGACAGTGCTCCATCACCCTCACTGGGAAGAAGTTCCCAAGCAATTCTGTGCACACCTTCCTATGCTTCAGTTTCTGGCCATTTCCTCTTGTCCTGTTGCCACACACTGCTGAGAAGAGTCCACACTCCTAGCAAGACAAACTATACCTGCCAGCAAGCACAAAGTAAGCACTGGGTATTAGGGACATATGAAATATATATACTTGCCTGTCTTTCAAATGCTTCGCTTTCACTTGAGTTATCTGGCCGCTGGAAAAATCAAACACCTCTTCACTTAATAGCTTAAGGATCACCATGTTGTTCTGACAAAGGCTTTCACTAGTCCTGCTTGCTCCTACAATATCACTTATAAAAGTTGGCCAGTGCTTTGGCCATTCCTGTTTCAGAATCTGAAAAGTGAAACACCCGTGTGTTAGGTACTTAAGCAAAGCCCAATACTTTATGACAAGATTTATAAACTCCAGCTTCATAAACTCCAGCTTACCTGAACAAGAATCATGTTCAGTTTCCCAATATATACCTTCTCTTTCTGGAGAATGAGAAAGACAAGTCAGATTATGCATAGTATTTACCTCCCTTTTTCTCCCCTGAAAGAATTCACTTACTTCTACACATGTTGGATCAGATGATGTCTTGATAATTAGGCCAACGACATACTTTTTTATACCTGCAGAAAAACAGATCAAGTATTTTAACTAAGTCAGGCATAATGAATAATGTTTCTGAATCAAAATTCTTGCCATATCATGAAAATGAGGATTTAAGGGCTCAATGCAACACTGAGTTGACTGAAATCCCACGTTACATAATGCATGTGCTGGTGCCAACTCGTAATAAAATGCTGTTATTGCAGATGATATTTCAGCCTATCTACATGTGTGTGACCCTGCAAATGCACATGTTTTTGTTATTATGCATAGAAGTGTTCTTATTAAATTATTTACCAAAATAAGAAAATCCCATGATTAATAGTTATATACATTAATATATTCACTGCAGAAGTAATATCCCTAACACTCATTTGGAGCTGACAAATTTTCTGACTTTGAATGCCTTCAGAAAGTTCACAAATTAAGAAAACATAACTAGTTTTGTTACTTGCATACATTAACTATATATTTTCTATGTGACCCAAGTTAATTCCTCTTCACTAGATGCAGTGCAGGCAAGCAAAAGGGTTGGACAGGTATTTTAATTAGTATGTATGTATCTTGCTATTTAACTTAATGAAGTCAAAATCCAGTTGATGTATCATTTCTTCAAAAAGAAAGTCAACAATACAGACAAAACACAGATTATTACTGTTTAAAGTTATCAGCTAACTAAAATGAATGCCTTATTTTAAAAAATTTCACTTTTCCCCTAGTCACTAATGTGAATTATAAATCATTCCTAGTACTTTAGCAAAATCAGTCATTTTTTGCATTCTGGGCCTGAGCAAAATGTTCATTCATGTTTTAACTGCATTTTCAAGAAATTTGGAAACAACGGGTCTGGAAGTTACACGACTTGAGGTATACCACACAACAGCTGCTCTCCAGGTTTTTCTGACAACAAATTAAGTTCTTCATCATTATCAACCAGAATCAATACACACTAATCCAGAGGAAGCCCACGTATGGGAACTGCTGCATGACAGCCTGAACCACTGATGGATCACCTGAGGTGAGCACTGAGTCAGCTGCAGGAGCACAGGTGAAGGCAATGCACCTGTGTGACCAGAAGGGGTGGAGTCTGGCTGCACCTCTCCCAGACCCCATTTAAGGACTGAGCACCACTGGGGAAGGATCTCCTGTTGAACAAGATACATCCCATATGGAGTTTCAGGCAAGCCTCGACCTCTGGTGACAGGTGAGCCTCTTCCTAATTTATTGGGCATCTTTATACCATCTGAATAATCTATCCAAAAATATACTGTCCATCTTCATTATACTGTTTGGGTGCTACTCATTCAGCGTATTCACCCCCATCAGCCTACAGCCTGACATCATGGTCCTGAACTTATAATCATCCCCAGCCTTCCCTCCCCTTCTCCACTCCCTCCCCCCCCCCCCAAAAAAAAAAAAAAAACAACAAAAGCTTACACTTGGATGAATTGTTAAAATCCCCCAAGCAGCATGTAAAAATCATTCAGTGACAGAAGACAAACTATTTGTCTGTCAAACTACTGAGGGAAGTCAACCTGTTGCAACTCTCTTCATTCTAAGAAGAATCTGGATGCAAACATTGTTCACAGGAACGCTGCCCCGATGTCTAAGTTGCTTCCTATTTTTTATTAATTATTTCTGTGCTAATAAAAATCTACTGTTCATTTACAACCTCAGTGCCATGCTATCATCAATCCAGCCCTGAGAACATCTGCAGATGGAAACAGCTGCTCAGCTTATCCACTGAAAATAAAAAAGGCAAGCACAGCTCAAAAGATAATCTATAGGGCTTGACAGTTTTCAAATGTCATGCTGTAGGCTTCTGAGCTCTTCCATTCAAGCAATGGTCACATTTTTAACCTCTCAAATGTACCAGCAACTGAAAACATTTTTTTTTCCTTTTTGGATTAAGTTGCATTATTTGTGTAATTATTATATTCTTTAAAGTTTTATATATGTATGTATATATATGTGTGTGTGTGTATATACACACACACATCAAGCAGAAACTATATTCAACAGCTCTCTTTTTATAATCATTCCACAGCTAAGATGAAAACACCATTGCTGAGATGGAACCCACAGTCCTATCTCCTGCTCAAGGAGCTGTTCATAGGCTCAGCTAGTAGAAAACTAGTGAGCAAGAAGTCCAGTTCATTTTAAAATTGTTTGGAGGCTCCCTTCTGCCAGCCTCACTCCAGTAATGCCAAAGAGGTCGTGTTCCTCCTCCCTGTATCCCACAGAGGTTAACCAGTACATTAACCAAGCTCCACCAGCAAGAAAGGTTCCTATCATTGCTAAGACTGGACACTAGGCTACTGTCAGAAGGCCTGGAACAGCACTGCTGTTAGAATTTTCTGGTAAGCAAGATGCAAAAAGAGCAGAGAACAAGGGCACCGACACAACTCAGCAACTACAGCTCACCTTCAATGCCCTTCTGAAGTTCCTGCATGAGTACTGCATATTGCAGTCCCTATGTGAAAGCAGCTTTTCTACAGAGGGAGATGTACAGAGAATAACTGAGCCACTTTCTAAAGGGAAAGCATTTTCACAGGTGAACCAAGCTGAACTGTCAGACCGAGCAGGAGAGAGAACAATATCGGAATCACCTCATTACTAAACTGCAGCCTGTCTAAACAGACAAATATGAAATATCCTAGTTTCAGCATAGGGTATGCTTGCAGAAGCAATTATACCTCATCTGGGCTGTTATCTCAGAGCAGTTCCTACCGTGATGGAGTTCCACATCTTAAGTACAAGACACGCAAGTGCACCCCTTTAAATCACGGGGCAGGAGCTCCATCAGAAAGTGCTTGCAAGCTGGTGCAACAGATGTTTGTTTGTAGTAATTGACTAAGATTAGCAAGTTTTCTGCTTAAAGATTAAGATGCCTGAGCAGAACACTGAGACAATCCAATGAAGGAGCCTAAAAATATTTGTCAGGCAAAAATGGAATTTTAAAATGTAAATCAGAACAGTCTTGCATGGAGGTTTATATGAATACAAGCATACATTTGATCACATTTTAGAACTGCTTACATTGTTTAAGTTATTTTTAGCCTTGACAAGCAACGCTTTCCATTTCAAGACTCTTTCCTTAGTAGCCATGAACCTGATCAATTTGTATCCACTTATTTCTCAGCAGAAAAATAAGTTGATAAAATTCGTAAAGAGGGCCTGAAGGACATAGCTGTTTCCACCAACTCCCTCCCCACTGCCCTGCAGCAGTGTCATGTACACAATTCCCCCTCCATTACTCAAAGAATCAAAAACCACCTCTTAACGCCAGAAATATCCATTAAGTTATGTGATCACAACTCACTTCCTACAAGCCACTAAGTATCATCTACCTAAACCCTTCAGGCAGCTCTTCCATTTCAAAATGAGGTAAACTGTACAATCAACTCAAGTTTCATAATGAGGAAGTCCTTATCCATTCCAACTCAAACACTCCAGACAAGCTTTCTCTGTCCACAGGAACAGAATTTCATTTTACACTGGAGGATTAACAAAGAATATCACTGAATTGTAAGACCAAGAAGCTTTTATTTCTGGGCAGGCTTTCACACAATAGGAGAAAATGCATAGCACATTAATCAAATTACACCCTTCCTAAGTATCATTAAACAACCAACTCTACATTAGAGGAGGAACAGGTCTGGCAACAGGGCCAGAAAGACCATTGAAAAGTAGATTTAAGAATGGAGACTCGTGTCTTCTTGAAGAAAGCTCATTTTGCTGCTTATATTTGAAATTCTTAGCTGGAATTTAAACCTCCCAATGCTCAACCAGAAGTGGTAACAAAATCTTGGCTAACTTCAAGGCCCAAAAAAGGTATTTCAACATAACTGCATGTACAGTTACAATAAAATCACTGATGCTCAGTCAGATCTACAACATATCAACTGCCAAGCACTCCTATTGCTACAAGAATACTACTTTGTAATAAATGGATTTAGCTCTTTCATAACAATATGAACGTTTGTCAGCTGTCTTTACTATACAAATTGAGTAAGACATATAGGTTCTGTAAACTAAAATATAAGCAGAATTAACTGACTCCTTAAGGGCTCTGTTAAAAAGCATTGCTTTGTTACACTGAATTTTGTTTTGCTGAGCCCCTTATTTTCCTAGTTACACTTCAAACCAGAAAATGCTGCCAACCAAAAGAACCAGTAACCTTAATCCAACCAGTCTTCTCTTCTCCTGGTAGCTAAACTGTCCATATAAACTAAGTACCAGCCAGCATAGTAATAAAAAAAAATCCCAGCAACTATGACAGAAGACTAGGTCAAACTGGACAAGAACTTAGAAATTAAACATTCAGATAGTATATTATTTTTCTTTTATTTAAAAAACAAGAATTTGACTAACAAGGCCAACAGGGACCAAGTGTCGTGGTACACTAAGCATTTGGCTGCTCTTCTACTATGTACAGGATAAAACAGAACTAAAAACCATCTGACTCATTTCTCCTACAACAAGTCAATTTTATAATTTCACTTTGGCTGGTGAAAATATTCTGAAGACTTTACAAGAAGATACACATTTGTTGAGATTAAGGATACTTTCTTCTTCTGCAACCTTCAGAAGCACAAAAGGCAAGGAAAATAAAAATAGAATGCCTAAGTTATCATCAGGTGATTACACAACCTTAGACAGTAATTTTATCTTGTAACGTGTTCAGCTACTTACTGCATCTTCTCAGATGGTAACTGCAGTCAAACAATATTACCATGCCTACTAAAGGTAACATAAAAATATAAAATACCATCTCAAATTCTGGTAGCTAAGTCACATATGCATAGTCTGGCATCTGAAATCCAGAACACAGCCAAGCATCCTCACCTCAGCACCACCACTTACCTGTTCTACACATTAAGTTTTTTTACACCTTGAAATCACTTGTGTACTCTTTTTCTGGCACTTCTTCAGTCCCAAACTACAAAATAAGCCTGCCCCTTCAACTTCTCCTATTTGACTACAGCATCCTCCAACAGGCATCAATAAGATGACCAAAACTAATTCGACTTAATGACTCCTTACTTCCTCCTCAGCTTTGCTCCAACTGACAAAAACTTTGATAGAACAACTTCTGAATGCTGAAGCATTCATACTCAGGAAAACAGAAACACAAGATTTTTAAGTGCAAACAAAATATAACTTCTGAGTTCTCCCTCTGTTTCTCAAAAAAAGCATAACTGTGTTTGAGCCTTCAGTTTTTTTTCTAGAAGTCAGTAAGGCTGCTTCTAACAGAAGAAGTGAAACCTTTTCAAGAGCTAGGCTACATTTGCCACCTGTTTAGAGGTAAGGAAAATAATCACAACCGTTGAAATCTTCAAAAATGTATTTTCATTGACATTTACTATTATATTTCCATCAATACACTGGCAGCAAATCTTAACTTCTAAGCATATCTTCACAATGATATCAAAAGCTCACAGCAGAACATGGAAATTCAATTAATGAGTGCAGAAACCAGTATTTATTAAAGAAGACCAAGTATAGAATGGTAAAAAGTTTTGAAAGGTCAAGTATTTAAGTAGTTCTACTTAGTCTTCTGGAGTCTGTTTCACAACTTGACGGAAAGCTTTGTGAGCATGCATTAATCCCACACCATTTATCTCTTGCTATTCAGTACATATTGCAAGGCATAAAAGAGAAAAGAAAAAACATAGAATCAGATTATACTGAGTTGGAAGGGATCCAAGAGAATCTGAGTCCAGCTGCACAGACGACCATCCAAAAACCAAACCAACTGCCTGAGAACATAGCCCAAGCAATTACTATTCCAAAATAACTATGTCTGTTATCAAGTTCAATCAAGTCAATTTAGCATACAATACCAGGTGTACCATAGTCTATAAAAAAAGCAGAAATTAAGAGGACACTGGTGGAGGTGTGCACATAGCCCACACTGGCTGAAGACTGCCAAGTACAGAGAATCCAAACCTCTACTTCAAAGCCAGCAGCCAGTGCCAGAAGCTTCTAAATGTTAGATCTCTTCAGTTAAGTCTAGCATCAATGCATCAATTCAGCAGTAGGGTTTCAGAGAACATCAGCTCATGTTTTACCTTCCCATAACGCTTACTGAATTTAGGTGCCCAATGTCCAACTGTAACCACTATTGCAAAAGGGCAAGACGTGGTGTTCATACAGAAAAGCAGAGACAGTCTTACTTTGTGACAAAAACCTAATGGTGCTTGAACTTGAGAATTATTTACATGGGGCTTGATGTTCTAGATCTCAACAAAAACATAAGAGGAAAAGACAAAACACAAATGTAAGGGGTAAACACAAAAATGGCTACCTACCTTCACACTGGTTCCTTGGAAGAATCTTCCATCTTGTTTTTATCACATTTTCCAAGATTTGCAGACCATAATACTGAAATTGGAGAAGAGTAATATGTGAACACGTTACTGCAGGACTAGCTAGCTCTTAGGATTCTCATACATACAATGAGACACTCACATGTATCATCTAAGACTTTAAGAATATTAAACTAAAAAAAACTTTATTAAATTTCTATTCACCCATTTACTCAAGTTTCATGCATTTTTTTTCTTGTTTTATTTTTTCCTATACTAAATCCTGCTGTTTGATCATGCTCACACCAGGAGGAAAAGAAATAAAGAAAAAAAAGAAAAGCTGTCTGGTAGACAATTTTGGCCATCTGGAAAGGATGAAGCAGCAGCCAGATATAAATTTGCATCATAAATGACTGCCCATATGTTCAAGTACTATCACAACCAGGCTCCTAAAATATTTAGCAGCTTGGATGGTCTCAAGTTTCCTATCATTCCTCTAAGAGCTGGAAAAAAAAAAAAGTCATGTCTTATCATCACACGTTCTGACGCTGGCATTAGGAAAGTATTTCCCAAACTTCACTGGTGTGTTACTTTAGGAACAGCAAGACAACCCACAGGTTTATTCAATTTCAATACCCACCCCAACATGGCAGCTATTTCTACTATTTAAAGATGAACTTTTGTGCTCAGTCAAAAGATGTGCATAAATTCTTGGAAATTCTGTTTTTACCTTTCAGGAATTCCTTCCTAGGTTCTTTGCCAGAAATGCTACATTTGCAAAGGAATCAGTAAGGCCAATCCCTCCACCCATTTATCCCTGCTGTCAACTCAAAGTAACAGGGAGTGAAGTTTTGATGTGATTAAAGCCCCATTAGCATGAACAGACAGCAGAGAAAAGGAGATGAGGAATTCTGCAATAATTTCATCAGCGTAAGATTAGGAAGAAGAAAATAAATCACATCAATACCTGAAAGGTAAATTCATGTTTATACAGTTTATAAAGTTTGGCTGAGAATAAGAGTTCTTCTTTAAAATGGTTAGTTGTTATGTAAAGTAGGATGATTAACATTTCAACCAAAGGGATCACATTGACTTCAGCTTAATTAAAAAAAAAAATAATCACAAAAGAAACTACAGAGAACAAACCACAATGTAGGTTGTCCCAAGCTACATTGTTTTATTAAAATCTTTGCTGTTTTCATCTTAGCATAACCTACATTCCCCACGTGCTTCCCTTTGTGACCCAAATACTCCCACTAGATTCACGTGCAGATCCTGGATTAGTATTTGGCCATCATCTTTCACAATTTAGGGGTACAGAGAAAAAACTGAAATTATGGAAAACTGTTAAGGTAGTTTTTCATTCAGTATCAGAAATAGAAGTTTATCAACTTAATTTTAATGGGTAAATTTACAACAGTTATGAAACATAAAAGCTAAATTCAGTCAAGGGAGCGTTTATACAGAAAAATGATTTCAGTCGCTGTCATAGCTGTGTAAATGCTTTTTCCACCTGATCTAGACTAAAAATACAAAACGTTTACAAAATAGTTAACTTTCCTGAAACTAAAGCTAGTAGTTTTAATTCCAGATTGTACAGGCACATATATTAATAGGCTTTTCAGGAAACAGTTACGCAAAAACAGTGTTTGCTTCCAAACATTATTGTCTATAAGTTAACGTAACTGGCTTTAAAATCAAAATGGCAAGTTTTGTTTCATTTCACAAGAGTTAAGAAATTTTTTTAGAAATTAAGGGCAGAATTCATCTTCAGATTTTTTTCTCCCTTAGATCTTCATGCAAGTCCTAGAGACATCTGTCCTTTTCTCTAATGAAAGTTGCCGCACCTTTTCTCCATTATGCACTGAAGGACCTAATTTAGAATCATGTACTTTAAAGCCACAGGGGTTCACCTTGTCTAAGTTGATACATACTTCTGTACACGCAATTTGATTTCTACCTTCTGTTAGTTTCTTGTTCATCTCTTCTCACCTTTGCTACTACTATTATTAATTCCTAATATTTGTGAGGGAAATGAAATGGGAACAGTAATATAATCACCATAAATGACCTCTACTCAGGCATCCTTCTTGCCATACTGTGTTAGAAGTCTGGTGTGTTGTTTCTTTTGTTTTTAAATTGAAATTACTTTTGATTTAGTGGTTGTACAAGTTTGTGTAACTTCATACCAATGAAGAATCAAAATGTCAAAAAAATAGCCACTGATGACAGTTTAAGATCTGCCATCTGAAGTATCAGAGGTATCTTTATTAAGTCATAAAGCAATACATGTCAATACATTTAAACTCAGCATAAAACAGAAGTCTTTCCAATATGCATTTTCCTCTTAGTTTACTTCTGATTGTCTAGTAGCAGTTCACTGCCAAGTTATGAAGATGAGGGACAGTTAACAGCAAAGACTGAAAGAAACCCTAAGAAATGATCCCTATGGTAGAAATTTCTATGGTACCCTTATTACTTATTCTATGCACCAAATCCCCTCCCTCCCACCTCCCAAGAAACAAAAACAATTGATGAACAGAATTCAGTTAAAGGGAATCAAAAGGGTAGACCTTGTGGAGGCCTGCCGTCAAAGCCTAGCTGTGTCAGTTGCACAGGAAGACACCCCTTTTCTTCCTATTACAAGCAATCAACATAACGGAACATTATGATTAATATCAGGTAGTGTTAACAGCTTTAATTAAAGAAAAAATATGATTGCATAAAAGCCAAATGTCATAGTGCAGAAATTTAGCACCAAATCATTTGCAGTTTATGTAAATGGAAGAATTCTTTACCTTTTGCTTTCTTTCTGTTCCTCTAATCATCTCATTTTTCACAAGACAAATTTGAGTTTTTAAAAATACTGTTGGTAAATCAACTTAAAAATTAGTAATGTCTGTCAGTATAATAAGCAAAGTTTACCAGGCAAGCAAACAGGCAAACACTGTTACTTAAAGGTCAGCACTTTGAGGAAGTTCTTCAAATTCTTTTTTCCTAAACTTTAAAGCAATGAAAAGAGTTGAACTGTTTCATGAATACCTTCTGAACTCAAGAGACCATCATCCAATCACGATTATTTTCTGTTCAGACAGTGTGCATCAAGCAGAAAACCATGCCTATGCCTATCAATTACTCAGGATAATAATCATCAAGCTTAAGACATGTGAAAACATTTCCATCAACTTTTCTGTTCAGAAAAGTCTTATCCTAAGACAAGACCTTTAAAGGTGTATACAAAAACTGAATGCTATTCCTTTTCAACTCTACCACGATGGATGGACTTACAACAGCAGTACAAAGAAAGTGTGTTTTCTGTATTGGTGAAGACTAATCTCCTACTACAAAGAGTTTGAGGTGCTTAATTTTCAGTGACTGCCCAAATACTGGCCTAATATGGTTTCTATTTTGTCTTTAATACACCTAGGGACAAATTATCTCATCAGTTACAGGCACGTGGCTCTCATTAACGAAGACAGCCAAGCATTTAAAGAACAAAATGTGGGTCTAGGAGACTTTTCATTACATATATATACACACAAGTCTCTGGAACTGGCATTATGCTTATTTATGTGCCTTGAAAAAAAAATCCAATTTAGCTCTTCCTTGTTTTCTTTCCTCTCCTTTTTAAAAAGGAGAAATACACTTTGGAATGTAGAAGGGGGTTTAAATATTGTCCATTTATAGTTTCTGTTTAAAGCCACCTTTGGGAATAAGACAACGAAAACGTGGTTTGAATCAAATAAGTCTATAGCTAAAAATGAGATACCTTCCTCAAAGTTGGTGAGTGGAAGAAAGACGAAAACCAAATAAATAAAAGTTGATTTGCTTACTTTGGTATTCATATTCTGAGAGAACTCCAAAATAGTATCAACTCTTGTCCACGCATCAGGATGTTCTTTTAAGTGAGTCAAGACTTCTTGAGCCATTCTTTGCTAAAAGGAAGTTTTTGGGGAAAAAAAGTATTAGGATAGGACTATTTTAGGAAACATAGTATAACTAAATATATTAATATCATGTCACCTTTAAATCATATAATCCAAGACTTAGAACTAAAGAAGCAAAAGGTTCACAGATCATTCAAGAAATGCACTAGCAAGACAGTCACTGACTGACTTCCAGTCTTCCATACTGAATGACTGATCTACACCAATAGCAACATGTGAGAAAAGCACACGTAAGTATACTAGGAATGGATGGTAACTCCCATTCAGGAAATTCAGGTAAGTAGATGAAATTTTATTCAAGGGCACCCCAGGTTTCTTTTTCATTCTATTTTCAGAACCACAGAGCAGAACCAGAAGTCTCCAGTCTCTACTTGAGAGGAATGCCCTGATATATTTACTAGCATACAAAAACAGGAACTATTTCTTGAGGGACAGCAGGCCAGCTGGTCCTTTGGTTCTACTTTTGAGACTGACATTGCCAATTATACTACTAGATACCACAGCTTCATTGACTTGCAAAATCTACTGCAAACTGCATCACCTACAAGCATCACACGCTGCCTTCCAACAATAAGAACATCTTCAAAGTTACAAGAAACAAGTAACGTGACAACAGAAGTTAACTCATTCTTTCACTGCACTGTAGATAAAATTCAGTGGAATTAAAGCAGTTAATGGTTTAGTTTCCCCAGTTACAATCTTACTACAGATACACAGATTTATAGTTAGCTACAAGAACGTACTTGAGCTGCTGAGGAAAAAAGGAAATGCTGACATTCCATTCCTAACACAAACTCCATCAAGACTCAGAAACAATGTAAGATCAAACAGAAATTCAGAGCTGAAACATTAAACACCAAGAACGTCTGAAGTACCTATGCAATATCAGCATCTCTGCTTAAGACAGTTGTCACTGTAGTAGAGCATTCCCCAGTCCAGTACTGACTTTGAACTGCACATCCTTGCAGGTTTCCATATGCAGTAGTAGCACACACACATTCTTACATACATTCTTTTCTTACTTAAAAAGGCAGACAAAAAATATTCATGCAGTTCCACGGAGGAAAAACATGCAGCAGTTCTGATGCAGTTCAACTGAACTGTTTTTGCAGGGGAAAGAACCTCTATTACTTCCAGGCTCAACTTGGGCACACTTTTACACTGAACCTTCTCAGCGCTGCTAATACTGGTGACACACCACAGGATAAAGCATCGGTACTAACAAGAAACATGATCCATGTCCTTCTCCCAGGTCTTAAACTGTACTCCTTCACACGATATATCTACAGCAGCTGCTGTCCAGTGATGTTAGTTTCATACAAGCAGTAATGCTTAACCGGGATTGAAGCCTCAATTGAAGCCACAGAAAGTCAGCAAGCAGATAACCCTTCTAAACACGTGACAGCCTAACAAACCAAGGGAATTTAAGCATCTGTGATGAGTACAGAAACACCTGCTGGAGCTGCCTCCCAACTTTTTAGTCATGTGTTGGGGCATTATTCTCAAAAAATAAACATACACAAAAAAGGGTAAGAATAGGGAAAAAAAATCCCCAAGTCTAGACAACAGAGCTTTTTATTTATTTGCCTACCACATTACTGCTGGCAAAACTACCTGCAGATCTGGGAACTAAGCAGAAGAGAGGACACATTCAGAGATGAGAATTGAGAAGACAACAGACCAGAAAGCAAGTTCAGCATGGGCTATCCAGACTACATCATAAAACTTTTTCACATTCTAGAAATACTGCTTGTAATATCTTAACATTTAGCATCCTCAAATTCTGCTATTCTTGTCTCCTTTTACATCACATTCAGAGCTGTTACTCTGCAGTAACATACTTTTCCTAGCAGGAACATTCAAACTTCTCTTGAAAAAGAAGTAAAAACACATCCACTGAAAAATGCCTGGGCCTTTGGGAAAGTCACATTCTTGTTTTGCTATCAGTAAAATGTAATATATTAGTACATTTATTTCTAGTTTATATCTTGATTCCCTTTTGCCAATTAATAGCCTCGTTGTGCTAAAGTAGGGTAATGAACTGGTCAACAACTAGGTAAGGCTAATTGCTCAGCATTAAGGGTGAACTCCGAATGCTTATTCAGTAACCTAACACTTCCACAGAACTTGCTTAGTATCAGCAGCTGAGTTTGCCTAAGCCTTAGACTGCAAGCTATGAACTTTCACTATGTTAAACAAAGGAAAGCCCCCTCAACCAGTTTTAGCCAGCGGATAGGAAAGTTTTATCCCTCAGCAGGAGATACTGGCAAGATAACAAATGTATCCCTGAAAGCATACAGAGGAAGCATCCAATGAGGAAAGACCTCAGTTTCAAACACCACTGTTGCCCCGATCCCACACGTAAGGGGTGATGTTTGATCCTACAATGTCACCAGTATTAGAACCAATAAAGAGGCCCAGTATAAAAACTTAAAAGCTGACCCAAACTCTGATGCAGGAATCCTACAGTTGAAACGAGTGGAAAGAACTGTGTGTATATGTGTGCTGGAATATAGAAAGGAGACAGTCTCACTGGAGTCGCCCGCCACGATGGGTCTGCTAACTGTGAGTGGATAAAGTCTCCAGCAGTATGATTGGGCCCTATGAAACAATAAGCAATGACTGATTTAATCAACACAACTTGTCCCAACGTAAGAACAGTGGCAGTCTGACAGTCATATTTAAGGTTAATCCTTTGGTCTTCAAATACCACAAGCCTCACCTATTTTTTAAGAAAGCATAGCAAATAAACACGCCAGTTACAGAACAAATACTCAGAAGTCTGTACTACTGAAGGCAAAAGCTACCAGTAGCTTTCTGTGACATCATCACCTGAAAAAACTACAGATAGTAGCTACTTGACTTAAGAAAACCTCAAGTATCTAAAAAATATAATTATGGGATTTTATAGCCCAGTGGAACTTATTAATGCAAGTCAAACACAAGCTTTTGATTAAAAAATACACAAACTAAAAACAAGCAAGTATATTTCTGTTTATCCTAATAGTTGGAAGGAGAGAAGGAAGAGAAGAGCATCAGGTACTCATTAATTTATTTTTATTGTTGTACAGTAGTGCATTAGTTATAGTTGCTTGGCACTGAAACTCCCAATTGCTTCAGCACAGTCAATTAAAACTTGCCATAAAACAAACTATGCTAACAACCTCATTGCAATACTTGCTTTCAACACTGAGCCTTTTTTCCCCACAGTTCAAGAAATCAATGAAAGCAACAAAATAGAGTCAGCTTCAAGACATTATATGTTTGCACACACTCTCCTTCAATCTGAACTCACTATACATTTCACACAAAGTCCAGAGAGTAGCTAAGAAGAATCTGTGCAGAAGAAAACAAACAGTAATGGGGGAAAAAAATTGATAAAAGGACAACATCTTCTCTTAATATCTCTGATATGCTTCTTTTTAAGTATAAGTATCCTAACACTATGAACATTTATCTTATAAAATATAATCCTTCAGCAATGCCAGTACTGAGCTTGGCTTCACAATTCTGCCCAGAATAGTAACAGGTAATTCAGACTTTCTTGAAACACAAAGGTACATGAAGGTGAGCTGCAAGCACAGACACTCATGCTAAGATGTACTTGTTCATCTCTTTTAACAACAGAAGGCATGCTAGAATAAAATCACACTGAACTAACATTTAAACATTAACTGCACCAGGACTACCTTGAACACAGGCACATGAATCACCAATGACATTCTAGTCACTGGCACAGAAAATCCATTAATGTTAATATTTTTATTCAAGTAAGTTAATCTTGCTCAACCGATTTGTTGCTGTAGTGTTGAACATAGTCCATAAACATGGGTTTTAAGTCCACATTACCTGTGCACCTTCTCCATGGTACAAGCAGTTCACCACATTGTCCAGAAGATTGATATCCAGTTTCTGATTGAAATCCAGCAGCTGACGAGCTGCATGGTCTGCTAACATTGTCATAATTGCTGGCATAGATTACTGGAAAAAAAAATTGATCAATAAGATATTATTATCAGATGTAATCATATGAAGTGCTTCCACTAAAGTATCATGTAATTGAAATATCTTAGCAGTACTAGATGGTACAACACTCCTGCCATTGGCTAAGCAAGCACCAGGACAAACCCATACTGAAGTTTCACACAATACTACATTCGCTTGATTCTGAGGGTGTTCAGCAGGTACCATACATAATGGCAGTTTAACTAAGCAGTGACCTATACAATCAAGCAAGCTAAGCAACTTTTTAATAAGTAGGCAGCAGCCCCTACTGCTCCCTGAATATTTGTTAATGAGTAAGTTGATAGTAGACATGCCTAGCATCATTACAATCAGAAAGCATCCTAGTGATCTCAGTAGAATTCAGCTCTCAAGGCAAAAGTGCACATCTGCAAATCCAGTTCCAAAAGCTTTTCAATGAACAGCTACAGAACTGAAACCTTACCCACATGATAAAAGTTAAATGGGTTGTTTTTTATATACTTGGGGAAACACCTCACAATCTAGATAGAAGCAAAAAACTATCACTGAAATTAAGAAAGTTGCCTGCTTTCAAGGCATTCAAGATAAAGTTAACAGCAAATTACCACTTTAAAGCACACAGTACTCAACTGGAATTCTGCTAAAAATCCTGCTGCAGGTTTCAGGTCCTGGCCACCCACAAGCAGTAAGTCCTCATCCCAGGCCTAGCTGCTTTGCATTATGAAGAAACAGTCAGGTGGGCTGTATGTGACCATGCATGTGCAGGTGCTTACCAGCTGGTGACTGGTACAAGATGAAGGTGCTCACAAACAGTAAGAAAGCAAGCCAAAAGCCAGAGCTGTGTGTCAGAAGTTGTACTCCACTCTGGTCTTTTTCTATCACCACCTCTGTTGCAGCAGCTGACCAAGTGCACTGCTCTCTTCCCACAGTCACTAGCAAATAGAGCACTTCTTCCTACCCCCTTCTCTATAGGGGCTCTTGGCCATTTATCCTCACTTTCTGTCTTTCACAGAGCTACAAATTTCATACTGAACTTGAGGAATACCCTGAAGTATGGAGAACTGCAAGGTCATTCAAGAAGTTACATCTGAGCTAGCAGCACGTTTAAAAAAAATACCACCTGAAACAATCCCAGAAACAATCCCCATATGCACAAAAATCAACAGAAATTGACAGACCCAGAGTAAACTGGAAGTCACTTCTGCTCTTACTGAACAGCTTTATGTGCAAATAAAAATGCACGTTATCCCTCACTTAAATCTTACACTTAAAAATGAAGAGCAAGAAAAACCTGTGACTCAACCCAGGTAACTACTGATTAAGTGAAAGTCTTACAGGAAAATGCAGATCATGAAAATCTTTTGTTTAGAGTATACGTTTGCAGGTCTTATCAAACAGTTTTATTTGTTTTGATACAGACATAAGAAAGCTAAAAAAAATACAATTGTTGTATTCTGCATTAAAAGAATACATGCACTACACCACTGTAACAATTTTTAAGGGCTAGCATCATCCTTCTGTCAGCCTCTTTAGATCACCTACCTGGAAATACATGAGCTCAGAAGCATGAAGCAGAAACCCAAATTAATTGAACTAAACACTGCATCTGTCCACCCAGCTCTGAAAGTTTTCAGAACTGTTAGGTACGTAAAGCTGTAGTGAAAGCTGATTTCCTTTTTCTAACCTATAGGAGCACTTCAAAATTTCATCTGGCAGAGGCAGCAAGCAGTAGCACTGGGAAGAAATCCAGCCCATTAACAGGCAATGCAGCTCAGAGTATTAATACTGCTGCCAGGCACACGTGCTTCCTCATCCTCCACATCTGCCCTCACAACTGCAGCATGAGCTGGTGTAGTGGCTTTTGAACATTCTACATTAAAGGTTCCTTGGACAGTGCCACACGTTTTCAGCAGCTTTTACACAATCCTAACGTTGTGAAGCATTGTGACGGTTTTTAGGTAACAGGAGATAAACTGTTTGCAGAAGGCTCCTGCCTACATAGCAAGACCACTCCACAAGGCCGGTACGAAGATAAGAACCAGTTACAACTAGCCCTTGGTGCAGCATACAGCAAAATATCCCACAAAGAAGCTTCCCATCCCTAATAAGGCTTAAAAAAAAAAGACTAGAGTTCAACTATAGGACATGAGACTACCACCAGAGTTCCAGGGAGAGCCCTCAGGACCCCTACCACCACACAAAACCGGTGTACATGCATGGAGGTGGAACACTGTGTTGATGGCTTCAGGAAGTACTGCTTGTGGATGCATTCTCAAAAAAAAATTACATATGCAACACAAGTAACACGAAAAGCTGAAGATCTTCTGAACCAGGTATGGGTACATGTGGAACAATCCCCTGTGTACCTGCAGGACATGGAAGAACATCTGCTTCTCAATAGCACAAGGCTCTTAGTAAGTTTCACTCAGAAAGGAGTTAGGCTGGTAGCACTAGCAACAGAAAGGAACAGCCACATGATGAGCAGAAGCTATTGCCACCACGTGAAGACAAAAAGGAAATGTTTTGAACAGGGTCCTTTACCACACCCAGTATTATCGTCGCAATGACCTGCCTACTCACAAAGAGACCCAGAAAATGGCAGTTTTGTGGTCACTACCAACAACAGCCAGCTCCAATTCCCAGTACCAACGCTGGGCCTAGAGCACACACATTATATCTTCCATTCACTGCTCTTCTGCACTCTCATCCCACGTGCCTTTAAACCTCAACTCTCCCAACGTCGTTAATCGTTTATTCTACGTTAATAAATGAGGTAACAGAGACGAGAAAAAATTAAAAAAAATCTAAGCTGCAACATAGAAAGAACGTGACATCTACCGAAGGTTAAACGAACTGCATTTGTCAAAAAAAACTTCACAGTTATCCGTTGGCAGTAACACGGGACCACCAGCTCCACACAACAGTTAGCTTCTCGCGTGAAGAAAACCCATCATTTCTCCACAAGAGACACAGACCACTCGCAGCGAGCTCTAAAGCACGGCCCCTCCGTAGCTACGCCAGGCTCACCGGGGCAGCCACAGAAACTCGACGTGCGCTCTGTACCCCACCGCCCTTCTCGGGCAACGGGCCGCCTCACCGCACAGCGTTCCACCTCTGTGGCCTCAACGCAGCCCCACGTCACAGTCGCACTGCGCGGGCCCGCGGCCCAGCGCTTCCCCGGGCCCGGCGGTGCAGGCAGGGGCATAGGCCCGGCCCTGCGGAGCGGCCCCTCCCTCCCTGCCCGCGTTCTATACGGGGCCCCCACGTGACGCGGGCGGACGTTTCAATACTGCTGCACAGACACACCAACAAATTTCTGGAAACTTCCACTCCTAATAATCGCCAGGCTCAGGGCCCCGCCGCTGCCCACTGCCCGGCCCCACCCGCCCCGCGCTGCCCGCTCACCTCAGTGCTTCTGCGGCCTCTCGCTTCACAAAGTAAGGGGTAGGCGAATCAAGTTCCTAACCTCGCGGCAAAAAAAAAAATAATAGTGAAAAAATATAAATAAAAAGCGCCCTCCCCTAAAAATAAATGTAAAAACGGCGATAAGAGCAGGCTGCGCGCACCCCCGCCCCCCCTCACCCCCCAGCCGCCCCCCACAGCACGCAGCCGGCTCGGGACCGCCGCCTCTGGGGAGCGGGGAGACGCGCTGCGCGGAGCCTCAACCTTCACGGGAACCTCTACCTTCTCCGTGGCCGCGTGACGGCTCGGCTGCGTCCCGCCTCGCTGCCTCCAGGCCCGGGCCCGCTCCTCCCGCCCTCCCTTCGGCCTGCTGGGCCCTCAGTTCGGCCCCATGCCCGGCCCCCCCCCACCCCGCTCGGCGCTGAACTTCGTCCCTCCGCTGCGCCGCCGGGTTCCCCCGCGAGCTGCCCCGGCACTATGACGCGCGGCGGCGGCGGCACGAGCGGCGGCGACTGAGCGCGGCGCCTCTCCCCCTCCTAATGCCACAAGCTCGGAACCGGCTCAAACCGGTTCAGACTGGGAGATTCCATCTCGGTTTAGTTTTCAGCCCATGGCGCCGCGGAGCGTTTGGAAACCTCAGGCCTCCGCCCAGCTCGCGCTCTCATTGGTCCCGACCGACGGCGCCTCGCGAGCGCCCTGCGCGCTCATTGGTTGCTCGGCACGCCACTCCGCCCAGCGCCTCGGAAGGGCGCACGGAGCGATCGGCGGAGGAGTGGCATAGGACAGAGGGGATCCGCCCCCTCCCCGGGCACGGGGCGCGCTCGCCGAGTGGCCGAGCCGAGCTATCATTCAGAGGCCGGCCCGCCTTCCCGCTCTCCAACGGCTGCTGTGTCTCCATTGGCTGGCGGCTGGGCGCCCTGAGCGCTCACTGTGCAGTGTGAAGCGAGACATGGCTGCTAAGTTTTGCTACTGGAATTGTCGAGTACTACAACCGTTTGATCAGGGAATGCTGGTGACTTTATAATAACAATTTATTCTCTTCTGCGCTGTACTGATGATAATAAGTCACGAAAAGAGAACTTACATTTTTTTTCCCTGAAGTTTTCCACCTGTACAGGTAGTATGCATTCAACCATGAAAGCGTTAATCTGTGTTCAATAACTGTTTTTTTGTTTTGTTTTTTTCTCCTATGAATCTCATATTATTTTATAGCCCTGGTGTTCAAAACAAACAGATAAATTGAGATCAGGAATTGGGTAAATAGGGTCCTCACACGTGAAGATATGCTGGGCTTCGAGAGAATCCCAAAGAGAACTATACAAATGGGAAAAGACCAGTGGGACATATCGACATCTCTGCAGTCAAGACAATGGATACAATGGAGCTGGGCAAACATAAGGGGAAGGGTAGCCCAAGAAACTGGTGTTGACCGGTTTGAGTGAAGGAGCTGGGCCAAGGTAGGAGGGTCTGCCCAGGGAAGACCTCTGACTTCATCCCGATGACCACCAGAGCGAGACCCCCACTGTGAACTGCGCACGTGTCAGGAGGGGCAGCATGTAAGTGAGTTCCCAGAAAAACAACAGAAATGTAAATGATTTTTCAGAAATTTGTTGAATATGTATGTAATCTATAATTATCCGGTGCTTCTGCTCATCGATGCACACATTAGGAGCAGTGATCCCCCATGTGCCCAGCGCTGAATAAACATACCTCTTTATAACCTAGCCTTGGTTGTAGAGCTTGATTCTGCACGTCAGTAGGAGACCAAAAAGTTAGCTATCTTGTGAACTCCTGGTATGGGAACTGTTGAATCACGGCCTGAACCACTGATCGGTCATCTGAGGCAGGCACCGAGTCAGCCACAGGGGCACAGGTGAAGGTGATGGGATATACTTGGGGGATTGGAAGGGGTGGAGCCTGGCTCCACATCTCCCACCCCCCCCATTTAAGGGCTGACCACCACCACCACCTCTGTGTGGAGTCTATGGCAAGTCTCTATTGTCCTAAGGGTGAGTTGTCCTCTTTGCTAGCTGTCTGTGCACTGTCTATATGGGCCTACTAACATGTACTATCTTCCATACTATTTTCATTGAGTACCTTAGTTGGGGTTTATTTACCCTACACTCCTTTGGTGTGTGTTCATTTTTCCTTATTTATTTTTTGTTTGGATTTTTGTGAAGGAGAGGAGTTCAAATCCTTGATTTTTTTTTTTTTGTTAAATTGAATTTTCACTATTTAAATTCCTTATTTTTGAGGGAAGGTTAGATGAAATTTTTCACACTTCCATCAGCTATCTGTAAAGGCCCAGAAAAAAAAAATCAAAACAGTAGAAGTACGTTTTTTTTAAATAAAGTATGCCTTCAAAAAGTTGTAATGATAAAAAACACAACAGGCCTTAGTTTGACATGCTTGAGTGTGGGGCTAGTTCTTGCCTCTTCTCTAGTAGGAAGCAGTTATCACTGGCTTTGCTTATCTGAAATAACACTTTAAATGCTTTAGTAGAGATGGTCCTTCTATCTTTATCCAAGCTGGGCCTTAACGTGCTGTAGACATAATGCTTCTCATCTCCTTTCTGCTCCAAGCTTGATAAAGCCCAGTTCATAAATGGAGTGCAATCTTAGAAAGCAGCCATTTTAGCAGGGCAAGTATACCTGGATCTTGTCTTCTTTCTAATAAACATAGTAGTTAATGTAAGCTTACACTTGCTGTTTTTGCTGCCACTGATGTCTCCTTTGTTATATGTTCTAGGAATCTAGAATTTAGGCCTTACTGAAGTCAATAGGAAAATTTATTTGGGTTACAGGTCGTCAGTGTGCCCTGGTAGTGACAAAAGCTTAGCTGTGTACTGGGCTGTATCAACAAGAGGGCAACCAGTAGGTAAATTGATTATTCCTTTGTGTTTGCTATTCGTTAGGCTGCACCTAGAACACAATACCTGTTTTTTGGGTACTTTGGTACAAGAAGTTGACGATTCCACGCAAACCCAGGGGAGGCCAGCCATGAAGGGTGAGGAGACGCTGAGGGAGCTGGGCTTTTTTTTCTGTCTGGAAAAGAGACAGCAGAGGAGCCACCTACTAGCAGCTCCCCATACCCAGGACGATTTCTGCGAGAAAGGGTGAGGCAAGTTCTTTATTTAGATGTAAATTAGGAGAGCAAGTGGTGACAGGTGTAAATTTTGGGGGGAAGTTCCTGCTGGAAATGAGGGGATAGCTACTGCTATAAAAATAAGCATAACAAAACAAGAGCCATGAGCTGCTTGCTCTAAATTCAATACTGATCCCAGCTTGAGCAGGAAATTTCACTGCAAACGACCTATGACCCCCTCCAGCCTAAGTGATTTTAGAAAGCTTTGTTTTGTGTTAGTGTTTATAACTTTCCTTAATATTTTTGTATGAAAAAATGTTACTTAATTCTAGTCTGACAATAGAACTCCCAATGCGGTCAGCTGGTTGCCTTCACTTCTTGGAAGGAGTAACAATGCACTCATAAGAAAAGCAGCAGTATGTTGATTAATATGAGTGATTTAGCAAATTTTTTTATACTAAGATACAGTTGATTATGTGACAACAGAGTTCTGATAGCCAGGTGCACTTGAATATGAAAGTCAGCAAAATTATTAGGAAGGTCTTCAGGTTGAGTGGTGAGGTTCAGAATGCAGTCCCCACTCTGTTTATGGGGTAAGTTGATTGACTCAAAAGCATGTTAGGTTAGATGTTAGGAGGAAGTTTTTCCCTCAGAGGGCGGTGATGCACTGGAGCAGGTTGCCCAGGGAGGTGGTGGATGCCCCATCTCTGGCTGCGTTCAAGGCAAGGCTGGACGTGGCTCTGGGCAGCCTACTCTAGTGGTTGGCAGCCCTGCACATGGCAGGGGGTCTGAAATGAGATTATCTTTGAGGTGCTTTTCAACCCAGGCCATTCTATGATACAATTCTACGATATTACATTATAACTACAGTTCTGAACTTGATGTTAGCTCCTCCAGAGTCTGGCTTGACCAGACAAGGAACAGCACTGGATTTAGGCTGCCGTTGGGTTGATACTTGCCCAGTTAGCCCTCAGGTGTTGAGCAAGGTGCCTGTTCCTCCAGCATCTAGCCTTGACTGGAAAGCAACCAGTATTATGGTTACCATCCACTCAAGCAAGAGTGGATCCTCAAGCAAGATCCCACTCTGCAATTCTGGGATTTTGTGATCTTTAGGCCCTTCACACAGGTACTTTTCTACCTTTTTATGTGGAAATCTTTGCCTTCCATGAAAACCAGCTGCTCATGCAGTGGGGTGGAGGGGAATAGGAAGTGTACAGGCAGAATTAAATTAGTAGTTTAGTCTGTTCTTCACAAAGCCTCCATAGTCTGTGGCAGTTTGTATATTTTCAGTGTTTTGCTAATCCCTGTATGTGCTATTCATGAGCAAAGGAATGTACCACTGGTCTGGCATTATTGCAAAGCAAAGATGATTGTGATTGACAAGTAGTGGTTACTAGCTTACATCTTGAAGCTGAAGTGCTGTGTAGCACTCTTCCTTATTTCATTTCTTTATGCAAGTCTTTGTTTTGTTTTTTTTTGTTTTTTACTGTTTGGGTTTTTGAGCGTTCTTCACATAAGCATTCTCATCAGTTCAGCATTCCAGCAGTTAAGCAGTGCTTACTTTAATCTCCTGAGTAGTCAGAAATGAGTTCTTTCTCATGTAGTGCACTCACACTGGGTGATGTGCTCCTAGAAAGGTAATTTCAAAAAAGAGTTAATGTAATGGGAGTAGAAGAAAAACATAAAGTTAGTGTCATAATTCCTTTTCTGGGTAAATTTGGTCTTCCTCTTTTGGGGTAGATTCCATGTACATACTTAATGAAGTTTTAGAAGTAACTTATCTAAACTTGGTCAAACTAATTCTGAACTTCTTTATTCCTGTATGTTACCCCTCTGCTTTGATTAATATCTCAGATCAGTGATTTCAGAGAAGCTGTAAAAAAAATATTAACAGCATTTGCAGATGATTTTTAAGTTAGAAGATGCTACAATCTGTAGGAAGAAATAACATAATCCAGAAATCTCAGAAACAATAAACTGAATGTAACCGAACAGAGGAAAAATATGAACTTATATGTCCTTGGGGTGGGGAAAAATTCAATTCAACGGAAAACTGAGACAGTGATACAATAGCAGGAGGGAGACTTGCTAAATGTTTTCACTCAGTGATTGAGCAAAGGAATAGACAATCTGATATTTAATGTCAGGGTGAATTGTTTTGAACAGAAGCTGGATAGTGCCATTCTTAATATAATTTTCACGAGACCACTCATAGAATGTTGTAGCTAGGCTTGAGTATGTAACTATCAGTATGTTGTAAACAGGTGAGCACACTGTCAAAACAGATATGTAATTAGTTTTCTTTGGAAGAAGAGAATAGAGAAATGAAATACTTCCAGCATGACAGAGAAAATGAAACTTTGAAAACATCAGTAAATTTCACAATATAAGTGCTGTTGATGAAGATTTTAAGATGAGTACATAATTAAAACAGCCATAAATAAGGGCTAGTCATTAAATATTTTCACAGTATGTATAGATTCATGAAAAATAGATTTTAAGATGGAGCCAAACAACACTGGTAAATATACTACAAAAGAGACATTCTTTGTGATCTTTTTATGCTATGATAGTGAGTTTTTGCTGATAAAGAATTCCTTATCTAGGTAAATCTTGCTTTCCATGCTCATGTGAGTTGTGCTGATGCCCAAAAGTGGTCAGAAGACAAAGGTAAAGATCAAGAAGCCTACCCCTCTCAACAATTTGGCTATACTTATCTTACAATACTTCCCCAGCATTAACCTGTGAAATTAAAAAGTTTTCCACAAGAGAAAAACACAGGACTTTAATTTGAAAACAAGTTTACTTAGTTTGCTCATTCTGGAAATCAGTCAAGTAATTATTTTCCCTTTGGAAGAAAACTAGTAGGAAGGGGACCAAAACTAGATGTTTTTTAGGATGTTCTTGAAGGTAAAATATAAAAATAAATAAATAGAAAACACCGTAGGAAGTTCTAGCTTGCAATTTTAGGTAAATAACACAGGAACACTAATGTTCTTCTTCTTTTTCCTTTTTTGAAGACAAGTTTGTAGCTTCCTGAATGTATTAGATATAAACAATTAAAATGTAAGTAATTCCAGACCAGTAGATTAAAATATTTGATGTTTTTCAGGTTTTTACAATAGTCTCTGATTTAGAGACTTCCTTTATATGCATAATCTGACTTGCCTTTCTCATTCTCCAGAAAGAGAAGGTGTATATTGGGAAACTGAACATGATTCTTGTTCAGGTAAGCTGGAGTTTATGAAGCTGGAGTTTATAAATCTTGTCATAACGTATTGGGCTTTGCTTAAGTACCTAACACACGGGTGTTTCACTTTTCAGATTCTGAAACAGGAATGGCCAAAGCACTGGCCAACTTTTATAAGTGATATTGTAGGAGCAAGCAGGACTAGTGAAAGCCTTTGTCAGAACAACATGGTGATCCTTAAGCTATTAAGTGAAGAGGTGTTTGATTTTTCCAGCGGCCAGATAACTCAAGTGAAAGCGAAGCATTTGAAAGACAGGCAAGTATATATATTTCATATGTCCCTAATACCCAGTGCTTACTTTGTAAGTTCTTCCTAGTGTCCAGTCTAAATGTACCCTCTTCAGTTGAAAGGCATTAGCCTCTGATCCTGTTGCTACGTGCCCTTACAAAAAGCCCTGCCCCAGCTTTCCTGTAGGCCCGCTTCAGGTACTCCGTAAGGTCCCCCTGGAGCTTTCTCTTGTCCTGGCTGAAGAGCCCCAGCTCTCAGCCTGTCCTCACAGGGAGGTGCTCCAGCCCTTGCTGGCAAGGGCTGAGGCAAAGAAAGTCATTGCACACCTCAGCTTTCTCTGTTTCCTTCGTGACCAGGTCTTCAGTTTCTCTTCAGCGAGAGCCCCTGTCTTCCCTGACCTTTTTATCACTGATATGCCTGTAGAATTTCTTCTTGTTCCCCTTTATGTCCCTGGCTAGACTTAATTCTCTCTGGGTTTTACCTTTCCTAATCTGATCCCTGGCTGCTTGGACAGCAACTTTGTCATCCTCCCAGGTAACCCGTTCCTGCTTCCACTCCATGTAGATTTTCTTTTTGGGCTTAAGTAAGTCCAGGAGCAACTTGTTGATCCACAGAGGACTTCTCAGGCTTAGTGGCAGGCTTTTTCCTCTTGTTAGTCTTTCTCATGGAAATTTGCCCTTTCTCATCACTGTTGGTTTCCCCTCCAACTGAATATATGCCAGCAGGAGAATTTAGGGCTATTTGGACTCAGTGTATTCAGTGCAGATTCACATGAATCTGGCTGTCTCTCTCTGAATCACAGCCACCATAGGGCAGGTCACGTGTGTGAAGAAGTGGCGACATATTATAATGAATTCTTGGAGCTGTTTATGCTAATCCAGCCCCTTTCTCAGAAATCTCATGCATACATTTAATTTTGTGTGATAAATATGCAATTGATGGGTGTTTGGGTGTGCAGGTTAGGTGCAGTGGTCTCCCCTATAATATAAATATACTTGACAACACACACAAGGTTATAAAGCAAGTTAGAGAGGGTTTTTTTTTTTATTAGAGAGGGGGTTTTGAAAGACCCATGGTTTTGTAACAATAAATCTGGTTTTAGTTCACTTAGGAATGAGCCAAAGCAGAATAGTCACAAGATGCTAAGCGGTACTTTAATCAAGTTCACTCTGCTAGATCAAATGTACTAACATTTTGTTATGTCAAACCAGCTGTAGTATCTTTCTGTAGCTGGCATAAACACCACATTGCATGTCCAGGCTAATTCAACAAAACTAGTCATGTCAGAAGGGTCAGATGCATGCTACTGGGTAAGCTGAATTTTCTAAATTTAGAGTTATGGCCCAATTGTTGCAAATAACAAACTGAATAATTTCTCTTGCGATTGGTGACTTGGTTACTGCTCTCCATTTCATCCTGGAAGTGTAATGCAAGTGTCTGAGCTGTTCAGGAATTAAGGCAAACAGCTCTGATGTTGCTACCTGTGATAAAACTGGACTGTTTCCCCTGAAAAAATGATGTCCGTGTAACATTGATGTGGAAACGCAGGTCTGAATTCTGTTAAGTTCAGCTATTAAAAATGTGTTTTCTTCAGCAGGGAGAAAATGTTATCTACCAAAATTGTAGAATAAAACGACTACTTATTTTCCCCAGTTGATCTGTATTGCTCCTACTCTGTTCTTTTACAGATTTTCTTGTTATTTTCTGTACAAGCTATTTTGCCAACTGCTTCAATAGTTTCCCAGCATTTGTTATTATAGGAAATGTAATTACAGTTAGCCAGTGAAGTTAAAAGTTTTGCCAGCAATTTATCTTTTGAACAGCCGTCTCAATGACCTTTTCATACTAGGTTCATTTCTTTGCAGTGTTGAGTAAGTACTTTGTCTAGCAATACTTTTAACAGTACTTTTATATCTACGTTTCAAGCTCATTGTATATTTGTAACAACTAGCAATATTGTTAGTGTTTGTTGACTATTTTTGTGTGATGTAGTAGAATTCTTGTATTACTTCTAAATGTTTTCTAGACCTAGCTAACAATTAACTTAAGTGCCGTGCCATTTAAAGATTGTCTTAGTGCTGCTATGAATCCCCATTTATCCTAAAAACAATACATTCTATTTTGAAGGTAATAGGTAAATCTGTGACATTACAAACAAATATCGTGATGAGTGCAGTGAAATAAATGGTTAGTGCCATCTACTGGTCTAAAAAGGATCTGCATTTCAATTCAGAATAAATGTTAAAGATGTGCTAATTAAAGGAACAAACTAATATGTTATCCCTTCTCCTATCTCTGACATCTTATCCATACCTTGAAGTTTATTCTAGATTTGAAAGGGCTAGGAAGTTTCTGTACCAATAGGCTGCTCATGTTTTAGCAGGATTAAACAATCAACTCTGGTGGTATAGAGTGAATGTGAACTGTTTGTCTAGACATGTTAGCTGGAGTCATACCTTCTATAATTATTCATACTTACAGTATATCCCATCATCATATTTACTTATAAATGAGTATTTAAAGTAAACCAGCATCTTCTCCTTTATGGACTTTCTCTGTATATTTTGATGTTAAGGCTTGAGTAATAGAGCTACTGGTATGGGGTGGACTTCACTGTAGCATGCTTAAGTGAGATCTTTTAGCTGGACAATCTTTGTATCCCACAGCCTAATAGACAATTGTATTTTCAGTGATTTCTGTAAACCTGAGAGTCTGCGGTCAATTCTTATTTTAGTTTGTGTTAGCACTTGCATATTTGATACTGTGTACATTTAGATTGTAAATATTATTTTGCAATTAGCTTTATCTTCCAGTGTTTCATTTTTTTGTAGTTATCTTGTGCAAAAAAAATGGATCCATGAGCGCTTCACTGTCCCTCTAATTACCTCTGTTCTGCACAAAACAGTTAATACAAGAAAGCATTAATGAAATACACTTCATTGTATACTGTAATATCACTTTAAGAGGTCCAAATAATTTACATGGTTGTGTAATCAAGGACTCATTTTCAGCTTTTCAGGTGTAGCCTGTGGGATAGACAGCTGGCTTAGAAATGAAAAATTATATAGGAGAGGTATCAGTTCATTCAAATCCTTCTATTTCCTGTAGGTACATGTTATGTGTATAGACATGCATCTCCTGAGGTGGTGTAATCTGAATGCATGAGCTCCTGAAGCTGTAACCCCACTCCACTTGCTGTTATGCACACATCCACTTACTACCAGTTCCTACCAGTATGATCTAATAGTGATGGGTTTCAAACCTGGGCAGCCTCGTGGGGAGACCTGGACAAGGTGTTTTTCATCTGTAATTTGTTCACTGCCTGCTGCTCTGCCCCTTTGCTTCTCTGAGCTGTGGAAATGAGCCTTTGATAGGCTGATACTTCAGTAATGGGCTAGCGGGGCAGTATTTGGGTGGCTCTGCTTCCTGTTTCACTGTGTTCATCATCTAAACCAGAAAAAACTTTTAATTGCTACCTTCCTACTTGCCTTCTCTTTTAAAGAGCTCTTTTAAAGAGTTTTCTTAATACTACAGTGCTTTCTGTAATGTGTAAAACATTATGAGTTTGGCTTAAATTTACTGTAGTGAGAAGTATTATAGACAGATGTCTTGGGCAGGGATCTAATTTTATGTAACTTAGTGCTGATGGAATAAAACAGCAATCCTGTAGTCTGGGAAATTTGAAACTGCTTCTTAGTTTTGAAGCTAATTCATCTTTATTATGCTAAGCATGCTTTCTTTGACCTCTTGGAATTCGGGAAAAAACTATAAACTTGTGAATTTTCAACCATCTATGCAAATGTTTTACTGTTTACACTACTGCATCACAAAATACTGAAAAAGTAGTGCTTTTGAGCAAGAGATTCATACAAATGTTGCTGGCTTGAATTCCAAAGGCAACTCAGTTGAGTTCTGTAGATTTGAAACTACCCTCACAGTATTCTTGCACTTGTTCATTGGAAGAAAAGGCCTAATACTGTAGAGTAGGAACCACTTTTTTACCACTCACCTAGTTTCCAATTAATTCTTTGCAGATGTGAAATGCCTTTGCACTAATTGTCGCTGCTTCTTCCCAAATGACAAATACATTTTGTTTCTCAGCATTTGCTGTCTTGCTGCCAGTGGTGTAATTGACAGACCTCACACTCAGCTTGCATGTGCTATGTGTATCTATTTGTAAGGTTCTTTAATACAACATGGATTAGGATTCCTTTCCAGTGAAATTCCTTACTTCACAGGCAGTGCTAATGCAAAGCACAATCTGCATGCATGTGCTCCTAATACACATGGATTGCTGGCATCTGTGTAGTATTAAAGTAGTATTAAAGATGTCAGCAACTGAACCAGAGTATGTCCGTACAATATCCTTTAGGAGTTCCATGAATTAAGAAAGTTTCTTTCTCTGGGTGCTTTACTCTTATCCATCCTCGTTAGTGGGTGCAACTTCAAAGCTCCTTTGGCTTTGTATGGCTTCTGCTGTAGCTCATAGTTTTTCTTGCACCTGATATGGCATCTCTCTTCTTTCCAGGACAGCAAGGATAAGGCAGCTGGCCTTTAAAGCAGAGCAGCGTCAGGCTTCACTTTGCTCCTATGATTTATAGTCTTGAGCTGGGAGTTAGAAGCCTAGAACAGGGTTTGGCACTTCAAAAAAGGCTTGTTATGTCAGAAAGTGAGAGAAAGATGAAGGGTGACAAGAGAGTGAGCACTTGTTCAAAGCAGCCACCTCTTTTCTCTTGATCTGGACTTAAGAGCAAAGTGCTTGTCGTGGTACGTATGCAGTGCATGCAGCTGTGCAGTGAATGTGTCTGCTCTTCTGTTTCCTCCCCTGAAGTGGGTCTAGACAGCCCCTAGCTTCTGGCCTGAACAGGATAAACAGTGAGGGCTGAATTTTTCACATGAAAAAGAGTAGGTTTGGCAGGAGGACAGGCAGCAAAATGTGTGTGCATCCTTCCTTCAGGATTTGTCACTAAAAATTTACGCACAGAGGTTACTTTAAAACCCCACAGCTTTTTTCTCTTTCCAAGACATTTCTGCTCCCCTCCATAGGCAGCTGTGCATTTAGGACTGTAATTTGCAAAATCAGTTACAGGTCCACACGTACTGACTAGGAAAATGATTTGATTGAAGAGACTTTGCTTGCAGCATTCATGACAGGCTGAGAGCCCGTTTTTCCTTGCTTTATAGTAACTGCTACACAAACTCAGCTGTAAACAGGATTGGTCTATCACTTACTTGTGACAAGAACTGTGCAGCAAATAGCCTGATTTCTGGATTGCTGTTTGAATTTTTTTCATATGCTTTTTATCTCAAAACCTCTCGTCCTCCTGGCCCAAACCTTGCCCAGGGAGTGTGGAGTGCATGTAACCATGGCACAAAGGCTGGGGCTGCAGAAAGGTTGGGTCAGGCTGGTGGCACACAGTGAGCTGCAGGCTGGGCAGTGGAAATTTACAGCTGTTAGCTAGGCTCAAGACACATCCAGCTCGTTCAGAAATGAATGACTTGAAACTTGCTGAAGAGACTCGCTGTAGAAAGTCAAAACTATTACTCTTGCAAGTGTTGTTTCGAGGGACTTCGTATGAAGAGAGCACCAAACTCTCCTGCTATCTGTGTCATGTTTGTAATGATGTAAATTTGCTTCAATTGCTCTAAACTAAGTCTGCAATTTGTAGCATCAAATTCTGCAGTCATCTGTGCATTAGCAGGACTGCAGCACTGAAAATTATTGTGATGGTGAACGTGATGGTTCTGTGAAAAAATAATAGTGAGCACGACTCAGAGAAAAATGATCTACAGAAATCGGAACAGGCTTAGTTCAGAATTGAGTTCACTTGTTTTTCACTGCATTATATAGATGATACATATACAGTCACACGGAGTTTCATAGGGATTTTGAACAGCAATCAGTGGTAAATGCTAAAGCAATTTTCATTCACCTGCAAGAAAGAAAGAGCTATTTTTCAAAACTTACTAGACACAATATGGAATTTTGTTTGTCTTTACACAAGTAACTCTTGATATGCTTTTTCATATACTTTCACGTTATACTCTGGTAACAACTATAAAAAAAATAAATAAATCTGTGTGAAGGGTCATGACAACAGTCCAGCTATGTGGCACGTGGGGTTTTTTTGTAAACAAAACAGTGAGTTGTTTGACCAGCATGAACAATTCCCCAACTTATTCTGAATGAATACATTACAGATACAAAGATATTACACTGACTAGTGTGAGCCTCCAAAAGGAAGGAAATACAGAAAGAATAACCTTGTGAAATTTATGTTACAACTACAGTTGGAGCTGAGGATCACGCAGCAAGTTTTGTCTGGATTTTGGAAAGAACAGATTTCTCCTTGTAAACCGTTGTTGCTTATGTTTCAGTAGTACCTGAAGTCCTGTGCTGCTGAGTGTGAAGTGCCTTTGACAGACCTGCTGCCACAGTAAATTCCATTATTTTCCTTGCAACGAAAAGCCTGCAGTTTGAGTTAATGAGGCATGGAGTCCTTGCTCTCATTTTGATATGAGGAACTAAAAGTCAGACATACCAAATGACTTAATCAGTGTCATGAGGCATTCTGGTGGGAGCAAGCTCTGTCTTTTTTTCCTGGTTCCTTAACTGCAAGACTCTCTGGTTCCCAGCCAGCCTTTGTTAGAATTAGTCACCCACTACCATGTCACAACACTCAGGTGCATAACTACCCTGTGATGCTCACAGAGCCCAGACATCTCCCACTACATATATACCTGACTTGCTGAAGTTCCACACAAAATTAATTTGCAAGATAACTTCCAATGGTGAAAGATGTGATAGCATAGGCTAAGCATAAGCTTTTAATTCAAATTACTCAATAGTAAAGAAAGTTTAGATTTTTCTGTTTTCCCATTCTGGCACTTGGCTACCTTAGAAATGCTATCAAAGTATTTGTGAAATGCAGCTTTTATCATAGCTCATACCAAATACCTTCCTACAGAGTATGTTATATTCCTTGCAGCTCAATATGACCTTTCCTCTGCATGCCTTGTAATGATCCATGCAGTCCTTTATTAAATATGCAGCACTAAACTACCCCCAGTCAGTTCCACCACATATGAATCTGTCAGTTTACAAGGGCTCTTCAGTACAAATTACTGTTTGATTTGAAAATGTAGTTCTGGCTGCACTTTGTATGATCAGCACAAAATTTTCTGTAGTCTTAACTGACTACAGTAGGGCAGGTGAAACTCTTGTACTGTGACACTCTAAAGGTGATACTGAAACACTGATTAGTTGCATACATTGCTCCATTAAGACAGGTAGATGGGGATCTACATTTCTACACCTGCTGCTGCTTAGAATGATCTTGGACAAACTCTGTAAGCAGCCTGTTTCCATTTCTTGAAGGTCTTTCTCTGTCTTAAAAAGCTTTAAGACAGAGAAAGAAATAAGAGCACACAAATGAACATTACCTTTCCCATTCTGAACAGATTATTTACACGCTGTGAGACATGATTAACGTGATGTCTGTCACAACTGTTTCACAGGAGCTTGTTGTCAATAGTATCCAAGTTACTCTAAAAACAGCTCAGGATAACATCTGTGTTCATGAGCTTGTTCAGTGTGAGCCTGGCAGAGTGTAATGCCTAACAATGTACTCTGCTCAGCATCTGTCTTCTGAAAACGAAACAGCTGTGAGACTTACCCTAACCCTAAACCTAGTACTAAACCTACCCCTAAATCTAACCCTGTCCTAACCTGAACCCTAACTCTGACACTAAACCTATCCCTAATACTAACTCTAAACCTAATCCAAACACTAACCCTATTGCTATTCCTAAACCTTACCCAATCCCAAAACCAAACCCAAGGCCTACCCCTTCTCTCACCCTAACACTCAAACTGACCCTACCCCTAAACCTAACACTAAAACTAACCCTAACTCTAACACTAACCCTAAACCTAAACCTGAATCTAACCCTTACCCAAAACCTAACCCTAACCATACAAAACCCTAAGCCTATCCCTAAAACTAACCCGAAACCTCTTTCTAAACCTAACCCTATTCCTAACCGTAACACAAGGCCTAACCCTACTCTGACTTGAAAGCTCAAACTAGCCTCCTTTAATTTGTAATTCTCTTAATAATTTTTTAATGGAAATGTGTCATTCTAGGTGTACGTACAGATTCCTGCATGCTGAATTTGAGACCTCTATGGAGCCTTCAGAAGTGTTTTACAGATTCCATGCAGTCTACAGAACAATTTGAACACTGTTGCTGATGAAAAAATTAGTCTGTATTCATTCCCCCTGAACCAAATCATGAGGTCATAAATTGTGTTGTGTTATAGAATTATGGATTCAATGTTTCATTTAAAAGATATATATAAGTAAAATGATTTTTCTTTGTGACATTTGCAGTGCAGTTCTGTTCAATTTGGCTGTATTATTTTATTTTATTACCTATAGCTATTAGAAAGATAAAGGGAATTTGTACCTGATATAATTCAGATTTCTACTTGACTGAGGTTAAAACTACAGCTAGGATATACCTGAATGTGACTAGATTTAGAAGCTGGCCATAGTATTTATTAGTAACCCTGAGAGGGACCGATAGTTTATGACATAGTTATCTATTTTCTCATTTTAATTCAACTGCTCTTCTTAGAAATTCCACTGTGTTTTCTTATTACAAAACAGGATATATTTTACTCGGCTTTTGTTGTTGTGAAGAAAGAAGGAAATTTGCTATCCACTTACACAGACATCCCAGGAAGAGGATACTTAAACATATTTGCATAGAAAATAAATTAAAAAGAAGTGGACTACTGCTTAGTTATGGACCAATAATGACATTCTAAGGCCAAATTCCTAACCCAACAGCTTTCAGTAAAGAGCAGTAACTTGTATTAATGGTTTTTGACAACATCATTTGCTGATACTGTCAGTCATAAATGAACTCTGTTAATTTTTAAGAATTGTTTAAGAAAGTGGGTGTCTTGGAGCTTTTTTGATTGAATCTGTAATGGGAAATCTGAGTACTGTCTTAATTGCTTTCATTATAGCTTGTAACACTGAAGAAGAGGACTTACAGTCTGGGGATTTGTTTTTCCTAGAGGCCTCGAGAGTGATTTTGGCATGAAGTCTGGAATTTGGAGAACAGAAGATGAACTTCGTCATTTCCATACTTTCCAGCTAGATTTATTCTCTTCTCTCTTTCTTACCTTCTATACCTTAGATTTTCTAACATTAGCCAGCTTTTAGCTGGGAATAAACTGTTGTACAGGTTTCCTCTGCTTGTGGCAAAAAGTGGGTGAATATCATCCGTCATTATGGACTCACTTTCTCCTACCAGTAGTGGAAGATAGAGTTGCTGTGCATCTGCTAAAACTTTCTGTATGTGAATAAATGCAGATTTATTTTTCCCTCTATGATAAGGCTTCCTTTAGTGAAGCAACTTCTATTTCATGAATTTTTAATGTAACTTTGTTGTGGAAGGCAATGAAAGAAGGTTTTGGCTTGTGTTCAGATTAGAAGATAAGTAATACGTACATCTTTATGAATGTATAGATGCACGAAGTTCAGAGTTTTGCTGGCAAAGAAGCTTGGATTACAGTGGCAGAATGATTTCAGATGTCACTCAAATGGGCCTGAATAGACTGGAACCAGGCACCAGCAAAAAGTGTGCTTATATCCACCACGTTCTGTGGAACCAAGACACATCACATTTCAGTACTGAGCGTACAGATCCCATGTGTAACTTGATAATGTGTCTGTTCCAGAACATCTCTGTTGATTTTCTTTACCTGAATATTAAGATTGATCAGGTAGAGATATCTATAAGAAAATTGTTCTGTAGATAATTGTTCTGGTCTTTTCTCTGTTCACTTTATTCCCCAATGTAAACCAATCATATAGAAATAAAATAATTGCAATAAATGCCATATCTTAATATTTATTTTCTTGTAACATTTGAGAAATTCACTGAGGACCACATCCAGTGTGACTTTCCTTAAGCACCAACGAAGACCAATGAAAATCAAACTGTGGAGGCTAGTTCCTGTAATGCAAAGGGAGACAGGGAGTTTCCACAGCAGCCAGGACTCATGACCCATTAACTGAAGGGAACTGTTCAAAAATCTCTACTGTGTTTATACACGTGTATAGAGAACTTCTGAGAGGCTCTTTTAGCCTTGTGAGAAAACATCAAAATAATTTAGAATCCAGTTTTCAGATTCAAAGTCATTACTGGACATGACTACTCCTGAAAAGAAATTTGGCTGGCATCATGAAGCTTTCGGTGAAAGCTTTTCCCGCGGCCAAACCCGCCTCATGTGACTCGATGCTCTGAGGCCAGGAGCTCTGTGGGGTCCACCAGCCGGAGCGAGAGCCAACCAGCTTCGAGCTTACTGCGCCACAGCCCGCCTCCGGGAGCCAATAGGACGCCGGCTACAGCCGAGGTGCCCGCCCAGCCCCGGCGCGATGGCCGCCGCCACGAGTTGCCGGCGCGCCGCGCTCGGCGGTTTATCCGTGGGAGCCGTGAGCGGCCGCGCCGTGACGCGATGGCGGCGCTTCCTGCTGCCTGGCGGCGGACCGCGGCCGGTGCCCGCCCGCAGCGCGGCGGCGGAGCCCAGGCCCCGCTGTGCCGTGACGGTGGACGTCGGGGGCAGGTGAGGGGCTCGGTTTTGTTGTTGTCGGGGTTGTAGTGATCACGAGATGGTGGAGTTCAAGATCCCGAGTGGAAGGAGCAAAGCAAAAAGTAGGGTTGCTACCCTGGGCTTTAGGAGAGCCAACTTTGATCTCTTCCGGGACCTACTCGGAGCTATTCCGTGGGCTAGGGTGTTAGAAGGTAAGGGGGCCTGTGAGAGCTGGCCGGCATTTAAACAGCTCTTCTTCCAAGCTCAGGATCAGCGCGTCCCTGTGAGCAAGAAATCGGGAAAGGGAGTCAGGAAACCTGAGTGGGTGAGCAAGGAGCTCATGCGCAAGCTCAAAGGGAAGAGAAGGCCCATGAAATGTGGAAAAAGGGTCTGAGCACTTGGGAAGAATATAGAAAGGTTGTCAGGGGTGCAGTGAGGAAGGCTAAAGCACATCTGGAATTGAATCTGGCAGAAGTGATAAAGAATAATAAAAAAGGCTTTTTTAGGTATGTTAACAGTAAAAGGAAGACTAGAGAGAACGTGGGCCCCCTACTAGGTGGGGGGGGGTGTCTTGGTAACGGGGGATGCTGAGAAGGAGCCCCCATTACTGAACGCCTTCTTTGCTTCTGTCTTCAGTGAAAAATGATTCCCTCAAGAATCCCAGACCCTGGAGGTTAGTGAGAGGGTCTGGGGAATGGGAGACTTTCCTTGAGTCAGGGAAGAGGTGGTCTGTGAGCGCCTAGGCAATGCTAATGTTCATAAATCCATGGGATCCGATGGGGTGCATCCACGGGTGCTGAGGGGGCTGGCAGAGGTGATTGCTGAACCGCTCTCTACCATCTTTGAGAGGTCTTGGAGTATGGGGGATGTGCCTGATGACTGGAGGATAGCCAATGTCACTCCGGTCTTCAAAAAGGGCAAGAAGGAAGATCCGGGTAATTACAGGCCAGTCAGCCTCACCTCTGTCCCTGGAAAGGTGATGGAACAGCTTGTGCTGGATGCCATCTGCAGACAATTGGAAGAAAAGGATGTTATCTGGAGCAGCCAGCATGGGTTCACCAAGGGGAGGTCATGCTTGACCAACCTGGTGGCCTTCTATGATGTTGTCACTGGCTAGGTGGATAGGGGGAGGGCAGTGGATGTAGTCTACCTTGATTTCAGCAAGGCATTTTATACTGTCTCCCATGACATCCTTATAGCAAAGCTAAGGAAGCATGGGATAGATGTGTGGACATTAAAGTGGGTTGAGAACTGGCTGACTGGCAGAGTGCAGAGGGTTGTCATTGACGGTGCAGAGTCCAGTTCGAGACTCTTTTCAGCAGTGTGTGGGGACAGGACAAGGGGGAATGGACAGAAACTGCAGCACAGGAGGTTCTGCACGAATGTGCGCAAGAACTTCTTTATGGTGAGGGTGAGGAGCACTGGCACAGGCTGCCCGGGGGGTGTGTAATCTCCTTCTCTGGAGATATTCAAGACCCACCTGGACGCCTACCTGTGCGACCTGGTGTAGGGAACTGCTTTGGCAGGGGGGTTGGACTCCATGATCTCTTGAGGTCCCTTCCAACCCCTGTGATTCTATGGCTGTACGGACTGCAGCTGCCATCCTGAATAGATGCCACTGCTGAGCACATCGTGCGCTTGCAGTCGTCATGAAGAGGTTGTTTCTTTCTGACAGGAAGATGGAAGTATCTTCTGGAAAACTTGCCCGGTTTGCTGATGGAGCTGCTGTCGTTCAGGTAAAAACAGCCTCAGGTGTGTGAAACGTCACGTCTTCTGGGCCCAAGCGGTCCTTAGTGGGACATCAGGGTGTGGGAAGGAGCAGTGCAATTCCTACTGAGTGTTTGGCTGTGCGTAATGGGGGGGATGGAGCAGGCTTTTTTCTCTGAGTGCTTGCTGCTGCAAAGCATGGAGTGACGGGAGGTGTTTTCTGTGGAGAACATCACAAACTGAAATATTAACATCTTATTAAGTTTAGGACTTCATGTGCTCACAGGTAGATAATCTCAATGTGTTTTTCCTTGATCCAGCTAGGTGACACGGCAGTAATGGTCACAGCAGTCAGTAAAACCAAACCTTCTGCATCACAGTTCATGCCCTTAGTGGTAAGTTCTAACAACAAAACTTGTTTTCTGATGATTAGTGGTACAACTCATTAAACTGAGAGCTGAGGCGAGCGAGGAAGGCAAGCAGGGTGCAGAGTTTGGTTTCAGAATTGAAGCTGATGATAAAAATCACTGTGTCTGTAGATGAAGGATGAGCCATAGATGCTGTCTTCCTTCCACAAGCCCTATGGATTTAGATGTCTGCTACAACAGTAGGCTTCAATCGTTATAAATATATTGAAGGATTATTAAATAATTAATAATTCATTTTCTAACTTGTGGCTGATTAATGGTACATCTTTCAGGGAGTCTATCCTGGGACATTGCCTGTTTGATGCTTGTGTCCATGATCTGGAATTAATGCTCATCACTCAGGGTGCAGTCGGTTCAGCTCACCTTGCTCTGAGCAGGATATTGCACTGCAGACCTTGGCTAGCTTGAGCGATCCTGTTGCTCTGAAATCAGTGATCTGTTGTCTTTAAGATTCTTACTTTTGTTTTTGAAAGGTTGACTATCGTCAGAAAGCTGCAGCAGCAGGAAGAATTCCAACAAACTATCTGAGAAGAGAAATTGGCACTACTGATAGAGAAATTCTTACAAGCAGAGTAATAGGTAGGCTGCAATCATGTTATTTGCAATACTTTAAAATATTTCATCATATCACAAATGTTTGTGAAGAGGTGGTAATTTGTAACTGCTTCTTGCAAATTTGATTGTTTCTGCAGTAATATCAGGGAAAAAAAAACCTAACAAACTTCACATGTTAAAGCTTTATAGGGCCAGTTTTAAGAACTGTGTCAGATGGGGCTTTTTGCACATGTTTCTTTACACACGTGTCTTTATCTTAAGCTTCCATGTTGGCACCTTAGAGAGGTCATCAGCATTTTAAGACTGAGCTTTTCAGTTGAGAACAACAGTGTCTAAGGCCTGAGTTGTTAAAGATGGAGAGATAGAATTAAGAGTACCTTGGCATCTTGGAAGGAGCATACATGCTTTTGTTATTTTTCCTTGAGGATTGTATCTTTTTCATGTCTCATCATTAGAGGCATTTCTGATAATAAAATTATAACCATTATAAACAATGAAGATTCCTGAAAATGTTTTTGTCCCATGTTTCACGACTGGATATACTCACCCCTGTGTCTTTTATCCTTCTTTGAGTGCTGATGAAATTTTAGAGTTGATTCTATCTCATACTGAATTTCTTGGTGGGTTCTCCAGTTTCTCTTCTGGTTTGATTGGGTTGTTCATGTTTCTTTTGCAGATAGGTCCATCAGACCACTCTTTCCTGTAGGTTACTTTTATGATACACAGGTAGGTCGTGCTCTCCTTTACTTTATCTGCCTTTAGGATGGAAGAAAATCATGTGCTATAGAAACTATTTTGAGAAGAGTGATTATATTTATTAGCTTTGAGGATGGGCTTACACTTCAAGAAACAGGCTGATACTGTCCTTTTTACTTTCTCATTTTCTTGTCCTAAAACTTTCTTACGTGCTAGTTCTCAAACTTTGGTAGAGAGGTGCAGAGACAAATTCAAAAGCACTATGTATGGCAAGGGAAACTGAAGATAATGGATGCTACGTAGTGGATCTCTAGCATCAGTGTTCTAGTTCTTTAGCCTTCTGGTTCAAGCACCTGAACTGGCTTTCTTGTTTAAGTGTGTGAAATGCTTTGTTTTGTTGTCTTTAGTTTTGTAATGATAGCTAATACAGATGTACAGATCACAATTATTCATTGTCTTTTATCTTATGCCAGATCCTTTGTAATCTTTTAGCAGTAGATGGTGTCAATGATCCTGATGTTCTGGCAATTAATGGAGGTAAGGCTGCTGTTAAAAACATACTGCTTGTCTAATTTTAATGTAATTTATTTTGCTAATAGAGCTTTTTATCTCTTCATTCTAGCTTCTGCAGCTCTTGCTTTATCTGATATCCCATGGAATGGTCCTATTGGTAAGTACATATTTTGAAATCATGAGTGACCTGAACATAATGGAAGAATGAGGCAACAGTTTGCTTCATCTGACAAGAATTTGGATGTAAAGGTTGCTCTCTCGTTTCATGTAGTGAAATTCACATTGTGGTGTGTAGGATTATTGTACTTCAAATCGTTATTTTTTCTGGACATGATATAATTGTATAAGCATTTATAATCTGAAATAGTTTATTTTGGGACAACATTTAAGGAAGTTACTGTTTGCTATGGTACACTGTGTCTTAAAGCATTGTGGAGAAATGAGTGCTTTTTCTCCAGGAAACCAAGAGCTTTATTACTGCAAATGTTTTACGGGCACGTTCTATGCACTAGCCAGAGGTACTGCCCAAAAGAAGTTTTAACATAGGTAAAACTTACTTAGATTTATTATGAACATATTATTAACATGCTAATGAAAGCTAAGGATTTATTTTAAAATATTGTTTTTACTTTGAGAATTATATATTTAAATGTTGCCCTAAAATAAACTTTTTTGTTGTTTTGTTATAATTACAATAATAATGTACTGGAGTTTTTCTCTAGGTGCAGTAAGGGTAGGACTGGTTGATGGAGAAACTGTGATCAATCCAACTCGAAAACAAATGTCTTCTAGCCTTCTGAATTTAGTTGTTGCTGCAGCCCCACAAAACCAAGTTGGTAAGTAGATATTATTATCTGTTGAGTGTTCAGTTTGAAAAACAAGAAGGCACATCTTTTTTCTAATTTTTGAGACTTCTATTTTTAGTCACTATTGATAAGAAACTTTTAGGTAAATTCCGTTATTTTTACACTGTTTATTGGTGATTTGTATTTCCGTGGTTGAATTATAGATGGCTGTTACAGTGAGTTACTTTTTTTTTTTAACTTTCATTGATAGTTATGTTGGAAGCAACTGCTGAGAATATATTGCAGCAAGATTTCTGCCATGCCATCAAAGTAGGAGTGAAGCAAACCCAGAACATAATTCAAGGAATTCAACAGCTAGTGAAAGAGCGTGGTGTTGTCAAGAGAACTGTTCAGAAATTATTTATTCCTCCTGAAGAGATTGTGGAATCTGCAAAGAAGTAAGCTGGGAGTGAATAGTTCTGGTCTAACATCTATTAAGTAACTCAAAAATAGATTTTTAAAGATTATTTAATCATCTGTGATCAAAAAGTGCAGAGTGAATGGAAGTCTCATGCTCCGTGCTGCTTATGAAAATGTTTCATCTCCAAACATTTAAAAAATAAATACAAAAATACATAGTTGTACTTGAAACCATATTTTCAACAATTCTTTCTTTTCTTCCCGAAGACTTGCTTTTGACAAGATCTATGCAGTGTTCACAGATTTTACTCATGACAAAGTAAGTACAATTGAAGCATCATTTAATTATTTTTCATATAATGAAGCTAGTAGGATTTAGTTTTTGTCCTCCTCTGCGTGTATGTGCAATAGTAATAATAAATTGTCTTGTAAATCCTTATCTACCAGAATTAATTTGTAGTGATACTTATCAGTGTCTCTGAAATTACATGAAGATTCTATTACTTTGAGTTTTACAGAACTTCAAAATAAAGCCAACGACAGCCCAAAATTCTTATCTTCTGTTGTGTAGAGTTATCTAATCACAAATCCTATGTTCTAGATTTCTAGAGATGAAGCAATTAACAAAATAAGACTTGAAACAGAAGAGCAGCTGAAAGGTAATATTTTCTGATTTCCTGCTGTTTAGAAAAGCTTAAATGACACTGCTTAAATTTAGAATGCTGGCTTTTTGGCAAGGTTATCTTAGTAGTTTTCTGTAATTCATTTTATAGTTTTGGTTGCAATTGCTTTTTCTTTTACTTTGTATTTCTTGTATACCTAGAAAAATTTCCAGAGGCTGAGCCTTATGAAATCATGGAATCTTTCAATGCAGTCTCAAAGGATATCTTTAGAAATCTTATTCTGAATGAATACAGAAGGTAAGTATGTCAAACTCCACACTGAAGAATAGTTTCTGAAATGTTTTTTAATCTAAGACTATAGTTTCATCTCAGTTTCTGTTCCTAACTTTAGGTGTGATGGGAGAGATTTGACTTCCCTCAGAGATATTAAATGTGAAGTAAACATGTTTAAAACGCTTCATGGATCAGCCTTATTTCAGAGAGGTCAAACACAGGTAGGTTTTTTTTGTTGTTGTTAAAAAGATATCAAAACAGGTGATTTGGTGTGAGATACAGCCTCGTTCATTTTTAGGAAAGCATTTGGGAGATTGACTTTTCGAGCATTAGCTCAACTGGGTTTTTGATACTTGGCAGTGTGAAGTTGTGCATGTCATGAGATCCTCTAAATGAAACTTGATGTATTGAAAAAATATTTAACTGGACTAAAAGGGAAATGGTACAAAAAATTACAGATCGTATGAGTTGTTTGTTTTGTTTTTTTTAAATTCTTCCCAACAGTGTGAGGTGGGTAGATTTTAAGATTATACTCGGGATCTACAGGAAGGGTCGTAAGGAGGATCTCGGGAACTACAGACCTGTCAGTCTGACCTCAGTGCCAGGAAATGTTATGGAATAGGTCATCTTGAGTGAGATCATGTGACATTCGTGGGATAACTGGGAGATCAGGCCTAGGCTTGTGTTCGTGAAAGACAGGTCCTGCTTGACCAACCTGAACTCCTTCTCTGTTTGAGTGACCCATCTGGTGGATGAGGGAAAGGCTGTTGATGTAGTCTGCCTAGACTTCAGCCAACCCTTTGGCACTGTCTGCCACAGTATTCTCCTGGAGAAGCTGGCAAGTAACGTGGCTTGGACAAGCATACTCCTAACTGAGTAAATAACTGGCTGGATGGTTGAGCTGAGAGAGTGATGGAGAATGGAGTTAAATCCAGCTGGTGTCTGATCACAAGTGATGTGTTTTCCAGGGGTCAGTTCTGGGGCCTGTCCTCTTCAGTATCTTTATTGATGACTTGGGTGAAGGGATTGAGTGCACCTTTATTAAATTTGCAGGTGACATCAAGCTGGGAGGAAATGTACGTTTGCCTTGGGGTAGGAAGGCCCTACAGAGCAGTGTGGACAGGCTGGATTGCTGGGCAAAGGCCAGCGGGGTGAAGTTCAGTAAGACCAAGCCCTGCACTTTGGCCACAGCAACCCCAGGCACTGCTACAAGTTTGGGGCAGAGAGGCTGGAAGACTGTGTGGAAGAAATGGACCGGGGGGTGTTGGCTGACACTCAGCTCAACATGAGTCAGCAGTGTGCCAAGGCAGACAAGAAAGCAATGGGCATCCTGGCTTGCATCAGAAATAGTGTTGCCAGCAGCAGCAGGGGAATTATTATCCCTCTGTACTCAACTCTGGTAAGGCCACAGCTTGAGGTGTTGAGCCCCTCACTGCAGGAAAGACACTGAGCCCTGCAGCGTGTCCAGAGAAGGGCAGCAGAGCCGTGAGGGGTCTGGAGCACAGAGTGATGGGAGCAGCTGAGGGAATGGGGCTGTTCAGTCTGGAGAAGAGAAGGATCAGGGGAGACCTCATCGCTCTCTGCAACGACCTGAAAGGAGGCTGTGTGAGGTGGGGCTGGTCTCTGCTCCCGTGTAACTAGTGACAGGGCTACAGGGAATGGCCTCAAGTTGCAATATGGGTTTGGATATTAGGAAAAATTTCTTTTCTGAGAAAGTGGTGAAGCGTTGGCACAGGCTGCCCAGGGAGGTGCTTGAGGCACTGTCCCTGGATGCGTTCGAGAAACATGTAAATGTGGTATCAAGGGACGTGGTTTAGTGTGGTTATCTTGGTGGTAGGTAATGGTTGGACTGAATGATCTTGGGGGTCTTTTCCAACCTTGGTGATTCTATAATCAGGTCTCTTAGAGTTAGTTATTAATTAAATGTCTGTTTTTCTTGGAGGATTCAGCCGTTGTTGTGACTCACAGCTGGGTATGTGGGTAGCTATAAAGACAGACTTGCTTCTTATTGTTGGGTCCTGGATATCCTGCTAAAAATAACACATGGTGGAAGACTGCGTCTTGCTGTTTGACACACCACTGTCTGCACAGTTAAGAACCTTGATTCTTTAATGAGCTACTTCAGTTTTACAAAACGTACTGTTGACTTCTGAGTTAAATTGGTATTTTTGACTGTGATCTATGTGATCATACAAGTTGTAAATGTTTGAGATTCGAAGAAAAAGTGGTACGTGATGCCATCGTATTTGTTGCTGTAATTATTCTTTATTGTTGTTTTTTTCTACCAGTATGAAAAGTGTTTCCCTTGTTTACTTTTTTTCAGGTTCTCTGCACTATTACATTTGACTCCATAGAATCAAGTGTAAAATCAGATCTCATCTCAACAGCTGTGAGGTATGTGTGTCATTGGGTGGTTTTTTTTTTGTCAGTAGTGAGAATGTAAGCACATTCATAATAGTACCTATTAACATATAAAAATATGTTAATTCCACAGACACACATGTGAAATTTAGGGGTAGTGCAAGTAATGTCCAGTCTGGATTTGAGAGGATGAAAATAGCAAGTGATGCTTGGAATGTGATCCATCTCCCAATCATTTCAGTGCTTTCTCATGGGTTTTGAAGCTTCAATGTGTAACCCGTGTGGCCCATGAAGCACTGCTTTGTCAGGCTTGGTTCAAGTGTTTCCCACACAAAAGGGAACAGGGGTTTTTTTGTTTGTTTTCCCTAGCTGAATGAGCCTCTCTAAATATTTGATCTCAAAATAGGAATGTTCAGAAAATAAAAATGTTCCTGGCCTTTTTTTTAGTGGAGTAAGAAAATCTGAGCTCGCAGTGTAGCAAACAAGCCCTTGTGCCATTAACTTTCTGATGCCAAGAGCTGACTTGTTTTAAAGGGGAAAATCCTTCCTTTTAAAGCTGCAGTTGAGTGATCTCATCCCATCAGCGTGGGAGCTTTCACGTTGTAGTGTCAGGTTTGTTTTCCTTCTGCTTATTTATTTATTTACTTATTTAGTTTTGACCTGGAGGTGCTTGCCTGTCTTTGTTTATTTTGGTAGTAATATACTATAGCAATTCTGAGAATTCAGTTTATGCTAAATGCTCTTTAACTAGTGGCCAGTAGGCTGCTTCATAAACAAGAGAGAGATTGCCTGTATGTAGAACTCAGTGAAGCAAGTCTTGAGCTGAAACAGATTGGTTTTATAGAGCAGTGTTTTTATTTAAGTGTCCAGTCTTGTGATACTTAGGTAGAATTTCTGACCGAGGCATTTTCCAGCTTTTAATTGTGTCATCTTGTAGATGCTGAATTTTTCTACTGAGTGCTGACTCCTTACTGAAGTGCATGCAGTAACATACTGGTTCTTGAAGTTTGTCTGCCTTTTGATGGATCAAAATCAGCATGAAACTAGGAACACTGTTTAAATGACCACGGTTGACACGTGATGCTCATGTCTTTGTAGACCATTGTTCTAATGCAATTAATACCAAAAAAAAAAAAAGGAAAAAAAAACAACCATAATCTTAAGAAAAGAAAAATTGGACAAATAGTGAATCAACTGATGAGCTGGTCTGGTCATTTTGTAGGCATAGCTGAATATAATTTTACTTACTACATATAGGATGTAAGACATTTCCTTTTTTGACATGTTCTTGTTGTGTTTTGTTGTGTTTTTTTTATTAATAGTGGAATAAAAGATAAGAACTTCATGCTTCACTACGAGGTGAGAATTTTATTGTCACAGATTTGCACGACTTGTGTAAAAGTTTCTGGTCTTGCTTTTAAAGGTGAAATTGGTCCCTTCCAAGGATGCTAATTATTTCTAGATTGATGCTAATTTTAAGTTATATGTGAATTTATTCTACAGTTTATAAACAGAAGTGCAGTTAAATAATTTGCAAGTTGCCATTTTATGCAATCTTCCTAGTAGTTTAACACTTGTTAGCTCCTTAAGGAGCAGGATTAACCTCCTCAATTATTTCTAGTAAGTTATTAATATGTAATATTAAATATATTAATATGTAATATTAATAATACCTGCCATTCTACACCAATAGTACATCGTGCTTTTTACAGCCTTTGGAAATTACCTGTTGTATTTTGTATGGGCAAGAGACATGTGTTGCATTGTCTGGAAGACAGAAACGAGATTTCTAACCCACGATTTAGCAGTCTTCATTAGAGTAAGGTTGTTGCTTTATTCCTTGGCCATCTTGCAACTGCTTTATTCTCTCTTGTTCTGTGGAATAAAAGCACGTGCAAAACAAAAACGCTATGTCAGCTAATCTCAACTTGGAGACTAAGTGACTGATAGCTGATGTTTTGTTGTTTGATTTTCGTTTTGGTTGTTTCTGTTTTGTTTTCACTTTGAGATGCACCAAAACTTCAAAGAAACTTTTTTCCGAAGTGTGTGCTTTGAAGTGGAAAAAGGAGTAGTTAGTTTTCTGTATATGTATCTTGGAATTTCTTTCCTCCCTACAGTTTCCTCCTTATGCAACTAATGAGATTGGCAAAGTTACAGGTGTGAATAGAAGAGAACTTGGACATGGTAAGATAAGACTACCGAGGCAGTCTCATGCTCTAACCATTAATATTTCTGTCTGCTTGTTTTTAACTCATGGCTCAATTTTTGCTTTTTTTTTTTTTTGCCAGGTGCACTGGCAGAGAGGGCATTGAAACCAGTTATTCCCCAGGATTTCCCATTCACAATACGAGTTACTTCTGAAGTTTTAGAGTCAAATGGTACTATGATTTTCTTAACCTTTGAGAAATGAGAGGTGAAAATTGGTTCTTAAAGAAGAATCCAGATGTGATGTTTTTGTAGGCCACAGATTTCATTAAGTTTTAAAATTTGGTACTTAATATCAGTAATGATGCTTGTTGGTCTTTGTTTGGTACCAATACCATGAAACATTTGAAAATGTTACCCATTTCTTGATAAAGTATTTCTGCTGTAAAAACCTTCTGGCGAAGTGCAGTTATTTATTACAATATGTGGGTTGCTGTGCAGTAACTTCTGGATAGCAGAGAGTTAATTTTCAGATTGGCATTGAAGAATATCACTAGCAGCTTTTATTTCAGATGCTTTCGACCAGTGTGTAATGCTACTGTTTTTTTCCTTGTGCTCTAACTCCCTAGGATCCTCTTCAATGGCTTCTGCATGTGGTGGAAGTCTGGCATTAATGGATGCAGGTACAGAATGTGGTACTTACAATATGCAGTTTATCTTCATGTTAAAGGATTTTGAAATGATCAAAGCTTATAAAAATTGATTTTTAACTACTGTTATTAGGAGTTCCTGTGTCAAGTGCAGTGGCAGGTGTAGCAGTGGGTCTCGTTACCAAATACAATCTGGAAGGGGGAGAACTTGAGGACTACCGTTTGCTGACAGACATCCTGGTGAGTGTTTCTGGCCCAGTCATTTCTAGTGGTACTTGGAGCTTTCTTCTGTAGCATTATTTTACCCCTGTAATTCTAGGTGCTACTGTATTATTTCTTTTAAGCACTTAAAAGCTTTCTATTTTCACTGAATTTTGTAAGGAAGAGATTTGTAGTCGCTGGATGCTTTAGTTTACTGAAAAGCACAGTGTACTGGGAGGAGAATGAGCTGTTGGCAAGGTTGTTGGAGAGAGAAAACATGTTGTCATCCTTCTGCTTCTTGCGGCTGTCATTGACAGTGCTGTTCAGAAAACTAGTCCACAGAAGTTCTTATTTGTGAGGAGGAAACCTTATTCATCAGGAACAGTGAGATAAGACTGGGGATGGGTGGGGAGAAGTCTGAAAGGTGAGAATGACTCTGCAAGTTTTGCCAGGTCCCCTTTGTGGCTTATTGACACTAAGAATGTGCTTTTAGGTACAGTGGGTCTTAGCATTGGGATGTATTTATTTGCCAATTTGTTTTTTTCTGCTTACACTGACAGGGAATTGAAGACTATTATGGTGATATGGATTTCAAGATGGCAGGTACTAGCAAAGGAATAACTGCCTTGCAGGTACACTAATAGGAAATACTGCTCTAATTAATCTTCAAGAAGATTGTCTCTGAAAAAAAAAAAAAGCCCCAAACTTTTCCCTACATATTGATGTCTCTTAACTGTTCTCACACTAGGTTGATCTGAAACTTCCAGGAATACCAATAAAAATTATCATGGAAGCTATTCAGCAAGCTACAGGTACGTGCATGCATTTACATCTGTTTTACTAAATTATAAAATGTATTAAATTATAAGCTGCGCTTTATTTTTCACTTGAGAATGGGGAAATGAGGAAGATTTTCTACCTTCCCTCCCCCATAATATATTATGGTTACATATTTGTGTTGATTTTGTTAGAGGAGTGTTTAGTCTCTAGAGAGCTTGACCTTTCCCAGTACAGTGCTTCATATCATTGTACATAAGTATCAGTGAAAATAGGTGCTTCTCCTAGAGGTTTTTTTTCTGCTAAGAGAACAACAACAACTGAAAAAATGCAATTGGTGTGATACTCATGATGCAGAGTGGTGGTGAAGAGCAAAATGGTTCTGGGGAGAAAAAAAATAAAAAGCATTAAAACTTGTAGCAGCAGATTGGGGAGAAATGTCACTCATGTAGAACAATTGAGAGAGTAAGTTTGTTGGTTTTGTTGCAATCTTATACAATACCTCTTTCTTTTCCCCAACCCATGCAGCTGCAAAGAGGGAGATTTTACAGATTATGAACGAAACACTGGCAAAACCCAGACCTAACAGAAAAGAAAGTGGACCAGTTGTAGGTAATATTAGCTGTACGTTGATATGAATGGATAGCCTTTAATTAATAGTTTTTAAGAAGCTGCTATGGGAAACAGCTTCTATTAACAAATGTTTCGTTTTTCTGTCTCTGCCCCACTGGGGATATTTTTTGATTTGTGCTTTGAGGAGGATTTTTGCTTTTTATTGCCCTACAGGGCAGTATTGTGCCATTTTAGTTGACACCAGAAAGCAGAATTGAGCTGGAATTTTGTGAAACTCATGAAATCAGAATAGATGTAGATGTCAGTACTGGAATGGCTTGTGGTAATTTATGCTCTAAGTGCTTGCATTCTGTATTTTATTTTAGTTCTTAAATGTAATTTGATCACTGTTCAGCATATAATATTAATAGCTGACCAAAATTAAACCTAAACAAATTAGATTTGATTTTTGTGTTGGTATTTGGGTTTATCATTTTCAGCATTTCCGAGTATCTTTACATGCTCTTTCAGAAACTATCCATGTTCCATTATCAAAAAGGCTGAGATTCATTGGTCCTGGTGCCTATAATTTGAAGAAGCTGCAGGCACAGACTGGTAAGACATCCTTGCTTACTGTGATAAATTATCCTAATGTACTCTTAGGTTCTCTTCACTGTGCAAGAATTATTACAGTAGAGTTCTAATTAATGGATCTTGGTAGCACAGGTAGGATTCTTGCAGCTACTGTTAAGCATTAATGCTTTCCTTGTTCTTTCAGAACCTAGAAGTAGGGAAGGTTAAACTTCCCAAATTGTTCAGTGTAAGTGACATTTGTGATTCAGTGAGAGCATGGTAGGAAATACGCAAGAAGTACAGGTGAGCAAGAAGTGTACTTTGTGCTGCAGGCTACCTCATCGTTTATGTTTTCGGACTTGTACATAAACTGTTATGGTGCTCAGTACAAATCAAGCATTCTCTTGTATCTTTGCAAGTCACACCTGTGTTTAGAATGGTTAAGACTTTCTTCACTGAGCTCGAGTGTGTAGGTTCTCCGTAGAATTGTTTGTGGTTCGTTTTGCAGTAGGAGTTTCCAGAAGTATGTGCACTTAGGACAGTTCTTTTCAGGGCTTACACAGGAGGTCGTTAAAGGTCTTTATGAGAACAGTGTTCTAGATGATGTTGGCTAAGCAGTGAGGTCAGGCAAGTCTGATGTGTTACAAATGTGTTTCAAGCTTTAGTTTTATTAAGATGGGTATTAAATTATTTGTTAAATGCTGACACTTCTTAAGTGAACACTCTCAAGATATTTTTTTCCTCTTATGAGAAGATTATAATAAAGAATAATTTTGCAAATGTGAATGGCTCCATGTGGGGTGCAAGTTTGTTCAAGTGTTTGGCAAGCATACCTGTAACGTGGTTTCTGTAGAAAAGCTTCTATTGCAAAGAACAATTGAAGTAATTGAAACAGATCTCTATCAAAATATACAAGATCATTTTGCTGTGCCAGTCTGTAAGGAGTTAACAAAATGAATAATACCAAATGATGTTGTTAGCTGCTATATTGTATAGATGATGGAATTGGAAAGATGATCTGAGTGGGAAAGAGACAATCAATACAAAGAAATGCTCACCCATCTCTAAGGATCACGGGAAAAACTCCACAAAGGAGCAATCTCCACCAAGAGATCCTTCCCCAGTGGTGGTCAGCCCTTAAATGGGGTCTGGGAGAGGTGCAGCCAGACTCCACCCATTCTGGTCACACAGGTGCATTGCCTTCACCTGTGCTCCTGCAGCTGACTCAGTGCTCACCTCAGGTGATCCATCAGTGGTTCAGGACCTGATTCAACAGTTCCCATACACAGTCTTTACTAGATGTGAATCTTCTGCTTGCTAAAACACAGTCATTTCTTCACTGATAAATTCTATTTCTAAGGTGTAACTTTAAGTCAGCTGGATGAAGAGACGTATTCTGTGTTTGCTCCCACACCTAGTGCTATGCATGAAGCAAGAGAATTTATCCGTGAAATCTGCAAAGACGATGTAAGGACAAAGTTCTGTTTTTGTCAGCTTTTCCAGATTGTGTTTTGTGAGTATGTGCCTTACTGTTTTTACTTTTATCCCCTGTAGCAAGAAGTTAATTTGGAATTTGGAGCAGTTTATACAGCCACAATAACTGAAATAAGGTATGAAAAGCGCTCTGAAGTTGAATTTAGTTTATGTACTTCGGGCATGTTTCTGATACGTGATGTAATATTGATTTTTCTAAAGGATGCCAAACTCATGTTGGTGATTTTGGTACTTAGATTATTCATGATACTTTGCTCCATTGAAAACATTCTCTTCTCAATAAGGCTGTTTATTTTTGCTACTTATTTTTTAGAATATCTCTTTAAATTATAAATCTTAAGGTCTTTTTTGCCTTTGTATGAAGGGATGGTAGGAACTTGCTTTTTACTTTTCTGTGAAATGAATTTTGTATTGAAATTACATGTGCTTTATGGGCGTTCTGTGTACTTACTGTGAGACAATACGTTTTAATAACTTCCATCCACTTTCAGTTAAGGAGAAATGCAAAGACGTCGTTGTTGGTGTAAAATTTTAAATTCTTTTAAATGATGAGTAAAATCATTGATGAAAAGTTCACCAGAGCTTGTGCTGGAGTCAGTTTGCAAAATGAGTTGCGTACAGATTTCTCTCACAGTGTTTTGAAATAACTGTGCTGTTCTCTGCTTCAGAGATTCGGGAGTGATGGTAAAATTGTATCCAAACATGACACCAGTGTTGCTTCATAATTCGCAGCTTGATCAAAGAAAGGTAACACATGCTTAAAGTGTGAACTAGAGATTCTTAACCATTGCTTTGCTTTCCATCATTTCTCACTAAACCTAGTGTGCGTTAGTTTCCACACACTATGGATTTTTGGAGTCTTAGTCTAGCAACATCTTCCTGTTGTCCTGTATTAGAGCTGCAAGGAATCTAACTCTGAGAGTGCTGTGGTTGTGCTCTTGATGCTGTTAAGCACATCACCATCTTTATGTCTAATACCCTTTCCTACGTAACACAGCAGTTGTTCATTAGCCTGTATGGAGCCACTTAGGTCCATGTGAAGTTGCTTGATACGTAACGTGAAGAAAAATGTATTGTTCCTGTTTTGCTTTTATTCTCCTCCTAAAAACTGTTGGTGTAAATTGATAGCAGAAGTTCATGTTCGTGTCAGAGGCAAGCACAGAAGAAGGTATTTTCCCAGCACTGACCAAATCCTTGCATGTGTTGCTGACAGAAGGGCAGGGAGTGGCTTAAGGAAGTACAGGTGTGGTTTTAACAAATGCAGATGTAGGAAGATTTAATAGCTATTTAAATGTAACTGTCAGCTACGTTTTTGATAGTGTTCTGTATCTATATAAACGATCCATTAATTAAATTCTTGTGGTCTCTGGCTTGGCAACAAACAATAAATAGACCTACTACCTCCTGCCTTGTTTGTGAGGAAAATGCACCTGTGATTTCTTCCTCATCCTTCTGTAAGATGGCTCCCTCTTCCAAGAAATAGTAGTTGTTTCAGGCACCTCATAGTGGTTTGCAGTGTATTCTAAGAAAACATCAACTTCGTAGAGAGCTTATAAACACTCATACTTCTCAACTGGAGAGACAGAGTGGGTCTAAATTCCTGCCTTGCTGTTACTCTCACTGAAAGAATATTTCCTTTACAGCTGTTGTTACTTGGCATTTATGTTTACTTTTCACCATAATGCAATACAAAAGCAAACATTGTTTCTTTGGTATATCTTAACAGAAAAAATCTACTGTAGTTAAGAGAATTCATGCTTTACAGAGTCCCTAAAGGAAGGTCTCTTTAAAACAAAACATTGTAAGATTCAACTGTTGTTTTTTTTTTTTCTTCTGAAAAATACTGTGTTCTAGGTCAAACATCCTAGTGCCTTGGGATTGGAAGTTGGACAAGAAATACAGGTAATTGTATGGAGTTTAAATTGATAACAGACTGCCTTTCATGTATTAGTACTTGTGTGAATTCCTATATTTTGTGTTTATGAAGGAAGTACTGTCAGATTATTTTTCTGTGCTGCTTAAATGTCTGAATTAAAAAAAAAGTCACAATTTTTACTGTCATTCTTGCTATCCTAAGCAGCACATTAACTCGATTGAGCAGTATAGACTTGAACAGTGTCTGTTGTATGTTCTTTTCTTAGCATTAAAAAAATAAATGAAGGTAAATGCCAGTTCTAGCTCTCCATGTCGGTCACTGTCATCTTATCTGATATAACTTCATGATGTCTGAAGCATTGTGGTGATCTAAAAGGGAAGAGTTTTCTTAACAGGTTAAATACTTTGGACGTGATCCAACTGATGGCAGAATGAGACTTTCACGCAAAGTTCTGCAGTCACCAGCCACAGCTGTGCTTAGGACCCTTACAGACAAAAACAGTATTGTCGTGGGAGGTATTGCTCCAGAGTCATCTACTTCATCACAGTGACAAGTAAGGCTACCAGAAATATGAGAGACAGCTCTGTACTGTACCTTCCTTACAAGAACTCTGTAGAATTCTATCAGTCTTTCTTATAATGTTCAGTTAATCTTCAGCGTTGTGGAAATACTGTCTGCCAGCTGTGTTACAACTTTTCATAAGGAGCTTGATGTTGTATAGTGGGTTCAAATGTCTCAGTGGTTTACAGCATCCTAGAACAGTGTACTTTCTCCAAAACCAGTTTACCTCTTAAATGTTTAAGTATTCAATCTTCTCTAACCTGCCACCAGAAGTGTTTCTGAATTTGGTGCCCTGATTTTAGGTTACAGAGCGTTCTCTCTCTCTTCCTTTCTCTGTCTACCAGGCCTTCTTCCTGAAAACATGAGCCATCTTCACCTGAGTCTGCGGATGTCTTCACAGGAATCTGTATGTGGATGAGAGTGAATCATATTTTTAAAACCAATGCTGTTCATGCCTAAAGGTGATGTGGAGCTTCAAAGTCTTCAAACTGATGAAAACACTGTTCCAAAGAAAGACAGAAACAAGCAATGCACTTACCTTGTGTACCATGAGTGAGAACCTTAGGAACGTGGAATTATATAGATTAAAGAGCAGATTGCTGCTTTTTTTTTCTTTCCCAATTGCTTCAGTTTTCAAGATTTTCTTTTCAGTGTCATCTCAAGATGAAAGTGTAAAGGTGAGAAGTGCGGAAAAGTTCTTAAAGTAGTTCCTGGTAGAAGGAATAATCCTGTATATTTGGTCGGTGAGGTATGTTAGTGGTTGAGGTGTACTTGGCCAGCCCAAGTTCTGCTGGCTTTTCAGAGTACAAAATTGAAGTGTTGATAAAATGATCACCTTTATCATGACTGATACCATTTCAGAGAAGTAATCAGTGACTGCTGTAGGGTTCAGACTTGCTGAAATAATTGAGGAGAAGGGGGATGAAGAGCCTATGTGAAACATCATTGCTTGCTATCTGGGCTCATTAATACTGAGCTTTAAAATATATAATTAGAACATTGAGATTCAACTAACTATTTTGGAACAAGCAATTGATGTGATGAGAGCTCCTTCCAGAAACTCCTCATTAGGAGTGTCAGAGTTCCTCTGTACGTTATGTTCTATTATGAGGCTTACTGATCTTTTACATTTCAAAATATTTCCCATGGTGTCCCTTTAACTGCTTGTTTTTTCTACTGTGAGAAACAGACTTTAAAAAATCCAACAGTGATCCCCTCTGATGTAGGTAATTATTCCTCATAGGAAAATCAGGTTTCTAAAGGCAAGTGGGCTCTGGACCTTCGATGGAAAGAAAAAAAAAACAACACTGGGGAGAAGAGAAATGTGAATTTATTGTAAAAAATTGTTTTGCCTTTTTTACTCTAATGTAGAATATTAAAGAAATGACTTGCCAACTTTTTTTTGTAGTTGTCTCTCATTAACTCTTCTTGATCCTCTATAAGGACTGTATTCTTATACTTCTTAGTAAGAATTCTAATGTCTTTGCTTACCATGAGCTAGCTAACTTGACTGGTACCCTGGCTGTTAGATAAAGTGTAGCTTCTCTTTACTATAGCAAATTTTCTGTAAAGTTCCTTTTTGTAGTGGAACAGGTAGGTACTCTAGTTAATAAAATACCACACAAAGTACTTAGGAGCTTTCTAGCTAGTACAGTGCCAAAAAGGTGCTCACATTTGAATCTGAAAATGAGAAGAATCCTGTTCCCTGTAAATGTACTCTCTCACCTGCAGTAAGAGCAGTACTGGTAGTTTGTGTTTGTCTCTGTGGTGGTCTCAGTATCTAAACTATGGAGGTGCTGGGGATTTTGTTTGTTCAGTGGAAGGGAGAAGATGTCCACATTGCCATGGGTGAAACCTGTACAGTCAACGTGACTTTATGCACTTCTAACAAGGTCTAGGCCCTGTGGGAAGGGGTGGAAGGAAATTTGCTTGGAAGGTGTCAGGGAGGAGCACAGACCAGCTGCTTTTTGAGGAGAGAGGCGCTTAGTTGGAGCCAGGAACTGAGTAAGTGTGTGTGAGAACCTTCCTGGAGGGATGGGAGGCTTGGCCGCATCATCTGTGAGCTGTCCATAGCAGCAGGTTGGGCTGTGGCTGGAGGTGCTTGGCTCTTTGGGTTATCAGCTGTGATCAGAGAGCAGTTGGCTATTTCTTTGTGTTTGAAATAGTGATATTTATTTATTTATTTTGTCCCTACTGCTGGAGATAATCAGCTTTTTTAATGATCCATCATCTCAAATGGGGCCACTGAGAAGAATTGCTATGAAAAGTGAAGGTGGGCAAAAACTATACAACTTGAGTGAAAGTATGGTACTGTATAACTGTACTGTATAACTGGTGAAAACTTGTCTTAGAAAAGATGTCTTAGTGTTAAGATATCAAGGTGTGGAGAATCCTTGTGCTGCCTTCAGAGAAGCAGAACTGGTCTCTGCTGTAGAGAGCTGTCAGCTAAAAACTATCGAAGAAAACCAGAGGTGATATTTACAGAAACTAAGGTAATACATCATCTCTGTTTAAATCACTTTTTTTTTCTTGTTTCCGCACCTAAACAACATCTGTAACTTTCCATCCTATTTAAAGAGTAACAGTTTCTGAGAACTTTGTGTCACATGGAAGCTGGTGCTGTATCTCTGTACCAGATCAAGAGCATTAGGGATGTGTTTGACAAGGCTGAAACTTTCACTTACGCACAAAGTTTTAGGAGCTGGAATATTTTGTCTAAATACTATAAGTACTATTACAGTATCAGCATGGGCTTCAATGTACTGCTGGGGCCGCATGCCAGAGTGAATGGTGCAGTCTTATTTCACTCTTGAACTTTTTAGATGATATAGGAATGAACACTGTTTCCTGCTTCTGCAAACGATGAAGTTAGACGTGCTCCCCATTGACACACGTGATGACTTGCTGCATCTGCAGCCTGCCCTAACAAAGCTTAGCATTTTGATAAGGACTGCAGACATTTATCTAACAGCAATTGAGACGTGCTGCATAATTTCTTCAGACAAAGTCCCCCTGAATGGTTTTTTAGTGGTTCAGGTAAGATCATGTTGCAGTTACTAACACCCTGTCCAAACCTCCCTGTGCTGCTAGATGCTTTCCTGTGCCAAAGGGCAGAATTCTTGGCTATTAGAGGCTGTAGTCTGCATGCATTCTGGAAGCATTTTTTCCACAGAAGTTGTCTTTTTTTCCTGAAAAGGTCCCATTTATTTTGCAACATAATCACTTGCAACTTAATTAGAGGAATACTCTGTTGTGCTGATTCTGGCTCTGTGTATTTCCTTCTCCTTCTGTAGTTGTTCACCTTGACACATGAGAACTTGCTCCAGAACTTTCTGGTATAGTTTCTTGCTCTGTGTAGCTAGAGGAGTGCCATTTTTGAAGTGCAGAGGAGGAGGCCATCCTTCATGTTTCGTTTGTTGAAGGACTAGTGCAGGTCGAGATCTTGCAGAGGTAGGAGGGGAGTGGCAGGTGTCCTGAGGCAGCAGGGTGCTGTGAGCATTGAGGTTTTGAGCTAATTTTTCTGTTATTTTCTATAGGCTCCCACTGTAGCAGAAATAATCCTGATCTGTAAAACTTTGAGGGGATCAGGCCATGTAATGCGGAAATACTCTCCCGGTTGTAGCAGGGAATGTGCTCTTCTTCATGGCTTGTGAAACTGCTGAGATAACACGACATGGATTTTTTTTCTACGCAGTTACCAACCTGCTGATGCGTAATTGTAACGCAATCCCAGCCCCGCCCCGCCCGCTGCCGCCGTCCCGGCTGCGGCGCTCAGGCAGCTGCCGGCCGCCGTAGCCCCTGCGAGGGGAGCCCGTGGACGGGCTGGGAGGAAGAGAAAGGCGGCGAGAGTCGGGTTACAAGATGGCGGCGGCGCTGCGGTAGCTGCTGAGGCGGCGGAGCGGCGCCAGGGCAGGCGCAGAGCCGGGGCGCGGCGTCGCCCTCTCGGCGGGCGGGGAGCCATGGAAAGCGGCGCGTTAAAGGCCCCGCGCTGCTCCTGAGCGGCCCCGCTTCCATTCCCGCTCTCGCTCCATCGCCCGCCCGCCCGCCCCCCCCCCCCTCAACCCCCCGGAGGCGGTGCGGGCCCGAGCCCGGGGTCACGCCATGTCGGACACCCGCCGGCGGGTGAAGGTCTATACCCTCAACGAGGATCGGCAATGGGACGACAGGGGCACCGGGCACGTCTCGTCCACCTACGTGGAGCGCCTCAAGGGGATGTCGCTGCTGGTTCGCGCCGAGTCGGACGGTGAGAGCGTGGCCGGGGCCGCGCGGAGGCCTAGGCCTCCTCCGGGCCTCCCCCGCCGGGCGCTGCCCCTTCCCCTGCGGCCTGCACGCCTTCCGCGGGCAGTGCCCCTCCAGCGCTCGCCCTGCCCCTGGCTGGGGGGACGTGGGGCTGGTGCGTGTGACGACATCTTGTTGGGCTCCGGCGCAGGCTTCTCCTCGCTTCTCGAGTGCCGTCGGTGCTCTAGAAGGGTTTTTTTTCACCCCAGCGATTCGCTGGCGGTATCCCGAAGCGCTCAGGTTATGTCGCGTGTTGTCGCACCGCAGCTCCGTGCAGCCAACAGGTGCCGGCTGAATAAAGCACCTCGGAGCGGCACGGATTGCTGTTGCCAGGATACGTACAGCACTCGCGTACACAGTCAGGTATTGGGTTTATCTGGCTGATTCAGTTCTGAAGGGCAGTTGGAGGAAATAAACGGAGATGGCCCACGTGGCTTGCGTGGGCAAACATGTTTTCATTCTGTGTGGTGTGTTACCTGCTGTGGATTTGTAGGTGTTCATGGCAGGGCCCCTCAAGCAGTTAATTGTCACATTGGGTTCTTGGTGAAAATGCAGCACAGAGAATTTTGATTTTGAATTTTACCATAGGTGTTAAACTTTGTTTTATCTGGCTCAATTGTTAGGGAATATGCTTAAAGAAGATTGTTCTGCAGGACTTCCTGGAAGGTGTGGTTGAGGCTGAGCGTATGCTGGTATAAGATCCACGGAAACATTTGCTTTGTTAAATTCAATGTCTTCATAACTTTTTCAGGTTCACTACTGCTCGAATCGAAGATAAATCCAAACACCGCATATCAAAAACAGCAGGCAAGTATCATTACGAGGCTTCTTCCTCTCTCGTTACTGATGCTCAGTTGTTTTGTGCTCAAACTGACTGTCTTCTAGGAAGAAAAGAGCAATGTGATGTGCAGTTGGAAGTGGTGCTTTTTTAGAGGTGAAAAGCTTAGTTAGTAGCCTGCAGGTTCTGTCTGGCTTTGTGTTCTAGGAGTGTAAATATTGGTCTCCTAAAACACCCTTTTGGGATGAAGGCTTTGAGGAGGAAGTGTGCACTTTGGGTAAATGCTACGCTCGTTATAGGAAAACTAATTAGAAACAACGGCCCATGGTGGGAGACAGGGGTTGTACACATGAAATTACTGACACATGAGGAAGGCAGCATTTCAACCACCTTGTGATTTCTGCTGTGTTTATTTCCACAGTTCTTTCTTTGACAGTAACACAAGGGAATTAGTGGGAGTTGTTGTAGTTGCTGTTTAGTTCTTGTTTTAAGCCTTGAAACCCCTGCTCTCCTCAGTGAGCTGCCAGTAGTTGGGCAAAACGAAGGAGCAAAACAGTTGGGAGCTACATTAATAGGTCCTCACTATACATTTAGTCTACCAAGTCTCTTGCTTTTATTGCTTTTATTGCTTTTTCATAGAATCAATTTTTTCTGCATTCTGTTTCCGTGTCTCTGCCTACATTGTTCTCATGGTTTAGCAGTGTGTTGTTTTTTTTTTTTCCTGCCTGTGTCTGTTCTCCAGTGAGTTTTGTTCAGTCATCGTTATGGTACTCAGATGCATTTCAGCTCCAGAAAACAATTTGACTTTCTTCCTAAATCACTGAGCCTGATGAAGTGTTTTGCTTTGGATTTTTTCAAAAGAGAGGTGCCAAGTTACATTACAAGGAGTTGAGGAGTTGGGCCTTCGTGCACCTCTGGAACAGATTGGCCACAGTCAGACTTGGACCCGCTTTTCAGAAAGCTATTTTCTTTGCTTTCCATTTTTCTCTGGTGAGCTACTGGTGTGTTCAGTCAGGTGATGCCTGCTGGCTTCTCTTGGGCGGGCAGCAGATGTTCGTGGGAGTTGCACAGGGTTCTGCAAGTCAAAGGCCTTGAGCTGCTTCCCGTTTGGTGCAGGAAGCTAATGCCTACAAAAACTCCAGTGCAGGCTGCGTTGCTGCAAAGCTTGAATTGCTTCCTTTTGCAACCTGTCCTCTGAAATCCTCAGCCAGCTGCTTATTTCAAAATTTTCTTAACTTAGAGAAGTCTCAAGGGGCTTAATTAGGTGGTTGGCTTGTTGTTGTTGTGGAAAAGTTTGTAGGCTGTAGTTCTAAAAACCTTATCTTAGGCTGAAGTTTGTTTGGGTTGGCTCTTACTGTCAGTCCTAGTGCTTCTTTGTCCTTGTGGCTGAATGTTTGCTTCAGTTCTCACTCTTTTGGGATAGTCTGCCTTGTTTTATTATTGTAAAAGGAATGATGACGGGAGCTTTCCAGAGGCAAGTTGAGATTTGCCTCGTTTCTGAACTCATGCTGCTTTTATGTGACTCGTGCTTTGTCTTCAATTTTTATGTGCCTGTTGTAGAGAGCTAAACTCCTGGCTGGCCTGTGTTTCAGTCACAGCTCGGATTGTGGTACAGGTGCGTGTCTCAGCAGATGTTGTTAAAACGGAGGCAAGAATCAGGCAGAATATTCTGGCTGCCCAGCTGAGAACATGGGTGGTCTTTCCTTAGCACCCCTGGCTCAGGTCTGCTGTGCAGGCAGCCTGAGGGCTTGGAGGCTGTGCCCATCTGTCCAGGCCAGGCACTTCAGGTGGTATCAGGGTTCAGCTGTAGATTTCATTAAGGTGACAATCTCTTTGGGTCTGGGGGAAGCTACAAGATGGTGCAGCTTGACAGAAAGGAGGCCTGCCCGGCCTCTGCATTGTGGGTGACTTGAATCCACTTACAGAGTAGCTGTTGCTCAAGTTGTGATTTGCATAACATCATTCTGTAGGTGGAAAAAAAAAAAAAAAAAAAACACATGCTGATATTTAATTACTGTGCATCAGTGTGTGATTCCTGATTTGTGTGAAGTAGTACTAGAACTATTGATTAATTGTAAACAAAACTGCCTTCTTGCATCATGCTTGTGCTGCCTGGCTTTGTGCAGAACTATGCTCTGTCACAGTCTTAGCGTGCAATAGTCATGGCCTCTCCTCATGAGTAGCAGGACCTGGACACAGGTGCCAGACTGCTCAGCATACAGCCTGAAACAGTCTCTTGATTCCATGTCTGCAGACAGCAGGAGACACCCTTGTAGCTTGAGGTCTCTGCACTTTTGGGCCTGGGCTCTGAGGGCAGCGTGCCCCTACTGAGCACAGGCTGGTTGCCAAAGGGCAGGGTCAGGTGTGCTCTGGAGGCTCTGGCAGGAGCAGTTTCAGAAGTTGTTACTGCACCCCTCTGTTGTTCCACCCTCTGTTTGAGGTTACTGTTCCCTGGTATGACTGGCAGACGAGTGCTGCAGTGAAATCAGATGGCACTGCCTGCTTAGTTTCTGCACTGCAGCTCTGAGGGTGGTCATTTTCAGCTGCCTGGCTATGTCTTTGAAGCTGCTGCAGAAACTCACTGTGCACAGCACCTTCTGATGGTAGAGTGCCCCAAAAGGAGCGTTACTGTTTCCAGATCCGAGGTGAGGAATGCTCTTGAAGCATGCTTGCTGTTGTTCAAGTGGCAGCAGAGCAATTTGCTTCAGGCCAAGTCAGCAGAGTTGCTTGAGGCTGAGATTTAATGTGCTTGCAGTGGTGTAATGCTGCACGTGTTTCATCTGGGACAGGGTTGGTTTTCTTCATAGCGTCTGGTGCGACGCTGTGTTGTGCCTTCACGAGAAAAGCAGTGTTGATGACACACCAGTGTTGGAGTTGTTGGTGAGCAGTGCTGTGCAGAGCCAGCCAAGGGTGTTTCAGCTTCTCGTGCTGTAAGAACTTTGCACAAGAACTTCTTTACGGTGAGGGTGAGGAGCACTGGCACAGGCTGCCCAGGGGGGTGTGGGGTCTCCTTCTCTGGAGATGTTCAAGACCCACCTGGACGCCTACCTGTGCGACCTGGTGTAGGGAACTGCTTTGGCAGGGGGGTTGGACTCAGTCTCTTGAGGTCCCTTCCAACCCCTATGATTCTATGATACTGTCCTGCCATTTTGGGGCTGGGATGGCACAGTGACCCAGGAGGGACACAACTAGCACAGCTGGCAGATACTCCACACGGTATGGTAGTACAAGGAAGGCTGTGAAGGTGGAGGTGTTGGCTGAGGGGGCTCTGCAGCTGCTGGCTGGGCATCAGTCTGTGGGTGGTGAACAAATTGTGTTATCAATTCTTCTGTATATAATTATCATTACTGCTATTTCTTTCTTCCTTTTCTGTCTTAGTGAACAGGTTTTATCTCAACCTCTGTTTTGGTGTTTCTTGGGATTCCCCCCCCCCCAGTTCCACTGGAAGGGGAAGGAGAGAGTGAACAGCCACATAGTGCTGATCTGCTGCTGGCTTAAACCACAACAGACTGAAGGCAGCCTGAGCATTTAGCATGTGCAGCCATGCAGCTTTGTGGCAGGTCAGCTGTAGGAGCTGATTCCAGCAAACATCTCCTTCTGCTCTCCAAGCTACATGTCTCTTTCCCCCTCTCTGCTGGCATCAGAGGAGAACATGGGTCTGGCATGGAGACACAGAGAAGGAGTAGCAGGCATTGTGTGGTCTTGCTCTGGCAGTGAGGAGGGACTGAGCTGCTCTCTTACAGCTCAGATGGTTGGTCTGTATTAATCTTCTTTTTTTTTTTCTTCTACTGTGTGTTGTCTCACATTGTAATGTTTGAGTGAATTCAGGAAGATTGCTGTTGCTGATCTTAGTGCCCCAGTGTTGTGTTGGTGTGAAGAAGCCAGGCCTGGGGTGTGTCAGTCTGTGATCCTGAGTGCTCTTAGGTCATGCAGAAAGTGTAAATCCTGTACTGGCGTAGGACAGTTATTTTTTGGTGAAACTGTCTTAATGAAGAAGACAGCAAGCAGCATCTTGCTTATAAACCATGAGTGGGAGAATTTAAAGGGAGCAGGAAGGATCCTGGTTGCTCCACACAGTTCCTCACTGTGCTTGTTGGAATGCTTAAGACAGTTTATGTTTCAAAGTCCTTTGGAAATATTTTTGGAGAAACTTACATAACTTGTGTGAGCATTGGAGACCGTAACGAGCACTGTTGAGTCTCAGAATTCTCAGCAAATGGTTAAGGGTGATTTCTGTGGGCATGTACAGCCACTGAAGTCACTGCCATGGATCTGGTATTGTTTGAGCAGGGCCCTGTGTTCGTTATCTCTGGGGTTAAACTTCTGTGGAGCAGCATTGTTCTGTGAGCATTGGGGCATCAGTAATTGAACAGAACGTTTTCACATCTACGTATCTCATTTTGATTTCTGCAATTCCCATAAAATTGTACTTAAGAATTCAGTTTAATTGAGTTAGCCTGTGAAAGACAGATGTTTTTAAGGAGGGTACTGTAAGAAAGACAAGTTGATGCTGCTAGTTTGCAGCATCGTTTAAATCATTTGTGCACTCTGTTTTGGACTACTGACTGATTTTATGTTGTGAAGTGTCTCTGAGTGGTAACAGGCATCCCTCAGCACACGTGCACTTGAATGGAAGCAATTCTGAGCTTTTTCAAATAGCTTTCAAATAGATTGAGTACCTCAATCATCAATTTGGGATGAAAACCTCCATGTTCTGTTTTTATTTCCTGCACATAACAAGTGCTTTTGGTAACACTGCATGACCACTTGAGAGACCTCGTTCTGCTGTTACCATCTTTGGGTTCTGTGGCAGCTCAGTTGGGACTGGGTCTGGGAGCCCTCTGGGTTTTCAGTTTCTACCATTTCCAGCAGTTATTCTTCCTGGAAGCCTGGTTCCCTGCTCTCTCTGAAATGTCACGCTCACTGTAAACATGAATTGAGCTGCCCGTGAGCCAGAGATGAGACTCAACAGCTGTGAGCAAAGTTGTGCTAGCCATAGGAGGCTGTGCTGTTTGCACACATGATTCAGCCCCAAAGCAGGGAGACTGTAGGAGAGAAGAGCAAGTGTCCTGTGAGGCTCCGTGGCAACAAGCAGCTCTTGGGAGCAGTGCAGTGAGCTCAGTGCTTTGCTAGATAACACTTCTCTCTTCAAGGAAAAGTGGGAATTGAGGGGAAGAAAGTTGAGCTCGTGCTATTGCTGTTGTTTAATGTGGCTTGTGGTTTTCCTTTGGAAAGGAATGGGAGGATAGAAGCTGGCTTAGTAGTAGGCCTTCATTAACAAGGTTGCCATAAGAAAAGCAATAGTATGCTTGAGGAGCAAAGGTGAGAGCACACTGCCACGTTCGGCCTCGCTGGAGAACTGCTGGCGTGTGGTGCTGCAGCAGCTGGCAGGTTTTTGGCAGGCTGAGTGGGAGGAGAGTTCCCCCGTGCAGCTGCAGGTTGGTGCCCTGCTCCCTGCACTGTCTTCTGGTGCTGCTGGGTCTGCTGGCAGCATCTGAGCTAACCTGGCTTGGGTCTGGAAGGATTAAGGAACGCTGACTCGGACAGGAGGTGCAGGAGCAGCAGGGTTCTCCTGGGGAAGCAGTTATCCCTTCTTGGGTATGAGACCTTCAGAAGGCTCCTTCCCTTTGACGTGGGATGGGCCGGGGTTGAGAGCCCTCTGGAGTAAGGATATGAGGGAGGGTCACTGGGAGCTCTCTTCCCAGTTCCCCATTGCTTTCCTCTGATACATCAGGTGTTTAAGATTTTTTGTTTTTACATTACAAATTTACTTTATTTTCTGTTCTGTGTGCATTCATGTGCTTAGTTCTAGTTTGGAAGGTATGTTGCAGAAAATTGCCATTATAAATGCGTTCAGTATGAAAAGATGCATACGAGGTAACGTTCATAAAGCAAAAAAGAAAGGTGATGTCCCTTAGAGCAGGGCAGATAACTTAATATTTCAGTGACTTAAGTTATTCTTTTGACAAACAAAACATTAATTATTACTTATTCTTTAGATGTGATTCAACAGAACACTGATAAGTAACTGGTGCATATCTGAACTACCTGAGAAATGAACGTGCTTGGTTATTTTTCTTGACTTAAACAGGACACCTTGATTGTTTGGTCAGAAGCAGAAAACTATGACTTAGCACTGAGTTTTCAAGAAAAAGCTGGCTGCGATGAAATCTGGGAAAAAATCTGCCAGGTATGCTTTCATTTTCATGTTGTTTCTTGCAGATGTTTCAGTGTCTTCTTCGATTTCATGTATTTGTGTTATACTTTTAAAACCTCTTTGTGAAATAAGCATGACTTTGTCATTTAGTTCTGTGGTTTTTAAGTTGCCACTATTGGGAATTAACGTTGTGTTTTTCACAGTTGGCTTTCCTGCTTTTAAAACCAATGAGGGAAGCCCAGGTTTTGACTTTTTGTTAACTTAAAAACTGGAAGACCTGGAGTGCCAAACTTTAACTGTCCAGCAGGGAGCTAGCTGATTGTAATCTGATGTAGTACGTGTGGGACTAGATCTCCCTCAGTGAGAGGCACTGCTGGCTCTGCTGTCTGAGCTCAAAATGTCAGTCATTTTTTCATCAAGAACTACATCTTAGGGCTATTTCAGTCTGCACTGTTATATTAGGGAACAGGGTTCAGATCTTACACAGTTCTGCTAATAACAGGTCAGTGGGGTTACACCTGTGTGTACTGCACAGAAGAAACCCAGACTTTTGTATCAGAATTGATCCACATTGCCTCAGATTTTGGAAGCATAAGGCTGTATCTAAAGAAATACAGAATTCAGATTTCTGAGCAGTTTCCTTTGGACAAACTAGGCAGCTAAGATGCTTTCTTATACCCCAACACATGCTAAGTTTAAACCTTCTCAGTCAGTTCTGGAATACTGAAAGGAACTGATGCTAGTAGCTGCAGGTACGTCTGATACGTAGTCCGTAGGTTTGCAGCTAGTCCCGTGTGGGGCTGATCTGATGAGCAGTCTGCGAAGGCGGTCTGTGTGTGGTCAGACACTGCCAACCATTAGCCTCAGTTCTTTCTCTGGATTTCAAAACTCTTAGCACTTGGAGACTCCTCTTTGGAAGATGATCTTTTGTGGGAGGGGCCTGATACAGTTTATGAATCTTAGGGCCAGTAGAGGAAATAAAAACTAAAGGATGTATGAGTAGGCTGGGGGGAGGAGAGAAGCATGCACTACAGAACCAAAGGGCTGTTGGGCAGGAGTCAGTTGCATCCGTGTTTCTCTGTTCAGTTTGGGCATCCATTCATGCCTTTGTTGCTGGTCTTTTTGTTACGGTTCGTGTCGTGTTAGCCTGTGGGCTCTTCCCATGACTTTATACCCGAGTCTTCCCTTGTGTTTGAAATACTGAAAGAAGGTGGTGTTACACCCTTCTTTATTTTCTATATTTTGTGTTTACCTTCAAGGTGCTTCAGATTTCTTTATTGCATCGATGTGGTTAGGTTTTGTTTGTTTGATTTTTGACAAATGTGTACTGGAGATAATGGTAATGACTTCTGTTGAATTCACAGACAGCAAACTTAACTATTTCTCTTTGTGGCTAGAAGCTTTCTAGGCAACTGAAGGTGTGAAGGGCTTTATGGACATGTTATCTACTTGATTCCTCTTACGTATGTACTGGGATAAGACAGTTACCTTGTGCACTGTTTCTAGGTTCAGGGTAAGGATCCTTCAGTGGAAGTCACGCAGGACCTTATTGAGTCTGAAGAGGAGCACATAGAAGAAATGCCCGAGACGAGTCCTTTGATCGACCTTCCTTCTTGTGAACTCAACAAACTTGAAGAGATTGCTGACCTAGTTACCTCTGTTCTCTCCTCACCCATCCGTAGAGAAAAGCTGGCGCTGGCCTTGGAGAATGAAGGCTATATTAAAAAACTATTGCAGCTTTTCCAGGTCTGCGAGAATTTAGAGAACACCGAAGGCTTGCATCATTTGTATGAAATTATTAGAGGAATTTTGTTCCTCAATAAAGCAACTCTGTTTGAGGTGATGTTTTCTGATGAGTGTATTATGGATGTTGTTGGATGCCTTGAGTATGACCCTTCTTTGGCTCAGCCAAAACGACACAGGGAGTTCTTGACCAAAACAGCAAAATTTAAGGAGGTTATTCCTATCACAGACTCTGAACTCAGGCAAAAAATCCATCAGACTTACAGGGTACAGTATATTCAGGACATCATCTTGCCAACACCATCTGTTTTTGAAGAGAATTTTCTTTCTACCCTTACTTCCTTTATTTTCTTCAACAAAGTTGAGATTGTCAGTATGTTGCAGGTAAGTGATTTTAAGTACAATACAGAGTCTTGATGTGTAGATGGATATAGTTGCAGTTTTGAAACTGATTATGGTTCTTTAACACTGTGGGAGGGAATTGTGCACACTCTTCTGAATGCTTTCCCCTAATTTCTGATACGTTAATTTTATTTTTGATTTTTAGAAATGTTAGACTTCAGATGAGTGAATATATTTACAGGCTTTTAATATGTTGTAAATAATTTATTGTGCTGATTTCTAACGCTCGTGTTGCAATATGCAATTAGTTAATTCGCTGTTTTTTTTCTTCATGCTGTTATCCCACAGTAATAATAAATAACCAAAATGCTACAATACCAAGCCCCTGAAAAATGTCCTCAAGGCTTCACAGTCAGAAACAGGTTTAAAAGCAGGTGATTGTCACAGACAAATTGGACTGTGGGAGGAGCATTAGGTGAGAAGCACCTGTTTTGGGTGTTTTCAGCTCATGCTTTGTTGTGCAAACTAGTGGCAACCAAAGCGGTTTGGTTCTGTTTCTGGTCCAGGAACTTAGGAAAATGGCACATTTATGTGGAGCAGAACTTGACAAACACATCAGTTTTCTTTTGAAAAAGAGAGTATTAAAGCTGTGGAAAGAAGTAGGCACTGGAGAAACAACACTGCCATAAGGAATGTTTCTAAAGGCTGCAGCAGAGGACTAAAAAAGACAGCCCAAAAACTAGAACTACTCAAACAGAAAGGAACAACAAAAGACAGTTATGTGGATGAGCTTTGGGGCTTCTTTTTACTCAAGTTGAATGGCAGTAAGAAGCAAAGTATGTCTCTCTTGCAAAAGGAGTGACTTGGTTAAGTAAATCTTTCCCACTTTATTATTTTGCATTTGTAACTTCTCCTGTTCCATTTCAGTTTTACTGCACTGACCATTTAATTGTACCTAGCAGGAAACTCTCACTCCCTGGCTCTTTGTAGTACTCTTCAAAGGAAGCTCTGAGATCCTGGCAGTTCTCTGCTGCCATCTCATCTGTGGTTGAGTTGAGTAGGTGGCAAGCAGGTTTATCTGGTGTTAGGGCCACAGTGGAGGCATGCACGTTGATATACATCTTTGTAGATATATCTCCATCGGTTGTGCTGCCTTGAGGACTTGCTATAGGCTTGGGGCAGAATGGCTTGAAGAATGTAGAGAGGAAAAGGACCTGGGGGTGTTGGTTGATGCTCGGCTCAACATGAGCCGGCAGTGTGCACAGGTGGCTAAGAAGGCCAACAGCATCCTGGCCTGTATTAGAAATAGTGTAGCCAGCAGGAGCAGGGAGGTGATCATCCCCCTGTACTCAGCTCTGGTGCGGCCGCACCTCGAGTACTGTGTTCAGTTTTGGGCCCCTCACTACAAGAAGGACATTGAGGCCCTGGAGCGTGTTCAGAGAAGGGCAACAAAACTGGTGAGGGGCCTGGAGCACAAGTCTTATGAGGAGCGGCTGAGGGAGCTGGGATTGTTTAGTCTGGAGAAGAGGAGGCTCAGAGGAGACCTTATAGCACTCTCCCACTTCCTGAAGGGGGGTTGTGGTGAGGAGGGGGTAGGCCTCTTCTCCCTGATAAGTAATGACAGGACGAGAGGGAATGGCCACAAGTTGCGCCGGGGAAGATTTAGATTAGACCTCAGGAAGCATTTCTTTTCTGAAAGAGTGGTCAGGCACTGGAATGGCCTGCCTAGGGAGGTGGTTGAGGCACCATCCCTAGCGCTGTTCAAGAAGCGTTTAGATGAGGTGCTTAAGGACTTAATTTAGTAGTTGGGTAGAGATAGTGATAGGAGGATGGTTGGACTAGATGATCTTATAGGTCCTTTCCAACCTTATGAACTTATGAACTTATGAACTTATGAGGACAAAAACCACAAACAGAAGTTTCTGGATATCATAGTTCTGTGAAATTGTGTGCTGGTGCTGATGGGAGGTGCAGGACTTTTCCCCCTCCCCTGGTGTAAATCAGCTTCTTTGTGTGGCATAATCCTGAAGCTCCTCTGGGTTTGGTGTAGAAATTAGAGCTCTTAGTGCCATAGCACGTGGATGTTCTCTGGGGAGTGCAGTTCACAGCAGTGACACGTAGTGCTGCTGCAGCAGGGCTCAGTGATGCAGTGCTGCTGGGCAGGCATGTGGGAGGTAGAGCAAGTGTAGAAAGTGAACCTGGAGCTGTGCTGTGCTCTAGGATGGCAGGAGTACAGCTGCAGCAGCTTTACACAATCTTGTTGTGATGCGATTTTTTTAACAGGCTTAATTTAGCTGTTACAGCCAGCAAGGCTTAAAATAAACCAGTAAGTCTGTGCTGGTTGTTTTCTATCTGATGCTGATTCAGGTATTGCTTGTAGTGAAGAACTTTCTTCCCTACATCGAAACGTTTTCACATCTATTGTGGCAAACTTTCATGTAACTAGAAATTTCATGCTTAAGATGTATACAGATGGATTTTAGTGGCAGCATGCAGAGAAGCATAGAAGTAACTGCTGTCCACATCATTCAGCGTGAGGTGTTTATTGGAATTGCTGCTTCTGTTTGTGGTTGCTCAGTGCTAAGCAAGGTTTGTGGAGCTGGCTTGATGCTTGTCGGAGTAGTGCTGCAGCATAATGTTACTGTTGGCTTTAGGATTGGGTTTGAAGGAATGCCAGTGCTCCTCCATGTGAAGGACCGTGGGGAAGATCCTCGTACAGAGGGCAGGGGGCCCAGCTGCTGAGAGCTGGGGCTTGTCCTGGCGTCCTGTGCCTTGGGCATCAAGCGGTGGTGTGAGCAGAACAGCTGGCAAGAAACGAGTTGTTTTCCTGTGTACACACTCCTGCATTTCCCTTTCTAGTGATAAAATATATATATTTGTTGACCACGTCTACCAGCGCGTGTTTTTTCCTTCCTAAGACGTTAGCAAGTAGCTAAGCTGAAGTTTGACTGCATGGTGCCAGCCATAAAGGTCAGGGTTCTGTGTGTGAGCTGTATTGTATAAGTTGTTTTCCTTTTGTGCTCGGCAGGAAGACGAAAAATTTTTGTCCGAAGTTTTTGCACAACTAACAGACGAAGCTACAGATGATGACAAACGCTGTGAGCTGGTAAGTCTGCAGTGCTCCCATCTTCAGGCACCAGCGAGCTATTTTGTAACCCTGTGGAGAACCATTTCTAATGCAGCACCATCTTTGGTTTTGTACCCACTAGAAGAATATTTCTTGTGAGGTAAAAATCCAATGTGGTAACTGTTTTACTGCTGAGAAAGTGCCAGTGCTAAGTCCTAAGCTGGAAGGTACACCTTGCCTTCTCCACCTGGTGATGGTATGTGAGCCAGGCTGCACCCTGGGGCACCAGGCCCTGTGCTGGAATGGACATCGAGTACCAGACAGCATCCAGGGGAGTTACAGTTACAGTTACTGTTTTTCTCCATTGTATCTTGCTCAGTCGAAAAAGTGTTTCAGCCCTGGGGCTGAGGGTTAACGACAGTCTCTTAGTAAGTGTTTTACAAACATTGTTTCTCTCTGAGTGTTTATCAGCTTAAATTGCCTTGCTAAAATCAAGAGTGAATGATTTCATCAGAGGAGAACATCTGAGTGGTTTGCCTTCTGTTAAAGAACAAAGCAAGATGTGATAAAATGGCTACAAGGTGACTGTACTTCTTTGAGTTAAATTGCAGACTCTTAACAGATATTGTTGTTGACTGCTTTTGCATTCCTTTTATCCTTAATGTTGCCTGACTGATGATGTTGAATGTTGGAGGAAAGAAGCAGTGCCCTTCCCAGGCAGGCATACACCAGCCAGTACTCAAACTGTACAAATCATCACCGTTTACTACTTGTAGAGTTTCCTGAATCAAATGCTCTTTTTTCCCTGTGTTACAGGTTAACTTTTTCAAGGAGTTCTGTGCTTTTTCTCAGACGTTACAACCTCAGAACAGAGATGCATTTTTCAAAACTTTGGCAAAGCTGGGAATCCTTCCAGCTCTTGAAATTGTGATGGTGAGAACTTAGAACTGTTTCTAATAAGAGGGGGGGAAACCACGGCCATTTAAGCAGCTTTTCAGATCTCAGCACTCCCTTCTGTAAGTTTCATAGGATGGCTTTGTTCTTCTGAAGGTAATGTTCAGAATCCGGAGGATGTCCAAGTGGCCCAACTTTATTCCAAGTGCTGTTTTTCATGATGAAGTTGGTGGTACATTCAGTCCTCTAGACAGCAAGTGTGAAACTCAGAAAGTACTTTTTCGTGGTGCAGCTTGATGCTGTTGTTGGAATAGTACCAAAGAAGTATTTTTAGATAATCTTGACCTCTTATCTGTTCCTATCCTATCCTAATCCTGCCTTTTCAGTGGTATAAAGCAGATTAATCCATCTTAATCAGCGCTGTGAAAGCATGCTTTTTCACTCCTCTGGTTGAAGCATCTGTTGCTGCTTGATGTTACAACTTACGCATCCTTGCTGTTGGTAGAAACTATGTTCTGTTTGCTTTTTAATGCTCTAGAGTAACAGCCTGTGATGTTATCAAAGGACATGGACTGTTACGAGAACGTAAAAGTAATATACATGTTAAGTGATGGGTTGATTTGTAATCTCATGGTTCTTTTCCATGTGTGGGCCAGTCCAAGGGTTTCCCATCCTGTTAATTTTTAGAAATTGTACATTTACTGTATGGAAAATGATTAATTCTTGTTGTCTGAGTGAGAGACAAATTAATTTGTACAAAAATGTGTAGTAGGTTCTTTCCTACAGATCTGCTAAACTCTGCATAACAGAGTGCCAGTGTCTTACGTGCCACAGGGAGCAGCACCATAAAAGGTTCTTACCTAAATTAAAGGTATCAGACTGACAGAAATCCCTGCAATCTTTCCAAGGAGGGAAATGATGGGGGAAAAAGTAACTGTTCTTTCTCCTGTCACTGTTTTGCTGCATCTCTTGTATAAACTTTTGCAGTACAACATTCTCAAAGCTTGTAAATCCCTGATAAAGTGGTCTTGTTTTTCCCAGGGAATGGATGATTTGCAAGTGAGATCTGCTGCTACAGATATATTTTCTTATCTGGTAGAATTTAGTCCATCCATGGTCCGAGAATTTGTAATGCAGGAGGCCCAACAGAGTGATGATGTAAGTAAATGTGTATTAAAGTTTGTTAGTGCATTAAATACGTTGGTTATAAAACAAAACAGACAAAAAAAAAACCTCACAAACCAAAAGCCTGCCTGGCAACTTGGGATACAGTCAGTCCAGAAACACAGATGGCAGAAACATCAAACATTTCTGAGCATGGCGGTGTCTCGTGTGTTCGTAACTCTTCCTAACGGGGATTTTTAGGTGAGGTGGGTTTTGCATGACTAAAGCTCCAGTGTTTAGGTGCAGCTCTTTAATTTGCACATTTTGCTTCGTAAGTGGAGCTAAAAACAAAACCAGACCACCCTAATACAAAGTCATTGGGCTCCTGGAGCTGTGCCTCAGCTTTAGCTTTGTGTTTTTCAGGACATCCTCCTCATCAATGTGGTCATCGAGCAGATGATCTGTGACACGGATCCTGAGCTCGGGGGAGCTGTTCAGCTGATGGGACTCCTGCGCACTTTGATAGATCCAGAGAATATGTTGGCCACAGCTAATGTAAGAAAATGCAGAGGGGTAAAGACACTTAACATCTCAGTAACATGAAAACGCTGCTCTTCCTATTGTTGTTCTTATTAGGGAATTAAAAAAAAGGGATATTTTTTAATGTGTCAGTTTTAACAAGCTGAAACATGAACTGGAGGTTCCTTTGACTTGCTGATATGTGGATGTGGCTTCAGTGGGCTAACCCTGGTCTGAGCGTGACCCCTGGTAGCTCAACTACAGATATGTGGAGAAGAGAGTCCATTTGGGCCTGCATTGTGCCAAGCTGCTACCTAATGCTGGTGGCACAGTTAGCACACGTCTGCTGCTGTCACCATGACAGTATTTTCTTACCTTCTTCTGCGGTGCCGAACTGTGCGTGTGTTTGCAGAGCTCAGAGTAACAATGGGAGATTTGTGGAAATTTGCTTTAAAGCAATTTGTTTCTTCCTTTGGCTGTTGCCATTCTGAATCCAAACTTTCTCCAGAGCAGGTGATTGTACGTCACGCAGCCATCTGGTATTTGGCCCAAATGCACATTAGTTGTGTTTTAATGCGTGGCTGTTCCCGATTTTCTTAAAATGTCTTTGTAAAGTTGGAATATATTTGTGGCTTAGTACATATTGTCCTTAAGAAGGCACACTGTGTTGGTAGGCTTGCGTTGTACAGGATGGAAGGAAACAGGCCAGGTGGTATTTTGGTGTGATGTGTTACAGGCAAGTGTGGGTAAAATGTAAGTGTGCCTTGAGGAGTGGTTTAAGCAAACTGTGAAGCAGTTACAGTACGTCCTCTTTGCAGTGTCTGTTTGCATCCACGCTCTTCTTTTTCTATTGGTATTTAAGTTGGTTTGGTGTCTCCAATCACCTTCTGGAAAGAAAGAAATACACGTTGAGAGGGGGTGACTCTCAGACTAGAGGGGGCTGGGTGCATTTCTCTGTAGGATGCCTCCATTGCCACTGTCGAGTTAAGAGTATACATGCAATTGCTGATATTTAATGAAGTTTTCTTTGTTTTAGAAAACAGAAAAAAGTGAATTTCTCAATTTCTTCTACAACCATTGTATGCACGTTCTTACTGCTCCCCTTCTGGCTAATACATCAGAAGATAAATGTGAGAAAGGTAACGTTACTTTTGGTTAAAAAGCATAAAGCAGTGTCTGTATTTCCCAGGAGGCTTTTAGAAAAGCAGATACAGAAATGCTGTGGCATCCGTGGAAGTTACTGTCAGCTCAGGAGAGTTACTCTGAACCTGGATTGGGCAGTAGTGTGGGAATGCTGAAAGAAAGCTCTGCCAAGAGGTGCAACTGGGAACTCCTTTTGCTTCACTCTTAAATTGGTCATGGTGAATGAATTGGCACTTAATAACATAATTAGCACTCATATTAGTTGAACACTTTACAATCATATAATCATAGGCTCACTCAGGTTGGAAAAAGACCTTAAAGATCATGGAGTCCAACTACAACCCAGCCAGACTGCCCTGCCCTGAAGGGGTGCAAGGACATTTGGTGTCATGGCAGCCTCTGAGTCTGATTGTTTTTTAAGTGCTTTTTGAAGGAATGAAAGGTTCTGCAGACACGCATTGAAGCACTTGATTTGATCAAACCCATCTTCTCATGATTAAGTGAATAAAACCAAGTATTATTTTAAATGAAAATGTAAATAGAATATATGGAGTATTCATTTGGAGAAAACAGAATTAGCTGTGTAGGAATAATATTCCTAAGAGTTAAGTTACATGGTTTTACCTTGTTGCATTTGAAATTCTGTAACATAGATAGAATTAAATGTCAGCTCAGGTGTGTTCTGTCCTCAGGATTGTTTCCCTGTGGCTCAGAGAGAGCTTTGATAAAATGAAAAGCCTGAACAGCTGGTAGAAGTACTTACCCCTGTCTTTTGAATATTTGCAGTGCTTTGGAAACCTTTTCTTACATTTGCTTCTATTTTCTGTTTATCAGATGCAGTAGTTGGGTCCACTAAGAGTAATACAGTTTGTCCTGGTAAGTTTTAATTGACGTTGAGTTTTGAACCTTGTTCTGTATGAAGAAGTTGTTATTGTTGCTTACGTACTTAGTTTATTATTAAAGGAGATGTAGGTGCTCACTTTCCTTTGAGACAGCAAGAAGCTGGAAGAACGTTGTCGTCTGCTTCTGAGAAACTGTGTTTTCTTTCTTTCATTTTCTGCCCTCTCCAGTCTCTTGCTTACTGAAAGATCCTCTTCTTCAGCGTATGTTAACATCTACATTTTTCTTGTAGATAACTATCAGACAGCACAGCTGCTCGCCTTAATCCTGGAGCTGCTCACTTTCTGTGTGGAACACCATACGTATCACATTAAGAACTACATTATGAACAAAGATTTACTAAGGAGAGTGCTGGTCTTGATGAATTCAAAACACACTTTTCTGGCCTTGTGTGAGTATGGAGCTGCCCCAGGTTCCTTCCTCAGGGTGTTTTTTGTACTGTGTGGAGTCTGTTGTAAGTAAAAGGATGCATCTAAATCCAAACTTTGGGAATATCTCCCGTTTTTACAGGCTAGCTGTTTGGTAAGAGTGGGGAAAAAAAAAAGTGGCAGATATCTGTTAATGGAGATAAATGCAGCTTGTGGTGGAAGGGGTAAAGTGGCAGTAGGGATGTTTTGTGTGAAGTGAAAATCACGTCTGTCCTGTGTAACTTCCTAAATGTGGCACTGTGCCTGCCCGCATTCAGATACAGAGGAAGGTCAGAGGATGGAGCAGGAAACCAAGTTAACTTCTTCAGGATTTGTTTTCTCAGTTCTCAGCAAGAGGGGCAGATTAGAGGACGGACACGTAGTTACTTTCATTTCTTTTTTCATATAGGTGCTCTTCGCTTTATGAGGAGGATAATTGGCCTGAAAGATGAATTTTATAACCGTTATATCACCAAGGGGAATCTCTTTGAGCCAGTTATAAATGCTCTGTTGGATAATGGAACTAGATACAATCTGCTCAACTCTGCTGTGATCGAACTGTTCGAGTTCATCAGAGTGGTACGTAGCTAAGCAGCTTCTCCACCTCTCGTATATACATATGCACACGGTCACCCCAGGTAGGAAGGCAAAGTGCACCTATTTCACAGGAGATGCACTAAGTACTGATACACTATCACTAATTAAAAATCCCAGGGATAGATACTAAGGATAGAAGCAGTAAGCTGCCTCATGCTTGTTTTACTTGGTCATCCTCTGAAGGTGCATGTAGAAGCCTTATTTATACCATCTTTGTAGACAGTTTGGAGACAGAATTCTTTTGAAGTGGCTGAGTTGTTTGAGAGCAGACTTGGAAGTGAGGAGAGTGAGACCACTCTGACTGTAAATTAGAAAGATTGTCGTCCTTTAAGATCGTGCTTTCTGAAACAGCATCAGCCTTGAAACAGCAGCTCTTCCACCAGCAGCATATGGTCAGGACAGGCAGGATGAGCAGGAGCACCCACTTGTACTGCTGGGGTACAAGTACTCCCTGTTTCCTAACAGGGACTTGCAGCAGGTCCTGAGCTACGTGCTGCGAGCACGCTGCTGTGGGAGTCCTCTCAAAGGAGTCTGTGGACTGTGAAGATGAAGGCACTTCTTTGACATAGGATATTGTAGTTGCTCTCGTTCCCAGAAAAGGGGAAAATGTGTTCAGGTGCCTTCTGACCTGGTGGTCTGAGTGTCAAGGCTTCCGTGATACAGTCAGACCTGGGGTTGGGCATCTGAACAAAAGATGTGATGTTCCATGTGTGCTGATGCAGCTGTTCAGAGCTATCAAGAGAAGTAAAACTTACGGGGAGAGCAGGGCCTAACAAAACATTTTATTCTTTTTTAAACTCGGGTAAGCCTAGTCTGGGATAGTGAATGTCATGATTTAATTAAAGTATAACAGATGAGGTTGGTAAAATACACAGTGTTGTCCATTGATCTGAGAAATGTATGAAAAACGTTGAGTGATTTTTACACTTGCTTTTTACAATTATCACGGTCACAGAATAGCCCAGGTTGGAAGGGACCTGAAAGTCCCCCCCAGCCCTACTGCTGCCATGGGCTGGTTGCCCCCCACCAGCTCAGGCTGCCCAGGGCCACATCCAGCCTGGCCTTGGGGCACCCACAGCTCCCTGGGAAAGGTGCCAGGGACTCACTGCTCTTTGAGTTAAGGATTTCTTCCTAACATCTAACCTAAATCTCCCCTCTATTAGTTTAAAGCCATTCCCTCTTGTCCTGTCACTGGATGCAGTGCTCCAGATGAGTCTCATGAGGGCAGAGCAGAAGGGGACACTCCCCCTGCACCCTCCCAAGCCCTGCTGGGCACATACTTTGTAATTCACTCAGGGCAGTTCATCAGTTACTTCTAAAACTGATCAGTTCTGAAGCTTTCTGAACTTCTTCCGCAGACTTAAATACCGTTTTGTTCTTACACAGGAAGATATTAAGTCCCTTATTGCACATATAGTTGAAAACTTTTATAATGCACTTGAATCTATCGAATATGTTCAGACATTCAAGGGACTGAAGACAAAATACGAGCAAGAGAAAGACCGGCAAAACCAGAAACTGAACAGGTAAGAACTGTGTTGTGTATTATGGCTTCTATCTGATGTCATGCAGTGCTTTCTTACAGCCGTGAATGTCTGAAAAAAGCAGGAAGCTGTGATGGAGTTGTGGGCTTCTATTAAGAGTAAATCTGGCTTTCATCATTGGCATCGTTGGTACAGTTAGTTCATCAGTGCTTTAAACTTTAGTTGGAAAACATTCAGCTTAAAAAGCAGAATCTGTTTCATTCCAAGTTAGGACTCAGCCTGCCTTGTTGCCAGTTGGGGTGTTGTTGGAACTTGTGTTGGTGGCGGAACAGTGGTTCACCTGAAGGCATCAGAAGCCATTTCTCATCCTGCTGGATCCTGGCACAGCGTGCAGAACTTGAACCACGTGTCGTGTGTCTCTTACAGTGTTCCATCTATATTGCGTAGCAATAGATTTCGCAGAGATGCAAGAGCCTTAGAGGAGGATGAAGAAATGTGGTTCAATGAAGATGAAGAGGAGGAAGGTGAAGCTGTTGTACCTCCAGTGGAGAAGTCTAAGCCAGAGGATGATTTTCCAGACAGCTATGAAAAGTTTATGGAAACAAAAAAAGGTATTTCCTCTGTTTCGTCTCATTGTCACCGTGTGCACTCTGTGCTTGATGTGCAGAGCAGTGTGTGCACAAACCTGGGGTCTGAGTCATAAGCAGGAGGAAAGCTGTGCCACAGCGAGGGACAGTCTGCCAGCGTGTCTCTGCAAGCCAGGTTAGGATTAAAATGAGTGCAGTTGCTCCAGACACGCACCTAGATTAACTGGCATTCAAAATTCAAAATTCAAAATTCATTCAGATGTCTTTATCTATGTGTGTGCTGGGTGAGCACCATCTGTGCCAAAGCTGGACCGTTCTTATTTGGAAAGCTAGCATGCTTTGCACAAGGTCAGTGAGCAAACTGCTCGTTGAAACCAGAACGTTAGAAGGAGGCTGCTGCCGCCTCAGGATGCAGTGATGCGGGTTGTGCTTTGTGGTGTACAGCTAATACTTGAGCATGAAAATTTTGTCCCTCAGCTAAAGAGAGCGAAGACAAAGAGAATCTTCCCAAAAGGACTTCAGCTGGGGGATTCAAGTTCACTTTTTCCCACTCAGCCAGCGCAGCCAATGGTGCAAATGGTGCAAACAGCAAATCTGTGGCAGCTCAGACATCACCAGCGAGCTCCAACGGCTCCTCTTCCAAGAACCCCACTCTGACCACAGCAGTGACAGCCACAAAGGTGGGAGAACTCATAGCAAAGCAGCTGTCCTCACGTAGGGCAGCACAGCTGTGTACTTCAGGTGGCAGTGCAGCAGGCTGGCGTTGGTCTCTAGGTAGCACCTCACTGAAGTGTGTGTTTGTCTGTGCCCTGCCTGGTTACACGCCTGCAAGTGTGGGGGAGGTGTAAAGTATGGAGTGGGGATGGGAACCTGCTGCTGATCCGCTGGGCTGCATCATCTCTCATCTTCTGTGTAACTCCACTGCTCTCACTCAGCTTTTTTAAGTCCAGTTGCTGCTTTGTGTGTCCTACACTTGGTTATTTTTCCCCCTGAGTTGTGTTAGTGGGCTGCGCTGTGAAGAGCTGAAGTGTTTTTAAGCAGATGGAATTCAGGAGTTAGCTGATGCACCTGGTATGTCTTGTGCATGCATCGCTCACATTGTCAGCCTGTGAGTGCTGGAGAGGTTGGACGAAGGAGTGCTGAAACGCTCGTTGCACACTTGTAAGCCTTACCAGGAAGACGTGTGTGTACATTGCAGCGTTTTCTTTTGCCCTTGAGATTGAAAAGCATTCTAAAGACAAATGGGTCTCTGAATGAGAGGGGCATTGCTGGGGAGACACGTGGTGCCCAGCTGACAGTGTAACTTGTTGAGAATTGCCTGAGCTTCATGGAGGGCTTTAAAAGCAAGTAGCTGTAGGTTGGAGTGCCATCCTGAGAAAGGCTTGGTGTTCTGCAGCGTTCTCGTGTGTCCTGAGCAAGAGTTTGGGGGGGAGGATGTACTAAAAATGACACTTTCCTGCGTAATTTTTCAATGTGGGATTTGTTGTTTCTCTTGGAATTGGCAGGGCAGCCTTGTCGGCCTGGTGGATTATCCTGACGACGAAGACGATGATGAAGAGGAAGAGACATCTCCAAGAAAAAGATCTCGCCTGGGTTCATAAAGGAAACCAAAACTTTGGAATAAAAAACTTTTATTATGGGGTTTCAAATGCTGCAACTGTTTTAAGAGCTAAAAAGAATCTGATTGAGAAAGCTTTCTCCCACGAGTACATGAGATAACACAAGGAGTAGCAAAAGAAACTCGGTCTGTGAGCTAGAAAGGGTTAGTTCTGTAAACACAAGGCTTCCAAGGAACTGAACGCCTTTCTAGTAAGGAAGGAGGCTGCCATTCAGGCTGTCAAAAAAAAAGAAAAAAAAAAAGTGGGTTAGTATTCACAGAACCTGGATGATGGCTTCTCAGCAGGGAACGTCTCAGGTGTTGGGAGGGCGTGGGGGGGAAGGGAACGATTTCTAAAGCAAAATATTGCAGGGTTTCCCCGGTGTTGAACAGAACTAGGAAACAAAAATGGAGCTCCAATTTCAAACCCAGTCATCTTAATTTTGGAATGGTGCTGTCACAGCTGTGTTCTTTTAGCAATGCCTCTTTAAGAAAAAAAATTATAAAATTAGAAAAAAAAAAAAAAAAGAAGGGAAAACTAACTGTGTTTGCATAAGAACAATCTAGATCTTGGGACCAGTTATTGCAAACTGAACTTCTTGTGGTTGGAGGGAGGGATGCTGCAGTTTTAGTGCATGCTGAGTTTTTGTTTGTTTTTTTTTTTTTTTAAACAGTTGGAAATCAGTTTTAATTTCTATTTTCCAAGAGGAGAAACCAGAAGCTGGATGCAGAATAGATGGTTTTGCTCGGTTGGTTGGGGTTTTTTTTGTTGTCGTTGTTCCCTCCCCCCCCATCCCCACCTACCCCCCACTAGATATCCAGTAATGACCAAGCCAAGGACTGACTGCTTCCAGAACAGCTCCGGGGCCACGCAGAGCTGTGGGCTTCGTGCCGCACGGGACGTGGGCTCGGAATCATTTCTGCTTCGTTACGATGAGCTGCAGCTTTCAGAGCGGCCGTTTCCCGGTGCGCAACTTGAAACTGTGGAGCTGAGGCGGTATTAAGAAACACTAACGGGTTTTTTCTTAGCGGTGAACTTAGTGGCGTGGAACAGCGAAATCTTTTCGGACCAAGGTGGAATTGTAGGAGCAGAACAGTGGTCTTCGGGGCAGCATCAACAAGCAGCAGCTCCGTCTGGGCGCGAGATGAAAGCTGCTCTTCGCAGAGGTCGGGGTGCGTTCCACGTAGGTGCGCGAGCCGCCACGGCGCTCGGTGAGCCAGCACAGGCACACGGCGCTGGCTTTTATTGCAAGAACAGGAAGTGAACTGTACATATTTTAACGTCAAGTTTGCCCGCGTGCGGTCTGAGATGGCGAAGAAATGAGAGGATTCCCAACACGTGGCGTCGGCAACGCGTCCGAAAGAGCAAAACATGGAACCAGCCGCAGTCCACCACGTAGATGGCTCTTGTAATGTGTTATGGGTCCATTTCTCCTGGAATAGTTTGAACCGAAGCAGTTTCTCTGTTTTGGAGATTTTGTAGTTAATTTTAATTTTAGCTATTGTTTGGAAAAAGATGGGCTGTCTGTGTAGATATGAAGTATAGTTTTTCCATAAAACAGAAGTTTATTTTGTATTAAAAATACCACTGTACTTGTTTTACACCATTTGTATACACGTGGTGATATTAATGCCGAACTGTAAAATTCAGGAATTAAAATGTGACCCTGTAATTCCATAATGACTGCTTTGCTTTGGTTTGTTGTACATGGTAAGTTTTAAACGTGCTCATTCCCTAATATCCTTTAAGAACAGCTATCGTGCAGTCGTAGAAGTGACTCTGTAGTTCGAGGACACACTGCAGCTCCCAAGCCTGGCTCTGACGGACAGCAGCTCACGGAGCAGACCTGGGCATGGCAGCACTGCCCCCTCAGCCCTGGACACGAAGGACCCGAGGAACTCCTCTCCTCACTGGTAAAGGCGTAGCTGGAGCACTGCTGGTTGTGTTCCTGCTGACACCCGTCTCTTTTTCTTCTCGAGTCTTCCCTCCATCAGTAAAGATGATTAACCACCTCCAGTGCTACTCAAGCATTGCGCAGTACGTGCCTTTACTAACCTAAGGCTGAAAACCTGTTAGCTGGCCCGCGGACCCAGGCTGTCCTGATGCTCTCTGAACAGCTACCCGAGGCAGCTCCGCTCAGGCTCTGAAGTGTTCGTGCTCGCTCAGTGCTCCCCACCACACCAGCTCTCTCCTCAACTAATGTCAGGAGCTTAAGAAATACTTCAGACCAACGTGAGTCTTTTTCCAACAGCAAAAACAGTAACCTCATCAACTTGTACAGCTACAGGACAACTGCACAAAGGGGCGTTAAAGCTGTGCTGCTCTGTCTCTCCTCAGATCCCTGCAGACAGCAGCGGGCAGCACGTGGATGTCACCCTGCCCCGAGGCGTCGCCCACAGCTGCTTCCCACTGGGGGCAGCACGGATCCTGCTGGGGGGCAGCCAAGCCCTCCGCTGGGGCCCTTCCACCACCAATCCTTTAGGAAAAGCAAAGAACATCTGCCAACGTGTTACCAGTTATAAATGCTATTTTAATAAAAGCTTAATGGAACTCGAAGCCGTTGGGTTGTTTCTTTTAATGCCACGCCAGGTGACGGCGTGCTCGCCACACCTCCACAGCTTCATCTGAAGTCTGACAAAGACAAACTGGTAAAGGATTTGCTTGAACGCTTTGGAACTAAATTGGTCTCGTGATGTTCCCAGCCCAGAGCAGTGATTTATTTCTGATACTTCAATGGAAAGAACCGAATTCTATGATTTTTAGAAAACATAGCTTCAAGTTATCCAAATCTACCTGCTCTTATCGTTCGGTCTCACTTTAACAGAGACGTACTTCCTTTTGTTGTATCTGTGAGTGTCTGAGGCTGCTGCACTGCCTCACTGCTGAGTACACTCCAGAGAAAAGCAGTGAGTTTCCAGCAATGTGGAAAATGTTTTCAATGTATTTCAGCATAACTTCAGATATTTCATACAAAGTACTGAATTACTTGTCTGAAAGTTCTATAAAAACAAGTGTAAGATACATGAAAACAAATCTGTTCCGTTACTGGTTGTATAATTTATTCTAAAAGATGCCTATGTTCTTGAGCCCTGTGATGAGCTTCTCAAAATTACTGCTTATTAATAACTTCTTCTTTCAGTTTCTTTGCGAGCACTTTCCTCTTCTGCAGTAATTTTTGCTTTTCTTCTGAAACTTCCTACAAAAAAAAAATAGGAAAAAAATGCTGCAACAAACAAACTGCGTGACTTCCCAACACGTACCGTGGCTCCTGATGCTAACTGCTGCCCGTGAGCAGTTAAGGTGAGCAGAGACCTTATTTATTTTCACATCAATGCTTATCAGACCTATCTGTAACCGCTGCTGTAACTCATATTAGCCATAAGAACCATCAACAGAAGGCAGAAGCTCCTTTCTTTATTTCCAGTGACGTGTGACCCATACTGACAGGACCTCACCCTGCCACAGGATGCCTCCTGTTACGTAGTTGCTTTCTTTGGTGTAGCTGCCTCTTTTTCCCATATGACATCTTCTATCACACCCATCGTGCAAGGATTTCTGTCATCATATCACTTTCTGTATGCTGAAGAGCGTATCAGTCAATTCATGGACAAGTCATTTCCTTGATTTTATCTCCCTGCACTGCCCAGAACGCTGTGTGTTTTATGCACAGCATTTGCCTAACAGACTGAAAAGCAGCACGGGCCTTTTTTAATTCTGTCCTGTGCCTGATGGAGGCAGGATTTGACACAAAAGGGACTCCGTTGTTATCACTGGTGTTTATCCTTGCACTGAGAACTTACAGTTACCACCAAAGGTTTCACTTCTTGCACTATGCTTGCAAAAACAAAACCCTCTTCAGGAGAGATTTGCTTATTGCCCAGGTTGAAAGGTCAGCTGCTGTGGCAAACACTTCAGTCATTATTTCAGATGGAACTGGGTTTGGTCGTGACAGGATGAGCTGCTGAAACAGCAAGCATGCTGCAACCCAACCAGCTGCTGCTGCATTTCAGTTCCTACCGACCACAGCAATGGGATGAGGATCTCTCGAGGACACAGCCACGACTAAATCTTTTTTCTGAAATGCAGAACAGAGCTCCCCGTGCCCTGGATGCGTGTCTGAACAGAGAACACTCTTTGTAGCAACCAACCAACCTTGTTGGAAGGCTGATCACACTGACATGTGGGACAAAAACATCTTCAAGAATAGAGTAACTATCACTTGTAGCTCTATTCCCTTTCTTATAATTCTAACTCCTCCACAAGTATTTTCTTGTATTGGAGGCAACTGGATAGACAACAGCAGTATCCCTCCCTCAGAATGCCTTGTCTTTCTTAATTGCATCACTTCTATCCCAGCAGCTGATTCGTTAACCGAGGATTTATATGTTTGAAAAAGGAGCAAAACACTCCAAGATCAAAAGAACTAAGCAAGTTTTTCTATGTAAAAGAGGACTTTGCAAAATACTTTTTTTCCCCCTGTTTTAGCTGGAAAAAAATGTCCCAGGGATTTAAGGGAGCCCAAAGTTGGCCAAAGATTAAAAATGGCAGTGCTCCGACAGCTCATAACCTTAATCAAGTGGGTTTGCAATACAGAGGTAAAATGCTAACTTAACTGTTGAAGCTTTTTGCTGGTACTCCTCTGCAAAAACAGTGACTTGAAAACAGCTCTGCTTCCACCACTTGCTCCTTCAATCCTGCTGCCATACTCAACAACACCTTCACTGAAACATCTGTCTGCTATGAAGTGGGATCGCTTTAAATATCGGAACCCTTTACCTCTTTAGGAGATGATTCCTTCTCCTTCTGGTCTGTGTTTGCTGGTGGTATTATATTGTTTCTTGATTCTTTCTTTGCAGCTATCAACATATCTCGTTTTTTCTTAAGGTAGTCCTCACGCTGCTTCAGCTGCTGCTCTTCAAGTTCGGATGTATTCTGCACATTTTCAGAGAACATTTGGAAAGAAATTCATGCTGTGTGTATTATGTATTCCTGAAACAAAAGCCTCTGCATCATCTTTGCCTCTAAACTTAGCAGCTTCTTCTCAGAAACTGTATGGGAGCTGTTGAATCACGGCCTGAACCACTGATGGATCACCTGAGGTGAGCAGTGAGTCAGCTGCAGGAGCACAGGTGAAGGCAGTGCACTGTGTGACCAGAAGGGGTGGAGTCTGGCTGCACCTCTCCCAGACCCCATTTAAGGGCTGACCACCACTGGGGAAGGATCTTTTTCTGGAGATTGCTCCTTTAGAGATTTTTTGCTGTGATTCTGGTGAGTATGCCATCTCTTTTTGGTTATTCCTTTCCACCATGATATTCTTTTCTCATTATACATCTTGGCTACCATGCTATTTGAGTGGCTTATTCTCTTAACTATGTATCTGTTAGCTGCACAGAAGCCAAGTTAAATTTTCAAGCCACGACGGTCTTAGTAAGAAATTATCACAGAGTTAAAGGCTGAATGCTAAGTTCTAGAATTCTACTCTTAAAAATGGAGCACTGATCTGAGCCTTATGCAAATTAAAGTGCTAAACACCATCAGCAGTGCTTTCATGAAAAAAATGTACTGTAATAATCAAAAAAATATGGTTATAAATGTAATACAGCTTCCTATCACTCTAGTTTAGGGGGCAGGGGTCATTGTTGGTTGTTTCAAACTTACAAGTCCTTCTGCTGCAGCTTTCTGTGCTGCACTTTCTGCCTGTTTCCCAGCTGCTCTTTTCTTGATGTCTTCTTTCCCTTTCGTGGGCTGAGGGAAGCTTTCTGGGCCTTTCTGTAATGGGCGGACTGGTTTTAACTCTGCCGCTGCAGGTTTCCGAGATTCCTCTAAACAGCAATTTCACGTTAAAAAATAAAACAATAAAACAGTAACACATGAAACTAAAAATAAACCCAGTGTTCCTTCCAATGTCCGGATCTCTCCTCTGATGACATGGAAGACTCCCTTAAAGGGGAGGCACTTCCTCTGGTTTTTGTAAAACTTACCATCAAAAAACACTGGTAAGTGATATATTTGCACTGGGTAATGCTGTATATTAGAATAAGTACCCCAACTGCAATTATGAGTGACTGTGAAAAGCTTGGAATGTAATTTCATATTCAGTATTCCAGTGAGCACTTCATATCAAGACTGTACTTCTGCTCTCTGCCTTAATTAGGAGAGTAATTGGCAGCCTGCTGATTGCAGCGTGCTTCAGTCAGCTCCAGGTACTACACAGTGCCCACAGCCCCAGGTGGGCTGGCTGGGGGCTGCCAGGGGAGCTCTGGGCAGGGGGGCTCAAACAAGGCTCGGGTGACCCCTATGCCTTCCCTCCTCAATCAGCTCCCTCACCTTGCTGTTCTGCACAGCACCCTGCTTAGCTCTGGCTGTTTTTTTCTTGGACAAATGCTGCCTGTGTTGACAAATAAAAGCGATATTAAACCCTCTATCGGTTCCATATCTGCAGATACAAAGGGTAATTTTGCCTTGCAATCCCACAGAAGTCCACTGCATGTCTAAGATGGTGGCTGAGGCTAGAGCCAAAGTTTTCCAGTTCTTGGGCTGTAGAGCAGGCTATGTTTCCAGAATTATGCCAAGACTTCTCCTGAACTGACCTATGACTATTTCTGAGTAAGGTAAGTTGCTGCCCCTACTATATTTTTATTAAAAGTGGGAGTGTCTTTGAACTGTTTAAATAAGCCTGAAAATACTGCTCTCAATGCAAAAATACAGATAGTGCAACGAGAATTTCAGTGCATTCAGTCAGTTTGAGTGTACCTACGATCTCTGAGTTGCAATGTGTAACTGAATGTAGCTAATTACAATTCCACAGTGATGCACCATGGCTTTATTTCAGTAATGTTTGGAAATACTTGGCATGTGTATTATGAGCAGCTTCCTTGGCCTCTACTGGATAACTGTTCACTCAATTGTTTGTGGGTCTTTTTGTTGTGGGTTATTTGGGGGGTGAGGTTGCTGTTGCAAACACTTTTGAGGATCACCTGTGTGTGTGTGTGTGTGTGTGTGTGTATATATGCGTGTGTGTTGCACATTTAGTATTGAACTTTCTCATAAAATTACCTAATGATTTTGGAGTTTCTTCAGAACCACCAGCTCCCACAGTGGACTCCTTAACAGTTTCTCTTGGATCTCCTGGAAAACTGGTCACATCTTGTGGTTTGCATTTAGCACGTGCCTTAAATCAAAACAAACAAAACCAAGCATTACAATTCCTAACACCGCATTCCAGGCATTGAACTATTAATACACAGGAAACTCCTGACAACTCCTAATTAACCTCTGAAAAAGCTGGAAATCGACCAGAAAATGTCTATAGTGTTCATCAACCCTCTGATTCATGCTTTTCTGTTGAGTTAAACTGATGTACAGAGTATATTTGTATTACTTTTGTAGCCAGACGTCCTGCCAAAGCCTTCCAAATAAGTTCTGCATTATTAGACTTCTAAGGTCTGGTCCTGCACCTGAAAGGAAGCAGCAGAAGGCATCCCAAAATCAGTCATGCTAAGGCAACTTTAAACAGCATTTTCCACATGCCCTTTGCTACAGTTTTCTATAGATAGAAAGATTCAAGAATTCCACCTTTGAACAAGTAAAGCTGAAGTTATAAGGGTAAAGTTTTATCTTCATGAAATACGCAGCGAGTCTTCCAATAATTAAGTGGTTTGGCTGGCAGAATTACATAAACTGGGAAGTATGTCTTAAAGAACCACTAAATGGAGTTGGATGCTGTAAACCATAAAAGTGCAGTTCACAAGGTATTACAGCTCCACGCATGCATTTCAATTCCAAGAAGAAACAGTTCAGTGGCTAGGCTGAAGAATCCAAGACACTACTGTAACCTGGCTTGTTTACCATAAATATTGATATTCTCAGCTGGTCTATAAGGATAAGGATATCTTAAGATAAGCCTAGATAGAGCATCAGTTGTTAAGGTGAGCCAGAGATTCTAGGTTTTGTGAAACAGGTGACCTGATTCCTGGAATTATAACACAGGAAACAACATTTTTTCACCATTTTTCAACAGCATCAGACAATGGGAGAGGTTACTTTGGTGGAATTTCAGTAACATGACTATCATCTGCATGTGCCACAGGCTTTAACAAAGGAGTAAGACTGGAAATAAAGTAGAGACCTCTGAAGTAGTTACATTTGGTCTCCAGGTAGCTTCCTCTGTCAGCCAGACTAAAGGAACAGACAATGCTTTCTCTTTTCAGATTTACTAGGCACAACTTCCTATGAAGGAAAAGAAGAGAAAAGCAATTATGCTCCCTTTTAAACAGCCTACACTTTTTTGGTATATTTTAAACGTTTCCCTGTTGATGGGGAGATTTATTGCCACACTTTTACTGTAGGAACTACAGCCGTTGTAGTTACTGCTGCTTCCTCACAGAAGCCTTGCTCAGACTTGAATCTGTTTCTCAGCTGCTTAACAACTGGCAGTTCAGCCAGTCCCCACTTACATTCAGTTACCTGAGTGATGGTTTAACTTGGAAGGGATTTCTAGTTCCTGGTGATTAGGTTCTGGCAGCACTGGGTTGATTTAATGAATAACTACACTGTCTATGAAGCAATCGTTAACATTCCTGAAAGATTAGGAATGCTGCAGTCACTAAGAAGCTTACACTTTGAAGTTTCTTTGATCTTGACAAAATTAGTAATTCAGATGTTCTCTAAATCTGAAAGGCTGATACCCATTGCCAGAATCATACAATTCAGATACTAAAGGAGGAATATGCTCATGAGCTGCACCGAATGACTGGTGGATAATGGTATTATACATGGCACTGAAGTCAATGATACCATCAAGAAAAATGCAAACAACAGAACAGACCCTTCAAAATGAAGACCTTATTGACAGCTTTTATTTGCCTAGGGTTGTATTGATGCCTTGGAGTGGTACAGTTGATGCCTGGGACAAGAACATTAAAAGTATTTCCCAATCCTCAACATAAATCATCGAGAAAGATAAGACACTCACTTCTTCTGTCCTTCTCCTTTCTTGCTCTATTTCATATTCTTCCTTAGATTTCCTGTAACACAAAACACAAGTAAATAGTCAAGATATCTTTGGTATCAATGTAAACATAAATTTAGCACTGCTTAAATAGCTGGGGGCTATCAAATCAATTGCGGGATAATGTGAATGTGTTAAAGAGTCCAAAATACACAGCTCCCTCTGAAAGCAATGCCTCCTGTTTATTTCAACAGAAACCACAACACATATAATGTGCACACTATTCGATAGAGTAAGTTCTCAGCTACAAAACATTGTTTTTCCACACAATCACCAGCATTAGCTAAGCATTTTTATCAGCAACAAACCCCTCAAAATCTTCATGGCTGTCTAGAATGTGGCATGTCTTCCTGTTGCTGCCACCACTGCTGAAACACATCATCACACACCTCACTGTGCTAATATCTGCTGCCTAGTCTCCATATTCAGCATCAATGACTGTCAGTGAGTGTAACTTTTTCTGCATAAAGGAATGCAATAACACAACAATTCTTCAGCGTTAAGGCACCGTTCTGTCACAGAGCAACAACATGTAATGGAGTATTGGTGGTATGGTTCAACCTCTGCTGCCATACCACCAACATGGCCTCTGATATCACAGGCCAACATAAGAAAACAGGAGGCATTTCTTTTTGGAGCAGCTTGCATACTGTCATGACTTAAATGAAAATGCATTCTTGAAAGAGAGAATTATGATAAACCCAATTTCTTTTTTTACCTTAGAACCTCCCTGAGTATTTTCATTTCTTCTTGTTCAATTTCACTGAATACATCAGAACCCTCTGTCAAACAGTCAGGCAACACACCTATTAAAAAGAAAAAAAAAGTATGCGCTACTCTAAAGAAAGTTATTTTGTACTGCACTGGCATCAATCTTCAGCCAAAGATGAGAAATAAATCTTGTTCAGATAAAGGAGAGAAAGAAAAATATACCTAACTCTTCCTTACTGTAAACTGCTTACAAAAAGATTCTAAATCCTTAGCATCAAGTTGCTAGTAGCAAAAGGGCAAAAGTTTCTGAAATTAAAAAAAGCTTTGATATCTAAGGGTAAAACATAAGGTGTAGTCTGTATTGATCGTTATATGGTACTTCCTGCTGTATGGAAAATTCTGAGACACAGCCTGAACTCCTGAATGAACCCTGAAGGAAAGATCTGGGCAGCCCTGGGAGCACAGGTGAAGGTGATTCACCTGCATGACCAGAAGAGGTGGAGCCAGGCTGCACCCCTCTTAAACCTCATTCAAGGGCTGGCTGCCACTGAGGAAGGATTAAGAATTATTCTCTGAAATAAATATGCACACAGTAAGACAAAATAAAGTAACAGAACTGAAGACGAGGAAGAAAAGAGGAAGTAGACAGTTTCAGAAGCATCAACAGAGCAGTAGAGTTTGGTGCAAGAGATATTCTCTTCTTTACCAGAACTTATTTATTAGAATGACGAAGGCTGTAACTTCTGCTCTTTTAGATTTCTCATGTACATTGTGAACCACAGTAGGCATTACGGTCAGTATGCCACCACTGCTCTGCAAACAGTGCAATTCAGCTATCAGCTCTATCACTGTTCAGCAAGGCAGTTAACATTCAACAAAATTCTCTTACAAAAAATAGGCCAAGATTTGCACAGAATCAGACAGAATTCACAATCTGTTCTTTTAAAAAGGAAAACAGATTGCTGTGTCTGAGTATATAATCCTAGAACTAGATACTGAAATCCTGGTCCCAGTAAAAGCAGCTCAGTGTCTTCCCTTAACTTCAACTAAACCAGCATTCTGTTTTCATTTATGAATGGATTATGTAGTCCTACCAAAACAAAAAAAGCTTACATTTACTACCCCTTACCATTTCTTTCTTTCATGACTCTAATGGCTTGCAATTGCATTTCAATATTTTTCTGCACCATCATTTTTTTAAATAGTCTAAAATCTTCTGCTGCCAGTACTGTTTGCAAAATGGCCTGTGGGAGGGAAGACATACACAAGTTAATTAAACTACAGAACTCAAAACCTTCTCAGTTTGCTTGAAATTATATTAAAATCTAAATTCAGGGGAACTTGTTTTTAGTAACTATTTCAGTCTTCTATCTGTCTCCTTTTTCTAGCTATACAAGTTAAGCTTATAGGCAAGAAAAGAATTGGAAGGTTTAAGTCCTTGGATCATCACGGCCACAACATCATCACAAAATCTGGTGGGCTTCCCAGTGTAAGTTTACAACCATGATTTGTTGGATTTCTTGAACAAATCTCTAAGTTTGCACAAGGAATGTGCACTCTGACAAATCTTGGTGGAAGAGATATTTCAACAGAGCATAATTTACACTGGCAGGAGAAGCTCCCACTTAACAAAGGAAAATATACCTGTGAAGTGTGAGTCCTTGCAAGCGGAGATGAAAAAGCTTCTTGAAATTTCTCTTCAGTAATGCCAACTTCTGTAAGATAGCCTTCTAATAGTTTTTCAACCTGTAAGAAATATAAGCCTTAATCTCTAAGAGACTTTTCCCTAAGAATCATGTTTTTTCCCCATGACTGCATCTTCCTTCTTGCTGCCATTGTATTTTTTAAAACTCACAGGAAAATCACTGCAGTAATATAACTGATTTCTCTGATACTTCTGGCTTGCTTTCATAAGCTGTTCTAAATCAGCACTGATTTTTGATGCGGAAACTGGTTATAACATATACACTGAACCTCTCCAACTTCCAGGGACATCACCTCTCTACCCTTCCTCCAGACTTCTGGCTGATATTCCTCATCACTTATACTTTTTAATGAAAAGGACTCAGTGGTTCAGGACCTGACTCAGCAGTTCCCATACATGCATGCATTGATTTGTAAGTGTTTTCAGCGTGCTCCAAAAATATTCTGTATCTTATTCTGATACTTACTGATACAATAGGTTTACTGGTCTCATAAAGAAACAACACTTTTACATGTTTTCTAACATTGTGCTCTTGGCCATCTTAACTTTCCAGAACACATGAAGACTCTCCAGCTTATGAACACAGTTTTCTAGCTAGCAAATGTGCTAACATTAAGGAAGAAGAGATAACACTGTGTAAGAAAAAATAACATTTCTGTATATCTGGGGTTTAAGCATAAAAATGCATAGTTGACTATGACTCAAAGAATATCTAAATAACATTTATGGCATGCAACATTAGAAAATTCTAAATAAATATAACACAACTAGAAATTAATCTAAATGCTACTTTTACACTGCACATCACTTCTTAGAAATCCACCACAAATAGTGAACAACACTCACCAATGCCTGGTATTCCTGATAAATTTCTGTATAAGACAATTTGCTTTCTTCTTCATCATCAAAAACTGAAAAACAGACATCTGTGAGTTAGTGTTTTAAGTACTAGTACATTCAATACCAGGGCCACTCATTAATTTCTCCTTTAGAGTAACACTGACCTTTACAAGTTAATGCATTTAATCGTGTGACAAGATAAGACATGATCAACAATAACCTATGTTTTCACACATTCAGGCTAAGCCTTGTACTTTGGGTAATTTATTATAAGTCTCCTAACTTAATACTAGAAATACGTATCTTCACAACAGAAGTGATTTCTAAGCAAGCTGAGGATTCAGCAGATAGATGCATTCAAAAGAAAGATTTAATCTAAGAGCTACCAGCTGAACTTGCATAAGGCTGTTCTAATACAACAGATGACACGAGCCAGGTTATTTGTCTCTGCATACACTTAAATGAAGGACGTGCTAATGACTTGAACCTTTATTTTAAATGCTGTTCACTCAACGAGAAGCCAGTGTGATGCAGGAAGGAGAGATCCTGCTTGCAAAACAATTCAGAGAGAGCCCTAAAGAGGAGATCTGGTGCTGGTAATTTACCATTATTTGCTTAATTATATCTACCCTGGTCTAGACAAAAATGGGAACACATGCAGCAGAAGCCACTATTATTCATGTGGATTCACATTAACAACTCTAGACTGGAAAATACCAAGCTAACAGTCTCTATAACACAGAATAGAGGGAAGCAGCAGAAAGCAAGAGAAATGGAAAACTGGGGGTTTTACAATTTGCATTTTTATCGTGTCAGCAATGAACAGAAGTAATGTAAAACCTAGCAATTAAAGCAGAGCCTTAGAAATAAGACATCATCAATTCCCTTCAAGATTAGCCACTCCACGTTGGACAAGTCATTTTCCATTTGCATGCTTTGAAGTCACTTGAAGAACAGGAATTCTGCCTTACAAATTGGTGAATGGATGTGATTTTTTTTTCATATGACATCTGCAACAGAGATGGTATTTGTGTGACAGAATTAGTGCAACTCTCAAGAATTCAGAGTGACTTTTGGAAAGCATCATTTTCCAGCTGTGACAACACTGAGTTGGAACCTTGATAAGACGTGATGTAAGATGGCTGCTCCTAACAGCTAGCATCAATTTATTACAACCTACAGCAAATATAAACATCTAATCAAACAGTTTGGGCCCTCTAAATAACACAAAGAAGCATGCTTTTCAAGAGAGAGAATTTGGAAAGCCAACAATTGCTTTTGTTTCATTTCTCTGCATAGGAAAATGTTTTTTTTTTTTCATATTGTTTCATTAAAAAAAAAAAAAGACAGGCTTTAATAGTATGTAGCAACACATTCAGATGGTAGGAAATACTCATTCCACAAAAAAAAAAAAAAAAGAAGTAGTACTACTAAACCCACCCTCAAAATAAAATGCCAGTTTCTATGTTGACCACCACATGCATCTTCACCCTCTTGGGTTTAGTAATAACTGCCTCTTGTCTTCTGCATCTCCTTCCATCTGGGGATCTCTGTGATGGCCTATACAGGCCCTACCTTTGTCCTTAAGTCCCCGTTGCCTTCCAGCCCCTCCTGTCCCCTACCCCCTGAACACCCCAGGAGGGCTGGCAGAGGGACCTCACTGTGCCTGCCTGTGCCTCCAAGTCTTTCTCACACAGTTCCAGGACAACATGAAAAGCAGAATGGAAAGCTTCCACAAACTGCTCTGTTTTCAGAGTCTGAACAAAAAGGATGAAGCTAAATGCCAAAGCAAGCAAGCAAGGGTCAACATCACCTCTGTGTTAAGGAATACTGTGTTTGAATGGCAATCCTGGATTTTCTGAAGTCAGGTCTCCTAAATCATGTCACAATCCTTTTCCTTCAGGTTTTGGCTCTGAGTCTTTGGTCACTGAATGGGAAACACTGCATCAGGACGAGACAGGAGACCCAGGTATCCTCGGAGATAAACTTAGCATTTTCCTGCCAAAACTGAAAACCATTGCTAGCAAAACCCTCAAAACACAATGACAGCTAAGAGAAGTTTGAGTCTTCCCTGCTGGGACTGAGCTTCATCCCCAGGTGGAGTTGCAGTCATCTGCTTGTTCTTTTTGTACCCTCTCTCTATCCTTCAGTCTCCAATGTCACTGTCAAGATTCTCTACCTATAAGCAGTATTTCTGTGTACACCTTAGAATATCTGAGTAAAAGAGTAAAGCCCACACCCTTTAAGGCATATCCACAGACTGAATTTCAGTTTTGCAGCCACAGAAATGGAAATTAATGAAGCCATGAGTCAAGCCCCCAGAAAAAGGGATGAAGCAAACAATTAGTGATAGATGCAACAACAGTAGGATCACTTCTACTAAATGTAACGTGAAATAAATGTGCATAATTTAGTAATATGCAACTAAGTACGTAACATAATTGCATACCCATTACTAAGGCTCAAATTCTAGGTTTGAGGAATCAGAAATGGACAATTAATTGAAATGATGCTAATTTTTTTTCAGTCCAAAGGCTTTGAACATTATGAGAACAAAAGGAATTCTGTCCTGACAAAACACATCAGTTGCAGCAGTGAAATTTGCAAATGTATCGAAAGGAAAAGCAAACAGTGCACAACTGCAATTAGGAGTTAGCATTTTTTTCAGCTGTGCTTCTTAGCAACCCTAACGCTGCAGCAACACTTCCTCCACCTTTTCTTTTTTTCCTCAGTAGCTGATGGGTGTTGTCCAACGAAACCTCGGAAGATCACTTGCTCTCATTTCTCTGTTTTGCTGCTCTCATTTCTTACACAGCAACAAACTGGCAGGGGGGCATTATATAAGCCTGCTTCATGCTACATGGAAATGTACAGAGGTTCCATAAATCTTCTTACTGCCAGTAAATTCCACTCAACCTTCTAAGGAGAGATCATTGCTGCAGAGAGGGATAACGCACACTCTGATTCCAAAAACGAGAGGCAGCTCTCACCTCGCCGACTAGCCATCAAAATGCCTGAATGGCATGAAGTTTGGGCAGACATTGAGGCAAAATCTCGAGCCACTTTCTCCATTGCTTCCTCGTGGCAGACTCTGGTAACGTTACCCAGCCTTCTCATTGCCTGCTGGACCACAGAGAGGTGCGAGCGCCCACAGCGATCTTGCCTCAGAGGTCACCAAGGGCGGAAACAATCTCCAGATTCACAGCAGCCCTCGACACAGCCTTGTGCGAGGTGACTGCTACCAGGTTTTTGTTTTATAACACACCTTGAGCAGCACTAGGCGTTTTCCACATGCGTACTGACACCTGCTTAACAGAAGAGACGTTCTGGAGCACGCCCAGCCCTCCCGAGCTCACTGAGGCTTCGGGGTTTCAGCACAGCCCAGGGGGAAAGGACGGCCCGTCCAGCGAGCCTTCACCATGCCAGCTTTCTCAACCTCTCACCACTCACCGCAGCTGCTAACGCATCTCCGTTTCGCTTCAAAACGCCCCACTCTTAGGGCCGATTGGAATAAGAGATTACCTTAAGGGCGGCTGCTCCTCAGGCGCGGCCCAGCACAGGGCCACATCGGATCCCTCTGCACGCAAATACAGCTCCGATCCCTCCGCGCCGGGACGCGGCCCCACCTCAGCCCCGCTGCGGGGCCGCCCCGCCCGGCACCCCGGCTCGGAGAACCGCGACGGACGGCCGCGCCGCACCCGCCGCTCACCCTCGCACTTCTGCTCCATGAACTCCAGGACGGGGACGGACCAGGCGGGACCGCGCAGGAACCCGGCGATGCTGTCCACCACCCACTCCACGTCGCCCATCTCCTCCTCCTCCTCCTCCGCCGCCATGGCCGGGGCTGGGCCGCCCGGCGCGGGGGTCGGGGTCGGGCGGGGAGGGAGCGCGCGTTGCCGCGGCAACCGGCGTCACGGGGCCGCCATGCGCTCAGCGGAGCGGAGCGGGGCCGGTGGGAGGAGACGGGCCGGGGCCGGGGCGGAGGGCTGCCCCGTGGCCTTGCCCGTAATCAGATCATGGCTTTAGAGGAGGGGCGGTCATCCGCCACAAATGCGGCGGCATTAAAAGATAGAGTGGAAACGAGGCCTGCTGTGAGGTCACCGCCTCGTGCGGTAAAGGAGCTGCGTGCTGCGGGGACGGCACCGTGCCGTGTGTGGGAGCCATGCCCGAGCCCGCCTTTTTTTTTTATCCTTGCCTCCCCCGCCACGCGGCTGCAAGGCTGAAGTCCTCTCCTGGCGTTTAAATGTAGCTCCTCCTGATGCTTTCCTGCTTCTGTGTGACTCGGATTTTAATTTGCTTACGTGCAAGTTAGAGAACAACAAGCAAACCAAACGCCTTCTTTAAAAGTATTTATCCATCATTTTTTGCTTGATAGTTTTTTGTTTTAGTCCAAGTGAGGAACAAGTGCTGTCACCATTCTGGATGCTTCAGGTGCTGTTCCTGCTTAAGAATCTCTTGCAGACATTAATGCTTTACCTGCATATAGATACAGGGCTGTGTGCTGATCCATTTGTTTCCACACCATTTCACCACAGAGCCATACCTGATGTACTGCACAGAACTTCATGGTCATTCACTCCGTGGGAGAGTCCCATGAAGAAGAGGAGGTGGAATTGCTGTTGTGACGCAATGCAACCCCTGAAGTTTTCACAAGGATACCACCGCATGGGCCCAGAGGCCCTCCCAGCATTCTAGGATGCGACCAATTTCTCAGAAATGTACTGAATGTGTATGCACTATGCCTGTAAATGTGCAGTCACTGCTTTCCCTGGTGTGCATGTTTGGTGGAGTGATCCCCATGCACTCAGTACTGTAATAAAGGGGATACCTGCTTCACGTAACCCATTGGTTTGCCAAGTTACTCTGTCAGATTTCTTAGCCTCAGATTTTCTAAGCTTTCATTAGTTTAACTAATGTCTCTAGAGAACAAGTTGCTTTACGAGGACTGTATTGCACTTTCAGTCTCTTCACAGCAGTAATTTCTTCCCTTAGCATTCCCAATAAAGGCAGTCCTTCCAGCTGGCTGCACAGACTCCAGAAGGGCCAGGTAAGGTAGGGCTCAGCCTGGAGTTTTATGTATTTATCTTCTTTGAATAATGGAGGTAAAAACCCATAACATAAATGTATACTTGGAAAGTCAACAGTAGCTAGCATTCAGATGTGACTTTGCAAAAAGTACAGTGTGTATTTCAAGACACTTGGTGATTTGTCCATCCTAGCAGAGAGCTCACAAAGTGTATCTCATTTATCAGAATTAACTCGAGATCTTACGAGTCTCATACTTTCTCAAAAAGCTACTGATACTGAGATAAATTGGAATAGAGATGTCCTAAGGCACAAAGAAATGCACTCTGCATCCCACAGCAGTGCACGTATCTGTACACATAGGTGTATCACTTGCCAAAAGCACATATTTCCTTGCTTCTGCTAACAGTACACTTGGCTCTGTTGATATCAGCTGAAATCTTACTAATACACAGCTCTGACACTGAGGAAAGCCTGCTTATTCTTTCAGCACAGGTGATCTTATGCAACAAATCAGAAGTGAAAAATAAAATTCAAAGCATTTCTGAAAGTTGGTAGTGTAATGAGTATGAGGGAATTCTGACCGCTGTAATCAAAATCATTTTCACTTCACGTGAAACTGCCGAGTACTGTGTTCTGCTTTCAGACCTCAGGGGAGTGCTTAGTGTTCTGGGATTTTTGTTGTTGTTAGTGGCATGAAAGGTAGAGGAGGAAATGCTCTCCTGTATGCTTCACAAAACAGTAATTACTGCTTAATTTTCTGTCCTCTTTGCACACATTGCTTTGGAAGACATTTTGACATACTCTCGGGTCATTGCGTTATATATACACTGAGGAGCAAAAGTGACAAGCCTTTCCAGTCTCTGCATACCACTGAACTCTTTATGTCAGTACCCAGTTATTTTCACCTCCAATAGGTCCTACTCATATGTGTAATGCAGTGCATCACAGGGAGCCCAGAGCACCTTTTCTTCAGTCCCTTTAGTGGAAGAATTCTTGCACCAACAGCTATGTTTTAATGTATTTTTCCTACGAGTACTGGAGAATAATATGCAAATACATAACTTCTATTATTTTATTAATGGCTCCTTGAAGTCATTTCTTACTCGAATGTGCTAAGTATAAAATTAAGCTTAACAGCAACTGTTTTGTGTCTTTAGAACAAGAAACAGCCAAAATATAGTCCAAATCTGAACATAATCTGTCAATCCATGAACATGTTCCTAGATTGCATCTCGTGGGTATAATCGATTAGGTGGCTCAGCTAACTCCTCTCTTGGCTAAAAAAGAAAACAAATACAGTAGCACTATTTGTAATTAATAAATACTTTCCTCTGGGGAGAAAAAGAAAAAAAGTCCTTGAAAAAAGCATGCAAGTCCAAGAGAAAATCAGTGTGATTGGCAGTTCTGATTGAACCTTGACATACCTATTGCTGTCTGTCTCTTTGCATTACACGTTGCACATTTAAAATGTGGAAATATCAGATTAGCAGATATCTGATGTTCTCCTGTGTTTTTCATTTCTGCATAGAAACTCAAACTGCGACTTTGCAAGTTCAAAAATATTTAAGCTGTTGTTTACTCCAGCAAAACATGAACGCTTCTGTAAATTCTAAACCAGAACATTTGTTCACGTGGATGTGCCATGGGAAGGTGTGCAGAGCTTATGATGACAGTGAGGCAGCTCCGGAGCGTTAGTTTGTAAGGCTGTGGCTTATCACTGAGCTCGCTCACTCCAATTCCGTGCTTACATGGATGCGTTTTCATCTTCTATCTGACCTCTCCAGAGGGAAGCAGTCTGAAGTCAGTAGTCAGAGGATTAAAGAGTAGTGCATTTCTTTTGGCTGGGAACTCAATCAAGACCTGCCTCTTGACCAACCAGCTTGTGTTATTTTGTTTTCCGATATCTTATTTAGTAAATTAGCTTTCCTCCTCAGATGGTTGCTGCTGTTTTGTTTCTAGGCCCTTTTCCCCTTTCCCTCTCCCCCTTCCCCTTTCCTGGGGCGTGGGTCTGTGGGAACCGGGCCGAACCTGCCCGTAAACCGTTGACAAATAATTATACAAATAATAATTTTTAAAAAGTTAAAAATTGTAGCCTCAGGAGTATGTGGATTTCTGCAAAATACCTTTTGTTCTTGAGACTGAGAAACATTCAGTACAAGTCCCAGCTCCGTAACATCTTCAGCCAACTGTCACGCAAGCTGAGCAGAATGACTTGCTTTACATCAAGTGTCATTTTCTCTTCAGTTCCTTACACTTAGGAAAGGTGCACTTCACTTTCTTTCCAGAGCCTCCCTAAAGAAAAGGCTGCTCAGCATTAGGACCACTGAAGTGTTACATGAAGATACAAGAAGAGCAAAACTGCACAATAAATCCAAAGGCGGCCCAGCCTTGAAGTTTCACAGTCTACACCGTGCAAAGTATCTTAGAGGCAACGGTTGGGGACACTGATTTGTCTTGAGTCATTTAGTCTTACCACAGGGCTTGGTGGTATTTTTACTTTAATTTTTATTATTCACGTTTTCCCCAGGATCTTTGGCCAATCGCATTGTATTGTTGTTCCAAAAATAATAATTTAAAAAAAGACTGATCTTTAAAGAAACTCTGCTTTGTACTTCTGAAACAGAAAAATCAAGAGATGCTACAAAAATACTTCAGTGGGGATACAGATGGAAGTGTTTTGTACACAGTCTGTCCTTTTTCTCAGTTTTCTGATATATAGAGCTTGTAATTTACTAATCTTTGCACAATTTACTTTGCACAATTCTTCCAGTATCTGACTTGTAACAAGTTCTATGTGTAAAATAACCATACGTATTACCCACATGAGCTCCGATCACTGATCAGATACAACTGGCCTTCTGAAAGCTTGCAGCTTGAATGGGCACTGGGCAATAATGTTTATAAGGGGCTCTCTGTTGTGTAAGACAACAGAGGGAACCGGTGTCCCTAATTCTACTTCTCCCTGTATTAACAATATACATTATTGTTAATACAATAAATTGCCTCTGAATTTGCAAGCCAGAAAGTTGCATTGCTATTCTGCTCTGGCAAAGTTTATTCGTGAGCCCACATCACCTAAAATAAATAAAGACAACTGAGAAGAAACTACTCAGTTCTGGCATCCTTGGAAAAAAAATCATCACCACAAACAGCACTGTGGGTAATAATGGTGTGCTGTCATGTTGCTATTTCACTGTTGTTCTATTTCCTTTTCATTTTCTGCTTAGGTGTAACCTAGTGAGGTTTTTATCAGAGCAATAGAAGGAGATGTGAGCCTGCTGTATGTAGCTGGATGCTGCTGAGAAATGCTTCCCTGAATACACTGATAATAAGACAGAGATGGAAGATGTAGTGGAGCCTTTCACAACTTGATAAGCAGACAAAATGACAGTAGCATAGGCAGTTTCTTGTGTTCCTAGGTGGAAGATACACTGAATGTTGAATTCCAGTGCATCCATGGTTTTCATTAAACTGTGTATAAATTTTCATAGCTGATTTTTGTGAACGCCCCGTAAGTTATTTATTATACAGTCTACAGATTTTAACTGTTTATGCAGGATATGGGATTTTTTACTCATGCTTTAGTAGTACAACATAAAAAAAACAAACCAGTTTGGAAGCTGGAATGGAATGTTCACTGTCAAATGGATCTGTCTGTAGCTGTGGGTTATGTTATTCTGTCGTGGATTGTTCACAGTAGGACTTGGCTGAGAGCTATACTGTGATTATATAGGGCTTATTTTACTCGATGCATGTCTTATTCACACTTCTTTAAGCTTATAAAACTTCTGAAGTAGGACAAGTGTGTAAATCTTCTACTGTACGCAATCACTATTTTTAGAAAGTAGTGAACAAGCGGAGCGTTTAGATTTTGTAGAAAATACAAGAAATTGAATGCGCAATACAGTAATTTGTGGTTTTGTGCAAGAGTAACAGTAGAAAGAAGGCAGTATGAAGTTCTTTGTGAAAACTTTTTGCGTAGCCTTTTCTTGTTTCTAGTCATAATTAAGCTTTCTCAAGAGCACAAGATTGAAAGTCATCCTTCTGAGCTGAAGAGATCAGAGGTCTATTCATTTTTTGTTTTCCATTGCATGTTGGAAGAAAAGTTGACTGGACAGTCTTCAGGAATGTTACTCTCAGTAGGAAGAGGCTTTGACTGTTAAGACCACGTTTACAACTCATTCATTAAGAACAACTCTCTCATTAAGGAGAGCAGAAAATCCTTTTACAAATATATTAACAGTAAGAGAAGAACTAAGGAGAATTTCTCTCCTTTACTTGATGCAGCAAGGCCTTCGGCACGGTCTCCCACAGTATTCTCCTGGGGAAACTGGCAGCCCATGGTGTGGACAGGTTCACTCTTCTCTGGGTGGAGAACTGGCTGGAGGGCCGTGCCCAGAGGGTAGTGGTGAATGGAGTTAAGACCAGCTGGCGTCCTGTTACGAGTGGTGTCCCCCAAGGGTCGGTATTGGGGCCCATCTTGTTTAATATCTTTATTGATGACCTAGACGAGGGAATTGAGTGTACCCTCAGTAAGTTTGCAGATACACCAAGTTGGGAGGATGTGTCAAACTGCCTGAGGGTAGGGAGGCCCTGCAGAGGGATTTGGATAGGCTGAACAGCTGGGCTGAGCTCAATGGGATGAGGTTCAATAAGACCAAGTGCCGGGTCCTGCACTTTGGCCACAATAACCCCATGCAGTGCTATAGGCTTGGGGCAGAATGGCTTGAAGAATGTAGAGAGGAAAAGGACCTGGGGGTGTTGGTTGATGCTCGGCTTAACATGAGCTGGCAGTGTGCCCAGGTGGCCAAGAAGGCCAACGGCATCCTGGCCTGTATTAGAAATAGTGCAGCCAGCAGGAGCAGGGAGGTGATCATCCCCCTGTACTCAGCTCTGGTACGGCCGCACCTCGAGTACTGTGTTCAGTTTTGGGCCCCTCACTACAAGAAGGACATTGAGGCCCTGGAGCGTGTTCAGAGAAGGGCAACAAAACTGGGGAGGGGTCTGGAGCACAAGTCTTATGAGGAGCGGCTGAGGGAGCTGGGATTGTTTAGTCTGGAGAAGAGGAGGCTCAGAGGAGACCTTATTGCACTCTCCCACTTCCTGAAGGGGGGTTGTGGTGAGGAGGGGGTGGGCCTCTTCTCCCTGATAAATAACGACAGGACGAGAGGGAATGGCCACAAGTTGCGCTGGGGAAGATTTAGATGAGATTTGAGGAAACATTTTTTCTCTGAAAGAGTGGTCAGGCACTGGGATGGCCTGCCTAGCGAGGTGGGTGAGGCACCATCCCTAGTGCTGTTCAAGAAGCGTTTAGATGAGGTGCTGAGGGATTTGATTTAGTAGTTGGGTAGGGATAGTGATAGGAGGATGGTTGGACTAGATGATCTTGTAGGTCCTTTCCAACCTAATCTATCTATGAATCTATTCCCTCCCAGGGGTGCTCATGTTGTTTTCGTAGCTGGGTCCTAATACTGGAGTACTCTCTCACACAAGGTTACTCCGAGCTCAGTATTTGTTCTTAAGATGTTAACAGTGCTTTGGCTGTAGTAGCTGGCTCTCTGCAGGGTTTTATGGTCTGCTGCTGTTTTGCATATTACCATTTTGGATTGGCAAGCAGGGCTTTGAGGATCACGGGGTGAAGCTAATCCCTGCTTTTGCACTCTTGCAGAAATCTTGGCAGGGCTTTAGGCTACGAAGAGAGAGGGATGGAGGAGAAGGGTAGGGAGGAGGCTGGAAACTGCATTTGAGACTCTGCTGGGAGTCTTACTACTGGCAATTTGTATTCAGTGTGATAAAGTGGAAAAAGTGCTTGTTTAGGAAAGCTGACAGGAGACCAGAAAGATAAACTTTGCTGCTGCAGATCCACAACTCCTTCCTGACACTTGGACTGGATAGGCTAAGCTTACAATTTTAGAGCAAACAAAGCAACATTGCTCTGTAATGCCAGAGAAGTAATAGAGTGCTTCCTGTGCTTAAAATTAAATTCTACATTCCCTGCAGAAATCCACATGGTTTTCTGTTAATACAGAACATATTAAACTATATTTATTTAATATTATTGGCTTCTTGCTCTTTGTATGTATTTTTGTTCCAGAATAATTTTATATGAGGAAAATATGTCTTGAAAGCCTATGTGCAGATGAAAAGCAATACTTTTCACTTGGAAAAGGCCTCCAAAAGGCCTTGTGGGGTGTTCTGTGTTGTATACCCATCTGTAATATGACAGCGATTCAAACTGACCTTCCAAAATGTTTCGTTCCTTGCCATACAACCAGTAAGTAAGCCCTTTCTGCAGGAGAGTTTTCATTTGTAAATCCAGGATGCCAAAGGAGATCTTTGATGGGAAAAATAAGTATTTAGAGTGGTAGACTGTGAAGGTAGGTCTACATGAAACAGTGGAACGCTGACTAAGTCATTGAGCAACAGGTGCTATTTACTCCTGAAGATAATAGTGACTTTTTTTTTAATTAATTAATGTATTTATTTTTGCCAGGCCTTTGATTCATTCACCGCTAAATACTTCACAAGTAAGTAGGTTTGGCACAATTACAAACAAGGTAAACCAAGATGAATGATGCTTTGGTAGGTTAGGGGTACATTATTCCAGATATGCAGAGTAAAATTGACTCTAAACACAATCCTTTGCAATCACCACTTTTGCATGCCTGATTAGGAAGAGGAAAAAAGAAACCTTTACTCGTACGTAACCAATATGTTATTATCTGACACGATTCTTTAGGGTGTATGAAGTCTAGCAGTCATGGCATACAGCAATGGCATGTGTAACTAGTTAAAAAAGATAAATGCCAACAAGCCAAGGTCTCATCTGTAGGACAGGATGCTTGAGTGTCAGGCTCTCGGTATCTGAATCTAATGAAAGCCACAAGCACAAACGATGGCAGGGCTCTAATCATGAGACTAGATCTCATCAGGAAACCAGATGGTTTTGTGAAAAGGCAAGAAGTGGGAAGGCACCTGGAAGACTGCAGAACAGTATATCTCCCCGAGGCATCAACATGAAAGTTAGTACCAACTTGCTGTGCAGTCAAATAATTACTTTCTAAAAGAAGCACACATTCAACATATCTTGCCCATTACTGCAAACTAAGTTTTGCATCATGAGGATGCACGCCATTTCAGTAAGCAGGAACTCAACTTAGTACAAAAAATTAGTTCCATTCCCTTATGTAGGCACACCCTGTAACTGCTGCTCTTCTTGATTTCAAAATCAGCTGTATTGTCACTGTGGCTGTGCTGCTAATGGTGTAACTGGTCTATTGGTTTCCAGTCTGGACAGAACTTCTTGAGCTGCAGGCACACTTGGGGTTTGCAGGCAGCTGTATGTATGCCTGGGGTGAAGTGTCTCAGCACTAGCAGGCCGAAGTACGAGGCATATGGAAACTGTAAAGGCATTTTCTCAGAACTGTGAGATAGCAGAGGTTTCAGTTTGGGCATCTTGTCTACACTAGTGGTCCTACAAGTATCACCTTCAACACAAAACTGCAGAATTTGTCCCATAGGTGGATTCAACAATTCTGCCATGCACATATCGGTATAGGAAAATAACAGACAGGTGTGGGGGCAAAAAGGTTTGTTTGCATGCGGGTAGCTTAGCAGAAATATTGTGAATGCGTGCAACTTCCTTGGCCCTTCTTTTCAGTTTACCTTGTGAATGAGCTATCTGCTATTTGTCTCCTCCTCTGCACATAAAACATTCCCCTCCAGAGGGCACCATTGGTTCAAGCACAGTGTTCAGGGTGCAATTTCATCGCTTTTTTCCTTTGTAATATATTAACAAGAAAGCTTAGGGGCCTCCTAAATGATTTTCAGATCCAGTTAAAATGCTATAGAAAGTAAAGGGTCTTAAATTGTGTAATTTTAGTATAAATTAAATCTGGATATTTAATGTCTACAGCCAGCATTTCAACTTTCATTTAAAATAGGACCGTAGTAAAAAGGATTTGTTTATTCAGAAATTAGCTTGGTTTACATGTTTTGCTGCTTTTCTTCTTTCTTCTCTAGCTTATATTTGTGAGTGTGTGTAGAATTTGCATGAGTAAAATCAACTGTCAGTGTACATCATGTCATGGATTTCCTGCATTATGGATTACAATACGTAAATTGAGCAGATTCATTGTAAGAGTGACAAACGTGATAATTCTCAGGAGATTCCATGTGGTAATTTAGAGAGAGCTTCCTGTCTGCTATCTTCTCAGTTTCCCAAACCCACGATAATTAAATGAACTGCAGTTTATCTCTAAATCTGTATGCTACTAGATTTCTCTTATTCCATCTGGAAAAACAGCTGGATTTCTTTATGATTAGATTGTTATTAAGCACTGGGCTAATTATTAGTTCTTCAAAGAGCAGGCATATAAATATGATGATGTAACACTGGCATCAGAAAGCAAGCCAGGAAAAAGAATGGCAGTAAGAAAACAAAGTCATATTTAACCCCCGTTTTTACTGCTGTGATTGTCTTGCTGCAAGAGGATTTCATAGATAGAACTGAACTGCATCGTGGGCCCCAGAGTGAGAAATTCTTTTGAAGAACCAAGCCTCGTATTCCTCACAAAAAGGATTAGCAGGCTCTGAATGCCTGACTAATTTCTTAAACACGATTCATGCCACTATGAAGAAAACTATAGTAATAATTCTAATACTTCACTGCTGTTTGCTTCCGCTTAAGTGTATCAGGGAAGACAGAACCAGAGAAAGAAATAACTGGATGGAGCAAGAGATACGAGACTAGAGCAGAACTGTTCTGAAGCCAAGTCAGCTCGAATCATTTGCACAAGTGTATGTCCACTCAGTGTAGAAGAATCAGCTCTGAAATGTGTATTTAAAAAAACAACCAAAAACCACCCTCGTGAGCTGGAGGCACGTCAGTCATCTTTTTAATGGAAGCTTCGGATAAATTGGATCAAGTATCAAGGGTTCGGGTGCTAATAATTCCTGTGTCAGAGGTTACTTGTATGCTATTTGGACTATTAGTACTTGTGCCCTCTGCAACAGCTTCCTCTGCTTCGCCAGCTGTCTGCTCCGTGCTGCACATGCACCACCTGGGGATGGAGGCTCTGACTCCAGCAGGGATCTCATCAGAGTCAGAAGACCTCTTGATATTTTGAGATAATGATTATTATTAGTGCCAACACCCCTCTTGGGGGGACTGCCACGCTAAACTATAGCACAGAATTGGCCATCCCTATTTGTTAATTAATTTTGTTTTTAAAATACTCCTCTGAGGGAGAGGGAATAAATGTTACCATTAAGGACTTAAATAGGCTTTCAGATGAAATACCATAACCAGCTGCAGGTCAGCAACAAACCAGTCTTTGTTAAGGTGTTTTCCTTTTACAGAGATACAGACTTAACCAGCTGAATAATCTCATCTTTTTAAGGTAGACTGTTAAGGTGGACTACGTTTGTGATCAAAAATACCCTACAGCTGAGAGCAGCAGAAAGGAACAAGCAATAGCTCTTTCCTACCAGTCATTATTTTTAGTATAAAATGTTCTGAAAAGAACTGTGAAAAGGGCTACAATATCCTCCTGCTCGTGGTTCATATCTTACATGCTTTTACCTCTTTCTAACCTTGTAAAGTAATCTTAAGCAAAAAATAAACCCTTTCTGGCCCACATAAGATCACGTACATTTAAAGTATAATCTTATCCAGGTTATAAATTAAGTCAAACAAACAAAAAAAAACCCCTTGATATTGGCTAACACTACAAGCATTGCAAAGTCAGTAGGGTGTGAAATTGCCTTAGAATAGCTCCTCCTACATCCCCCCTCTTCCTCCCCCCAAAACGCTGTCAGCTTAACACAAGCCTGAAATCCTGAAATTACAGGGAGAAATTACTTTTTGGCCTAACCATCCCCTGACCTTTAAGCCACCAGCACACTATGCTGTAGCCTCGGGCACTTTGTTAGAGCATTATTTAAATATCCTTCAGAACCTCAGTATCACGAAACCAACTCACAAAAAGCACAGGGAGTTTTGTAGGTGTATCAGACATGCAAGAAGAATCTTGCTAGGGAAGATGGAAAAAGATTTAGATACTGGAAAGGAATAAGTAGGAAACAACTGTTGACACAGTGGTTCAAAAGAGCCTGCACAGAATAAGCAAATGTGACACTGTAGGTTACAGCAGAAGTAACATTCATAGAAACTACCTGAATACAATTTTGAAGCAAAATGGGTAAAAAATGTCAGAAGATAAATAAAAAGGGAATAGCTATTCAGTTCAGTTGGTTTTCAGATATGACAGTGGTTGAGCTACTTTTAATTGCTTCTACTTAACATCATTTTTCCCTTTAGCGTAACGGCGTAATGGTAGCTACCACACTGATTGCATACATAATAAATCTCAACCATCTCAAGCCTGGAAATAACTCATAGGAAATAACTTAGGTATTGTTACTGTACACCATTAGGTCGTTCAGCAGGCATAATGCAAATGAAGATATGAATGTACCATTAATTGTGTGCAACCAAAAACAGCCCTAGCATTTACTGTGATTCACTAAACCTACTCTGAATCAATGGTGTAGATTTTTGAGGTGCCTTTACAAACCTCTGTGGCATAACACTTTCCAGACAGGGACGGGAATAAGTAGGATTCATCTTCAATTGTATTCATCTTCAATTAAATGGAATTCACAATTAAATTGGTGACACAGTGAATTGAACCATCTGGATGTAATGCAAACAAAGGGTCCTTGCAGCTAACTGTGGCCTCTGAAAGAGGTGTGAATGAGCAGCTATTCCCAGTGCAAGAATGTTCAGGCTGTTCCTACCCTTGCAAGAAGCTTCATCAGGAATGCTATCTGATAATTCTATTACCTTTTATTATTATTATTATTATTATTATTATTATTATTATTATTATTAGGCAGTTTTCTTGATATTTTAATTTTCACATTAATTATCACAAATATTTTAATATGCCTTTTTAATGTAGTGATGTAAAAGAGTAACTTGTGTTTTCTTGTTGCACAAGAAAGATTTTCCCAAGGTCAAAATAGGTCTTTCTTAAAAGGTTTTAATTATTTCATTAGTACTTCATACAGAGAAAAGCTGTTATCAGAAGTAAATAATTTGACATATACCCAGAGTAAAATCAGATATGAAAATTAATAGACAATCCTGAGGAAAGAGATCAAAGAAGAGATCTGAACAGAGTATTATTCTACTAACAATTACATTCTTAGCATTATGTATTTTTAATTCTTATGTGCATTGCTAAGCCAGAAAGCAAACGAATCAAATACAGAGTACTACGTTCAGTTCATTATTTACTGACATTGGGAAGATCCTGTATACCAGTTTCAGCTGATGAGGAATGCTTCTCTAATGAGACATGCTAACATGAAAGGTGACCCAGGGCTTTGAGTGAGATGGAGCTAATAACTTCTGCTGAGCTGATAAATACGGGTTTCACGCCAGCACTGCCCAAGCTGGTGGGGTCAAGTGATGCTGTGGCTGCAAAAATATGGATGAAAGTGAGGAGGCACCAGCAAGAGTCCAAGGCAAAGGATGGGGAGGCAATTACCAGTAACATGGTGCTGGATGAAGCAAAGGAAGCAATGTCATAATAAAATGAAACTGAGGTAAATAGATTTTGAAGAGGTAAATACGTCTTTCACAGGGGGTACAAAACCCCTTCTGTTTTGTTAAGCTGAATGGTGAGAGTGCTCTGTGTGGAAGGAAAACACTAGAGAAGAAAACCAGCCCCGTGATTCTGTGCATTAGGGATCTAAAATGGCATAGCACTGTTGTTATAATTATGTTGTCTTACTTTTCTAGCTACCTATCTGCATATACTAGCAGTAATTGCTAACAATTATGAGACTGGGCTGCACTTTGCTGCTTCTCAGAGGAGGTGCAGAGCTTGCCCTGTAATTCATCTTCCTGACCCAGAAAGACCACTTGCACTGGCAGGAACTTCTCTGACAGAAGGCATGTCAGCAAGAGCTTTTGCTCTGTCTCACTCCACTGGCCACAGCAGAAGTTAGTAACAAGGCCATTGTCCTAGATAACTGCTGTTCTTGCTGTAATGCTTAAGGTTTGCTTTGGAAAAAGAAAAAGAAAAACCCCAGTATTTTCTGTGTGCAGCAAATAGCAAAGGGAAGAACATAGATGACACTACTAGATGTTCTTGTGGTTAGATAAAAGTCTAAATGTCCACAGATAGAAGTTTTGTTGGCTAAACAACAACCTGAATTAATTCTACATTCAGCTGAATGTCAGGGTAATACTTGTTGTACGCTCTTGGCTGTCTAAGCCGACTGAAATACCTAAGAACGGTAATGCAGTTTTAAAATCCAGAGAGACACGTTACTATTTTTGATCAGATCAGCTGACTTGCCACAGTAACATCCTTCCTGCCAGTCCAACCAAATGAACAGGAACAAAAAATCTTGAGTCCCCCTCTCTTCAGATGAACAATATTAAATATAATGCTTCCACCCACTGTTTTGCAGTTTAAATACCAACGTAGCTTAAGTCAATTGATACTTAAATGGATAAAATAAACAGTCCCAGAAGCCATTCAGTAATTTAAAGCTGGCATTAAAATCTGGCTCTACTTTTGCAGTTCTATCCCTGTCAACTTATATGTAAATTCTCTTGACTTTTATTTTTATTTTTTTAATGCAGTGGTAGTGCAGAAAATTAAGGATTATTAGTGCAGAAAATTAAGGATTTGGTATCCACATGAGTAAAGGAGAGTCAGGTTGATCTGGACGTGTTACCCAGAGATGTCTGGAAATGGTAAATCTCAGTTTTTCACAATTAGCATTCTGCCCCGTAGGAAAGTCTGAAGCATCCATATTGAGACTGTTCTGTATCGCAGATACCCTCTAACTGCCATTCTGATACCTATTTCTTGCCAGTTGGTGTGTTTAGATAAAGTTGTAAAATGTCTGTTTTAAAGCAAATAAATAAATGGACAACAGCCACTCTCCTCGAGTCCCTCCTGTTTTATTCTTCTGTTTTCACTCAAAATACTCTCAATCTGAGGTGACTTACAGTTCTTTCTTGGAAAGTTCCCTTAAAGCTGACAGGAATTTTGGTCACTCAAAGATAGAAAAACTTGAACTGTTCTAGAATTTCCACTTCATTTTTCATGCCACAGAAGGACTTCCCCTTCTTTTCACTTCTATGAAACTGAAAGCAACTTAGTGTAGTGTAGTTTCTGGCATTTTTGGGAATTGCTAGCCATACTTAGACTCGACCTCTCTGTGCCCTTACTCTTCACAGTGTTGTCCCTGTAGCCTTGGTTTGATTGGGTAGCAGATTTATCTGAGCACAAGCCAAAGAACCAGCAAGGTGACAGTCCTTGCTATCTTCCAACGTCCAGTGGCCACAAGTCCTACTAACTTGGCCCAAGACACTTGCTTCCTATTTTGCCTTAAGTTTTGTGAGGTCAGGCGAAGGTGCAGCAAGCTGGCAGTGCAGATCAGTAGGGGAACGCAGCAGTGAAAGATCTCTCTGCCACCTCCTTCCTTTGCCGTGAACAAGAGGAAGAGAAAACCACTGCATCTTGCTTCAGCTGAAGATGAGTAGGTTGTTTACATTCTTTCAAAGAGCAGTCCCCTTCCTTAGTTCAGTGTGGGCAGAGTCGAACAGAAACCATTTGACAAACATGACAAACTCTGATGAGGTAAAGCAGGCAGTAGGCACACAGTTATGCCATCACACAGTCTGCATGCAGACCTCAGGCCTCACCTTGTGTTCCTGATACATTTTTTCATTTTTCAACAATATGCACAGGAAATTAAGCTAAAAAAATAATCAACACATCATGAAACAATACTGCAGATCTTGCAGAACTGGGGCCTACATACAACAGAGGAGACGCAATATAAATGGGACAGGGATACTTTACCTCTACAAGAATGAACAGTACACTTCCACTATAAAGGTTAATCTCTAAATCTTTCAAATGTAGTAGGCCACACACACGTTTAAATACTGGTGGGTCTGTTTTGGAGAATGGAGTTGCAGAAATACAAGATTGTTCTGTGTATGTAGACATACTTTTAAAAATACGGATTTTCAGAGTCCCAAAATAATACTGTGGAAAGGATAAAACAATTTAATTACAGTCATTTAGTATTTCTATCTTTTATTCCCTCAAATAGTCATTTAAACTATCTTGCCAGATCTGTTATAGCAAACATATATTTTATTTTCCAAGGAGAAGACAGAGATGAAATTTCACACTCAGTCACAGTTTGGGAGACCTGTACATGTCCCAGTTAAAGCTGAAAGCTCAGAATGTAATCTTTAACAAAAGAAAAAATTAATTTCAAATGAGGTCTATTGAAGAAAAAAAGAGGCTTCAGCAAACACTTCCCTGTCTGATGACAAAGCATCTCTTTCTCAGATGGCTGTCTTTTAAATAACCAGCTTGCATCGTGGCAGCTGAACAGAAGGAAATAACCGAGCCTGTCCAGGAAAGCTGCAAATGGGTCAGGCCTGGCTACACCACTTTGTACAATCAACGTTCCTAACACCCACAGGCATCCTGCTGGTACTCACAGCTAGGCATGCAGGTGATGAACAATGAATGCAACTGAAGAGCTGCTAGCTCATCCAGTTTCTTGTAGCTATTACTATATTGTAAATAGCTCCCCAATCAGCAAGTGATTGTGATTGCAGTGTATACCTGAAAATGAGGTAAATACTCTTATGCTTATCTTGACAAAATGCAAGCTATAGAAACGATAAAGCTTCTTCGCAGCTTTTTAGGGCTGTTGGTCAAAAATAATGAAATAAAAAATCTCGGGACTGCTCCCGGGCACTTTTTCTGAACGAAAATGAAAAAAGACATTTGATCTTTTCCTTGCATAAACCTCTGGTTCTTATCATAGAATCGTTAAGAATGGAATGAACAATGATATCTACTGCAAACATCAACCCATGCCTGGGTCTGCTCTAGACCGTGTCACTCAGTGTGACATCTATCTTCTTGAAAACCTCTAGGGATGGTGACTCCACCACCTCCCTGAGTGTGAAAAAGGGTTGATCACCGAAGGCAGACAATGCCTTTCATTAAGATGCTGTAACAGTTACCGGAGCGTAACAGTCTGAGTGCAGGAAGGTTGCTGAGAACACGTGCAGGCTGAATTGTGCGATGCAAGTTGAAGAAATGTTTAGATGTTGTACTGTGGGACATAGTTTGGTGGGAAAATATTGGTGGTAGATGGATGGTTGGACTGGATGGCTTTGGTGGTCTTTCCCAACCTTAGTGAACCGATGATTCAATGCTTTAAAGTGTTTAACCAAACCTTTATCTCACTGTTGCGTGAACTTGGTATCAAACGTTGCTCGGGAATCCATGGCCCAGCTGGTGTTAACATATGACTGCCATATTGGCTAGCAACTCATTCCAGCCAGCCGCTAATTTATAGTGACTGCTTCAACCAAAGTCATTATTGACTAATTAGAGCCCACAAGATACAAACTGATGAGCATGGGAAGTTCCATAGCACTGCACGCACAAGCGCATACTGCCAGGCACTGGGAACACTGTGCTTGGGTCCTCAGGCTTTTACAGAAACGCTTTTGTAGCTCTTTTTAAGGGCTGGTAGTTCGCTGGCAGTTATTCTACCCATGGATCACCAGGTCCTTATTCTGATCCAAGCCTGTGGATTTTCCCTTGCTCTTCCTTTGTTTCACAGGAGGACGGCGTTCCCTCTAAAGGAGAAAAAAAAGACCGGATTACTGTTGGATGCATATAAATCAAAACAAAGTCATTCAGCTCTGCGAGAAAAAAATTCATCCCTAGAATATAGATCACACACTGATATTTCAGGGCTCATCATTTAAGTAAAAGAGTACAAAAGATAAACTTCTATCCCATTTTCATCTATGGCGAATAGGTCACTATGGGGAGTAGGTCAGCACGGGGATTTTCGTCCGATCTCGGACAATGAAGGGCGAACGTCACATGCGGCGTTTGGGGGTCGGAAAAAGCCGCACCCGTCCGGCTGCCAGCTCCGGCAGCCGCGTGCTTCGCAGTGCCTGTGCGCTTTGTCAGGAAGCCCCATCGCGTAGGGCTGAGGAAGCGCTTCACCCCCATTTTTCTCTGCAAAGGCGTTCGCGCTCTCCCCCTTCCCCTCCTTCCGCTCCATTTCTTCCTCGCGGGTATCTCCGCCCCCCACACCCCCAGCGGCGCGGACCCGCAACGGCCGTACGCGCGCACAGGCGGCGCGGGCACGCGCCCTGCAGCAGCCGTCCCGCCGCGGCCCCGCCCCTCTTCAAATCCAGCGGCGGCGGTGGGGGGGGGGGGGGGGAGGACGGGACCCGCGAGGAGCGGCGGAGGGATCGGCGGGCGGAGGGATCCGCAGCCTCAACCGCACGGCGAGAGGGAGGAGGCGTAGGCGCCCATTATTTGGAAGCGGAGGTGGGGGGCGGGGGCGTCCCCGCGCTTGTGTCGCAATACAGTCCCTATTGGAAGGGGCGATCCGGCGTTCGGAGCCGCGCCGCCGCCCGAGGAGCGAGGCTTTGCTCCGCCGCCCGAGGAGCGAGGCTTTGCTCCGCCGCCCGAGGAGCGAGGCTTTGCTCCGCCGCCCGAGGAGCGAGGCTTTGCTCCGCCGCCCGAGGAGCGAGGCTTTGCTCCGCCGCCCGAGGAGCGAGGCTTTGCTCCGCCGCCCGAGGAGCGAGGCTTTGCTCCGCCGCCCGAGGAGCGAGGCTTTGCTCCGCCGCCCGAGGAGCGAGGCTTTGCTCCGCCGCCCGAGGAGCGAGGCTTTGCTCCGCCGCCCGAGGAGCGAGGCTTTGCTCCGCCGCCCGAGGAGCGAGGCTTTGCTCCGCCGCCCGAGGAGCGAGGCTTTGCTCCTCCGCCCGTTCTTTTTGTCCCGGTAGCTATAGGCGGCCTCCCTCTCTCCCCTTCCTGCCTGCCGCCCCTCCAGCATGTAGCGGGGAGACGGCGGGAGGAGGGCCGAGACGTGCGGGCGGCCTTTCGGGTACGCTGCTGTCGGGAGGAGGAAGGTAAATCCCGGGCAGCTCGGGGTTCTTGGCGGTGCTGAGCCGCTCGCGATGGGGCTGGTTGGCACCAGCTGAGTTCGCCGCTTCTGGGAGCTGCTGCGGTTCGGCTTCGACGGTTGGAGCATCAGGGAGCCATGCCGATGTCAGCCTATATATAAAATGGAGAACAAAGTCTTCACCCCCGTTGTGGAGCAGTTCACGGGCAGCCCTCTCGTCACATGGGTAAGCGCTGATTTTTGCTCGCCCATCGTTCGTTGCTTTCCTCGTCGTGGGCGTTCTGTCATCCTCCGGTTACTGCGTTTCAGGTTCGGACGTTCGGGCCCTTAGCTGGAGAGGATGGGACCAGCCTGGAGGAGTACATGACGCTGGTGGACGGCGTGTTTCTCAACGAAGTCATGCTGCAGATGTAAGTGCAAATGTGTGCAGCCCTGTGCTGCCTGCCTGAGATGATTCCAGGATCTGCAGTGCTGTGTGGGCTGAATCACGCAGTCTGCAGCTTGCTGGAAAATGGGATGACTGTAAGTGGTTTCCCAGATTTCCACTGAGAAGCATAACGATCCATTCTGCTGTTAAGACATAATCATAAACAAGTTGGCTCCTAAGGTTCTGATATGTATCTTGGTTGGCAGCGTTTCTCTGAAGGATTTATGCCACTCAGCATCACCCAGTTTGCTGATGGAGTGGTCTGCTCTTTGATGCCTTGGGCTTCGTTTTTCCCAGTTCACAATTTGAGTAGGTAGTAGCTGTGCAGTAAAGCTGCAGCTGAGGGTGTGGAGTGGGTTTTTTTGGCCACGGACCACACAAGATCCATTTTTACTTAGTTTTGTCAATTGTTTATTGAACACTGCTTAAAAAAAAAACACAGCAGAAACCTCCATCATTATGAGATGGTATGAAAAAGGCATAATTTGTTATTTAGAAGGCGTAGAGGTAAACATAACTTAAAAATTTTAATAGTGGAAGAAAATACTCTTCTTTTTCATATGTTAATGGAGGAAGGCAGCAAATCCATTTGCGTAGGTATGAAAAATGCAGGCTTATGGATGATGAGAAAGATAAAGCAGTGCATGAGCAGCTTGTGGTGACAGCTGTTCTTCGGGAGCACTGCACTCAGGACGGGCGTCTTGTTACTCCATTTACAGTTTTACTTGTCCATAGGTACTTCTAAAGCTTTTCCTGTTGATTTTGAGCTCGTGTGAATAACCTGTATAAAAAAGAAATTCTACTTGCCACATTTAAATTTGAGCTGTTATCCTTTTGAAATCAGTGTCTCCTTTGTCACTCCAGTTTATTTCTTTTTCCTTGCGCTGCATGTACGTGAAATGGCCTGTCAGTTTGAACTGCACATTTAGCACATAGAAGTTCTGTTTGATTAAAAACGTTTGACAGATGGAAGAAGGAGGCAAATCTGATGCTGGAGCTAAGTGATTTTGAAAAAGCTAATTTCAGAATTAAGCTTTCTTGGCAAGTTTTTGCAATATGAGGAAAGTGTAACCCAATTGATGTGTATGTGGTGAATGGAAAGCTACAGGGAGAGAACAATCGCGTGCTTGAGGCACTCAGCTCTGAGTTTGGCTTTGACTTTGTTGGTGTGCCTTTGACAGCACACTGGGATGACTGTTTACTTGGAAGGAGCTGTGTATGTATGTGTAAATGCAGGAGAGAGGAAAATAAAGCTTGGCAGTTGGAACAATTGAGAACTACCTTAAATTAGAGGAAGCTATAAAAGCACTGCCAGTAAAATTAGCTTTACAAATATGTAACTATGCTGGAAGGTGTGTTTAATATAAAATATGTTTTTGGGGAGTTAAATTGTTAGGATTGATTGCTGCTTAGAACTGAAGCTTCTTCCAGAACTGGATTCTTATTTGGGAAGGGATGAGAGGGAATATGTTTGTGGTTGGGTTGTTTTTTTTTGTTGTTTTTTTTTTTTGCTAGGATTGAAAGAGGAAAAAACGTTTCATGTTTTGTGGACGGATGCCATTTCTGGTGAAGACCTGTTAACTTCTGGTCCCGTTCACTTTGAAGATCCATGTATTAAAAATTCATCTCGTCTTTGTTTGCAAGACTACTTAAAGATGTAATTTCAACCGTTGAAATAACATTTTCAGTACTTTCCATTTTATTAGGATTTTTCTTTTTTTCCTTTTGGTCTGAATTACCACATGTGGAGGAAATGTAGCAGAAAATGTCGCCTAACTTCAAAATCATATTTTTATTTGGAATTTCTGTAAGTCTTCCATGACTTATTTCACATTAGAAATAGAGATCTGTAGCTGTGGGCTGTGGCACACTTAGTTCTGGGGAAATAGTGTTGCTCTTTCAGAAGTGACCAGGAGTGCCATGCCTAGAAGTATGTGGAAAGCACCACTAGAAGTTGCTTTTTGCATAAGTCATGTGGTACTTGCTGTTGATGTTAGTTTATGTGAGGATGCTGGTGCTTTGATGTGAGGATACAGCTAGCAAGCATCTGCCAGGTAAGGGCTTTGTGGTATGTTGTTGCTGTAGGTTGGCTTAGATGCTTTAAAGGAACTAAAGCACAGGAACGAGTGGATGCTGTTAGAGGTGTTGTGGTCTTGCTGCTCTTTAATACGTATTTTAGTTCTGCCAAACTTTAAGGAGGGGGGAAGTTACATCATAAGAGTGGGGGTTTGGCATGTTTTAAGCAGTTACATAGAAGAATCTTTTTGTTCTGTTTAAAAAGAGTTAATGCTGCACTCCTTCACCTACAAGTGAGAGTTTGTTAGTATGGCATTTATTTCTCCTGGTGCTTATCTAGGCCAGATTTATTTACTATTTTAATGATCCAGACAAAGAAAATGGATGTCATTGTTGGAATAGTTGCAGGGTGGTGGTCCTGAGATGGCAGAGTTGGTTGTTTTTCTAGTGGAACTGACTTTATTAATACCTAATACATCAGAAAGAGAAAAACTAATCAATTGCATTCCTTATGCATCTTTTGCTGATGACTTTCTGCATGTTCTAGTACACGTGGAAATTGCATGGATTCCATTTGGTGCTTGATTAGATCTGGAGAGCTCTTCCTTTACTGGAGATGCTACAGGCAAGCTGGTTTTTGTTTTAGTGTGAGTTTTATTTTTTTTTCCTGTTTTTAAGGTGAATTCCAATCTTACAGTATTAGCTCCTGCCTTGAATGTCTCATTTCCTGTTTAAATTTAGGTCAGTTTCTTCAAAAGTATTCAGTTACCTACCTTCTGCTGGGATCAGCCCGTGTCTGATACGTGGATAGAAACCCATCTGTCTTTCTAAATCTGAGCCTTCATCTTTGTGTTCTTCAGTACAGAAAGGGGTTGTTTGTTTTGGGAATAAATCACAATGCAGGAGATCATCTTAGTGGGGTTCTGCCATAGCAGAGAGCTGGAGGAGCCTACCCACATTAGTTCACACCTTTACCATACTTTGATGTCAGAGTGCTTCTGATATTCAGAGGTGTACATTGTGTGTACTGCTAAAATGAAACAATATAATTCAGCAGATCAGTCATCCCTTGGACATCTAGTAAGTAATTCCTAGTTGTCCTAGTAGGGATGCATGAGTTGTTCTTCTCAAGCAGCTTATAAGACTTGAATAAAAGTACACAACTGCAAGTAATAACAAGATGGGGACTTCTTTTACATTTAGCAGCACCATAAAATATTTATGTAAAAAAGATTGAAAATGCAGTTTAGTTTTAATGGCTTTATTTTACTCTGCTTTTGTGGAAATGGATGTGTGTCCGTGCAACTGCTGGTTGAATGAGCGACGTGTAGAACCAAACTCTGAATCTGAGTGTTAAGGCACTGTCAGTCCATGTTCTGTTACCCACAGTAGTTAATGAATCAAAACACCTTGAGAACTATTTCAAAGGAAGAAGCATTTTGTTTTTCTCCTGTTTTTCTCCATTTTACTGTTGAGCTGCAGTTTTTCACTGTCTGGATCCACACGCAGACCTTCCACACCCATAGAATTTTCCAGGTGGACTTGCTGACAGTTTTCTTCCACTACTGTGGCGGTGTGTGCCTAGAGTGTGTAGACTGCTTCACTGACTCATTTTCTGAGCTTTTAGTCTTCAGCTGTATGCCTTTTTTTTTTCCCAAACAGTTGAGCCCATACTTCTGGCTTGCTTATATCTTTTTCAGAAAACTGGACTCCATCTCTAGTGCTTCAGCCAGCTGCCTGGCTCTGTGAAAGAGCGCAAGGATATGCGCTCCAATCCAGTTAACTCTTTCATGCAAAGTCCAAAAAGCAAGAGGCAGCTTCAGTCAGGTTTTGACTGGGCAAGGGGATGGGAAAAAATGACTTAAGGAAAATTGAACGGGTGAGTTTGGCTGCAAAAAAAAATACAAGTGTATGATATTTTAGAGCAGTGACAAATAAAATGATGTCTGTACCGTTCTCATTTGTTGAAGTGGATGGATTTGACTCGCATATTTCTCACACTCAGGCTGCCAGGTTTCCATGAGGCAGGTAGATGTCACTGGCAGCTGAGAGCTGTAGCTCTTGAAAGTGCTTTTGCAGAAATATTTTCTGCAAGGTATTTCTCAAAGAAAACAGTGTTTATAACCGTTTCTGCAAAGAAGCAAATAAGTGATCCAAGAGATTGTGCGCCATAGGTGAGGCTGTTGGAATTGAAACTTTTAGATTACAAAAACTAAAAGGTACTTTTATGCAGTGTAGAGTAAGAATGGTTAACTTTAGGCTTGAACATCTGTCTGCAGCCAGCTTCAGTCGTGCAGATGAGGTGAATGTAGGTCGATACCTGTGCTTCTGAGGTGCTTGAGTTTTTGATAGCTAAAAGGGAAACAGCGTAGGTTAGATGTGGAATGTTTTGAGAGTGTGACCTTTTGGCTATGTCTCTGTTTTTTGAGTTCTGTGCATCCTTTTCTGCTGTTGATGTCCAATGTCCTGCATTCTGTCTCCTCCAATTTATTTTTGTGTGGTAAACTGTTCAGTGGTTCACTTCAGAGTTTTTAAGGTTAGGAAGCAAATGGTCCAATCTTCCTCTGCATATGTACACGTCCTTCTCAGCTCTTTCCTTCCTGCATTAAGTATCCTTCATTTATGGCTCCTTATTTCTTCTGGTGTTTTACTTCCTACAGTGTGCTTGGTGTGACTGGTAGCAGAGGCCAAGGAATAAAAGCTAAGTTTGCCATTTATGAAACACATAGATAACCTTTTGATCTAAGATCAAAATAGCTTGCATCTGTGTGGAAACTGCTCTGGCAAGGAAACAGCTTATGTCCAGAGTGGCTTTTTAGTTTTACTTGCAAAGTGTTTTTCATTTCATTCATATTCTACGTGTTGTTTCAAAGCACTATGCAAAGATAAAGAAAAGTTATCAATTGTTGTGTGTCTGATTTATCTCTTTATTGACAGGAAAGGTCAGAGTACACTGACAGACTGTTTCCTCCTATGGCATAGTTCAATGAAGGCTGTTTCCTGAAGGCTTCAGGGCAGAGACCCCTGAGCAAGTTAATGGAAGAGATGCACCCACACAGCACAGTGTGGCACTGCTGAGTAGAGCTGTCCTTATGCATGGCAAGGTTGGCTTTAACTTGAAGTCACACAGAGAATGCCACGAGTGTGACTTTGTGCCAGAGGAATTCGTGTTCAGGTTTTGCACAGTGGCTGTGCTGTGTGTTTCAGTGGTTCAGATTTAGATGGATGAGAGGTTCCAGTTCCAGCTGTGGCTGCCCATATTTCTGGCAGTGGGGCTGACTTTGCTTTTTATGTCACCTCTCCTGTGCTGTCACTGGTTTTGACCCCCATGTTATAAGGAAAGGCAATACACAAACTTGTTTTGCTCTAATTTCTGTCACATTAAGAGCTTGCCCAGGTTGCCAGGGCACCTTGAGCAGCTCTACAGTGTTACTGCATTTGATGGTGGCATGATGTCAATAAATGCCAAAGTTTAGTTTAGGCAGAAATGTCTTACCTGGGTTGGCTGGCTGCTGTCCTTCCCTGGCACATGGCTGTGTTGCTTCTGATTCCATGTCTCGTATGGGGATCAGTACAGTGAAAGCCTTTGCAAAGTGTTGCTGTGCTCTGATTTTTCTTTTAGAAACGGATCTAGTTATCTGACAAATTGGTTGTAAAATCAAGCACCTCCTAATCCTGCGCTTAATTTGAGAAGCTTTCTTCAAGACTTTCCTCATTTGTTTCTTGTGTTAGAAAGGGTTATTTTGGCTTAGTGTTCTTTTGTATGTTCCTCTTATTTTTTTGGTTCCTCTTCTTTTGTTTCTAAACTAAGTACAGTTTTTTTATCTTGTCTTTCATACTGCCCTGCTTTTCCCTGTGTAAGTAATTATCGAGATATTTTTCAAAATGCTGCTTTGTTAGAACATGTGACTTCAGTGGTCAGAGATTATTTGGTAATAGCTATGTGGAAGTTTCTGTATTTGTTTTCTTTTCAAGAGTCCTATACTTAGGCCTTGAGATGCTCCAAGGAGGCATGGCCCTTATTTGCATGCCTCTTCAGTAGTTGTTACTAAGCAGTGTTAACAAAATGCTCCCCCTTTGTTTCATTGGAGTAATTGCTGTTAAGGCAGCGAGTACTGCCTGACCTAATCTTGGTTAGTCTGCTTTCCCGTTGGCTTACTCCGAGGAAAAAGCAAGAATTATCTTCAGTTGTGTTTTTGGATAGGGAAATAGCAAGGAATGAACTCATGAGCAGCTTGTATTATTCCTGGCTATCACTGAATCTTTGGATCTGTGTCGTGTGTTTGGATATATTTGAAAGTTTGCTTCCTTTTCTGCAGCAGTGGGAACAGAGGTCACTTAGGTTTATCTTATTTTAAGTTAAGGGAGAAATTGACTCTATTTTTTATGTGGTATCTTTGTTTTCCTTAAGCAAACCCTTGAGCAAAAAAAAATGTCTGGTGTAATTTCCTGATACCTTGGCAAGATGCTTGCTGTATATTTAGGGTTTTGTGTATGCCAAACAAAATACACATCCTCTCTGATATATGATAAAATGAGGCAAATGTTGTACTTGCAAAGTGTTGGCTTGCATCTTAACAAGGATGTTAATACTAATGTTTTAAAGGTACGCACCTCTTTTACAGACCCTTATATATATATATATATATGTGTGTGTGTGTGTGTATATGTGTGTGTGCTGATCCTGCACCTTTGTGTGGTTAACATAGGTAAGGTCCTTTGTGGTCTGCTCTATTTATGTCTAAATCAGTAGGGGATTGTGCATTTATTGATGTGCATAGAAAATTTGCTACGTGCCTCAGTTAATGAGATGAAGCAGGGAAGTTGCTGACATGGACCAAATCCTTAAAACAAATGTGACTTACTTTTTTGGGAAATCCCCTTACATCCAAGAGCTTTGTGCTTGAATTTATTTCCTTCTCTGAATGAATCAGTATTAAGGAGTTGGATACATCAGTTGGCAGTTTAAAAATTAGTATTAAAAAAAGGTAAGGATCTTGTACCGCATGGGTATTCCTTGCAGGTTTCTTTGAGAGGAGAACAGAAGAAGCTGAGTTTCCTATGTTCTCTGTCAGAATGTAGAACTATTCTTTGTTCATTGTTTATTTTTTATTTTTTTGGTTGGTGTTTTTTGCTTTTTTGTTTCGTTTTTTTTACTTAAATCTGAGTAATCTAAATGCAGACATGGAATTAAATATTTACCCTACTGAAATCGAGCAAAAAGTAAAACTGAAATCTTGGCCAGGATTCTACTTTAGGATGGGTATATTTGGATCTTTATCCCAAGTAAAGCTGTGTTTATCTGAGTAAAGCTCTACATTCCTCTCAGATGTATATTTTATTGTTATTAGTTTACTTAAAAAACATTCGTTATGCTTCAGAGTAAAGGGAGTTTTAGAGTCAGTCATGGTGTTCTGACTGAAAGTATTTAACCGAAGTCAGTGTGATGCTGTTTGTACAACTTACTGTCTTTTTAATCACTAAAACTGTAGTATGTAGTTCAGTGTCAGCTCCCTAGGCTGCCCTCACTTCAGCATTTATTGCAGTTCTTAAAAGCTCAGTACACCAAGGTCTTTACCTGCAGTGAAACTGTTGTGATTCTGAAACTCTGTAGAGTTTTCTTTAGCTCTGAGTGCAGAAGGCTGGATTGTGCAAATGCGTATTGTTTTTAATTCCTATGAAAGTTATGCTCCCTTATGCTAATATTTAAAGTCCGTTAGGCCTGTGGATAGGATTGTTGTAGATGTGAACCTTGTGGTGTTTTTAATGGTCACTTTCATTAATGTGTTAATTGGAAAGTTAGGTAGTTTTGTTATCCTTTTCAGTATTATTCAATAAATCTTACTGTTTGAACTCATTTGAGAGAAGGTAAAACCCGTTGACCTTTATCTAAAAAAATAATACACACTGCTCAAAATGGGAAAGCGAGAATTTGTCTTTTGTTATCCTGAGAGCTTTGTTTCACTCCCGTGCACATCTTCATTCTTGCTTGCTCATTCTAGTGTCTGTGCTTTTGCAGCCTGTGCTACCTTGTTGGCTTGGGCCATTTGGGAAGTGGCATAGAGCAAGCATAAGAGCAACCTCATGGACCCATAGTAGCACTGCTGTTAGTGAGATGAAGCTAGGGAAAGCTTGTATGGTTTTCTACCTTCTCAAGCAATACTTGATTCCATTCCTATTCTGAATCCCAGGCCCTTGCGATAAAGGATTTAGCTTTACTGTTGGTCATTTTCTTACGAGCAGTGGTTTTCAGCTGTTGTTTTTGTGTCTGAAGGCCTGTGAACTTATTTCTGAAGACCACAGTAAGGAAAGTCTCTCGTGATTTAAGTTGCTGTAGAGGGTTTGTCACCTTTTGTATTTCAGAAAAAGTATCTGCAAATGAGGGCTGAAAAATCAGTGGTATCCTGTTTGCACATGTTTTGAGTTTTAACCATTTTACGTATTTCCCAGGCTTGTTTGTTTCTTGTAGGCTGTTGGGCAGCCAGTGATGGGAAGGTGAATGATGAATTGTTACCAGAGTGCTTTGAGAAAGGTATGGAGAGGAGAGACAGACCTGTGGATTTTCTCTTTCTTTCCTGAGGTGGCCTCTCATGAGGCCTGTGTTGGTCAGGCCCTCTGGTTCCCAATCTGTTTGCTCAAAGGACGCTTTGGCTATATCATTTCTTCTAGCAGTCTGCAATTATTTAATACCCAGGAGTGCTCATTCTGTGTGACAGTTATTAAGTCTTCTGTGATGCTCTGAACCATAGCGATTTTTCCTTTCCATTAGTGGAGCTGTGATGCGTTGGAAGCCAGCTGAGGAGCAGGGCCAGGTCGCCCCAGGTCTGCTGGGTGCTCCCACAGAGCTGCCCTGGGTGGGGGTATGCAGTGTGGATGTTGGCTCAAAGCTGCTGCTGCTTTTTGTTTCTCTTTTTCTGCTTTAGCATGGTAACTTTTTGTGTGATAAGAGTCTATCTGGTGGTTACACTGAATCAGTAGTATTAAACGGCAACTCTTACTTCTTGTGTGTGTGTCCAGATGTTAAGACTCCTGCAGGTGGGCCTATGAGTGATAGGTGAACTGTTTTATTTTCTCAGTTTTCTTTGCCTACAGTTTGATCACCTGCATGCATCATTACTATTAATGAAAAGAGCATACAAAAAAAAAAAAAAAAAAAGTCTGGGTGTTGTGTTTTTTTTAAATGAGCAAAAAACCCCAGTGCCTTGGGACTGGCATGTGTCCCCCTTGCTTGGCTTTTTTTCCACAAGTGACCTTTTCAAGCACTTCAAATAATGGAGCAGACGTTAAGTGGGAGTATACTTTCTAAACAGTTGAAGAATATTAACTAATGCAAATATTTTTGTACTCATCCCAACGACGTAGTGATACTGATTTAAGATTTGTTTTTTCATCATCTGTTCCTTCAGTAAATGATCAAATACTACTGAGCACTAGTTGTCCTTTTTTTTTTTCCCTCTGAGTTTAACTTGGTATGTAGCTGGGAAGATGCCCTTTTTCTCCTTCTTAGTGTCTCTGGGTGCTTTTTTGATCTTTATTTTAATCTTAACTATTCCTTAATGAATGAAGATGGCTCAGAATGGCTATTAAAGTGTCTTCATGTGATGCTATCTTAATGGAGACAGTTCAGAATGATTATCATCACAGAAGCACAGAGCATCTTCCATCACAGAGTGTAACAGGAAGGAATTGCCTATGTTATTTCTCATTGTTGGTGCCAAAGGTTGTTTCTGACTACTAACGTTATCTTTTGCTTCGATATAGTCTTTCTTAAATCTCACTGCCTCAAAGGGTGGGAAGAAATGAACATCAGACTTCTTGAATACAGACTGATTTTTGTCTGGCTGTGCATGAACATGTAAGCCTGGGAAAATACATATATGGGGGGATACCTCTTTCTGCAAATAATATCACTGTTCGTGATATGGTGAGGCCAGCAGGACTTGATGGGAGGAAGGAGATACTGGGCTACTCAGCACAAAGGCTTGTGGCACAGCTTCAGGTGCAGTTATTCCAGCACATTTCCACCTTGAGTAATTAGGCAGCTCCTCTACTGAGAGCTTAAGCACTGCACAGCTACCCTGCGAGTAGTTCAGCCTGCTTGGTAGCTGCAGAGCTCAGACTGGGAGTATGGAAGCTGGCTACATAGGCTGAATTTCATCCATGTCTGTTCTTGGCAGTGTTGGTCCCTGGAATCCCCACCAACTAGTCCATTTGTTGTAGGCTCCTTGGTCGTGTTTTTTAAAGGAAAAGCTTTAAAGCTTCAGCCTCCTAATAGTTTATGATTTTGGACATATGCCTAGGAGATGATGTTTTGTGCAAGGACCAAAGAACTTTAGATGTTAGACTCGTGGCCTCATGTTGGGATGAGGAAAAAAGCCGTTGATGCAGCTGGTGGAAATTTTGGCACATGTAGTCAGTCTTTAAATGTGGAATTAGTGAAGTGTCCTTGAACTGAGATACTGATGCACACCTTATTTTGTGGTAAGGGGTACTTCAGTAGATATATCTTCTGATGTTTAAGCAGATGTCTGGAGAACTATAGAAGCATTTAGCTGTGTATTGATTGCTGCTTGAAAAATATTGTCTTGAGGGTAGAAATACAGATGCTTTGAAAGAAGTGGATTGCAATAACCACTCACTGAAAAGGCAAAGAAGAGTGGAGTAGGGCATGCTTTTGGTTACTGCACATTACGATTTGAACATCCTTTTACTAGATCCTATGCAAGTGCACAAAGTGGCTAAGCAGGATTTAAAAGTGTGACTTGAGCAACCCCAGTACACCCACACCTTGTTTCTTCAGCGACTTGCACTGCAGCCTCTCTAGCTGTAGTAGTCGTATGTGCATTGCCACTACTGGAAATACATTGCAGCCTCAGCAATGTTTACATGTAAAAATAAATGCTATGCCACTGAACCCTAGAACTCTATTGATAGAGTAACAGTCAGTATCTATTACTCTTCAAGGGGAGTATTTTTTCAAAGTGCTTGTGTTTTTCTGTGCTTAACAATTATAGTCGCTCAATGACAAATTTAAAATTATGGCGTGGTATAATAGTTAATGATTAAGTACCAACAAGGAACAGATGGTGAGAGAGGACACAACTGGTTGCAGCTTGCAGAGGTTTAACCATGAAGCCATTAAGCTATCACATTCCCATTTCTGATAGGTTTTAGTCAATGAAAAATTAAAGGCAATCCTTGATTATATGAAGTCTAAAGCTGTAATTCATGGCACTGGTAATATTTCAAAAACACTGAAGTTCTCTCTGTATTCGGTAGTTTTCAACTGATGCATTATTGGGATAGATGCTCCTGTCTGTTTTTATTGCTATTGAGATTAATGTATCTTGTCATAAGTAGGTTGCTCTTAAATGTAAAACTGCTTAAGGGTATCTTTTACTGCTCTGCTTCCTATTGACTTCTTGACAGATCTGTCCTATTTTGCTAGGCTATTTGCCACCAAAGCCGTTCAGTATCTCTGCCTAATAAAAGGACCAGTTCAGAGCATGCATCACGTTAAAAATGCTCCTGGAGTAAACAGCATGGTAGCCACAAGAACTTTGCTTTTTAAAAGCTGTTTTTTAATTGTCATCTTTGTAAAAAGTTGATCTTAGGAATTATTTCTGATTGAAAATATTTTATTGCTTTATGTTGCGTTCCCAACAGCACATCTTATTCTACTGATATTGGATTGAGTATATTCTAATAAGAGTTAATATTTAGTATTAATAAAAGTTATTATAGGTTTTTCTTAGCAATTGTTTAATGCTGGTATAAAAAACTTATTTTAATGCTTGATAGGAACGTTGAAGTAACTTCCTGGCATGCAGCAGTCTGACAAAATACATCTATATGTAAAGCCTAAGTAACATCATACGATGAATTTGCACTTTGAATGCAGCAAGATAGGGAATTAATGCTACAGGTGCCTCTCTGAGAAGATAGACTACACTGAATAAGTGAAGATGGTGTAAAATGGTGCTTTGTAGTTCCGGAAGACTAGTGACTTTGAAAGTTGGTGGTTTCTAGGTAACAGCTCCTGGCTGTTGATAATGGGAAGGGCATTTAGTGTGTTTTTTAAAATAGTGGTGTTCTTTCTGAAAGGCCTCATCAGTTCTTTTGGTAACAGTGTTCAGTTCAAAATGTGATCTGTCAGGCCCATTCTTGGGTGCCCATTGTGCTTTGAAAGTTGCAATTGACAGTTTGGCCGTGCTCTGAAAGCCAGAATTTTCCTCACATTTAATGCTTTCAATTTTAAGAGCAATGAACAGAAGTTTTTTGTTTTTTACCTCAAATGGTATAGCTTTTATCAAAAAAGAAGCCAGGTATTTTCACAAAACATAAGGAACGTGTCAGCCATCCAGTTGGTGTTGAGAGGTGAAGATGTGCATCACGTAACAGGGGGGACATATGGGGCGATTTGTTGGAACTAAAGGAATGCCACTTCACTTTCAACAGCAATGTAAGCTAACAAGTCAGAATATCTTTTGCACTCACCAACACTGGCTTTGACACAAGGCTAACACTGTGGAATTTCTGATCGCCTTTGCCCAGGCTTAACTTGTCAAAGTTGATGCATACATTGTTGGATTTGTAAGGATTAAGACAGAGAAGACGAAACCTAAGAATGATTTTTCTTGTAGTAGTGTTGACAAGGTATCTGCTGATGTTCTAATAATGCTCAGATTCCATTAGCATCTCATAGGTTATCACGTGAGGGATGAGTAGGTGTTTCTGTACTGTGAAGAGAAATGCTGGTATTCAGGAGCAAGAGATGGCTGAAATGAGTCTGTAGTTCCTGATTGTGGCCAAGTGTGAAGACTGAAGTTTGTGTAACAGTCCGAGCCTTTGGATGTCTCTGTTTTGAATTTGTGTGATTGCACGTGAATTTTAGTGGTGTACTAAAGAAGAACTATTATGATGTCCAGGAAAAACTAGTTCCTTCTGTTTTGGATGCTCTGAAGGGAGACTCAGCTCAACTGCGTAGGCAGTAGAAGTGCAGCTGAAGACAATAAAGCCCGGAGATGATCCGATAGTCTTTAAGATTAAGGGTGAAGATTAAGGCACCAAATCGGCCTTTTGAAGATATAAATGCAGAAGTAGGAGACTCCAGTTGATCTCTGTATTCCATCAGGCCAGCAAGATTTATTCTGCGTTTTCTCTTCTGGTTTTGACAAATCTGAATTAATTCAGTGTAGAAAGGATTTCATTTCTGCACATCCATAAAGCATAGCTATTTTTAGCTCATTTGTTTCCTTTACTAGTTTCAGGTTGACTCAACTAATAAATCCAAAGGGATACCGTAGCATAGTTTTGGTAGTAGATTTTATGGCATACTTTGTTTATAGCCTTTTTTGGATTGTAGTGATGAGCATTTAGTAATGAAGCAATTACCCCTGTGAAAATCTGTGTCTTAATCTTTGTAGATTCCTATATACAAGGAAATAGCAGTCTGCAGCATTTTCTGTCTTAAGAATGACTGTGTTTCAGAGGTGCATTTTAAATAAGATCCAGCTTGCTTTTTGCAGCAGCATTTTTCTGTGCTATTTCTGTTCATGCTTACAAATCAGGAAAGGCTGACAGCAATTAACTGAAGAAAAGGCATAAATAGGTCTTTTTAGAAAAGAAATTGTTTTATAAAAAAACAAACAAAGAAAATGGTAAAAGGCAAGTAGGGATTTTGTGTAGGTAACTCATATTCAAATGAAGATTTTGTAGGTTTGGTCTGTAGACAGCCCAGTACAGAGAACATATGAATGGTTGAAGTGATCAACTGCATCAGAACAAGTCGTATTAACTTGCTCAGGGCAGCAGAAGGAATAGGATCATAGAATCACTCAGGTTGGAAAAGACCTTAAAGATCATCAAGTCCAGTCATACTACCCTAACTCTAAGAACCCTCTGCTATATCGTGTCCCTGAGCACCACAGCCAAACGTTTTTTAAACACGTCCAGGGATGGTGATTCAACCACCTCCCTGAGGAGCTTATTCCAGTGCTTAACAACCCTTTCTGTAAAGAAGTGCTTCCTGATATCTATCTTGAACTTATCCTGGTGCAACTTAAGGCTGTTTCCCCTTGTCCTGTCAGTGTCATCGATGAGAAGAGACCAAGCCCGCTCTCACTGTAAGCACCTTTCAGATATTGGAAGAGAGCAATGAGGTCTCCTCTCAGCCTCCTTTTCCCCAGACTGAACAGCCCCAGTTCCTTTGCTCCTTACAGGCCACATTCTCCAAGCCCTTCACAGCCTTGTTGCCCTTCTTTGGACCTGCTCCAGCACCTCAGTGTCCTTTCTGCACCGAGGTGCCCAAAACTGAACACAGTACTCGAGGTGAGGCCTCACCAGTGCTGAGTACAGGGAGACAATGACTTCCCTAGTGCTGCTCACCACACCATTCCTGATACAAGCCAAGATGCCATTGGCCTTCTTGGCCACCTGGGCACACTGCTGGCTCATATTCAGCAGGCTGTCCGTCAGCACACCATGGTCCCTTTCCACCAGACAGCTTTCAAGCCACTCCTCCCCAAGCCTGTAGGGTTGCCTGGGGTTGTTTTTGTGACCAAAATGCAGGACCTGACCTGTGATATGTGTTCTTTTCCTGGTGTTCTCTGCACGGCATTCAGTTATCAGCAGTAGCACCTGGCTTTCAGGCTCAGGTCCTCAGTTCCTGCAGGATGCTTGATATGGAGTGCTTACCTGCTGCACTCAGGCTCCTCAGGAACTCTGCAGGATTGCTCTCTGCGAAGGATGTGCTTGTCTGGAGGCAGCTCCCCCTTGCCAGGTACAGAGGGACCTCGCTCATTTGGTGGTACTTCTCTAGTGCTGCTCAGAACCCAGTGATTGTGTACGGATTGTTCAGTCCGGAGGAATCTCTGGGAAGACCTTATTGCTCTCTGTCATGTCCCGAAAGGAGCTTGTAGAGGTGAAAGTCTGCCTCAGCTCCTAGGTAACTAGAGATCAGATGAGAGGTGATGGCCTTAAGGTAGTGCCAGGGGAGGTTCAGTTTGGATACCAGGAAAAACTGCCCATTGGAAAGAGTGGTGAGGTGATGAGACAAGCTGCCCGGGGGGTTTGGGGCTCACCATCCCTAGAGGTGTTTGAGAAACTGGGAGATGTAGCACTGAGTGGTTAATGGGGCTGAGTTGGTGGTTGGACTGGATGATCTTGGAGGTCTTTTGCAACCTTAATGATCTTACGATTCTGTGATCACCTTGTGAAAAAATACACGTGCAGAGCTGCCCTGAGGTATGACCATAGTGACTGCAGAATAAGCTGTGCTCTATGTAGAGTAACTTCCTCTCTTCTAGTCAGCACATGTCTTTAAAGAAGAGTTTATTTTTCTTTTGCTAGTATTTGGTTGCATTTCCTACAGTATTCAGCTGATTTCTGCTTCTTCATTCTGCATTTGATACCAGAATATAACTCTTTGCCTGTGCATGTTATAGATTGTTGTTTTAGTGCTGTCTGATCTCTTTTACACTTTGTCAGGATCATGCTCAATTGTCATAGTGTTCTTGGAAGTTTTTTTTGTTCCTCCCGATTTTTGCTGATGGCAGAACTGGTATTCCATTGTCTAAATCATTAATGACTGTTTTGAATAAAAGCAGACCCAGCAGACACATGCCCCTGCAGGAGCCTCCAGTGAGAAGTTGGTAGTTTGGTTGAGTGCAGTATTCTGAATGCTCATCCTACAGCAATAGTATCAAACAGTGTAATAATATCATTAAATAACAGAAGTTTCATTGTGTAGCTACATCAAGTACGTAAACAGTTACACTTCAGGTTGGCCATCTCTGAGCAATTCTCTAAGCCACTTGCAGGATGCTGTGGGCTTGTTGCACTAAATCTGCATTGTTTTCCTTGGAAAAATGGCAGTGTCTGTTGGTTACACTCTCTTGGATGTGGTTAATAACATGGTACGTTATGAAGGATTGAAAGAAGATGACTCATCTGCATTTCCTCAGACCCTTAAAACTTTTTGGAAGGAAAAAAGGATTGATTTCCTCTCTGAAACACAGAGATAAACCAGAGAAAAATCCAGTAGCGTGCGAGAGCACGTGACAGAAACTCACATTAATATCCCTTTGTTGACAAGATTCCAGTTATCTGTAAATAAATTTAAAGTAATTTAGTGTGTTAGTATGATGTATTCCATATTCCGTATTGTTCTAAAAAGTCAAAAACTTCACTCTGATTCTGTGCCTCGTGGTAGTAAAATAGCATCACACAGTTTTTCAGTGTATAAGCATTCGTTACTGCAGCTAGTCTGAGTTCTGTTATTCTTGATCGTGTAGACAATTAAGAATAATTAGTATGTCTGCAGTGCGTGGTGGAATGTTTACATTATAGCTGTGTTCTGCTTTCTGTATTCCATAGGAATGGGGCTGCTTACAGAGAAGTGCAAATCTGTGTCTTGTCTATTGGAGTAACTTCTTATATTCGTTGTCTTGCGACTGCGATGGGTGCTCCCAATTACGTTCTACATTATTAGCTGTGTTTAAAGATTTACTTTTCATTGTGTTTTTTATTTTTTATTTCTTGCAGTAATCCAGATTCTACTAACCTGAATATAATCAGAAGAGTCAACAATGATGCGTCATTAAGGATTCAGAATTTGTCTATTTTGGTGAAGCAAATAAAAAATTACTATCAGGTCAGTAATTGTCTTTTAGAATACCTTTTACCTATAGTTCTTTCTGTGCATTCTTTTTCATTACCTTTAATAAGAGTAATATTTTGACAAAACACTGTAATTGTATGTTTATAATTCTGGTCAGAGTTGTTGATCACCTGTTTCACAGCTGAAGGAAGAGTCTAAAGCACTCATATGTGAAATATGATCTGTTTTATATAGTAAATATTCTGCATCTTTGCTCATATAGTGCCTTAATCGTGTCTGTTGATATTTTCTGGACTGAGACAAGTTTTGTGCCTGAGGAAAAACTGCTGTGTGTATTTTGTTGACTAAATATTTTGTAACAACAATGTGCATGTTTGATTAGAATTCACTGGTTCTTATTAGGAAAAATAAGAAAAACTAAATAGCAATGAGCAGTAAACATTGTGATGAGCTGTAGAATAGTTACTGAATTTTTGTGTGTTCATCTTGTGCAGAAGGTAAGAGTTACTACTGTGCTTTCTAATTTGAGTTGGTGGCACATGGACAGACTCACAATAGGACACTGAGATACCAACAGCATACTTTATAGTGTGTATTTTAGTGTCTTCTCCCACTTCCTTGGAACATCTTGACAAGCAGGAAAGCCCGAATGTGGAAGGAAATCTCCGTTGATCTGCCTCTAACTTGATCATCACAGTACCTGTACTGTTGTAAGCTTTTTCTCATGTGTATGCACACACACTTTGTTCTTAAAAACTCTGAAGTACAGCACTCCAAAATCCCAGCTGATGCTTACTGCAGCAATACACGGCAGCTACTACGTGTGGGTGTAAGTGCTGCTGGCTTATACTCAGAGACATTTCAATCTCCTGATGGTAGTTGTTTGCAAACAAGTATTAGTGCTTCAGGTAACAGGTGCAACAGAAGACATACCTGTGGCAGAAGTGATCTTTATCTGAAAACAAAGCATTCTTTGTACTTCTTCTGCGTGGTACTCTTCCACCAGAAGCATAAGGCCAAACTGCTTCCATTTCTCTAATCTGTCTTGGCATGATTCAGGATTTTGAATGTTGATTCAAGCCTTTGTCTTAGAAATAATTTACAATAGCTTTTTTTTGTTTTGTTGGTTTTTGTTTTACATTCTTAAATTATGCAGTAAATGTTTGATTCAGTCATCGTGCCTTTAATGGTTCGACTCCTCCTGTATAAGTGCAAGCTAAATAGAACCGTGTGCCTTTTTTTTTTCCCTTTTGCTCCACAGCCTTTCATGTTTCTAGACTTGAGTGATGCTAGCCCCTCCATACAGTACAAATAAAGGAACTGCAAACATCCAAGGTCTGCCATTTTAGTTAGGGGGTAAAGTTATTTAGTAGCTACATTGGAACGTTTGTTCAAATTTACATTTGCTTTACTCATGGCAGGTTGGTTTGAAGGGAAGTGTTAAAAGATAAGTTTTAGTTATGCAGCCATTGATCATTTCTATTCATCTATTTCCCTGTTTGATGCTGCAGCATGAAAACTCTGCGGACACCCCATATCCAGTTTGCCTTGCAGGATCCCAGGGCACTCATCAGACTGATCTTCAGCTGAATGCTGTGCTCAGCAGTGTGGCTGCTTCCAGCAGTCTGTCAGCCCTAGATGCCTCCTTTGTGGTCATTCTCTGATTTGCCAGCTTTTCTGGCTTTGATGGAAGCCTGGCTTTCCTATTTCCCAGTCTCTGCAGGCCTGTTCCTTGGAAAGACCGACCTTCCAGGTCCTTTCCACTTAATGTAGGGCAGGCTTCTCAGAAACACAGTGTGGTGCTTGTTTGTGAATTTCTAAAAGAAAGGGCAATTTGGCGAGGTGGTGCAATAAGAAAAACAGTGAGAAGTGTGGCACTCTGCTGCATACCAACAGATTTCCTTCCTGTCTGTTCCAGCTCTGAGTACCCTGCTCAGGATTTCATTCCTAAAGAGAAGTCTGTAACGGTGGATGTGGCATGTGGAGTGGATGTGTGTCATGTCCCAGGCAATGGCTTAAATGTTAAGCTCATGGATAAATGCTGCTTCCCTTGCCCCTTAAGGACTAAAAATATGCCCATGTTCATCACCTTCCCAGAAGTTGTACAAGTTTGTTAGCCCTGTGACCTCAGTGTAGGCCACACTTGTGCAGGGTGTCCAAGTATAAGGGTAGCAGGCATTTGTGCAGTACGCATGGTACAGATGTCAGGGAAAGTGCAGAAAGGAAGATGATCTAAATGAACTGCTGAGCGTTGTCAAGCACAGGATTATCCTGTGCAGTAGGAGTGTTGCAGCAGTCCTCAGATGTGGGATGTCAGAGTAGTGGGAATGTGACTGTGTGGCTCTACCAAACTTATGCAGGACAGTGAGATAAGCAGTTGAGCTTCTTCTGTTTGCAATATAGGATGTTGTCATTGCAGCTGTAGGATTAGGCCTTTGGTTCTTGTTAACTGATATTATTATATTATTATATTATTTTACCTGTGGACTGCCACATTGTTAGCAATCAGTTGAAATTGATTTTTACATAAATTAAAACAGAATAATAAAGTGCAGGTGTATATCACAAACGTATGTATTTGCTTTAAAAAATTCAGAACAAATCAAACAATTTGCCTCACAAAAGCAAAAACAAAGACTCTTACTGTTATATATGTGCTTATGTTTTTTTAGCCTTTTATTTTGTTTTATTTTGACAGCCAGTTTGATATCACTTATACTCCCAACATGTATGGGGACTGTTAGGTCACAGCCTGAACCTCATGTTGAGCACCTGAAGGAAAGACCCGGTCAGCCCTGGGAGCACAGCCAAAGACAAGTCACCTGTGTGACCAGAAGGGGTGCAGCCTGGCTCCACCCCTCTTAGACCTCATTTAATAGCTGTCTGACAGTGGGGAAGGATATATATCCCTTATATATCCCTTTTTCTTTTCCAGTTTATTTCTGAAGATAACTGTGTTTAGCTAATTGCTTGAAGTTTCTGCTCATTGTAGCTAGCATTTGGACCTAGGCTACTAGTGCTTTTAATTAACAGTGAAACCTGGGCACCAAATAGGGGCAGTGATGGCCAGGAGGACCTTTCAAATTATCCCCCTTTCTTTGTTAGTCTCATCTTCTGTTATTGCTCAAAAAACAAACAATTTCTTTTATGTTTGTGTAGATTGAATGTGAGCACATTACTTGATTTATATGAAACTGCAACAAAGATTAAATTATAATGTGGTCCATTAAAATATCTAGGTTACAGCTTTCCAGACTGTCTGCCCAGGTGTCCACTGGGGTGTCAGTAGGCATTGCTGTGGGCTGCAGCAGGAATCACAATATCTCAAACTCCATCTGCATATATCCACATAGATCATTTGTGAAGCTTCCTGTGTCCGAGGTCATGGGGGTAATTTCAGAAAGAGGGTTGTTTAATGCCAGGATTTGTTTGGGATTTGAAGGCTGTTGGTTTTGTTCCCTCTCAAACCTAGTGCAGCCTAGCAGCTGGTGTTTTTCTGTGGCCTTGTGTGTGGGTTAGCAAGGCAGGGTAGCAAACTGAGCTTCAAGAAGGGGGCACTTTAGTTCCTGTCACCTGGGAAATCACCCAAAGCAGAGAAGCAGGTGCTTAATGAATGCCTTGGTATTGAGCCTTGGGGGCTTCTCATCTGAGTGGTTCTGAACAGGCATCATCTTTGGTGTGTGTTCTGAATGGAATACCTCAGATTTGGGAGTAGTGGGAAATAATCACTGTATTGGCATACAATAATGTGGTATATTACATGGGAATAAGATATGGATAAGCATTTTTAATTTTGAGCCTTAGGTTATTGTAACTTAAGAACTTTTTGTTCTGAAATTGTTAGATTTTATAAAAGCCACGTGCAATAAACTGTGAGAAACATTCTCTCAATGTAATTGCAATCTCAATAATTGCATTGAGGTGTTGTTAATGTGCTTATCCAAAAACCAGCCCTGGTAACAGTTGCATTTTGAATGTTTTATTTTATATTAGATTATAAAGACTTCTAGTTCCTGTATCATTTCCTTCTGCTCTGTAATTACAACTGCATCTTCTCTTTCCAGTGAAGCTACTCTGCTTTTTAAAGCATCACCAAACGCTTGATTTTATGACCCAAGCCAGGGTTTGGAGCCTCCCTGTTCATTGGCAGCATAAGGCTGTGAGAGAGAACCAAATACTCCCTAAGTTTTGGTGGGGCTGGCACGTTTCATACCATGTGCTCCCTTGAGTCCCATGGGCTCTCTAGAAGCCTTCTTTGACAGATGACATGCCAATCTTTATGAAATAAATTTTAATGAGTTCTCAGAGTTTCTGTAAGCAGAGTTTGTACGTAGGCTGTTTATTTTTGCAGGTCAGCCAGCAGTTTAAAAAAAAAAAAAGTGAATTTTGACAGACACAGGCTCCAAGTTTTGTTGGGTTTTCTTCAGATTTTTAGTAAAAGCATAATTTCAAAAGTAAACTCAAATTGAGAGCAGTTGTTTTTGGTTTTATTTTTGAGTTTACTAATGGAATTAATGCTGTGTGACAAAATAGGTTGAGAGACATCTCTGAAGCAAGTTAGGGAGTGAGAAAAGAGGTGATAATCTCATTAGTGCAGAGGACACTTAGTAATTAGCCCTTCCTTGTACTCTGCTTCTCAATAATAAAAGCTTTCTAATAACATCATTTGAGCTCTTAGGGGGAAAAAAAAGCCCAAAATCTAAATAGCACACTTCATGCAACTTTCTTTTGCAGTAGCCATAAATACTTATGTCTATAAAATACACATAAAATACAACATTTCCCATGGCACGCTTCTCTTATTGCTTGAAAATGGTCTTTATCGACATCTCGAACTTAAAGCTATTATCTACCTCCTTATAAGTTGTTCTAGGCACATGCAATGGGAATACACATTTTCAGTCTAGTGTTAACCAATTTGCTTAAATTTTTTACGTCCTATCTTAACAGGTCAAAACTTTCAGTTACAACTGTAGCTAATATTTCCACAAGTGTTTTCAAGACATATTGTCGTTCAGATTTGCCATAAATTGTCTTTTTTTTAACACTGGTTGTTACTTTTATGATTTGCTATAGAATACATAATATGCACTTTTTAAATATAAAATAATGATGGTTCCATAATATGCATCTTTTTTGGAAAGAGCATTTTAGATATTAATGAGTCTGTCTCGTTAATTTTTCTGTGGAAAACAAATTTCTCATTTGTTTTACTGTGGAAAACAAACAAACAAACAAAAAAGCCTGATTCCAGGGCTGCTGCTACGTTGCATCTGTGAATAAACATCTGGGAATAGGAGGAAGACTATTCTGCTTGGGAAGAATTAGGCTCTGTCTAGACTGGGGATTTGACCTGATTACAGCCATTACTGGTTGACAGTAACTATCCATTGAACAATCTGTGGAATAGATAAGCAAAGCTGCTATGTGACTGTGGGACTTACCAACTGAAACTCTGCTTGATCAGACAAATAGGATTTTCTGTCTTAGTATTCAGGGATTGTCACAGCATAAATGCATCAAAAAAGCTGTAACTTTTGTATTTAGGATTTAACACTATGATTATGGATTCAGGTAAGTTCACCTTTCATTGTTTAATTGAAACTTAGAGCAGCTGAACATCACTGAGCTGGTCAGAGAAGGATAAACACTAATAATTACAAGGAATTTTGCTGTGTTCTAAGACACAAAACCCATAAACCACCTCCTTACCACACGGAGATTTCACTGTTGATGTGATCTTGCAAACCAACAAAACAAGGCTTGTGTAGGAGAAGTTCACAGTTGTTAATTTTCTATTTAGAGTACAAATAAGTAAGCATTGAGTATGTACATATTAAGATACAAATAATTTAGAACGACTTGTATAATATGAATTTCATCTTAGCGCTGGTTGGTATTTTATGTTTTTGTTCAATACGTACAACTTTGAAAATATTTTTAACTTTTGTAGGAGTCTTTGCAGCAGCTGATCATGATGGCTTTGCCAAATGTATTAATAATCGGCAGAAATCCTTTTTCTGGTAAGTTTATTTTTTACAAAGATGAAAATTGATATCAGTATAATTTATTTCACTGGAAATATATTTCATGCAGAATGCTGTTAGCAACTATATTAATGAGTAATGCTTTGTTTGTTCACACCAAAGGGTCCATACTTGACAAAAACACATTCGTTCCAAACCTCAACACTGGCTGTCGTTAGGATTCACACTGAAATGAAGTGCATTTTCCAGAAACCAGTGAGCAACTGATAATGATAAAACATACTAGCAGGGATTACACGAAATGTATGTGTTCAGCTGCCTTTACCTAAGCCACCTTTGAGAAAATTGGTGGTTTGTTGCATCTCACTTAATCCAAAGCCTGATCCTTGTTTTTTCCTTTCCCCAAACTCTCTTGCATCGTTGCCTAAAAAATTGTTGCAGTTACCTTTTTACTTTCTCCCCTGAACTGACACTGTCTTCTCCATGCTCCCACCTTCTTTGCTTCCAGCTCTGAGAATTGAAATTTTCAGACCGAGAAAATTAGCCTGTATGGACCCAGCTGACTATCCACAGCTACTTGGAAATCTCTGCACCATGCTCTCAATTCCAGAAGCACGGAGCAGATACACCTGGCCTGCATGGAGCCACTATGGATTGGGCAGAATTAATTTACTTGGGTCTAATGCGTCCCAGGTGTTCTACTTCTGATGTTCTAGCACCTCAGCAGAGAGGTTAGGAACTACTCTAACAGGCTTTGTAGCTTCCCCTGGCTTTTTTCCTTTATTTTTGTCTTACATGCCATGCATCAGTGTATGTGAGACAAGATTTTTCTCATTAGCAAGAAGAACCATCTGTATTAGCTCACATTTCAATTCCAGGGTTCATAACGCTGATACTTCCCATATCCCATCTGCGTATATGCCATTTATGTAGATATCTTGATTTAATTTTCTTGACTTTTACTTTTGGCTCTCGATTATTGCTGCTGTTGCTTCTGAGGTCATGGCGTTTTAAGTTTTTATATGTGTAGGTTCTGTAATCTGTCACATGCACTATTAAGTGTGATTGTGGTCTCTTTCGTTCCAACATTGTGTTTTTATGCTTTGATTCCAGACATTCCTAAGGTTTGTAAAAGAGTCTATGGATTTGCCTAAAAATCAGATTTAGCGGAAAAGCAGATTAGAAAAATCAAACAGGTCATAGTGTTACTTTTGTGGTGATGTTTCTTTATTCTCTTTAAGATAGTGAGACAAAGTACATCTTAAGGGTGTTATATACCTTAGTAGGAAATTCTGAGGAAAATGCACTATGAAAAGCCACAGAGAAAATTTAGTGTTCAGGTATATACACAGAAGCCTATGTTTTTGTGCTTAATAAGAAAGCTTCTTCCTATTTTAGGACCTAAGCTTTTGTGGTTTGGCATCGGGAAACTCTGGTGGTGCATGTATTGCTCTCCTTTGGAGAAGCTGTTGTATCTGAGAAGCTACAGGCTTTCCTGAAGCTTAGCTCACATGTTAAAATAAATTCTGGTATACAGACAAGATTCTTGAAGATGTTTCAGATTCCTGCTGGAGTTTGTTACAGGGTTTTGTCTGAAATTGGTTTCCTCCAAAATGTTTCTCCTTTTGATGCCCTTTTAAGTACCACTCTTGTGGTTGACTTTGAGGACCTCATCCCCTGTAGGGATTTTAAAGCCATTTTATTTTACTTTACTCTCCCCTCTCTCCCTCCACATTATTTATTTATTTATTTATTTTATTGTTTATTTTATTTTATTTATTTTTTTTATTTGGAGGGTGGTGGGGAAGGGCAAAGTAGCAAAACCAAACCTCAGTGACCGTTAGAGACTTGCTTTATAAATTTGATTGCATCAAGACAAGCTTGCACAGCAAAAGGAGATTCTCTGATAGCAAGTAGGATTTCACCCACTACAGCTTAGGCTGCAGCTTTGGTTTCTCTTTGGATTGTATCCTAGTTTTTCCCACTTGCAATACTTTGCACATCAGAAGTGATTGATGAGTAGAGAAATTCCTGAATATGAAAATTTGAAGAATTTGAGAGGAGATTTCTGGAAGAAAAATGTGTTTGTCTGTAGCAGAAGCAGTTGGTTAATCAAGGAAAATGCAGTTAGAATTCTGGATTTGAGCTTTGGTTTAAAAGAGATCATCAGAGACTTTGTTGAGAAACATTTTGGTTGTGCTAACTGGCGCAGAAAGACAGTTTGAGGAACAAACTGGATGGGAAGAGCTGCAGGCTGTGGTTGTAAATGGTAAGAGGAAAAGGATAAAAGGAGATGATGAAGAGGTTAACATTCCTTAAATATGGGGAAAAATTAAAACCACTTAATATTTCAGGGGTAGCAAGCCTGGGGATGATGGAAAGCTACGGAAAATGTGATAATTCAGGGATAAGAGGGAGTTCAGGGAAGATCAGTGAATGGGATAAGGGACCAAGTTTAAGAAGCAAGTTGGAGTGCTTAGTACAGAGGCTTCAGTGATCCACTTCTGTATCTGTGACAGAGGGAAAGGAAAGAAAAAAGACAGGACAGTTGATAGTAGTGAGAAGCTGAGGTTGTTCAGTATTTTGCCATGTTCCATCAGGGAATGTTGGGAAAAGGCATGAAAACAATATCCAGGTAAACTTTTAAGAGCATCAGTCAAATGTTGAACCAGTGTGCAAATGAGTGCCCCAGAGGATTTCAGGGATTGTTTTTAGAGAAGCGTGATGAGTTTATTAGACTAAATGAAGGAAACAGTGGAGTGGATTCATTCTTTTACAATATTCTGTATAACTTGAGTTTATTAAAATAAGCAGCCAGGTGGAGTAGCTTCGGTAGTTGGGGTGACATTCTTCTCATGAAACATACTCATTAATGTTTTTGTTACTGTATAAAAGACTTGACAGCTCAAGTTTTTGGGATGCAAGAAATCTATATAATGCTTGAAGATCTCCCACTTGCGTTTGTGTTTTGAAATATTTAATTCTTTCCTGTTAGTGGGATTGTGCTTATCTCCCTCTAAGAGAAGCAGGTTGAATCAGTGTTGAAAAAGGCACTCTACCTAATATTGCAATGCACGGAAGAGATGGCACTTCCAGTACTTTAAGTTTTCCATCCTTTTTATTTTTTTCTAATTTCTCTTTAATGTCTTCTTTTTGATGAAGATTACCTAACTTACTCTTTTTTAAGAAGGACTTTAAATTTGATTCACTTACCAAAACACTCTGATGGATAAAATCAGAGGACGATTTTTCAAGCACTTACAATCGAACGATTGCATCTTTCATGTGAGTTTGTCCAAAGTAGATCTAGTTGTCCAGTGTAAAGGAAGTTTGCAGTCTGTGCTATTTCAGAAAGAATCACAGAATTGTAGGGGCTGGAAGGGACCTCCAGAGATCATTGAGTCCAACCCCTTGCCAAAGCAGCTCCCTAGGCCAGGTTGCACAGGTAGGTGTCCAGGTGGGTCTTGAACATCTCCAGAGAAGGAGACTCCACCACCTCTGTGTGCAGCCTGTGCCAGTGCTCCATCACTGCACTGTGAAGAACATTTTAGTTTTCTTTTAGATGCTTATTGTCATCTCAAGACCATCAGAGGTCTTCTGTGATTACTAACTGAATCCATTAAAAATGAAATTCTGGTAACTTAAGTCAGGTTAAAGAATGGTTATGCGTATCATGTGATGACCTGCACATTGCCTGTAGTGTTTGTTATTTGGCCTAAGGGTGAATATGCTGCTGGTGGTAGTACAGTTATGCCAGAGGTGTTGCAGAACTTAGTTTTGAGGAATAAAAGTTTAGATTTCTAGCCTGACCCAGCATTATGTTTGACAGCATAGCTTTTGTCTAGTTAGCTAATAACATAAGCTAATGGCTGAAATCCTGAGTATATTCTAGAAAGGGTGCTATTGAGATTTTGTTCCCAAAACAGGGAATGGAATGGGAAGTGCTTTTTCAGTAAAGCATGCAGAGACCATGCAGAGTTTAATCCAGCTAGTGTAAACTTTTGCCCTCCTGAAGTGTTCATTTTGTGGTGTGATGGTGTATTTAGTAGCAGGAGCAGGGAATTCTGAGTGTAAGAAGGAAGATGTATCTTCACTGAACTATAAGTAGATCTTAAGCATTTTTTTAAAGCAATTGAGGTGCTTAAGGACAGATTTGGAAAATACAGTTTGATTTTTAGACATGGAGACGAATATTTAATATAATACCTAATAAAGCTTTGTGTAATAATTTGTCTCTTAACTGTTGATAGCCTAAGGGTGATGAACAATTTCAGCACTTCTGGAAGTATGTTGAGAGATCTGAGATTACACCTGGAAGCTTGGTCATGTCCAAAACACCTGAAAACATCACTTAAGTTTTGCTGTGTGAAGGGCTGAAATGTTGCTTTTTCTATCATGCATGTTAAGCTATTTGTAAGCATTAAATTGGCAGTTCAATGGCAAAATGGTCTGAGTTGAAAGTTGGAAAGACGGGTTTTTCTTTGGTTTTGTTTTCTAAGTTGGGGTAATGCAGATTTTAAGAAAATAGTGAGAAAAGCCAATGTTTTCTGAGGTACAGTTTACCATTTCTTTGTTTTTACTTTCTATTTAGAGCCAGGCACTAAGGAAATAAAGAAAATACTCCTGCTTCTACTTGGTTGTGCGGTTCAGGTAAGGTTAAATAATGTTTGTATGGAATAGTTTGTGCTAACATTTTCTTACCCTATTACTTTAATACCTGAGTTTGTAGGTAACTTGCCTTCATTTCTCTAATGATGGTATTACACTCCTTGAAAACCTGAATGTTCTGACTCTGGTTAAAGTGGCTACAACTCTACACCTCTTACGTCTTATTGTAAACTTAGTAAGATTTATCAAGGTTTAACTGTAATAGTTAACTCATCTTAGGTACTGTAAAGAAAGGAAGAAAATGATAAAGTAATGAAGAGTTGCCTTACAGTTAATATCTTGCTGAAATGATTTGCATTCAGTCTGCCTACTCTGTTTAATTTTCATTAATTTGTAATCCAAGCAGGATTAAATGATTGAGGGAACGGCTTTGTATTTAGAAACACTTGAGGAATAGATCTAGAATATTGTGGTGGGGTAACTGTTGCTTTGTACTGGTTTTAAACACGGGGGAATAAGTACGAGTAAGAGCAGTTCAAGACAGATGACAAGGTGGAAGTATTTCTAAGATACCCTGCTTCTGTGATCATATAGACTCTTCTATAATAGACTCTTCTAACAGACTGCAGTTCTTACTAAGATGGCTTGTACCATTCAGCTAATTAAACTGAAAAAATAGATTAATCATGTATTTTTAGCACCTTAGGTAACTGAAGTGAGTATTAAAAAGAGGACACTGAAAAAGTGCTCATGGAGCTTTGAACAAATAGCTATTTTAAGAAGCTTCTCCCTTGCCTCCATTGCAGTAGCTGTTTTTTTTCTTCATCATTTTATTAATGTTGGAAGGAAGCTATTGTAATCGTTACAGTATAGCATAAACCCAGTACTTAATGATTAAGGAAATTATTGGATAATAATTCAGGGATGCGATTACTGAAATTTCAGCTTCATTACTCTTCGTTCTTAGAAATAAAAAGGAAGAATGAAATTACTTACAATTTTTTATATGTGCTATATTATATATAACATATATATTTTTTAGTGTCAGAAAAAGGAAGAATTCATTGAAAGAATCCAATATCTGGATTTTGACACAAGAGCAGCTGTTGCAGCCCATATTCAAGAGGTATATTGTTATTTTTATGCTTTTCATTTTTTAGAGGTGTAATATTTTGCAGGAGTGTTTATTATGTTTGTTCAGAAACAGGAAAATCAAAAAATGATTTCTCTACCTACTGTTTTTAGTGAGCAAAAAATGCCTTCATTTTTATAGCTTGATTCAGAATTTTTTTTTTGTGATCAAATTCCTTTGGGTTACGTTGTTAAAACAGTACCAAGGAGCAGGTGTGTAGCTCCAAGAAATTCTCAAACCTATAGCAAACTGAGCTTAATGAGAATGTCAGATGCAAATTAATAAATAAAAACTAAATCAAATCTCATGTGTGGCAGTATGTCATGGACACTTTTTGCTTTTTATTTTGCCAGAAGTGCAAGTTACTACTTTCAGGTAGATAAGAAGCTATTCCATTGCTTACAACTTAATATACTTGAAACCTTTTTTTTTGTTTTGTCTTGTGTGGGAATTTAGCTCATGTAGTTTCAACTTTGTTTTATTTATGCTTCTTTTTTCACTCATATAACTTGAAGGGCATGCCTTTTTTTTCCTCTTCTGTTTAATTCTTTGTAGGTAACTCATAATCAGGAAAATGTGTTTGATCTGCAGTGGATGGATGTTGTTGTATTGACACAAGACTGCATTGAACCTCTCTTGAAAAATATGACCTTACATTTGAAAAGACTTATAGATGAAAGAGATGAGCACTTAGAGGTACAGATATGCTTTATTGCTTAAGAGAAACATAAATCATTTTTGAAAATGGAAAAAGGTTACTGTTTTTATATATGTATAAACTTTAATATATGTTCCATTAGTGTACAAAAGCAAGGACTCTTCACTGCCAAAATGTTTCTTCAAGTGGTTATGAGGCATACTCATTGCACAGTGTTAAAGCAAGAAACAGAAACGTATTAAAAAAACAACAATGCAAGCTATGAATTGTCTTAAGGGTATCAGATTTGCATGGGAATATGATAACGTTGCAAATTGTCCAAATTTTGATTAGTTTTTGAATAGCCAAGCAATAATGTGAAATAGGTGTGACTACCCATAACTTGTTTTAGGTGTAGAGGTGTGTGAAGGGCTTCTAACTTTTCTTCTACATTTTATTTTCTTAGACTATCGTAGAACTCTCAGAAGAACGGGACTCTCTCCGTTCACTACCTCAGGCATCAGCAGCACAATCACCTTGTGGATCTCCTGGCATGAAACGCACTGAAAGCAAGCAGCACCTGTCAGTAGAGCTAGCAGATGCCAAAGCAAAGATAAGAAGGCTTAGGCAAGAGATGTGAGTACCTGTAGGCTGTGGTCATGTGTTGAAAGTTGTGTATTTTTAAATGTTTATGATGCACGCACCAGTTGTACTCTCCATGCAAATTCTTTTTTTCAAGTGTTAGAATACAGATTAAAATGCATTTTTGAGCTGCTGCACCCCAGGAAGAATATTTCTAGTGTGCAAACATATTTGTGCACAACCAGGACAGCTTTTCAGCTGTGTGTCTTAATATTGCACAGCTTATCTAATGCTGCATTGCCTTTTTCTTCTACCTATTGTGTCCGTAGTATAGTTTCTGAGGGAAGTTCTTTGTGCTTCTGCTGTTCTTCAGCAATGATCTGTGCCTGAGTGTGCCTGTGTTTGTGCATGTTTTTGAGGGAGTCGTGTGACATGCTTAACATTGTCTCAGCTGCAGTTGTATGGGGAAGGCATTTAGGATCTGGAATTAAGAGCTGTGTCCTTGATTACTGGAGGATTAGTGGCAAAACATCATGTTTAAAAGGGGACAACACTACAGTGACTCCCTGTAGCATGACTAACTCTCTGTTTGTAGAAATACAGTAAGAAATGGTTGTCTGATTTGTTCTTGGTTTATGAAACATTTAATTTGTTGGAGATGGGAAGAAATCATTCATTAGAATTTCTTTGTCTGTTTGCCTGCACAACAGTTGTTTGCTCATGCCTCTCAGAACTGTTGTTTATAACTCATTTTTGTCTGTTATGCCAGTCTGTAGAGGAAATAAAGCAAACCATGTTCCAGTAAGTCTCTTGACCTGCTGGAAACATGGGGGCAGTTCATTGGCTTATTTTATGGCTGTGGAAGATGTAATTTGTAATGTGAGTAAATGTTATAGATAGGGTCAACAAAGATTCTGGGTTTTCAAGTTATTACCTTCATCTTGTTAGGGAATGCTGCCTTCTCCCCCTAGTGGTGATCCTAGAGCTGAGGGGGTATGTTCCTCCCCTTCACCTAGTCCAAGTACTGTAAAAAATAAAAATAATAAAAAAAATCAGTCCAACTGTAGCAAAGATCTGTTTTCTTCTTTTTCATGAAAGACAGCCGTCCTTAGCAAGATGTACTTACTGTCCTTACTGTCCCGGAACAAATCTGAGTAGTAGTGAAGTTACCTAAAGAGGAAAATGATAGGCCATGGGGAGAACGTTGTTCTGTATAGCAGTGTATTTTAGTAGAATGAAATATGTGCAGTTTGAACTTAAAATTACAGATGTTAAATTTGTAGAGATTTAATATGTCCAGCAAGTAATTTGCATCTAACAGAAACAGCATAATTAGAGATTTTTTGATCTTCCACATTGAGTGGAGAGAGAAGACAGGTAAAATTGAATTGAGTTGAAAGTAACATAAGTCAAAATTACAGCTCACTGGTCTGCTTTTATCAGAGTTTGTTGATCAGATTATCTCCAGCTCTAGCTGGCTGGTTTAAGTATCTAGTTGATTTACTCAGGGAATCTCCTTCCCCCACCACATCCTACCTCTCATGAAAAACAGAGGACAAAAAGATGTGTCTCTCCCTCTTTTTTTTCCTTCTGATGCCTGTATTATTATGTGTCTAGTGAAATGAGCCCGCCCAGGATATTCTATAAACAGCTGCACCAAGAAAATTAGTGAAAAAATTGCTGTTATTAGTTTGATTGACAGTTAATAGATAGCCTAAACAGTGAACGCTGTTATGTTCTGTGTAATTTAGTACAATCCTCTCTAGTCTGTAGCTGAAGCATGCAATTAGGACAACAGCGATGGCTCAGAATATTTCACGTTTTGCACTCCAATTCACTTCCTCAGTAAATTTCCTTTACAAGTAGCAGGACATTTAAAGGACTAGACTTAGATAAATTGACTTCTATCTATAGCATTTGTTACTAAATGCTGCTGATAAACTTCAAACTAGATTCATTCCAGAGTTGAAAATAGTCAGCTTTGAATTCATTTATAACCTGTTTTTGGCAGTGAACCTGTTTTAATGTACACTGTAGCTAGTAGAATTTCATGCAAGAGATCTGTTAATCTTATTTTTCTCTGCACTGCCATATACCAACATCTGAAACCAAAGAGTGATTTGAGGCTTGTGATCTAGAATCTCCAGAATTGAAAACTTATTTTCCATATTTCCATATGTGGATTTCAATGTGGAACAGTAATACCAGGAATATGAATGTTGATAGTAAAGTTACAATAACATAACATGGAATACGTTTATACTTCCACGTGGTTTCTGAACACTTAAGTAGAGGGAAAACTTAGATATCTGATGTTGCAGTGAGCTATATAAAGATGAACCCCTGCCTACCTCTAGGCTGTCAAAGATCTTTTTGAAAGTGTGCAGTTGCAAAAAGGTCATTCACTGTGAGATTTCCACATTTTTATAAGGAAGCATTAGAGTTTTGTCTGGGAAAAATCCTCACTTCTGTTATTGTGTTATTTTAAGATGTTATTTTATTTTTCAGTCTGTTAAATTCTCTTATGAAACAGAGGTATAGAAGAGGAAATATTTGAATTCCAAAATATTCAGTGATATAGCAACACATTTGAATATGCAATATGCCTTTAACTGTAGGTACTTTTGGAAATAGCACTTCTTTAATTATTTTTTTCAGTAGTGAACACTGTCTTGAGACAGAAATGAATTTTGACCATTATTGTATTCTTTGTCTCTGAGAGAATGAGATTTCTCTTTCAGTTGCTTAAAGAACTCATTTTCTGAGCGTTGCGGATTGTTAGCTGGAAGTTGAGTACACGAGTCCTTATAAGAAAAGGAGTGTTCTAAATCAAATTGTTTTTATTATGAGCTTCTGAATAGACTAAAGCAAGTACTGCATTGTCTCCATGGAGCTTAAAGTCATTACGCGGGAGGCTGCTTTTCATAATAGCAGATAATTAAGTAGTAACTTTTCTAGTGAGTAAAGGCATATGAGAACTTCAATTCTTATTTGTATGAAAATGTGTACTATCTTTTCTCCTTTTTTAACAAAAATGCTTACTAAGAAACTTCTTTATCCCCTAATTTTTCTGCCCTGTTCAAGAAATCTCAGTGAACAAGGTTTTTAACAACACAACTCCTAAAAATCTGTCCAAATTAAAAAGATGAAATATGCACTAAGAGCTGGGGGATGCCAGAAGCGTAATGGCATACCTAAGTTAGACACTCTTCTGCTTTCATGAGGTATTGCATTAAATAATGAAAATATCAGTAGATCTTTAATATCTTGTTCTCAGACAAAGTGATAGTAATGAAGTTCGGCAGTCATCTTTAGCTGTGTTTTGTATTTTCTCTTTGAAGTGAGGAGAAGACTGAGCAGTTCCTTGACTGTAAACAAGAACTTGAACAGATGGAAACTGAACTAAAGAGGCTTCAGCAAGAGGTATGGGGTTTGTCAGTCTGTTGTCTTGGTTTTTTGTCTTGTGCCTCATAAATAAAACAAAAAAAAATCAAACCACCAGTAGAAAGGTGGTGGCTTTCTTCCTAATGTTGAGGGGGAGAAGGAATACTCTGTTAACTCTGAGCATGAACAGTTTGCTTCTTTGTTGGGTCCAGTATGCTTGGAAAAGTTTCTGTGTTAGGTTACTGTTTCTTCTCTGATGTTTTTTCACTTCAGTGTTCAAGGTATTTGCAAGTAATGTGTCCTGTAAGAATACCTTGCTGAATTTCTGATTTTTTTTTTTACCTCAAAATCAGTATATTCAAATTTTGGCTGGTTTTATTTATTTATTTATTTTTGGTACCTTGAACCTATGTTGATAGCGAAGGCAAGCGCATAATTCATTTGTTCTTAAAAGATGAGTTTATGTAATGATTGAGGACCATTTGATGATATTAATGGTCAAAGAAATGTTCTGAAACTTAGAAAAACTCAGAAAAGCTTGAAAAAGGTCATCACAGTTTTCTTGGAAATCCATTATCTTAGCTGCTCATGTAGCTGTGATAAATGTCTGAATTAACAAAGCTTATTTCTCCTTTTGTGGTACATATTCTGAAACAGACAAGCTTTGGAGAGAGTTTATGTAAAAAGTGAACATTTGACATCTGTTTTCATTACTGTCTCCATTGTGAATTGCCTGTATTAAATACTAGCTATAATTTCTTCAACAAATTTTATAAACAGTCTGCTCTTCTTTATTTTGGCAAATAATGATTCAGGTCACTTGTTCAGTGCTAGACATTAGTTGTTCACAACTGGAGGTTGAAATTTCTCCATCTAGGAATGTGAGATTTGAACACATTCAGAAGTGGTCATCTTCCTTTCGAAGATAAGAGCGTTTGTAAAAGCATTCTGTGACTGAATTCCTAAGTTGTGTACAAATTTTAAATAACAAATGGCTTCACTGGGATACCAGTGAACATCAGCTTAGTACCATATCTTATTGTTCATGTGTATGGACAATGTTACAGAAAAAAATGAGTTCAAATATTTTTTTGCTGACATGACATCTTGACTAAATGCAGATAATGCTATATCAATGTTTCCTGAAAGTGAACTTTTTAATAATAATTTTATAATAATTATAACAATATAATTATATAATATAAATATAATATAATAATAATTAATAAAAATAATAACTTTTTTTTTAAAGGTTATCTTGCTTTGTTTTAGTAGCATGGTTATTCACGTGACTTTTGTATCAATAATTTGCTATAGTAAGAGTTCATTGCTATGGTGGAAATCTTTTTTCCTGTGACATACTTTAAGAATATTAGTTCTTAATGTAATGTGCTTAAATTAGAATATGCTCTATCATTATATGGTTGTAACACGCATACGGATTGCTAATTAGAAAATAATAGCACATGAGTCTGCATAGTATTTATTGCAATCTTTAAAGGATTTTCTTATCTGTATACTTGCATGTTTCTTCAGATGTATCAGTGCTGTTTTAAGGATTTTTTTAAACATTGTGGATGAGGTAGAAGATTTAACCTTGAATCAATGTGTAGGGAAAAAACGTTCATGTTCTTTAATAATGTATGTAATTTTTGCATTTTCTAGAATATGAGTTTACTGTCAGATGCCCGTTCTGCCAGAGTTTACAGGGATGAATTAGATGTTCTTCGTGAGAAGGCAATTCGAGTTGACAAGCTTGAAAGTGAAGTCAGCCGGTACAAGGAGAAGCTGCGTGATATTGAATTCTACAAAGCTAGAGTGGAGGTGTGTTAAGTAGAGAAAATACTGACTAACCATCATTTTTTGTTTGCTAAGACTCTTTGAAAGTTCTTTTGATGACTTAAACATGGAGATATGGAAGCAGTGTTGTATCTCTGGGATATACATAGTAGTCAGTCTCATGGTAAATTACAGATTTTGTATGAGAATCTCTGTATTTAATCCCACACATCTTCATTTTGGCTTTAGGTTGTGGCAGGGGAGATACAGTTTGGAGGTCTTTTCCGATCTTGGTTGATTCTGTGATTTGAAATCACCAGTATTCACCATAGCTCTAAGCTCTCAAAACTAATAGGAGAGTCTATTTTGGGTATATGTATTAGCTGTTGAGAAACCCAGATGAGGAGCTGATTAACAGTGTATTAAAAATGTAATTTATTTCCCCTTTGTGAGTCTCCAAAGAGAAGGCACTTTTCTAAGCTAAGTTGATATACTGGTGAATACTGGTGGCACAGCAAATGCTAAATGAGTACACAATTTCAAGATTCCATGGATAAAATACACTGAAAAAGATTCACTTACACCAGGCAGGAGGCACTTACTTTTCTAGCAAGAATTAGTTTGGAAATCAAATTATTGTAGCACGTTTCTTGGGCAGATACAAAGGAGGCAAAATTTTTGAATGAAACAGTTGCTTGTGGGAGTCAAAACTAATTAAATTTTTAAGAAGATTTCAGGGTGGACATTAGAAAATGTGACTCTTTGGAAAGCAGAAGGAACTCAAGTGGAAGTGAAGGTTTGTTTATTTGGAAAAAGTAATATTAGGATACTAGTTTGAAACCTCTCTTCAGGGTAAAAATGATGAAAAAGACAAGAAGATACTAAGCTGGACTACACACTTGCATAGTTTAATTCCACATTGTCTTCATTTAATGTAGACTCTTAAATCACAGAACTGGATGGGAATCTGATCTCATTCAGCCTCACTTTACACGTGCTGGGTATTTCTTACATTTCCATACCACTACAAATAAAGGTTTGGTGTTCATCCATACTTTAAGACCTGATTGGTAGTGTTTATAGCCTTTCGTAGCAGACATTTTTTCTTTGAAGTCTGTGACATATCACACATTCTGTCATAGTTCATTGCAGTCTACAGCCTGACAGCATTCTGCCTTATAAGGTAATTTTTTCTATTCCCAGGGTTCTGTTCTCATTCATATCTTTCTTAAAATCATATTCCTAAAACTGAATCGGGTTCTGCACAATAGGAAAAGTAGGAATTCCACTTTCTCATACGATTTAAGCTAATAAAAAAAATGCTTACATGTTTTATAGCTTGTAGTTTATCTGATTATTTTCAGGCATACTTGAATAGAGACATTTGTTAATCAGTTTGGTTTGCTCCATAATATGTTAATATTTCTGTGCATAGCAGTTGGAAGGGTAAGTATTTGTTTTATTAGGTAATCTCTTTTTCAGATTTAGTAGGTGACGTTTAGTAGCACGTTTAAGTTCTAAAATTATTGTCATTCACAGTTGCATGAAGTTGCTGTAAATCTGTTTTTAAAGGTTCTGTGACAGCTTTCAAATGAATGTTCAACTTTAAAACACTTCTAAAACTGGATGTGAAGAGTGTCAAAGTTGGGTTAATAGTTTTAACCTATTTGGTGTTTGTTCTTTTGCTTGTAGGAGTTAACAGAAGACAATCAAGTGATTCTAGAAACAAAGACAGTGTTGGAAAATCAATTAAAGGGGATGCGATGCCGTTCTGATAAATTACATGAGATAGAAAAAGAGAATCTACAATTAAAAGCTAAATTACACGATATGGAGATGGTATGTGTAAGCAGAGGATGGTAAAGCCTACTAACAATCTTAGAGTTTTATTTGTATTTTTAATAAAAGGTGTTCCTGTCAGAATGGCATGGGACAAGTGTGTCTTGATTTGCTAATGTTTTTCTGGCAGGGTTTTGCTATAGTAGTCTTGGTTCTGATTAGGGAAATAAAAATTGCAGAGGATGATACTCTGCCTAAATGTTTAGTCAGCTTAAAATATGCTGATGGGACTCATTAGGAAGAGGGATGGGATCAAACTTTTTTGGATGTTAAGAATTTTTTTTGTCACTTAAATACTTAGATCAGTTTATGGTTCATGTTTCCAATTCTTCTAACAAAGTGATATATTTTCCAGAAGGTTTTTCTCAAAATAATTTGTTTTTAACCATTTCTTCTCTCAAAAGTAAATACTGTAAAATATAACATCATAATTTGTCTGTTTTACAAGTTTTTGTTTTCAGTTTTAATTAAGGAGCAGGAGTTGACCTTCTACTCCAAAAATATTGAGAAATTGAAAGCAAGTTCCCACAGCAGTAGAACGTGCTGAGAGAGGGATTTGCAAAGACTCAGTTGAAATTCTTTCATTGTGGACCCGTTCCTGTTACAGCGTTTTATATTAAAGTAGTCTTAGGATATAGAAGCAAGTACTGAGCTTTAGACTATGTGCTTTAGCTTATTGTGCGTGTGCCACCAAGCTGTGCTTATCATGTATACTTCCTTTCCTGATATTCTGAGAGAAGTGAATTTTGAAAAAGAATTGGTTGCGTTGAGAAAAAAACTCTACATATTTTTCTTTGCTGTTTGTCACACTTCTGTTCTACGTTCTCCATAATTTTGTCTGTTCCTCCCTGTCTTGCTTTGCATTAGCAAATCAGAAGGTGGACTGTGCATCTCTCTGTTGCGTACTTGATAGTAATTAATTTTGTGCATGTTGAGGCATAACTTCTTCTAAAGTTACACGTGAAATTATTTTTAAGGAGCGTGATGCAGACAGAAAGAAGATCGAGGAACTTTTGGAGGAAAACATGGCTCTAGAAATAGCTCAGAAACAAAGTATGGATGAATCGTTGCATCTTGGCTGGGAACTTGAACAGATAAACAGGACTACTGAACGTTCTGAAGGTAAGTTAGTAATATTTGCAAACTGGAAAAGAGTTAATACATGAAAGCTTGGAAGTGAGAGTGGTATTAACAAATTGATGTGCTTAATTCGTTTTTTTTTTTTAAATTATTTTTCTTTTAAACTCAGGCAACTATATCCATGCAGAGGCAGCTATGTATTAACTACCTTGCAGTTAAGTGGTATTAGCTTTCAAATGTCTGTACTCTATTGCACTCTGAGTCTGCTTTGAAAGTTAGGAAAGGTTTACAGAAGTTTCTCAGGAATTGCAGAAATTCTTATGGCAAAAATATTGATTCTTCTAGTATAGAATACTCAGTCGTGTTACTGGATCACATACAAAGGACTGGGGGAGATCTTGGGGTAATCTGTCGTGATCAGGAACTAAAGAGTATGTAGGACATTTATTTTTTACGTCTGTAGTGTTCTCTGTTGAGTAAGGGAAATGAGTCACTAATGGTATCTGTTCACTGCAGAATCATCATAGGCTTCTAAATCTGTTGTATCTAAAAATGCAAAGTGTGTCCTTGAATGACTCCAGGTAATGACAAATTATTATTATTATTATTTTAAATTATGTTTTTCTGTCACAGTGCCGCAGAAATCGCTCGGTGTTGAAGTAAATGAACTGACATCAAGCAGATTACTGAAGCTGGAAAAGGAAAACCAAAGTTTGCTGAAAACAGTGGAAGAATTACAAAGTACAGTGGATTCTGTAAAAGGCGATAGCTTAAGGATTCTGAAAATGGAGAAAGAAAACCAAAGACTTAACAAAAAGGTATTCACCAGTATGTTTGAATTGTGTGAGAGTTGCCTGATGTTACTTGCTGTAATGATATTACAAATACTTTTTCATAAGAATTTGTTTATAGGTCACAGTCTTTTCTGACTTAGAAGAATGTTTGTCAGAAGTCATTCACGAGTAAATTAAAATGAATAGTTGGGTACAAAATAGAAAGTTACTCTAACTCACTTTATTTGCATATATGACAGAGCAAGCCAGAGAAGACTAACTTTGAAGTAGTTTTGAAAAAGATTTTTTTTTTTTTTTAATTCTAGATTGAAGTGCTAGAAAATGAAATCGTCCAGGAGAAACAGTGTCTTCAGAACACACAGAATTTGGCTAAGGATCTGATGAAAGAAAAAGAACAACTTGAAAAGACAATTGAGAGTCTTCAAGAAAACTTAGAACGACAGGTGAGTAACAGAATTAAAAGTCTTAATGAAAATTATAAAGGACAGTATTTTGGAGTACAGAATACTCTTAAGAATTCTGGAAGTTTATAAAGGCATGAAGCTTTACTTTCATTTAAGGTAAGTGGTGATAATTTTAAAGCAAAGATGCTATCTTATCTTGCTTTGTTACAATAGTTGATTTATGCATTGCATTTGAAGCATGCTCCGGAGCCTTCCTGTTATAGGCCCTAAGTCCCTTTTCAACCATCAAAGATACATGTGGTGTTTTCTTTGAAATAGGGACTGTTTCTGCTTTAAAATAATGTAGACCTTGTAATTAATAGTTGTGTTTAGACATATGCACACAAAAAAATGGTCTATCATTTGCTTTTTTTTTATTGTGGCTAGCACTTTTTTGCTTTTTTTTTCTAAATGGTTTGTACTTCAAACATCCTTGATGAAATGTGATTTGTGTATTTCTAAATATTGATCTAAATAGCTTTCTGGATTTTGTAGTCTGTTAGTAAGTTAAATTGATACAGGAAAAAAAAAAAGAAAAATTAAGATATAAAAGTTGTCCTTGTTCTTGAAGTAGGTTTGAGGTGTTATGTTCCTTAAGAAAATGATTTACTTTTCACAATGACTTACTTTCTTAGGGGGCCACTTTGGAGCAATGTTTCTTAACATTTCTTTTCAACTGAAAAATTAATGTAGCTTTGATATTTCTTCCCAAAATGTGATTGACTGTAGAGGAGATGTCCTCATATCCCAAAGATCAGTTTTTCCAAGTGAAGTAAAGACATTCTGATGTCTGTCCTGCTTCCTTCCATCTCAAGTTTGGTTTAGAACTTGACTGCAGTTTTGTACTTTGTTTCTATGTTTCTAGAAATCACAGATTTTAAGGAATATACAAACTAGATTTGATTAAAAACAAATGAGAAGGAAATGAAGCTAAGAAATAAAACAACAGCTTGTAGTTTTTGTTATATTTTTGTGTCCTCTGATATCCAAGAGGAAGATATTTGAGGAGTCTCATTGATTTGCAGCTTTTTGGTCGAACTGTCACCTGTGTACATAGGCATTGTCTGTAAAGCTGCAAATAAATAATCGGTAGAGTAAGTCTCATTTAAAATCCTACTTCAAAAAGGAGATAGCATGTAGTCCTAGTATCTTAGTAGTGTTCAGTTTATATATGGAAATAATTATTTGTTGGCTAATGTTGTTTACTAAAGTTTGTTTTTTCCCTTAAATTAGATTGAACTATTAGAACAAGAAAATGAACATTCAAATCAAACCATAGCTTCTTTAAGAGAATGGTCACAAATCAGTGCTGAAGCACGAATGAAAGAAATTGAAAAAGAAAATAAAATTCTTCATGAGTCTATTAAAGAAACCAGCAGTAAGTTAAATAAGGTTGAATTTGAACTAAAACAAGTCAAGAAAGAAATGGAACACTATAAAGAGAAAGCAGAGGCAGCTGAAAAACTTGAGAATGAGCTACATCATCTGGAGAAGGAAAATGAGTTATTACAGAAAAAAATTACCAACTTAACAATCACTTGTGAGAAGATAGAGGCCTTAGAAAAGGAGAACTCAGATCTGGACATAGAAAACAGAAAGCTGAAAAAAACCTTGGATAGTCTGAAAAACCTCCCTTTTCAAGTGGAATCCTTAGAAAAGGAAAACTCTCAACTTGATGAAGAAAATTTAGAATTAAGAAGAAGAATCGAAGCTTCAAAGTGTGCGAGCGTTAAAATGGCACAGTTAGAAGTAGAAAACAAGGAGCTGGAGAACGAAAAGGAGCAGCTTAAAAAAAGCCTTGAACTCATGAAAGCGTCATTTAAGAAAAGTGAACGCTTAGAAGTCATCTACCAAGGTCTAGACACAGAAAACCAAAGGCTGCAGAAAGCCCTTGAAAACAGCAATAAGAAAATTCAACAATTAGAAAGTGAATTACAAGATTTAGAGTCCGAAAATCAGACTCTGCAAAAGGACTTAGAAGAGTTGAAAATTTCTAGTATGCGCCTAGAGCAACTGGAAAAAGAAAATAAGTTGTTGGAACAAGACACTTCTCAACTGGAAAAAGACAAGAAACAGCTAGAAAAGGAAAATAAAAGACTTCGACAACAAGCGGAAATTAAAGACAGTACTTTAGAAGAAAACAATGTAAAAATTAACAGTCTGGAAAAGGAAAACAAGTCTCTGTTTAAAGAAATAGCTGTCTATAAGGAGTCATGTGTACGCCTGAAAGATCTAGAAATGGAAAATAAAGAACTTGTGAAAAGAGCTAACATTGATAAGAAAACCCTTGTCACTTTACGAGAGGTAAATAGATAGTAGTTACTATTCTTGTTGTAATCTGTTTGTATTATGGAGACCTTATATCTATGCTTTTGGAAAAAGAAATGCTTTAATCTGTACACAGTTAACGTGTTTTAGGAGTTACAGCAGGGACAGAGTTGCATAATAATAATAAATGCAGTCGTACGTACATTGACACCATTAAGGATGCTTACAGACAGTTGTGGAGCCTTTGTTAAATGAACGTTGTTCAGATTCTTCATCCGAGTGTTTGTTTGGGCTGCAGCATTACCCCTGGATTCTGATGCTCAAGACCAAGTTAGAAAGGAAGGAGTGAAGAACTGAAATGAGATTGTACTTCTGGTTGCAGTGGAATGTCTGATACAGTTAGAACCTAACAGCAAGAAGGAAGGGAGAGTTAGTGGCACGAGCAGATTTTTGATAGTGATAGAAGACTTGTTCCTAGTCAGAGAGAACTGTCTGTCTCATTTTATTTGTATGATAATACTAACTGTATTTTTTTTTCTGTGTGAGGACTTGGTGAATGAAAAATTGAAGACCCAACAAATGAATAATGATCTGGAAAAGCTTTCCCATGAACTTGAGAAAATAGGCTTAAACAAGGAACGTCTCTTATGTGATGAGCAGAGCAGTGATGACAGGTGAGAATGGCATTGGCTTGCCCACTCAAGAAACAGTACAGAACTGAGGGTTGGTCTTATTCATAAAGATAAAATGGTTTTATAGATGGCATTGTGTACATGTTCAGATTTTAATGCACGATAACAGACGAAATAGAGCTTGCTATTCTTTGATATGAATCAGTTAAACATTGGTGCACTTTTACATGTGTCTGCCTTTGGCAACGAGTTACCAACATTGCTACTATGAAATTTCTTGAAGTATGTCAGTAGACGTGGTTAATGTATATTTAAAACAGCTAATGCTCTAGATAGTAGTAGGAACAGTAACAGTAAAATATAGTAGGCTCATCTTAAGGTGTTTTCCTTTTTGGCTGATATAAATGTTATTTACACTAGTCACATTAGCTGAAGCTGTCTTTGCTCACTGCTATTTTCTTGTAAGAGCTATAAACAAAGAAATTTCTTGCTTTCCTTCTTACATGGGTTAATATATATATATATAATTTCTGATGCTTGAATGTCTCAAACTTCATGCAGTCTCTATCGCTCTTCCATGCTTGTCAGCGTAAAGCAGCTACTACCTGACATCTGTTTCACTTTCCTCTAGTGCATGCTGTGTTCTGTCTTATCCTGCAGGGCTTTAGGGAAAACTTGTGACAGAAGAAAAGCAGACAAGTGTGGGCTTCTGGCCAAACTTTCCACCCTTTCTTTCTTGAGGCTATTCTTAATAACAAACAAACAAAAAACAACAGAGGTGGGAGGAATAATAGCTGCTGTCACCGTGATCATCTCTTATTACCAGTGATTGTCATGAGGATGTAGGTTGGTTTAGGGCCTTTTATATCAAAAGAAAACCAAATGGTGAAAGCATCACAAAAGCGGGTAGAATATTTGATGGCACAAGATATGTAGATATCAAGCTGCTTACGATGCTTTCCAACAGCTGATTGGCTGGAAGGTGTGCAGGAAGCTTTATGTCTTGAACTTTCCCCAACACATTATCTAAAGCTTACCTCTGAGCTCAGGCTTGTGACCAGATAGTTTTAGATGGGAAGGAATGCGGGCTGTGCTGCTGTTTGGAGATGCTTCTCATTCAAGAATGAAGAACTGTCTGTAACAACTTTAACAACAGCTGGAGAATTGAATGAGAAATATTGGTTTGGAAAGTAGAAAGTTTTTGGTTGGAAATTGTGCTTTTTCAACTGTATGCCCTTCTGTTATCCTCAGCTTTTTCATGCATCTGAGACCTGAAGCATTAAATTGTTTGATCAGGCTTAAAGAAAGCTAAGTTTGTTTTGGGCAAGATAACTATTGGCTGTATCTTTGGTCTGCATCTCCCATTTTGGTGACAAAGTGAAAACACATTTTTTTTTTCTCTCATTTAGAGAAAAATGTTTTTGCTGTCTGGTGCTAAGCTGATCACATTTGATAAATCAGCTTTGAATTCCTTCCCGTTTTTGTCTTACCTTTCAAATGGCAGCTGTCTTTAGGCAAACAGTAACAGATTCCTACCTTGAATCTGAAATACTCTGAGATCAGAGATTTGTACCGTTTCTTATTGTCAAGTGCAGAAGGAGTGAAATTGAGTCCTTTCCCTTTGTCTTTTTCTGTGTAGTTGTGTAACTTTACAATAGCAGAATGTATTTGTAGCTGAATGTATGCTTCAGCTCACAAAGAGGAAATGCTATCTGTTCTACTGGTCATAGACTGAAAACTATTTCTTGTACCTTAGAATCTAGAATTCTCATCCTAGTGCATAATGGTTTTGGACAGCTTTCTACTTATTAATTCTGTTCCTGATGGTCTTCTGCTCCAGTTCCTGACTAGATCTAATGCTGTTGTCAACTCTGGAGTCTCTTATGTCTTCACTCTGACAGATTCTTCAGCAATTGAGATTAGAAAGGGAAGTTTTTATGTTATCCTTTTATGTTATCCTAGGGATGTCTTCCAAATTCTGATCACACGTACAGTGACTGAGCAGCTGAAAAGTGATTAATGAGTGTGGCCTTCTAAAGTCCTCTTTTCAAGAGGGCTAATAACGCAGTAAAATATCCTGCACTGACAGTTTCAGGAAATACTGTTCTGAAGCAATATATCCTAAACCTGGTCACTCCTCTCCAAAATAGATGGTTGTTTCTTTAGGTGCCCTACAGTACTGTAAACATAGCAAAAAATGGAGTCATCATACATCAGGAGTAATAACAGCCTTAGCAGCTGGGCTGAGTGAGCAATCCACACGCCCATGTACCAAATGAGTACGCACGTGCAAAGAACTGTTCTCCATCCCTAGTGCCTCTTCTTTTGAGCAGGCAGGAAATGGGGATTGATGAAAATCTTGCTCTCCAAATGCTTCACATTTGAATTTAGTTGCAGTCCCTGCTGGATTTGCTGGAGTGGAGCCAGAAGGAAGGGTGATGTCAGCACACACGCACACTAATTTTCCCAGTGAAATCAGCACCCTACTGTTGTGGCTGAGTATTGCTTTTGGATATCTAACATGTTCTGAAAGAAAGAAGGTTTAAAAATGGTTTTGATTGTTACCTTCCAGTTCTGTTAGTGAACTTGATATTTCCACCAAGGCATCTTAATGTTTTTGAATGTTGCTGTTGAGCCTACTTCTGAACATTTTAAAATTTAAACACCTGAAGTAGTTTTTGGAAGAAAAACATTTTGTGTGGCATGCCTTTGAATAGGTACAAACTTTTGGAGTCAAAATTGGAATCCACTCTAAAGAAGTCTCTTGAAATAAAAGAAGAAAAAATTGCAGCTTTGGAGGCTCGTTTGGAAGAATCAACAAATTTAAACCAGCAACTCCGTCAGGAACTTAAAACGGTAAGGAGAATGTCTTCTTTTGTGTAAGGCTGAATGAATCATATCCCTGTTATTGTTACTTCTACTCTTTGCTTGACCTTTTTGTTTAAGGCAGCAAAAAAAATGGGTAGTAACTTTGGGGTAGCATAAAGCAAGGCCGAGGTGTAATTGCTTTTTAAAACTGCAGTGATACAGATCCAGTACTGAAATCACATGAAAGGTACTGAGCAGCTGGCAGTCATTGAATATCTCAGGTAGATAAATACTCTGAGGTCTATCTGATTTGGGATACCAGAAATAGTCATTTCTTAGTAAGTTACACTTCCTGTTCTACTTTGAGCCTGAATGACTAGTTTAAAAAAAAAGAAATAGTCTCCTTGTTTGTTGGACTTCATTTTAAAAGTTGAGAGAGACACCTGAAAGCACTGAAATAAAACGAGGCTTCTTTTTGTTTCGTAGTGATACTTGTCTAAGTGTTTATTTTAACTGAGCTATCAGTATCCATACATCATTTTTACATTATCTCATCAAACGTATACAGAAAGCAAATTTACAAATACAGTAATATAGGGCATTTTTTGTACTGTGAGAAGTGGTATAGTCATGTAATATTATACAGTGTGGAAAATGGAAAATTCTAAACTTAATGTGAATTGTCCTAAATAATTTCAGGTGAAAAAGAACTATGAAGCTCTCAAACAAAGACAAGAAGAGGAAAGAATGGTTCAGAATCCTCCTCTAAGAGGAGAAGAAAATCAGTCTGTCAATAAATGGGAGAAAGAAAACCAGGAAACTACTAGAGAATTACTGAAAGTTAAAGACAGGTTAATTGAAGTGGAAAGAAATGTAAGATATGCTTTTTTTAATTCTCATTTAAAATGCTTGTCATGAGCTGTTCCAGTGATTTGAGTAAAGATATTCTTAAAGTGTGCAGTTTATCACCTCATGTACAGAATCTGCATTATGGCATATAGCACAGCTGGATTTTGTGATGCTGTAAAGCACTTGACAGGCCTTTCAGGTTTCTATTTTTTCCTTTTAATTTTTCCCTTTTGAACCTACAGATATCTCACAAGTCACTCATATAACCTTTATATACTCACATTGTTGAGATTTCTTTTCCATTTCTCCATACATAAAATACTAGTTAGCTGTTATTTTCATCTTAAACTTAGGGGTATCATTGTGTGTTACTTTTGTAATGTGAGTTTTATACACAGTTTTGTTACTCTCTCTAAATCTCTTTCTTGCTGCTGAAACTGAAGTACAAAGAGCTGTAGTAGTGTAAATCGTGCTGCTTTATTTGCTTGGTGGGAAGCGTTGTTTCTAAAGTTCCATTAAAACCTCTGAATACAAATTTTCTCTTTTGTTCTTGTCCAAAGAATGCTACACTTCAAGCAGAGAAGAAAGCACTGAAAACGCAATTAAAGCAGCTTGAGACACAGAATAACAATCTGCAGGCTCAGATTCTTGCACTTCAGAGACAGACTGTTTCTCTGCAGGAGCAGAATACAACTCTACAGACTCAAAATGCCAAACTTCAGGTAATATTTTCCTATTTTCCTTTTAAAAATTAAATTAATTCAGAGTTTTTTTTCAAAGCTAACAACAATGATGTAAGCCACATTTTGCTTCTGTTGCGCATATGGAAGAGAAAGCCACAAACAGATGCCAGAAAATGATGAAGAGTGGGCAGTAATCAATAAGTGAAGGAATCCTTATGCAAATGAACAAACAATGCATTCTGTGAATGCCTCAAGTCATCTTTCTGTCTTGTGCTGTTATACCACAGATGTGCTTTCTGTCTACCACACTGAAATCTAATTAGTGCACAGTGCTCTCCTTTGTGGCAGGCAAGCCTACGAACAAAACAGAATGTTTGTGCACGTGGTGCATCTCATCTAGGTTTAGAAAAGTTAGTGGGCACAGGGATGAGATATCTTTGGTCACTTCAGACAAATGGTGAGCTATATCTGGGAGTCAGGACTGTTGCATTTTGTAGTAACGTTTGTCAAAATAACAGAATTATCTTCTTGCCTCATGAAACATCACCACAAGCCTTTCCTATCTGATAAGCAGGGATAATAACTGTAGATAAGCTCAAGTACTGTGGTAATGAGTTGGAAGGGGAATTATTTTTCACTTTTAATATTGTTGCTGTGAGCCTCACAAAACAATATGACGTTAGTGGCTGAGGATGGCAGGAGAGTGTCACACCCAACATGAGAAAGGGCATTCCTCTTCTTCTGTTAGAATTCAGCTGTTTTGCTCATATCCACTGCTGAGCAAATAAATCTGAATCAGAATGGAAGCTGAAGTATGCTCAAGACAGTTAAAGTAACTATTAACTTGACTAGAGAATTAGACTGGTCTGTGTTGACCACATTGAGACTGTTCTTGAGCAACTGTGAATCTAGTGTTCCTCCTGATACCCATAAAGAACATATTCTTTAATATATCATTTTTTCTTATAACCTTGAAACTGTGAATTCAGCCTGTGAAGTTTTTACAGCATATACTTGCTGTCAGATGTTACTTCATTTCCAGTGAGGGTTCAGCTTTCTCATCTGCAACAAAGAATGCTTCAGTTCAAACAAAAAGGGATTTGTTCCTTAGTAACAGCATGCACTGCAGTGATAGACTTTCTTGGTTTTGTTTTTAACATTAACAGATACCTTGAGGGTATTAGAAGTCTCAGTCAGTTAGTGAGTGTTTTTGTTTGCTTTTGTTTTTGATTAAGAACGAGGAGGAAGCAAGCGTGTTACAGCTCAGATGACAAGTATGTTAGGTATCTCCAATTCTTTAATATCTCTAAGGGTTAGGTTAGATTAACGTTTCACAGTCAGATTTTTATGTTGAATGCTGAATACAGCAAGGATTTTGTGAGGACAATAGAGATTCTTTGTAATTTTTTTTTTTTTTAAAGAATTATGCCAAAATAAAAGGAACTTTCATATTAGTAATGTCACAGACTGCACTTAAGTGATTAGAAAATCATTGATCCAATCAGTGTTCTTAAGGGTGTATAAATTTGGGTTATTAGGATATAAGAAGAAAAGTATTCTCATTAAAGGCTGACAGGTAATGGAGTAACTAGGCAGTTGCAGTGTTAAACACTCAAACATTCAAGAAGCCCTTTAATAGAAGGATTCAGAAAAGATGACTCAGACTATGAAATTAATTTGCATCTCTTGTCAAATATTTATGGAATGCAGGTTGAAAATTCTACCCTTAATTCTCAAAGTACATCTCTGATGAACCAGAATGCACAACTGCTGATCCAACAGTCTTCTTTAGAAAATGAAAAGGAGTGTGTACTCAAGGAGCTGGAGGATCTGAAATCATTGTACGATTCACTTCTCAAAGACCACGAGAAACTGGAACACCTACACGAACGCCAAGCTTCTGAGTATGAATCACTGATTGCTAAACATGGAAGTCTTAAATCTGCACACAGAAATCTGGAGGTGGAGCATAAGGACTTAGAGGACAGGTAAATAATAACGTGCACGTTAAAATTTGAGGACTGATTTCTAAGCAAAAAGTGATCTATACTGAGTATGAATACAATTTCTGTTACTCAAACATAACGTTTAAGATCTTCAAAATTTGAAAGGTCACCATTTCAAGAAAATTTCCATGCTTTCTTGTTGTTCTGTAAAAAACAAAAAACCAAAAACCCCAAACCTTAAATATGTTTTTTGTTTGTAGGTACAATCAGTTGCTTAAACAGAAAGTACAGCTGGAAGAATTGGAGAGAGTGCTCAAAACAGAACAGGAGAAAATGCTGCAGCAAAATGAAAAACACGAGGCTGTGGCAGCAGAGTATAGGAAACTTCGTGATGAAAATGAAAGGTAAAGTAAAAGTCTGGTGTGTATGCTAGTGGAGCTCTGAGTGCCAGCATGGTCTAAACAAGTATTGCATCCCCTTGTGTTTCATAATACCTGATGCCTTGCGCTGTGACACGAATGATGCCTAACTCGTAGGAACTCCACTTGGTGGATATGTAATAAGAAAGCTGAATAGGAAAAAGAATGCACAAAGAATAATCATTATATTGTGGCTACACCGAATTTCACTTTGCAGCACAGGAACGCCAGGCAAAGTGCTGTGCTGTAGATGTGGGCTGCAGAGGGAGCAACCCACACTGAATTGCTTGAGGGGAAGGATGACAGGTTAATGCTGAACGGGGAAAAACAGCGATGATGCGGGTAGTGAAGGTCTGCACAATACATTCCTCTGGGAAATCAGATTTAGAAGGAACTGACTACCAACTGCAATATGAGAAAACTTTAGATGTGTCCTGTGAGGGTAGCATCAAGCCCTGAAAGCTCCGTGTTTGGAGGGAGTGTGGGTTGTGAAGAAGTCTCCTTGTATCAAAATTACATGTATTCTTCTATATTATCTTTTAATTCCAGGCTTGCTCATACACACAGTCATCTCTTGAGGGAGAATGAAGTTCTGCAAACTGATCATAAGAATTTGAAGACATTACTGAACAATTCCAAACTACAACAGACACAATTTGAAGCTGAGTTCTCTAAAGTCAGAGAAGAGTACCAACTGCTGGATATTAAATGTACAAAACTAAGTAATCAGTGTGAGGTATGTGAAAATTACTGTATTTTTAAGATCAGTATCATTGTAACATTGTTTTAATTCATGAAATCATATGAGATGCTTCAGAATTTATCATTTGTGTATAGATAATGTAGTGGGCTTGAATGAATTTGCCTGCTGTACAGGCAATCAAAAAAACAGGCCCATAAGTTATACTTAAATGTATTAAGTTATTTGAAGTGTTAAAGGTCTTATCAGTTGAATCACGATTTAGTTTCCTGTTTGATTTGACTGTTGAAATAATTATGTTGTAGACCTCTCTTAAGTTTTCTTGATAATCTCATCTGTGTGTAAAACAGGCTCATATATGTATGCACATACCACTTCATTTATTTTAACAGCTGCTTAGCCAGCTTAAAGGAAATATGGAAGAGGAAAACAGACATCTACTAGATCAAATTCAGACATTAATGCTGCAGAATAAAACGTTACTTGAGCAGAATATGGAAAGCAAGGATCTCTTCCATGTAGAGCAAAGGCAGTACATGTGAGTTTTAAAACAATGAAATTACTGTGATAAGAACAGTTTAATATTTTTTTAAACATTCTGTTGTATAAGAAATTAACATTTCAGGAGTAGCACATTTCTCTTTATAAAATATCTTAAATTGTATGAGAACAGCAGCTGATTAAAACTACAGACACTGTATTTTAGCCCTAAAAGATGAGAGCGACTGCTGTCGCTGTTAGTGATAGAAGTGCCTAATTAAAACGTTGTTTGTCCGTTCAGAGATCCTAGACTTGTTGGCAAACTGCAAACATTTTAGTGAATTTGAGAGAAGAGAAAATAAACTTATGTAAACGATCCTGGTATGACATATATACACTTTTCGGGGGGAGACATTCTGTTGTATAACAAAAGCCAGTGTATCTCTCATGGTGAATGCTGCTTGTTTTCTTTCTTTGGCTTTCTTGATGTTTTATTTTTTCTTAATAAGAAACAAGTGTTATATAAGAATTTCCCATGAAAACTGCCAGCTTTCATATAACTGATGCCCAGTTATATGTTATTTATTCATTATATATTCATTTTCCAAGTGTATGTTACCATTACTTTCTGTTCACAGTGACAAGCTAAATGAATTGAGGCGTCAGAAGGAGAAATTGGAGGAGAAGATAATGGATCAGTATAAATTTTATGAACCATCTCCACCCAGAAGGTAGTGATCAACATGACATAAAAATAAGCAGATATGTACAACAGAACGTTCCCGTTCTGTTCCAACAGAAGCATGAGCTTTCTTTAAAGTTCAGAGAAACAGAATGATGTCTGTGTTCTTGAGTACATAGGGCTGGTATGTAGATCTAAATAATTACATTACAAACGCAAATAAATGTGCTGTATTATTGATAACAGAAGGGGCAACTGGATCACACTGAAGATGAGGAAACTGATGAAATCAAAGAAGGATGTTAATCGTCAGAAGTCTGTGACCCTCACTCCTACCCGTTCAGAATCCAGTGAAGGATTTCTTCAGCTACCCCACCAGGACAGTCAGGATAGTTCCTCAGTGGGCTCAAACTCTCTTGAAGATGGCCATGTCCTGGGAACCAAGAAGAGTACAAGTGAGTAATATGTGCAAAATCTCTTTGAAACACTGTAAAAATAAAGAGATGGCCAATTTAAACCTATCTGTAGTGGAAGGATTATTTTTACAGATAATTCTTAAAAAGTCTTTAGGAAGTGCGAAATTTTTCATTAATATAATTACTGATTTCATGCAGATCTCTTTAGTGGGCAGATGCTAGTTTTTAGCATTGCAGTAGCTCTGAGTGAAGATGTTGAGGTGAAAGATGAAGTGGGTAGTGTTACTGGGTCAGGAAAATAGGATGTCAGATAACACCACAAGGACTTGCTTTTGTTTCTTGCTTTTGTCCTAGCATGAATCTTTCCCCTGGTCTTTGAAAGTGCTTTGCAAGCTGTGGCTGTGCTAATCTGTAGTTGTTAAGTAGATCTTCTGTTTGGAGATGCTCCTCCAGCATCTCACAAAATCAGTGATGAAGATTTGCCAGCTATGAATTTTCTGTTTTAAAAATGATTAAGGCTGCTGTGGTGTTTTTTTGAGCTTACTACATCAACAAACAAATACATCGATAAAGTTGAAAACATCTAAAAGCACTATTTCATGGAAATGTAAAAAGAGACAGATTTTTTTAATTATTAAAATTTTAAATCTGAGGGTAGGCTTCATTGCTTTGGTTGCTGACTTGGCAGTTTGGGGAGTTCAGATTTCTCCACGTAAGAGTCTCTGAAGATTCAGAACAGGTACTTACACGTGTGGTTTAATCAAGTGTGCATGCTTTGGTTCAGAGTGGGTGTATCAATAGTTCTGTGTTCAGAAGGGCTCTTCTATGTACATTTTCTTTGCGTGCATACTTGGGACCTTGTGTGAGCACACTGCTACCACACTCCTGATAAAGTTGAAGTTGTGGTGGCTGATCCTTAGAAGAGGTTTGAAGTAGTTCAGACTCATTAGTTTTCTATCTTGTTCACCTTTCTTTTATTGCAGTGTATTTATCCACAAACTGGAAGGGCTGATCTAATTCTGAAGTCTAACTTTCCTCCATTGCATATCACTGTTGGCATCCATAGTTTTTGATAGAAATTGGGTAAATTCAATGCCAGTTCAGTGCTGACAATCTTACTGAGACAGTTTCTCTCAAAGTTAAGATTAGAGTATGTCAGTGTGAAGCACCAGCAACGGTCCACGTTTTGCAGTCTACCAGAATACCTTTTTGTGTCTCCTTTCTATTCTCAAAGCAGTGACTCTCCAGTAACGGCTTCTACTAAAACAAGTTACAGGAGAAAAAAATCTCTGTTGTCATCTGTCTGTGCAAGTTGTTGTAGCTTTTTACACCAATGGAAGGCAGTTTGTGGAACAAAGCTTGTCTCTTCCCTTTTATTATTTAGATTTTATATTTTAAAACATTCTTCCCTTGCCCCACCAATCTCCTATGTCTCTAAAAGTTGGTGGTTGCGGAGGGAGCTGAGAAACCCCACTGTGTATCCCTCAGAAGGTAAGAGAAGGTGACAGACCCCAGAGTGCCGTCATTGGCACAAAGCAGTGATGTCACAGTGTCCTCGAGTGATCCTGGAGGTGTGTGGGCTTCCAATCCTATATCCTCTGGCAGAGAAAAAGAGAGAATTCCAGAATTAATTAATCTGCTACTGTTAGTAATCAAAAATTAACTATGTGAGATCTGTAAGTTTTCTTCTTTTGAAGACAGAGACTGTATTCCCAATACAGGATGCTCCTGGAAATACGTTGTGAAAAGAAAGCAACGGCTGTGATGGCTTTCATCTGCTCAAAGAGAGCTTGAAGCCCTTGTTTGGTTTCAGAGGCCTTGACGTGGGGGGGGGGATGCCTTTATGGCTGGAATATTTGCAGCCATAAATAAACAGTAGTAGATATGTTACACCACCGTGGAAGTAACAGGAATATATGGTGCTCCGTTTTGAAGATATGTGCCAAATGTTTTCCTGTGTGCATTCCCCTCCCCATCTTTAAATACCATTTGTAATTTTAACTCTGTTTCCTGGTATTTAGTATGTTATTTTAATTTACTTTTAGCCCTCTCAAAATATCACAGCAACACTCCCATTCGTTTCCTTCTGCTGTTTTATTTATTTTTTGAGTGCTTGGATTTTTTTTCAGCCAAAAGGTCTGGTGCTTACTGTTCCAGCTGCTAAATCACGATTTCGGTTTTCTAACTACAGATCCATCTTAATTTACAGGCAATTCAGTGAAGTATTAAAATCACTATACATGTAAATGTAGCTGCTTGAATATAAGGTCCAGATTTTTTTCTAGAATACAGTATGTAATCAAAATTATTTGTGAGCAAATAACAAAGATTGTTTTGTACTGTAGACATTGGGCAAAATTTACAGAAGTTATCATTTTCAAGAGACAATAAGAACATATTTCAGAGTAGACCTTATACTTAATTAGTTTCATTTAAACTTTCCTGCTTCATGTTTTTCTGTGTTCAGTAAATGTGTTTTTCACATAAAAAAAAAAAGTATTACCAATTTTCATAGTTATCTCCAAAGAATTTCCATGCATTTCTCCAGGAAATGGCAGTGAGAGCTTTCAAACTGTGATACACTCTTCGCCATTGTTTTCAGTGCATTTCTGAGTATATTAAGGGTTTCATAGTATAGTTTCCATATTTCGGTGTAGTTTTCATATTTCATTATCACACAGAAGCATGACAGTGATAGTTTAAGCTATGTATGCTATGCTACGAATTCAGACATTCATTTCTGTCCTTAGTTTCAACATTTAACTTCCATCTGTTCTTCTCCCTTTTTTTTCTTTCATTTCCCTGTTTCCGTTTTTCCTCATGCTATGACATAAAAGTGGTTGCACTGAAAAGACTGCCCTTTTTGAGGAACAGACCGAAGGAAAAAGACAAAATGAAGGCCTTCTATCGTCGCTCCATGTGTAAGACTTTATGACAGTTCAGCTTCTTTCAATGGCTACACTGGCTTCATTACTAATTTTTCACTAACCTCTCCCTGGACTGCGCTATATTTTTCCTCCTATTTTGCAGTGTGCAAGTCCTGCTACTATACAAGGAGCTGGAGCCTTTTCTCTTTTCCTTTTTAAACCTTAGCACTGAATACCTTATATATGTCCACATGTGCACACACACAGTCACGTGCACTCACATATATATATTTAGTGCATCATGATCACATATATTTGTATACATATTTGCCTATATACACATGTCTGCATGTGTATATAAATTTACAGTGCACTGTGTAAGCATAAGTAGTTCTGAATTACACGTTTCATAAGGCTTTTGTTAAGAAATTGCTGCAATTTTTTGTTTAAAGAGAGTATAGAAAAAGTAGTGCGAGGTTGTGTGGTGGTCTGTCACTCTTCAAGTATTCATTAGTTGTCGTTGCCAACATTTTGTGTTATTTGATTTTCCTTTTTCATGAGGAGTGGATAAGTTTCTCTGTCTTTGCGAGGTAAAGGTGAATGTCATCAGAAGTCATCGTTTGCAGATCCTTTTATTAAGTACAGTATGCCTGCAGTAAACTGCACTGTACAAGGATCCCATCATTGTCAACATTATATTGTGTTAGCACCTTGCCAGTTAATTATCCATTCCATTTCATCATTGCAAACAGTAGATCAAAGCTTCTAACATACACATATATATATTACACATCATTGCAGTACAAGCATGGCGTTATAGCTAAGAAAGTCAGTTTTAAGAACCATACAGAACTCAAGAGAAGTCTCTGACTTACAATGCTTCTCATTCATTGAGCTGATTGCATGTCATAACATGGATAATCTTGTGTTTGTACCTTCTGCTACTCAATGCACTTTAATGCTTAGAAAACTGTCAAACGTTTTGCAGTGTAAAATAAGAGCAAAAGCAAAATACATTGACCATGCTGATCATTTGCTTTCATTTGCATCCCAGCCATGAATGACCTGGTGCAGTCCATGGTCCTAGCAGGAGGACAGTGGACAGGTAGTTCTGAGCATCTGGAGGGTCCCGATGATATATCTGCAGGTACAAGGAGAAAAGAATTGGGAGCTATGGCCTTCTCTACTACAGCTATCAACTTTGCAGCTGTCAACTCTTCTGCAGGCTTCAGATCCAAGCAGTTGCTAAATAATAAAGGTATAGGTAGGAGCTCTTTGCACCACGATGTGTCTATGTGTAACAGCAATTTCGTGTAAACTTTTGGTTTTTTGTTTTTATATTTTTATATTTTTTCAACAAAAAGCAACCTGAATAATTTAGTTATGGTGATAAGAGTAGTTTTAATAACTGTAATTAGAAAATATCAGGATTATACCTACAGAATGTTTCAAGTAAAACTGGATTGGCTTGAAAATGATTCATTTATCTTACAGATGATAAGTACATCTATAATCTTCGTTTTATTTCACATCTTCTTTTGTCTCTGTGTATAGATGCTATGTCATTGGAAGATGTAAGTCCGCAAGGTATTAGTGATGATTCCAGTACAGGATCAAGAGTTCACGGTAAGATGTAAATTTTAATTAAATTATTTAAGGATGTGAATGTTAACAACGTTTGCAAAAAAAACAAAAAAAACCCAACAAAAACCAACCCCAAACCAAAACCCACTCCCAAAACAGTGAATGGCACCATTACAAGTGAGCATGCTTTGTGATGTGCATACCTCTTGAATGCATAGCATAATTTCTTCTGATTATCCTTTTCTTCTAGTGCTATCAGATAAAATATTCTCTATCCCTGGTAGGACGTATGAAGTGCATCTGAACAGGATCAAAATGTTTTGCCTTGAAAAATTGGATTTGGAGTTAATTGCAAAGTAAAACAGGCTGTTACAATCTCAGTCCTTGAAAGAAACCCACAAAAAAACAACCACCAAAACCCAAGAAAAATCACAAATGAGCAAAAAGAACCCCCACACAAACAAAAAGCAAACCCACATCTGGCCAGATTGGTCAGTATTTCTTGTTGAGTGAAATGTAAATGTGTTATGTATGTATCATAGGAAACACTGTTTCTTCAAGCATATGAATGAGTTGAGAGCTGTAATAAATTATTTGGAAGGGGAGTAAGTCTTCTGAAAATGCGTAAAATGAGTACAGACTTGTTTGAAGCTAACAAAATAACAGTGCATTTCCCTTGTATTGGATAGGAGTACAGGACATTAACTGTGCAGATGCTCTTGCTCCTCCTGCTCCTGGCATTTCAACAATGTGCAAGGTTCCCTGTCCAGTCTGTTGTAAGTGACCTAATCACGAGCAACTTCCTGCATGCCAGTCCTTTCATCTTAAAATCCAGGTTTCCCACTAACGGATCTGTTTCGGTTCTAAACGTGCACTCTATTTCTCTCTTCCTCTCCCTTGTACCTCACTATTCCTGTAGTGCCCTTTTCTAAAGTGTCCTCTTGGGCTGCCTGGAAATCCCTTCGCTTTCTGATCTGTAAGAAACCAATTTATTAATAATGGGCATGCTAAGCCTGTGAAGTGCATGATTCCTGCCTCAGAGCATTCTGTGATCAGAATGTAAAGGTACCTTGTCATCTGCTAAGATTTTGTTCATCATGCTATCTCCTGATTTTTCCATTTAGCTTCCAGACCAGCCAGCCTTGATAGTGGCAGAACATCCACTAGTAATAGCAATAACAATGCTTCACTCCATGAAGTCAAAGGTATGCTGTAGGTGAACTTATATACGTGCTTCATTGCCATTATTTTCTCTGTAGGAATTTTTGTTTGAATTGAAAAGAATTGAAACAAAAATAAAACCAGCAATGCAGCGTGCTTTTAAGTATGTTTGTACCTCAGCCTTTGTTCCACAAATTGGGAAGGGATTCATGTATTAATAGAACTTATCACCACTTAACAATCTGTTAAAAACATACTAATATATAGGTTTCAAACTATTTCAAACCAAATGTTTACCCATTTAATGATCTTGCAAAATAAATATTCTCTCCAGATTATATTAAAACGTATTTTTTAACAGATATGAGTTACTCTGCTCTTTTTCCCGTAGCATCCGACCCTCTGCTTGCTGCTGCTGTAATGCTATATAGCATACAACACAAAGCAGACAAACTGCTGTATGTGCTACCATCCTGGAGAAAGTAGTATTTCAGAACTCTTGTTTCTGAGCTATGTTGAAGAAAATTTTCCTTCCATTCTATCTCTGATATTTTGTATAACACAAAACTCATTTATTGTACATTAAGAAATGTGTGCTTTGCAAAACATCACTGAACAAGAACGGAGACGTATCTTCAGTCTCAGAATACGGTGTTATGTACACAGAGGTGCAGATCATAAGTGAATGGTAGTTTTTAATTCAAAAGCTATTATAGCACATTTAAAAACTGTCAGAGGTAAGTCAGGGAGTGAAACTGTACTGTATTTGATTGGAGCAATGTAGGGTTTTTCAGTATTCTGGATGGAATTATTGTGAACCGAATGTGAAAGTGTTTGAGTAAGGTTATAACGTTTGAACAGTTTTCATATATTTTGTGATGGAGTATTTAATACTGTTTACCCCAAAAGCAGATGTGGTTAACAATCAAAGCAGACCACAGAGTCACAGCAGTGGAGAATTCAGTATGCCACATGAACACGACGCTTGGTCAAGCAGCAGCAGCAGTCCTATTCAGTATCTGAAAGGTCATACGAGGTCTAGTCCTGTGCTTCAGCAGGGAACACCTGAAACACAGGATAACTGTGGAAAACAGATGAAAACAGATTCTCCTGGAAGTGAAGTTGTTACCCTGCAGCAGTTCTTAGAAGAAAGCAACAAAAGTACCTCAAGCGAGGTTAGTTCAAAACGTATTTTAACTGCGTATTACCCCACATAATTTACTCCAATTGGCAGAAATAATAGAATATTATGAGCGAGTAGAGCTGCTTTACAACTTTGCAGAAACTCTGGTTATGCCTGCGTTTAGTAGTGTGGGCTGTATCCTGATAAACTGGGCTTGCTGTACTTTGCAGCTTGACTGTAGGATGCTGAGGTAGATGAAAAAGTCAACCTCTACTGCACAAAATTATCCAGCGTACTGATGTATTTAGCTGGAATGCCATAAACTGAAAGAGAGCTTGCTGTTTATCTTCCATTTCAGCTCTTGTCTTCAGCGGGAGCTATTGTCTTACATGAACAGCAGTGGAGATATTCTACTTCAGTCCCCGAGCAGAGAATCTTAGTGGTTTCGTGTTTATTTCTTTATTTAAACTCCATTGGGCAAAACACCTGGCCTTGGAGCTCATTGAAATCTAGGAGCAGGAAACAGAATGTTTCTTAAAATCTGTTTAAAACATCAGACAATATTCTGGAAATAGAACTGAGAGACCACTTGAGTCGTCGTGTCTAATCCACTGCTGTTCAGGGGACAAAGAATCCATTTCATAGAATCACAAAGTAATTCAGGCTGGAAGAGTTGTCAGAAGTTCTTCCTAGAGCCTTCTGTGAGAGCCTTTCCTTAATGCTTTTATCTTCAAGATTTGTTCCAAATGATTTCCTTTACAGTTTCAAAAAATGCTGAAGTCTTTAAGCCTGTGAATCGTATTAACTCACTTTTTTCTATTTCTGAAGTCTTCTACAAAAGTTCAGCCACCAAAGCTCTGAATGTTTTGTATTGTTATCTGAGATTCTTGCCTTTATTATTTGAGTGTCTAGAGGATGTAAGCTTTTAGCACCATATTTTCAGTGTAAGTTAAAATGAAAGTTAGTATGAAATTGCTTATCAGAGTAGTGGTGTGTGGTGGCACATCACCCACCAGTGGGTGAGAAGATGAGCTCGAGGTTCTCAGCTTTTGGCTTTTGCACTGTTTGGTGTTGTAGGTGCTAATTCCAAGAGGCTGTGATTGCTATGATACCAAGTTTTTAACTTGCTTATAAGAAACCTGAGCAGAAAACTCGTGTGTACTATAAACATTAAGCTATGATACTGCTTTTAGTTCCAAGATTTTATATTTTAAAACGTTCAAAATTTGTGTCCACTAAGATCAATTAAGAAAAATCAAGATTACAAATTTATAGTACGTTTGGTATTTTTTGACAGATGAAGTCTGGAAGCGAAGAGAATCTTTTAGATGAAGTAATGAGAAGTTTATCTGAGTCATCTGAGCTGGAAGGAAAGGAAAAGCTGAGAAAGGTATCATCTGGTTGTGGAATCGTGAGGTCGTTGAGCGTAAAAAATCCAGTTGATTTCTCAGATGGACGATCCGTTAAACCAGAACAGCTTGTAAAGCCCAGCCTTCGTAAAACAGAAGATGCCTGTCTTACTAGCTCTCCAATGAAATTTACATCGGGCACTCAAGAGAAGGCCAAATCAGTGAAAGAAAAGACACAAACGTCAGTATCACAGCGACAATCAAGAGATTGCAATCCTTATGCTACCTTACCTCGTGCGAGCAGTGTGATTTCTACAGCAGAAGGAACCACTCGAAGGACAAGCATTCATGATTTTTTGTCTAAGGACACTAGGCAACCTGTTTCTAGTGATCCAGCAACATCTTCTGCTGACAGAAGTGTTCCAGCAACATCTAGTGAGTACTCAGCACCCCGGTTATCTTCTGATTATTTTCACTGTGTGGTGTACAGAGTAGATTGTGTTCCACAGAGCAGTTCAACTAATACAGTTAAACTGCGTAATTTAGGCTGCAACTCTGATGTGCCTAAGACTTCAAAGATGGAAAGGTCAGATTTTTGCAAAAGAACTTTCAGTACAAGTATGTTTAATGATAAAGTTAGTATATCTGGTAATGAGAGCACAGGCTCTTTTACTGTGGTGCAGCCATTCTTATCCCTTAACACTGAATTAGTTAGTAACATCAGTGGGTTGCCTCCAAGGTCTGCACCAAAAGCTGATCAGGCACACCTGCCAGTGTTTGTATCTGGACCAAAAAATCAGGAACAGCCTTTTTCAAATCAGAAATCTGATAATAGGGACCTGTGGTCAGCTCCAAGTAATGCATTTGTTCCTACCACTGGTGTGAACACTAGCGAGGCAGAGTCCCTGCTGCTTGTTTCTGAAGATAATAAAACGGTGTGGTATGAGTGCGGTTGTGCATGATAAGAAAACTGTATTATTAAATATATAATTATATAGGCTGTGTAGATGCTGTGTAGATGTGTAGAATGTCCACTGGATTTAGAGAGACTTTCACTACAATGAAAAAGTAACTTCATTTAGATCTGTTGGTTGTTGGGTTTTTTTGCCTAAGAACAGTGGCATACAGCTCTGTTGTGTACTCAAGCATGTGTTTGAATGTAAAATTGTAACCTCATCAAAGTTTGCATGAAACATAATTGCACTGTATATATTTTGCATGCTTTCAAAATCTTTATAATACAAGCTATACTTTTGTCATCCATTATAAATGTTTTTTTTTCTGTACCTAACTGGATGCATGTTAATGCAGTCGCATGCTGCATTGCCAGAGTGGCACAGTGAACTGCAACATCATCGGTACAAAGGCAGTGCCTTTCTGTTGTGCTATGATTTTTTTACTAAGAGCTAACCCTAATCAGACAACATGCAGCACTTGCAATGAAAAAATGACCCTTTCCACCTTTTCCCATTGGTTTATGTTGTCTTTCCACATCTGGTGTACAAATGTGGTGAAGGATGCTGTTTCACTAGGAGTCAAGTAACACCGTTACCTGACAATCCATGTGATGTACGGTAATAAAAACTTGTATTCGTTACGGTGGAAATTCATTTTTTTCTTCTTAATATAAGTAACACTCGTGTAATAGAAACCAAGATGTGTAACAGTAAAAAACCTGTTAAATATTAGTGCTGCAGAAGAAGGCAAGTAACATAAAACTTGCTTACAAAATTAAGTGTATAACTCATGAAATTCCAGACAACCAGCTAAATGGTAATGTTGAAAAGTGATGTCTTAAACAATGGTTTCAAGCAATTTCTTGAAACTTCGCAATGATAAAATATATATAAAATGTATATGAGCAGATATTTTTATATATATATACAGACAAAACAATGAATGTCCTGTTGTGGTTTTTCCAGTTTAATTTATTTTGCCAGACGTCTTGTGGCAGTCAGGTTGCTGCTGTGGGTGTTGGACTTAAATTCCTCTGTGTTTAACTAAGGATGAACAGAAGTGATGGAAAAATACAGTTTCTTCAGAGAAAGCAGCGGACATCCCATGTGTTAGTCTCTAAAGTCTCCGTTTGATATATGAGAATTGATAATAAAATGTGGAGGTAGCTCTTTCATAGTAGGGTTGGAAGGGACCTTTGGAGTTCCCCCAAGTCAAACCTGCTAAAGCAGGCTCAAACCGACAGGAGGCCGCAAGGAACGTGTCTGTGCAGGTTTTGATTAATCTCCATGGAAGGTCGCCCTGCCACCGCTCAGAACAGCCTGTCCCAGTGCCCCGTCACCCTGAAAGTAAAGAATTTCTTTCTCGTGTTCAGGTGAAACTTCCTGTGTTCCAGTTGGTGTCTTTCAGCCCTTGTCCTGTTACTGGGCACCACCAAAAGAGTCTGGCCTCATCCTCTTGACACCTGTGCTTTCAATATTTATAACTGATCCTCTCTTAGCCTTATCTTCTTCAGACTGAGCGCTCCCAGGTCTCTCACGCTTTCCTCATAAGGGAGATGCTTCAGCCCACTAATGATTTTTGTGGCTCTCCGTTGGATTCTCTTCAGAAGATGCCTGTCTTTTTTCAACTGAGGAATCCAGAACTGGACGTAATATTCTGAGTGTGGTCTCACCAGGGTAGAGTAGAGCGGGAGGATCACATCCCTTGACCTGCTGGCCACTGTCTTTGTGATGCTCCTCAGGATACCATTGGCCTTCTTGGCCACCAGGGCACACTGCTGGCTCATGGCCAGCCTCTTGGCCACCAGAACATCCACGGTCTTCTCTGCAGAGTTCCTTTCCATCAGGTCATCCTCCAACCTGTATGGATGCGTGCAATTATTCCTCGCTGGGTGTAGGACTCTACACTTGCCCTTGTAAGGTTCCTCTGAGCCCAGTTCTCCAGCCTGTCCAGGTCTTATTGAATGGCAGCACAGCCTTCTGGTGCCACTGGTTAGCCACTCCTCCTAGCTTTGGATCATCGACAAACTTGCTGAGGATGGACTCTATCCCTTCATCCAGGTTGTTGATGAAGATGATGAGGAAGACTGGACCCAGTACCGACCCCTTGGGAACAGTGCTAGCTACAGGCCCCCAACCAGGCTCTAGGCTGCTGATCACAACCCTCCCCTCATCCACCTATCTGGTCATGGCAGAAGGCTACTGGATTGGTCAAGCATAATTTCCCCTTGCTGAACCCACATTAGCTATTCTTGATATCCTTTCTTTCTTCCACTTCTTCAGAGATGACATCCACAATAAGTTGTTTCATCGCTTTTCCAGGGACAGAAGTGAGTCTGACTGGCTTCTAGTTCTGTGTGACCTCCTTGCCCTGTTTTTGAAGTCTGGAGTAACGCTGGCTTTCTCCCAGTCTTCAAGCACCACTCCTGTTCTTTGCGACCTTCAGCTACTTTTCCAAGATGAGGAGAAGGAGTAGGGGGAAGAAATTGATTTATTAAAAAAAATTAAAAATGCTTACTGAAAAAATAAAATAGCCATCCTTTACCATGTTTGCAGGCATCTGTTATTGTTGGGCTGACGATTTTTTCACTTAACTGTTGTTCACAGTGTGCTGTGCTAATCGTTGCTGTATTTCCACCTTAAATCACTTCACCTTTTAGAACAGAAATAACAGCAGCACGACCTAAAATCTGAAGAAGAATCTTAATTTCAGTCTTCACTCTTACACATAAGTGTTCTGATCTTGTCATGTCATTCATCTTCATTTCTGTTACTCCACAGATGTGTTTGAATTAGCTTTGATGTGAACACACAATAAGCAATTGTTGTGTTGTTATCTGAAGCTGTGTGCATAGTATGTGGTGTAAGTTGTTTGAGGAATTAGAGAAGGTCTTTGCAGCACTACCAGCACTTAGTGTGAACTCATTCTGTGCCTCCAGTAGCTGTTTTTCTGAACTGATTGCAAGGCTGTGCCTTATAGCGAAGCTCCTTCATGACAAGAACAAGGTTTGTAGCTAGAGACAGTATCTTCTATTTAGATCCACTTGTCACTGTCAGAGAAACCGGTAAGGTTTCAGACGTGCTGTTACCTCTTGTGTGGAAGCATTACCTCGCCTGGGTCCTTAGACTGTCACAACAGTGAAAAATAGCAGTATTGTCTCCAGATACGTGCTTACTGTGAACTTTCCAGCACGAGCACTAGTTCCTGATTGTAATGAGGGAGGTCATTCTCAAGAGCAATTCTGAAGGTTCTTCCCTTGTGGAGTGCAGTTAAGACTTGCTTTCAAGGGAGCAAAAGAAGCATTTTTCCAGCCGCTGCCCATGGGGCACCTCAGTTTGCATTGCTTCCTTTATTTCCACAGTGCTGAACTTTCCTGTACAAAACAAGTCTGAGAGTGAGTGTTTATACCTGATATGTAATGCTTTTGTAGCCTGTGTTTTGCATTCTGAAGAGGAGTGAGCAGTACTAAACCATCTTCTTTCACTAAGACAAAAGGCTTCGGAATAGCTGAGTGTTACACTCCTGTCTGTATCCTCCAACAGACAAGGAGTTCTTGATGAATCTTGTCCTACTCAAGCTACTGTTTTATATTCTTTTATAACTTCGTAAAGAATTAAATTTCAGTTCTGAAGAAAATAATTACTGTGCTCCTGTTCTTGCTCTACTGAGTTCATTGCAGCAGGAAAAGCATGCTGCTAGGCTTTTTTGAACATCTCTGCAAACGATACGTAACAAAAGCTGTTAGTTTATGGAAGGAAACAAACGTTCTTATGCATAAAAGGAACATACATCACTTTTTATAAACACTTCCACTTTATGTGCTAACAGTATGCGCATCGTGGATGTCTCTTGGTTTGTGCTCATGGAGTGGATCTGTGAAATTCATTACGTATCCAGGCATTACTGCTGCTTGGCCATCTAGCTGTCAAACACGCAGTCCACTTGCTCGTTTCTTGGTCCCTGTTGCTGTTAAAATAGGATGGTAGAACTCTGGATGGTAATTGTAGCCTGCCAGCTAAAAAGAGCTTGCTGTTCAGGTTTGGTGGTTTGCTTGCCATTATGTGTTTGCTTGATGCTTTGCTTTAAGTGAATAGTAAACTAAGATACTGCATTTTGCACGTTCCAGCTGTTGCATGCAAAGATAATTTTCTGCTTTGCGGAATTGAATGTGATCATTTCTTTCAGTGTGTAGCAGGTTAAAAAAAATGGAAAAGATGAGTTCTCAACTAGGCTCAGTCAGCCTTGATACGAAGTAGGATATTTTTCTCATTGTACAGGTAGAGTTATAGGTTTAGCATATATAAAAGTTGAATATATCTGATTGTAGCTTTGAAAAGAATACTTTATTACTCTAAATGCTACAGTGAACTTTAATGACTGTTGTTGAGTAGGTTCTTCATGTGTTTCCTCTATCCCTCTCCTCTGTTCTCTCCTTTCCAAAAAAGCCAAAACGTTTGTATGTCCTGTTGCTTTACTGATAAGTAGAATATGTGTATGCATGAGGGTTTTTTTCATGTCCTGATCAATGTGATGAATAATATGAAATGCTTTTCTCTGCAGATGTGGAAGCTATCCCAGAAAGCAGAAATTCAAAATGCAGGTCTAGGGAGCAACAAAGCTCCTAAATCTATTACCCACTACATGAGATGTGGGCCAAGTGGTGAGTTTTCTGCCCAAAATGTAAATGAGATTAATTTCATTTACAACGAACTAACAGCATTACATGTAAGAACAAGCGCACATGGCATTAACCAGATGTAAATACTGCTTGCTTAACTGGCTTGTAACTTGCTCGTTAGTTAAGCCAGAACACGTTGTTTTAATGCAGTTGTTTCTCCTGAGGAAGTAGGGAACTTCATGCCATTAGCCTTCCTTTTAAAAATGCCATTTATTTTTATTTTTCAAATTTCTCTTGAAAGTACCACAAAGGCAAATGAAGCATGAATACTGGAGTCAGTTCTTAGAAAGGGACAGATGGATCTAAAAGAACAGTGAAAACGATTTTGTTTTGGAAAGCATTCTGTCACATAAGAAAAAGGCCTTTTTATAAAGCTTGTCTTTGGCATTCTTCCTTCTGTACTTGATTAAAACATCTCTGGTGTGTGCTGTTAGTTCTGTTAGTGACTTAATTCTGTATTTTACACTCCTACGCTTAAGCTTTTCTTACGTTCTTTTCTCTTTCTACTTTTCTGCCTTTCAACACAGAGAGAAAAGTGTCCTTCAGTGTCTCAATATGAAGCCTTTATTTCTGAAGTAAACAAGACAGCAACTGTAGGAATCATTAATAAATATCAAGGGAATTTTTTACATCGTTCGTGACTAGAGCAGGCAAGAAATAAAAACCTACCTACCTTCCTTCCTTCCTTGAATCAAGGAGCTCTACTGGAGTCTACTGCCGAAAATTTGTAGATGGTCTTAGGAATGATTGCACATTGCACTGTTAAGATCTACTGAACAAGGGACAGTTCTCATCTCCCTAATGACCAAGAATTTTAAGGTCTCAAGAATTACTCCAAGAAAAATAAAGCAAACAATTTCTTTCATCTTCTGTTTATGAAATTAGCCACTGATTTGCTTAAGCTTCTGCTAATACTTAGCCAAAAACAAACAAACCCATAACTTGCAGTTTATATTTACTTCTGTAAATTTAAAATAAATGCTGTAGTATTTTGTTGAAAGCAACTGTATATACAGATACAAAAACCTCACAGCTTACTGGCACTTCCTGCCTTATTGGTTAGCATAATCTGCATGGAATGGCTCTTTAAAAAGTTTATGCTGATTTTTTTGTTGTTGCAAGAGAAATTTGTTTACATACATGAAAACATTTGATAACTAACTACAGTGGGAAAATGGGACTCGTGGGAAAATGGTATGATATAGAAGATGTTTGTCACTTGTGTTTTTCACATTCCCAAGTTATTCTGCGTATACATGTTGAGATGTTTTTGACAGGAAATTGTCAGGTATGATTTTTCTATAACTTTTATTTTAGTGTAAGGCTGTTTCCAACAAATGGCATTTCCAAGATAAGGCTGTCTTACGATGTTCATGTATTGACTAATTTCTTCTTTTATTGTTTGTCTTCTGACATGAGTTGATTGCAGCTTAGGTAGTTTCTTGATGGCAAAAAAAAGAAAGGGAAATAACATCATATGCATTTTACAATCAATTCTCCTTGAGGTTACCTTGTATTAGTAAGATACATTTTGTTGGTCATTGACTTTAATGTAAGTCAACAAGTGAGCTCAGAGGAAGTGTACCTGAGCTTATAAGCACATCTAACATTACTGTAATCCTAGGCACATTCATGTTTCTGTTCTCAAGGGTTAAATGATCTGCGTGACCTTCTCGTGTCTGATCTTCCACTGCAGTTCTCTGTTCAGGTAAAGCAAGCATGGCACGGATGTTCTCAGAACAGAGTGCTTGCATGTGGATCCCACTGCTGCTCAGACTGTGATACAGCCCCTGCAACTCCCTTTGCTTCCCGTTTCTTCTTGAGGCTTACAGGCTTTGTCACTGATCAAGTCGCAAGCTTTCGGGGACAGTTGGAACAGAGTTATTTTCCACTGGAAAGAGAACACATTTAAAAGCATACTGGCAAGTCATTTTTTTATTTTATATTAATTTTGTCAAAAAGGAAAAAAAAAAGATGAAAGTTCAGTAAGCTTTATAGAATTGGGAATTTTCTCCTGTTCTTTTCCTGACAGTGACTTCCATCTGAAGCACTTTGTCGTGATAGAATACGAAGTATTCAAGATCTCAGTCAAACAGAGCATTTTGTTTTGGCAATCTAAATGCCTTGTTCAGCCTGAGAATTTTTCCACAGATAATTTAAACTTTTTTGTCCCCTTGAATGAAACTAGGCCAAACATTGCAGCTCCACACCTTACAGAAGTTTGATTTTTCCTCTAAAGACGTTTGTGGTGTTTCACTATGTTTGTTAGTTAAATTTCAGTGTGAACTCGTACAGGTGTCTCATTCTGGTCCCTTTATTCTCGGTATTAAGATCTCCATTGCTCTAAAGGAAGCATCCTGAGTTTTGCAGAGTATCAACATAGTTCAGTGATCCCAGGAGCGACCTGAAGTCCAGAGCGTTCCTGACATCCAGTTCCACAACTTTTTTGCAGGCAGTCTGAGGTCAGTGGCATGTGGAATAACTTCCCATGCTGTAATGGATAGCACGTTCTTCTTGGGAAGGGTTCAGGGTGCTCCAGGCTGCGTGACAGCTTCCAGATGCCACAGGAGGGCAGCTGGGGGGGTGTGGTGGGCTGCACTGCAGGTACTGCTGTGTCCCTTTGTGCAGTCAGAACTCAGGTATTACTGAGGTTCTTCCTCTGCAAAGTGAGCCAGACAGAGCCCTGGTGTGCTCTCAGAGAGAATTACTGTGACCAATAAAAATGTGGTGTCAGGCTGCTTTCTCTGCCATTCCTGTGCTGCAGTAGAGACATAGGCATAGGGACCAAAGGAAAACTTGCCTTACAGAGTTCCATAGGCATCCTGTCACGTCAGTAGCCCTCACTGGAATCACAGCTGCTGGAAAGATAGTAAGTACTAGGAAACAAATACTAAATTTTGCTACTTTAAAGTTCATTTCAGGGCCTGAGTGTTGGTGGGTTCTCCTGGTACCTCGACAACAGAAGACTGATGCACTAGAAACTTTTAAACCCTAACCAGTTTGTAGCGTCACTTCTAAAACTCGCGTGAATTAACCCATAGTGCCAAACATGGTTTGTATTTGCAGCATCTGTGCAGCTGTATGTGCTTTGGCACGCCACGTACTCGGAGACCTGGGGGTATTGCCCTGGTGACGTGCAGCACGCTGCCCTCACTGCACATGGCTGTGTCACTTTTCCATGTGGACTCCCCTGACTTTTCATTTATTGGCTCTTTTCTGTATTCATTAAGTTGTGCAGAATTTTCCATCACAGCCAGGATGTTAGTCAACTGGTAACATGCACTGAAAGTGAAAACCCTTCATCCAGAAACCTTAAGTGAATTTCCCTTGTTTGAGAGCATCTGCAGCAATGTGGAGATGCAGCAGCAGGATTTGTCCCGCTATTGAGGTCAGGGTTGTGTGCTGCAGTTCTGCCCTGTGTCCCCCGCACTGTTCTTAGTGAGCTCTGAGCCACTGGTCAGCATCAGCACAGAGGACCTGGGGGATGTTGGTTTGTGTTCACAGTAAGAGCAAAGCGACACCAGGGGTACATTTCCATTTAGGAGATCAGACCAGAATACTCCCAGCACTTTTTTTTGGCAGACATTTCAGAGCAGAAGAGCAGTCGGGACATTCTCTGTGCTTCGATACAGATAAGTGTTTCCTTTCTGAACTGGTACAACACCATGTAAAACACCTCATCGTTCCATACAACCAAAAACCAAATTACCAAGTGTAATTTGGGAGCCACCTCTCCTCCTCTGAAACGCAGCCTCCCAGGAAGCAGCACAGCAGCTGTGGGACAGCCTACAAGAAGAGCACATCGTCATTTGCAGCCGGACTTGAGTTGCCAAATGTGTCACTGTTAAAGTTTACAGACTGTTTTAATACCGTACAATGTAGAATTTAATTTGCTTTGCTGATAGTTTGCTGAGTGTTTAGTAACATTCCCAACACATGTTATTTTGAAGCTTTGTCCAAGACATGGTGCAGCCTCAACAAAGGAGATCAAGTATGATTCTTAGAGGTAGATGATAATGTGTATGTAAATAATGCTTTATTAATAAAACTGCCTTAAAGGAATGTACCTGTGTGAAACAAAACTTAAAAAAACTCTTATTTAAAACTAATTTCCTTTACATATTGATTTTTTTTTAATGTTTGCCATTGTATACATTTATTAATGATGTTATTAAAATACCGAACCAAATAATTTTTATCCTTATTTTGTGTATATACATTTACACACACGTTTTCTGGAATCTGATGTTACTGGAAGGATATTGGTGTTAAGTGCTGGTCGTGCTTGGTTGGTAATGTGTTCAGTATTTCTTCTGAAAGGAAACCTATAAAGCTGTAGCAGAAATATTCTGGGCGCTGTGTAGTTTGTTCCGTGCTGTGTGTTTGTGAAGACTGTAACTGTGACCTAAACGCTATTTTCACCTAAAAGACACTGATTTCATAGCATGTTTAGAATGCACTGCAGATTTGCCACGTGCAGTATTTGAAGCTTTGATTTTGCTCCGTGGTTATTTTTGCTGAAATGAGTCTCGGGATCTCTTCTGATGGTGCAGGTAGTTTAGTTTTTAGGTTGTGGGATTTGTGAAGCGTAGGGATGTGCTGCTGTGCACATCTTTTATTCTTTTTTGCATTTAAAGCTTTCTGGTTTAAAAATCTTGACAAGCTATTAGTTTTTTTCTTTCTCCAAAGGGAAGGGAGAGTGCCAGTCAGAAGGCATAGTAGGTTTCACTTTTAAAGGTGCATACGAGTATCATGATACCTGCCTGCTTTAGTAGCACATCCATCAGCCCAGAGTTCCTGAGGCAGTTCAGTGATTACCTCACTTAAAAAAAAACAGGGGGAACGTCACTTTTGATGTTGTTCCTCAGCTCACAGAGCTGTGTCTTGGCTATGTATAATGAAATGGAGTCAAACTGGCTGACGTTTCCTTTTTATTTAAAGCATCCCCCTTTGTCACTGTTAGTAACAGCAGTGCTTCAAGTCCTTTCACAGTTTACTCTTGTGTTTTTCTCTTCCATTTCTACCTGTGCTCATCCTGTTGCTTGCCTTCTGGCATTTTTGTTATACCACAGACATCTCTGTGATGCAGTATTTGAAAACCCTTTGACCTGTCATCTCCAGAATGCTGTTCCTGTCTTTGGGTTTTACATGGGTACCTGTAACCACTTTGGCTGCTGAATGCCATGGACCTCCTGGTTCCGTCTTAAGTACAAAGAAAGCATTTGGAAGGAGATTTACTCATTTAGGCAGGAGAGGAGAAATAACTCAATTAGGAATTCAGTATTGAGAATGCATTGGTCTTGTTTCTGTGACAGCATATACTTTTCTGTACTAAATATATAATCTATTCAAAGCCAAATCAGCCTCCCCACAGCCTCTGCAACATTTGGACATTGATACGTTTAGTCCCCCATCTCCCGAAGGGCAAAACTCAAGTCTGTCTGCTGCCACACCATTCCTTGCACTTACATGGTGCTGCTTATAAGGGTACAGAGGAATAGGGAAGATGCTCATCCTCCATGGGTTGATGAGCTAGTAGAAACTGTGCACAAATCTAGTACTGTGCCAGGTCAGATTTATTTTCCTCCCAGAAATTGCCAGGAAATACCACACCCATGCGGGAACATGCAATAGTGTGGCTCCTTAGAGCCTTTTCTCTGGGTATTTGCATCCCTCCCTGTCTGCTCTCAATTCTCCTTCATGTTCTGCCATTTTTACAGAGGCACACTGTCCTACTGGGCCAATTACCAGAAGACTTAATGATGAGTTCCCATAGGGAGGAGACTGTGAAATGAAAATGCAACTAAAGATGTAGACAATCAAATACATTTCCTGTAGTGCAAATGATTTTCTATTTTCTAGGTGAAAACTATGAAAAAAGCAACAGAGCAGGAGAGAAATGGGTACAGGTGGAAAAAAAACCATGGACACCTCTGCCCTGCGTGCTGATAAATAGTTTAGATCTTTTAAGTTAACTTGTTATCTCTAAATTATATTTAGACCTTCAAGCCCAGTACCACACAAAGTTCCACTTTGTCCATTTTATTAATCAAGGTAACATTATTTGTAATGCCTTCTCATCTCGCTGGATGCTGGTAGCCTGCTAACATCTTCTCAACAATATTCTGTTGAATTTTCACTAATGTTCGTATTTTGTTCACCAAATTACACGATGTGGAAAAGAGCAGGCCCATTTTTCCACCTTGTCCTTACCATGAGACCTGTTTCGTGCCACAGAATGCCACTTGCACCTCACCTATCGAACGTCCTCTTCAAAACTTACAATGATCGGCTCATGGCCCGTTGATTTCACAAACTTCAGAAAGTCTTCAGGGCTTAAGCCCATGGTCGCAGCATTTGTCATGGGATGAAAATACACCTTCTCGTGGCCGCCCTCCAGGAAGGCGGCGTCCAGCACAAACATCACGTCCCCCTGGTGGTCGCAGAAGAGTGCCAGCGGCGTGGCACAGCCTTGGCCCACCCCCAGCTTTTCCAGCATCGCATTTTCGTCGGCAAATCTGAGGTTTCCACTCCCGAGGCCAAGTTTTTTTGCCAGGTGGTTTAAATTGACCTCCCTGTTGTGCAGGACGGTCACCAGCCAGAAGCCTTTCTTCTTTTTGTCTCTAAGGAAAAGGTTTTTGCTGTGCCCTCCTTTCATGTGTTGGACGTGGGGCATCATTTCTTCAACTGTGAACACCTGGAGAATCAAAATGTCACACCTAGCCTCAAAACTGTACTCTTTCGTGAAGGAACTTTAAAAGAACTCGAACAAAGCGGCAGGATACCTGCCTCAGCCATGCTGTACGTACAACGGGTGGGGTGCAAGGGACCCCACACTCCCACCCGAGCCGGGGCTGGCTGCCCCCCCACCCGCCACTCAGGCAGCCCAGGGCCCACCCGCGCGGCTCCCACCTCCGGGTGCTCCGCGGTGATGACGGCGATGCCCAAATCCCTTAACCGCTGCTCCAGAGCCTCCCGAAGCCCCGGCGCGGCCGCCATACCGCCGTGCCACGTCTTTACCCCGCGGGGAAACGCTGAGGCGCGACGCGTCACACCCCCCACACGGCGGCAGGGCGCGACGTGAGGCGAAGCCCCGCCCCTCCGCGGTGATTGGCCGTGAGCGTGTGGGACGCCGCGCCTGCGCAGTGAGCGGCATCGCGCTGCGCATGCGCGGTGTCCTCTCGTCATTCGGGGTATGCGCAGAGAGGCGCAGCGCGGGAGCTGGAGGTTGCGGTGGGTGCAGCGCGGGCTGAGCTCCGTGAGGATGGTACGGAGCCGCGTGTGACGGGGCATAGGGGAGCTACTGTGAGACGTAGCAAACGGAGTGGTTAATTAGGAGAAATAGTTAGCAGATCGGCTCACGGCGCGGCTGGTTGAGGCGGGACGGAGAGTGGACCGGCAGTGGTATGCGGGTGCCATCCACCGGCGCGGTGCGAGGCTTTGATGTATCTCTGCCTTGGAGAGGTGGGTTCAAAGGGTGGGCCGTGTGGGGCTAAATAAGAGGTTGGATGGTCGCTGCAGCAACTCTCCTGTGAAGAAAGGCTGAGGGAGGTGGCCTTGTTCAGTCTGGAGAAGGCTCCAGGGAGACCTCATTGAATCCTTCCCATACCTCAGGGGAGCTTATAAACAGGCGAGGGAGCAAATTTTACACATATGGATTGTACAAGGGGCAATGGCTAAACTGAAAGAGGGCAGGTGTAGATTAGATGTTAAGGGACTCAGTGATCTTTAAGGTCCCTTCCAACTCAAGGTATTATATGATTCTATGATCTTGAAACATTTAATTATTAAATCATGACTTAGCCTTGAACAATGTCTCTGTGCGTATGACAACAGTGATACCATGGCAGGGCTGCAGTCTTGAAGTAGTGATGTAGCTCATGTAAGTGATGCTTTGCAGATTGCTGTTACTGATGTGGACAGTTAGGTTGCAGAAGGGAAACTTGGTGCAGCTCAAGGGGCACAAATGTCCTGGTTTTTTTTAGGTCATGTCACAGAACTTGGAGTAATCCTTTTAGTAGTTTATGTTAAAGTTCAGTAGAGATGGTTGGAAGACTTCTCAGTTGTGGTGATATAAGTAGGCCTGTGTTTGAAATGGGAAAGTGAAAGGGACAGAAGGCAAAGCAATTCAGAAAAACAAAAAATGAACAGTGTTACAAAGTAGTTCAACTTTGTCAGTATCAAAAATCCTGTTTTGAAGCACTTTAGTGGTTGTGTGCTGTGTTCCTGTGAGTATTATACTAACAGAGAGCAACTTTTGTTGTGTCCTTTTGCATTTCCAGTGAGGAAATGAATCGAAGGCTGATACTGAAGTTTGAAAATCTGATCCATTTCCATGGTGCTTGCAGACAGCTGCACACTCTTTCCTGCAGGAGAGTTTGCAGAGCACAATGGAAGCCTGTACAGACATCCACATGTCCTACACGGTCCGTTCACCCCTATCCACAGTGCTGGCAGAAAGACAAGTTATTCAGAGTTGCCTCATCACCGTGCAGATATCTATCTGCTAAGGAGGTAATTAACAAAATCGTGTAATCTGTGGTTGTATGTGAAACTTCAAATTGCAAGAAATCAATCTGAGCATTTAATTACAAAAAAAAAAGGAAGCTTTATTAGTGAGTATACAACAGCTGTTCTAAGTTTCTGTGACAAAGTATACTTATTTAAGATTGTTAACTTCTCAAATTGTCTTTAAGTACTTTTATCATGAATCTTTCAAGGGGAAGAGAAAATGATTTCTTTTCCTTGTTTTGGACAATTGAAAATTAAAAATGTTTGAAAGTTTAAGTATTCAGCAGGATGTTTAAAGTCGTTCATTTCTCCTAATGTTGTCAACAAGAAGATGTGTTTGCACCATGCAGCTTGAGGCCACCCTCTTTTTTAATATTGTCTTTATTATTTCTTAGTTTATGCCAAGCTGTCTGTTCCTATGTACATGTCTAATTCCATGTAGGAGAAGAAAAAAGGCAGAAGGAAATTGCCGATGACCACAGGAGAAGTGGAGATAAGGCAGCAGATGACTGTTGAGGAACTTGCAAGAGGAATGGGTAAAGACGTAGGTGAGAGCTTCTCTGTTAATATTATAATTATGTAATTATTATATAATTATATTGTGGAAGGAGAAACATTGCACCCTGGTTTGTTGAAGCTGGACCCCTGTGAGTGCAGAGTTCAGGGCTAAGGAGAGAAGGCACAGAGGAGCATCAGCCTGTGGTCCAGCCCTTAGATACCTGCCTGGGAACAGGAAGTTTGATTTGTGCTCTTTTAAAACAGTCAGTTGATTAACTGGGGAGAGTGTGGTGCTAGGGGTGGTTTAAGAAGTTGCCCACAATGCTTTCTTCTTGTGATTCCCTGAAACCGGATTGCAGAAGTAGGCCTGTTCTTTTAACCCCATGAATCATTCCATTCCTACTTGTACAGTGGCTCAGTTTAATCATTTTTCAAGGATGTTCTAAGGAGTTATTAACTTGCTTTGACGTTTGAAATAATTCCACTCCTTTATAATTGCAATTCCTAATCTATTTTATCCAGTTCAGTACTGGCAAACTTCCTTCTCAGAAACAGAGAGAAACAAGAGTCTGTCACATCTCTCTGTGCTTCAGAGAGATTTGTAATGATGCTGAAGTCAGTGTGTAACAATTCTTGGTTATTGCAGTATGCTCTGTATTTCCACTACCAGAGAGAGTGACATGTGAGCAGATCTATCAGATTTTCTTCTTTATATCACACTGTAACTGTTCAGTTTAGGTGAGTTTCAGTTGTTTTCTTTTTATGGGAAAATACACTGTGAGAATCTGAGTGAAAAATAAGTTTGTAGCATTGAATGAGGCAGCCATTTTTCACAGACATTCTGGATAGAAGTTATTCCCTGCAGGTGCATAGTATAGGAGCTTTTAGATAAATCAGCTAAAGCAAATATGCTCTGTGAAACTTGTTGGTATGATCTAAACTGCTAACAGAGTAATTATGTCAGTGTGCTCCAGTCCTCTGTGCTTTTTTGATGGGATTATTGAATGTCTTTGTCTTTTTTTTCAGATCATATTTACGAAGCCCTGCTGTACACAGATATCGATGTTGATTCCCTAGAACCAGATTCCATTTTATATGAAGACTCTATCAAGCTAATTGTTAAAAAATCAGGAATGAAGTATAAGTCAGCAAAACTGAAAGAAGAGAAAGAGAGAGAAAATAAAGATGCGGTGAAACGGTGAACTACGTTCTTCCTTGTTCTTTTTATCCTATTTGTTTCTGCAAGTGTTTTTTTGTGTACTGTTTTCTTCTAACAGGATTTTGCCTTGCTCGTAGACCACCTGCAGACCCAGCATTCCTAACTCCACGGCCCCCAGTTGTTACTATAATGGGCCACGTTGATCATGGGAAGACAACATTACTAGACAGCCTACGGAAGACTCAGGTGGCAGCCATGGAAGCAGGAGGCATCACACAACACATTGGTGCTTTCCTTGGTATGATCCAGGTGTACTTATGTGTGTGTAAAGCCACTTGTGTGTAATATGACACCAAATTGGGAGGGAGTGTTGATCTGCCGGAGGGTAGAAGGGCACTATAGAGGGACCTGGATAGACTGGATCTGTGGGCCAAGGTCAACTATATGAGTTTCATAGAGCCAAGTGTTGGGTACTGCATTTTGGTCACAGCAACCCCAGGCAAACCTATAGGCTTGGGGAGGAGTGGCTCGAAAGCTGTCTGGTGGAAAGGGACCTCGGTGTGCCAAGGGATAGTGGGCTGAATATGAGCCAGCAGTGTGCCCAGGTGGCCAAGAAGGCCAATGGCATCTTGGCCTGGATCAACAATGGTGTGGTGAGCTGCACTAGGGAAATCATTGTCTCCCTGTACTCGGCACTGGTGAGGCCTCACCTTGAGTACTGTGTTCAGTTTTGGGCACCTCAGTACAGAAAGGACACTAGAAAGGACAGGTCCAAAGAAAGGCAACGAGGCTGGGGAATGGCTTGGAGAATATGGCCTGTAAGGAGCAAAGGAACTGGGGCTGTTTAGTCTGGGGAAGAGGAGGCTGAGGGGAGACCTCGTTGCTCTCTGCAAATACCTGAAAGGCAATTGCAGTGAGAGCAGGGTTGGTGTCTTCTCACAGGTGACAGGACAAGGGGAAATGGCCTCAAGTTGTGCCAGGGAAGGTTTGGGTTGAATATCAGGAAGAACTTCTTTACAGAAGGAGTTGTTAAGCACTGGAATAAGCTCCTCAGGGAGGTGGTTGAGTCACCGTCCCTGGATGTGTTTAAAAACTGTTTGGATGTGGTGCTCAGGGACATGACGTAGTGGTGGGTTGTTGGAGTTAGGGTAGCATGGTTAGGTTGTGGTTGGACTCGATGATCTTTAAGGTCTTTCGAACCGTAGGGATCCTGTGATTCTGTGATTCGTATCTTACGTAACAGGCTGACTTGCTGACAATTTGTTGGGAAAAATGTTGCAGCATACCCAGTTTATATGCAAGCAGTGAAGAAGGAAAGCATAACTTGTGATAACTGGAATGGAATAGAATAGTTCAGTTAGAAGAGACCTACAGACATCCAACTACCTGGCCACCTCAGGGCTAGCCAGAAGACAAACCACCTTACTGAGGTCATCATCCCAGTGCCTTTTGAGTGCTGGGCCCTCAGCCACCTGTCTAAAGAGCCTACCCAGTGTGTTTGACCACAGTGCTAATGGAGCTATAAGGGAGACATTTCTCCTAATACCCAGTCTGGACTCTGGCACAGCTCGGTGCCATTTCTGTGCATCCTGTTGTTGGTTAGCAATGAGAGGAGACCAGTGCTTCCCTCTGTTTACTCTGCTCAAGAAATAGAGAGCAAGATTACATGTTAGTCTGCTTTTCTCTAAACTAGGCAAATCCATGTGGATGGAACTTTTAAGTGGACTATCTGTGCAGTATTGGACCCTTTTGGATTATGAAAAATGCCAAGATGTCTCTTTGTATTCTGTGAGAAGAAAAAGCACCCTTGATCTCCATGCCAACAGTTACTTGTCTGCCTAAGAGATCTTTTTTCTTTCCCCTGAAAGTCTTCAAATGAGCAGTACTTAATTTACAAGAGGTCAAATTAAGCTATGTGAAATGCTGATTATAAAATATATCATTTATTCACAGTGCATCTGCCTTCTGGGGAAAAGATCACTTTTCTTGATACACCTGGGCATGCAGCTTTTTCAGCCATGCGGGCAAGAGGTACACACGTGACTGACATCGTCATACTGGTTGTAGCAGCAGAGGATGGAGTGATGCAACAGACTATAGAATCCATTGAACATGCCAAAAATGCAGGAGGTACTGTGCTGAACTTGTTCATGTTACATGTGTAGATGAGTGGAGAGCCAGAGAGTTAATATACAGGACGTATGTTGATGTGTGGCTCAGTGCTGAGTGCTTTGCTGCTCTGCACACATTTATTCACCACTCAAAGGAAACTGCTTGAATTTAGATCTGTAACACTTGTGAAGAAACTGCCCTTGTCCTGCTCCCTGCTCCACTGGGAACGTGTCTGAAAAAATGCTGAATGTTACAATGACACCTAAAGATACTGAAATATTTTTTTCAGGATTTGCCAGAAAAACATGCAGGAAGCTTGTAGATAGCTTTGCTTTCCTTTCTTTCCCCTCTTAACTAGAATAGTTCTTCCAAGCCTCTACTTAAATATTTCAGTTGTCTTTGGTTTCCTAAGGTTGCTCGGGGAACAGATGCCAAGTGAGCTGATCTGTAAGTCACAACCTGTTCTCACCTCTTATTACTCACCTCACTAGTAGCAGTGAGTTGCTGTTAGGTTAATGATAGGTTTGTTTTTTCATTTTAGTTCCTCTCATCCTTGCCATTAACAAGTGTGACAAACCTGAAGCTGATCCTGAAAGAGTGAAGAAGGAATTGCTGGCTCATGATGTGGTCTGTGAGGAGTTTGGAGGTGATGTTCAGGCTGTCAGTATTTCTGCACTCAAGGTAAAATTTTGGTCAAACAAATGATCATGTTCATGGATGTCTAGTATGTGCATCCATACACATTTTTATTTGACATTTGGAAGATGAGTGCTTATCTTTCTGGTATTTGACATGTTATCATGAGCTGTTGCCTCCTTTCAGAGTCATTTTGAACATCACACCTTCAGTGAGCACTGTTGATTCATTTTTCTTTGGGAAATGTAGTGAATGTTTTTCACGTTAATCCTAATTGTTGTTTCCCTATCATTTAGTGCATCATTTTTCCCTATCAAATAGTGTAGCCAGCAGGAGCAGGGAGGTGATCATCCCCCTGTACTCAGCTCTGGTACGGCCGCACCTCGAGTACTGTGTTCAGTTTTGGGCCCCTCACTACAAGAAGGACATTGAGGCCCTGGAGCGTGTTCAGAGAAGGGCAACAAAACTGGGGAGGGGCCTGGAGCACAAGTCTTATGAGGAGCGGCTGAGGGAGCTGGGATTGTTTAGTCTGGAGAAGAGGAGGCTCAGAGGAGACCTTATTGCACTCTCCCACTTCCTGAAGGGGGGTTGTGGTGAGGAGGGGGTGGGCCTCTTCTCCCTGATAAATAATGTCAGGACGAGAGGGAATGGCCACAAGTTGCGCCGGGGAAGATTTAGATGAGATTTGAGGAAACATTTTTTTCTCTGAAAGAGTGGTCAGGCACTGGGATGGCCTGCCTAGGGAGGTGGGTGAGGCACCATCCCTAGCGCTGTTCAAGAAGCGTTTAGATGAGGTGCTAAGGGATTTGCTTTAGTAGCTTAGTAGGTAGGGATGGTGGTAGGAGGATGGTTGGACTAGATGACCTTGTAGGTCCTTTCCAACCTAATCTATCTATGAATCTATGAATTTGCTGATAGTATAATTGATACATAATGTTTGTGCAAAATCAAAGTCAGTGATAGCACTACTTATGAAGACAAAAAATTCAAACACGGATGAGTAAAGATTTTTATAACACATACTTTATTACAGTAGCATAGTGCTGTAGTGTACTTACAGGGATGAGACAGTCAATTGTGTGCGCAGCTGATAGCTAAACATAGAATCATGGAATCATTAAAGTTGGAAAAGACCTCTGAGATCACATAGTCTAACTGTCAGCCCACCCCCAACATTTCCCCTGACCGCGTCCCTCAGTGCCACATCTGCAGCACCTCCAGGGATGGTGACCCCACCACTCCCTGGGCAGCTGTGCCACTGCATCACCGCTCTTTAGGAGAAATTTTTCCAAGCACCCAACCTGAACCTCCCCTGGTACAGCTCGAGGCCATCACCTCTCTTCTCTGCTCCCTGGGAGCAGAGTCCCACCTCACACAGCTTCCTTTCAGGTCGTTGTAGAGAGCGATGAGGTCTCCCCTGATCCTCCTCTTCTCCAGACTGAACAGCCCCATTCCCTCAGCCGCTCCCATCACTCTGTGCTCCAGACCCCTCACAGCTCTGCTGCCCTTCTCAGTGTTCGTTTTACAGTGAGGAGCCCGGATAGCACTATTTCAGTCCTTGCTTTTAATTTTGGCCAAACTGATGCAGCAGCATCTTAGACTTCCTGCTGTCTTTCTAAAGGCATCATAATCTTCTGAAATTTCCGTCATGTTCAAGTCCTTTGGAATTACTTTCCTTAGGCTTATTCAAACAGCCATCCATAAAGATGGTTTCTCCGTTCACCTCTGCAGCAGAATTTTGTGAGGTCTTTTTCTGCATTCTTATCTCTGTAGCGATGAACAGAAAGGGAAGGAAAGTGTCCTTAGTGATGTGTCTTGCATAATGGACCAGCCATCTTAACAGTCTGTTACTTGGTTTGCTTTATTGCCATCTGTGCTGTTGGTTTTGTGTTGGACTGTTAGAAGTCCTGAATTGAATGGTAGACCTTAGTGCTGATTTCAACTTCTGATCTTTTTAAATTGTGTGCTACTTTACTCTCGTTTTGTTTTGTTCCATACAGGGTGACAACCTGATGGTTTTGGCAGAAGCAACTGTTGCTTTGGCAGAGATGTTAGAACTGAAGGCAGATTACACAGGTCTGGTAGAGGGGACCATCATTGAGTCTCGCAAAGACAAAGGGAAAGGGTAAGTTATCTTTGTATCCATGTTCTTTACAGCGTTAATGAGGAAGTTTGTAACAGTGCTTTAATACTGTTCAGGTGGTTCAACGTTTAGGTTTAAAGTTGTACTTAAAAAAAAAAGTCACATAAAACTGAAACTGTTTGCAGTGCTTGTAGCTAAACACTGAGTCATAATTCTACAGCATAATGTAAAGAAAAGGCATTTATAAAGTGCTAGAGCATGAATCGTATTAATCAAATGAAATCCTTTAAGTTCAGGAAATATTTTTGAAAGATTTATCTGTTGGGCATTTCAACATCATTGAGAAGTGGAGGTGATAAAGCCCCTGGTCATGATGTAGTAGATAGGTCACAATCTGCAGAAGAACGTCTGACATTTTACTCTTCCAACTGTTATAGTCCTTTTGTGTATTAGGTGTGTTCTCCCCTCTTTAAAAATACAGAGAAGGCTGAGAAGTTGGGTTGGGTTTATTTGGGATTTTTTATTTATTTATTGAGTGGGGAGGTTCACTTCATGTGAAGCCATTCTGTTGCTGAAAGCTTGAAGACGTCAGATATGTTAATCTGCAGAAATGAGCAGTGCAGTCCAGGTTTGGGGCTTGTTGTAAGTCACATAGCATTTTTCTTAGCATGCTAATAAAACGTGTCACAGGAATATTCTGCCTGTGACTAATCACCAAAATGTTATTTTTTACATTGACCTATCTGTGATAACCCTGAAAATTGTTACTGTAGGTAATGGAGAGTCACTTGAATTTTGTCTTTTTTTCCCTCTGCTTTTCACTAGTCCAGTTACCACAGCTATCATCCAGAGAGGAACTCTGAGGAAAGGCTGTGTTCTGGTTGCAGGGAAGACCTGGGCAAAAGTGCGGCTCATGTTTGATGAGAATGGCAAAGCTGTAGATGCAGCTTCTCCCAGCATCCCAGTGGAAATCATGGGCTGGAAGGAAGTCCCTTCAGCAGGGGACGACATCCTTGAAGTGGAATCTGAGGTACAGAAAGAACTGTTCAACGGAAAACTCATACTGCAGGAAGGTGGGAAAGAAGGATGTAAGGGTTTTCTTCATATACTCAGAAAACATATGTGAACTGGTGAAAGATGGGTGTTGAGAAGCCTGAGTCAGGCTGCTTCAGAGTTGGCCTGGGACTTGTTTTAGTGTTCTTTGCTTTTAGAAAGGCAGTTTTCTCTTTCATATGACCCTGCTGTGACCTTACCTGGAGAACAGTCCAGTGCTTCGCAGTATCTGTGTTGTAATTTTATGAGAGAACTGGTTTCTGACAGAAGAGACAAAAGGATAAAATGGGGTTAAGGTGGAGATTTTCAGTGCGGTGATGTGAAAGATTATGTTTTTATGTTTTCATGCCCAGCAAAGGGCACATGAAGTTGTGGCCTGGAGAACCTATGTTGAACAACAAGAGAAGATGAAAAAGGACGGAGAAGTTATTGAAGCAAAGCAAAAAGAACACAGGATGGAATATGAGAAGAAGCAACAGGATTTAGCCCATTTGAGCTGGAGACAGAGAAAGGCAGCACTGTACAAGGCCAGCAAGCATTTAATGCCCTTAAAACCTAAAGAGAGAACAGAAATGGAGAAAAATGTGCTGTCAGTAATCATTAAAGGTGCTCTCCTGTTCTGTTTACTACTGCATTGATTCTGTGCTCCTCAAATCTCAGTCTGCAGCATCAGTTTAAAACAAACAGAATGTTTTCCATCAGTAAGGAAAGGAGAGGGTCATTGCTAATGCTTGTGGGTGCACGTGTGTAAGCAAGCTGTTTGAGTAACAGTACTGCATTAGCAGACCCGAGGAAAAGATCAGCTACGCATTAGTTGGTTTGACCACATGTTCAGTAGTGTATGTGCGCTGAAAGTAGTAGCTGAAAAGCTATGCAAACTTGACCTGAAAATAGCAGCAGATGTGGAGCTTCTAGACCTGTTCTATTTATTCATTTCACTTTTGTAATGAAAAGGCCTTTCCTGGTGTGTTTTAACACGCTGCCAGACATATAAAGAGTGCTAGGTAGCAGAATGCTTTGTTTATTTTGCATAGTGTGGAGTTGCCTTAATTCTACAGTATCACATTGATTGATGTGAATAGCACTACCATTTATGTACACAGGTGATGTGGATGGATCTGTGGAAGCTATTCTGAGCATTCTGGACAGCTACGATGCAGATGATGAATGTAAATTGGATGTCATTCATTTTGGAATGGGAGATATCAGTGAAACTGATCTAAGTCTTGCTGAAACATTTAATGGTGAGCGTATGTTTGAAAATAAATTTACAATTAGTAGAAACTTTTTCTCTAGTGAAATTGGTAGATCTCACCCTAGTTTTGTTCGTTTTGTAATAATTAATAGTATCAGAAATGTAAACTTGTAAAAGCAAACATTCAAATGCATACATATTAATTCAGTTAGGAAGAGGTAGGAATCTCACACAAACAGGACTGACAGGCTGTTGCCAGTAATTGTTAATGGCAGATAGTAGTTAAGACACTTCATTTCTCACTTAGGCTGGTTGATAATGGAGAGCAGGGGAAACAAAAGTAGCACACAAAAGCATCTCCTTTTGCTCAGGTACATCACTGGAATTGGTGGTATCAGTACCTGTTGCTCCTTCCTGCCCTGTGAAGCCCAAGAGTGTGGGGGTCACCAGACCTGTGCTGCTCCAGAGGTTAGGGAGGACGAGGCAGAGTTCACTTCCAGCTTATTTCTGGACAACCAAACTCTTCCCAGTTTAAAAACAAAGCTTTTCTCTATGTGGCACTGCGTATGCTGTAGTGGACTGCATAGTTTCTGCTTTGATATCTTCAGGTGAGGATGTGAGGATGCTTTTTGATGCAAGGTTAGTAGTATTGGATGTGCTGAATGCAGCAATAGTGGGGGAGGTTAAATGGTCCCCCCTTAAAGGCAGAGCAGATGTAAAATGATGGTGTTTTGTAATGCTGGCTGCTAGTGCTTGTCTTAACCTCTGCCACGAGTCCAACATTTCAGGAGGCAAATGCTTTCACTCCTTTTAAAAAGTGATCTCTGGTTATCAGTTGCTGATTGTTCTATTTGACAGGTGTTGTTTATGGATTCAGTGTGAAAGCCAATGAAAGTATTAAAAAGATGGCTGCTAAAAAGGGAATAAAAATTAAACTTCACAACATCATCTACAAACTAATTGAGGATTTGAAGGATGAGCTGAGTAGCAGACTACCCCCATCTGTGGTGGAAAATACAATAGGTGAGTTTTCTTTGTGTTAAATAACATCTTTGCTGTGCTGCATGGTGGCCTTACAATGAAGGGTTCCTGCTGTATCAAATATTTAATAGTTCTCTGGAGCTGCTTTGGTAAAGAGCTTGCTCAGTGGAGGAGTGTAGCTTGGTTTTAGTTATTATAGAGTTTGTTCTTCTCCTGTACTTCATACAGGTTTCTCTTTTTAGGGGAAGCTTCTGTTCTTGATACCTTCTCTGTAACAGTGGGAAAAAACAAAATTGCAGTAGCTGGGTGCAGAGTACAGAAGGGGCAGCTGGACAAGAAGATGAAATTTAAGTTAGTCCGTAAAGGGAATGTTATTTGGAAAGGTAAGTGGAATTGCTACAAACTAGCCCTAGCACTGAACACGAGTACTAGTTCCTGTGAGATGAGTGTGAAATGTGTGCACCTAGTCACAGTGCAATTACACGTGCTGTTCAGAATGGAACTGTTCAAAGCAGAGAGAGAAGCAGTGTTATTCTGCTATTCCCACCTGTTCTGAACCACCAAACCTGGTAGAAAAGCAGCAGCACAGATTCACCTAGTAGGAAGCACTGATGCCTGACTACCATTAGCTGCACATACTCATCATCCCTAGGAGTTCTTGCTTTCCTTCTGTAGCTGCATCTAAAACCTGAATGATGTCAGACAGGGAAAGCAAGGCGTCCTAGTGCTCTGGTGTTCTTAGTGGACTCTGACTCCTTTTCTCTCTAGGATCTTTATCATCACTGAAACATCATAAAGATGATGTCCAGGTAATAAAAACAGGCATGGATTGTGGATTAAGTTTGGACAGGCCTATAGAGTTCACTATTGGAGATGAAATCATCTGTTATGAAGAAAAAGAAGTTCAGCAGACAACTTCCTGGGATCCAGGGTTTTAAAACACAGTTGGATACCTAATGCTAAAGGTCATGCTCTGTTCCTTACTTAGCTTTATCATTAAATGAACTTAGAAAACAGCTTTTGTGCATCTCTGTACCTGATGCTTCTGTATTATTCCACTTTCAAACCTCATCCAACAGTCAGCTTCTCACCTTGGAGCACAAGATTACACTCATGACAAGCACTTTGTGTGTTTTTGAAGATAAGCTTAGGTGTGCTTATGTCTATTTTATGCACTAAATCTTTAGCAGCACACAGATCAGACTCACAAGTAGAGGTGGACAGGACTCTGGCCATTGAGAATTTCATATTTTCTTCTGGGATTGAATCAAGGTATAGAATATAAAGTTTAAATGAAAATCAGTAGCTCTTAAAAGAGCAGAATGCTATTTTCACACTAATGGACATGCTCTGTGGAGCAGGTATTACATCTCTATCTTAAATACGGGTTAAAAAAAAAGCAACAAGCTTTCCCTGAACAAACCACCATCTTTGGCCTAGAATAAACAGCTCGTATTGCATCTTCTCCAGTCCCTAGATTACTCAGTGACTTAAATGGGAAAGCTTTTCTGGAAGAATATAATTTAGCACCATATCACTGCATTCTAGAGCTATGAAAAATGTCTTAAAGGCACTCTTAAAGTTGGTGCTTTGGTTCTGGAGTCAGATGACTTCCCTGGAGGAGGCAGTTGCATCCAGAATTTAAAATCCTTCTAGTTTATTAGTGGAAATACCACACAGAAATCAATCCACACAGAGTACAGAACTTCAGAATTTTATTGTCCTTTACATTTACTTATCTTCTGGTTTATTGAAGCAGTATGTCAGACAGCACTTGCCACAGTAGTGTCTGTCGAAGTGGCTGGCCATGAAGACTCCTGCCCCACACTCCTCAGAGGGGCACTCTCGGCGCAGACGGCTGATCTTGCCGTTCTCATCCACCTGCCAAGGACGAAGAGGCACACCTCATCAACTATGCCAAAGAAAAGTACTTGAAAATAGTTTCTGTAAACGTTACTGTGTCAAAACTATCAAAGCAAAGCTCAATGGTGCCTGACTGCAGCTGTCCAGTTTCTCTTATCTATCATATGGGATAACTGCAGACAGGATTTTAAATAGGCCTGGTGCTACACAGGCTAGTCACACCTCACACACTGTAACCAGTCCCTCCTGCCTTGTCAACCTTCCTCTACATACCTTGTAGTACTTGAGCACAGCCAGTTTAACCTTCTTCCTCTTATGCTTGTTCTTCTTGGGGGTGGTGTAAGACTTCTTCTTTCTCTTCTTAGCACCACCACGCAGTCTCAGCACAAGGTGAAGAGTTGATTCCTATTTGTGAAATACACAAAATGAACTCTAAACGCTTTCACAAGCAAAGAGTAGCATTTAAACAGGTTTTTAATCTACAGAGTATTTAAGGATTTCAAAGCTCCAGCTAACTATGAAAACCCTAAAAGGATTTTTTTGCTACTTTATCTGCAAATGAATGTGCTCTACAGAACTGCATGCTGCCACACTCCAAAGCACAAGGCAGCTAAAATTGAATCTGTCATGTCTACGTTCCTCAGCTCTATATGGAGCTGCAGAATAGTTTCATGATGTAACCAAGCTAACTTGTTGCTGCGAACAGTAAACCGTTCTTCCACTTTTTTAGCACCACCACTGCTCCCCTGGCCTAAGAGAGGTTAACCCAGAAGTACGCAGCAGCTTCAAGTCACTCACTCAGCACACAGTGCTAAGAGCCAGGGCTGACAGAGCAGAAGCAATGGAAGCTGTTGGAAAAGCTCTGCTTCTGACTTGAAGCACGTGGCAGTCTCAGCATCTCAGCTGGGCTCAGCCTGGGCACAACACTGCAGCTGAGCACAGCCGCCATCCTGCTGTGACGGCAGCACCCAGCACCGTGATCAGCGCGGCACATCCTACTCACTTTCTGGATGTTGTAGTCAGACAGCGTGCGGCCATCTTCCAGCTGCTTCCCAGCAAAAATCAGTCGCTGTTGGTCAGGAGGAATTCCTACCGGTGAGACACAGATGGAGTAAAAGATATAAACCACGCACGGATCAAACCGAGAGCGCTGAGCGACCCGTCTCAAACTGACCTTCTTTATCCTGGATCTTAGCCTTTACATTTTCTATAGTATCAGAGGGCTCAACCTGCGGTGAAACAAAACAATGGGGGCAACTACGACAAAAAAAGCCAAGCCCACAGCAAGCCGAGCACGCGGCCAGGTGCCTTCAAGCAGCCCCGCCCGCCCTACTGCTCCCACGGGGCCGATCGCCGGGCTGCGGAGAGGCCTTCCCGGGCCGCCGCCCTCACCCGGCGCGACGGGGCCTCACCTCGAGGGTGATGGTCTTCCCCGTGAGGGTCTTCACGAAGATCTGCATGTTGAGGCCGGCACCCGCGGGGCTGAGGCGGCGAGGGGAGGCCGGGCCGGGGCCACGCGCGGCAGCGGAGCGGAGCTCAGCCGCGTCCGGCTCGTGGAATGGCGGCGCGCAGAAAGAGCGCGGCGCACTCACGCACGGGGTTTCCGCAGCGCCGGAGGAGGGGCGGGCGGGAGGCGGGGCGGTGGGCGGGAGAGCAGGACCCTGTTCTGTCTGTGTGGGGTTCTCACCTGGAGTGGAAACCATTGGGGAGAATTCTGCAGAAACAAACAAAATGCAGTATCAGAGACTCGAATCGTAAGAGAGAGCCCGTTTGAGACTTTGGCACCCAAGAGAAAACATTACATGTAAGCCTATCCCAGGGGAATCTGATATTCTGGCAGTGTGAGGCTCATAGGTTCATAAGGTTGGGAAGGACCTACAAGATCATCTAGTCCAACCATCCTCCTATCACTATCCCTACCCAACTACTAAATCAAAGAGGCATCCTTTCATGTTCAATATCTATTTTTAAATAACAGTAACAACAGTAATAATTACTGCATTGTAATATCCGCATCTGTATATCCCTTTGCTGGAATGTAGAAGAGCAGTGACACTGTAGAAATAGGGAGTTTTATACCTGAAGAATAATATATTCAAAAAGTCTTTGCAGAGGAGTGTAAATAGGTCTTCTCATCTATAGGATCTATAGAATATCTTCTCATCTAGGGGTGTAACCTTTATACAAACTATGACTGACGGATTTTTGAGCCACAGAGGATATAGATGTACCCAGAAGCATCTCTGGAGGCATCACTGAACACATCATCCACCTGCTTGAGCAAATCATTTTGGGTGGCAGAACAAGCTGGCTATGTCCTCTCAAGGCTCTGATGTATTCCCAAGGATCAATCCCCATCTCTTCACTTACAGCATCTGCTGAGCTCCCTGGCAACCACATCCAGCCCAACTGTTGACTGCTGCTCAGCCCTTCACACGGCTTTGCAACTGGTTCTGCTCCAACATCAGCAGCGACTCCACTACTGCAGGCAGCCCTATTGCATGGTGATAGTGGAGACTCTCCCCAGCCCCTCTTGGGACACACTTGCCACCTTTCAAATCAAAGGGATCCTATACTTGGAACGAGGTGGCTGGAGCCCCTGTGGGTGCCTGTGCCCAAGGGGTATCCATTCTCTTTGGCAAGCAAAATGGCACAGGGAGCCTTCCCCAGGAAAGTGGCCCTCATCACCTCCATCCTCTCTTTACAGCGTACCTCCCCACAGCCTGTGGAATGCTGCAACTCTGCTGTCGGGCTCCGGGTGCCCTTCTTACAACAGGAAAACAACCTTCCCTAGATAGAACGTCAGTTTGCTGAAGATTCTGAATTAATTGCTCAAGAATTAATAAAGAATTAATAAACTCAAGAATTTCAAGGGCAAGAGCTTGATAATTGGATCCATTCTGAATGGGTTTTAGTTGATGTCAAGCAAATCAGTTTAGTGCTTAGGAATTTGGGATATACTGAACAAGAATTGTTTGTTGGGCTTAGAAGTTTGCATTTAAAATTCCGAACTGGATGTACAAAGCTGTAAGGCACTTTTTTTTAATCTTTTCTTCTCTGTTAAGTACATACTCTAAAAGGCAGAGAGGGAGACAGCTAACACAGCTATGCTTTCTTACTGGTGAAGTGGTACTGGAATAAGAAGTGGGTTAGGGAAAATAACAGAACATAAACAGTTATGTACAGCTTTTTTTTTTTTTTTAATTTAAAAATGTTCTGCTGATGAAATTATCACTAGCTACCAGACCTCCTGGTGCTATAGAGTAGGAAATCCTTCACTATGAGGGTAGTGAGGCAGAGGCTGCCCAGAGGAGCTGTGGACACCCAGTCAGTGAAAGCCATTCTATGGTTCTACGTCTTGAAAAAGAAACACATTCCAGTATCCTTGCACGTTTCCAGGTGGCTTTTCTGTGTGACAGCAGATGGAGCTCTTAGCACAGACAAGTGAAGAATCCTTCTCGCTCTGCATGAATTATAGCAAGCACCAACGGTAGGGAAAGAGTTCTGAGAGTTCTCTTACCATCAAGTATTCATCACTGGACTCTTTTAGTACACATATGTGAGAATGTGTATAAGCATTTTGCTTAGCTGAAAATGTATTCTCAGTATGGAAGGAAGTTGTCAGCACTCAGGAATGGTGTATGGTAATGGCATACGTTTCTCCATTGCATTCCCAGCTTCTGTATGTTATGTCCCTGTTTCAGTATAGTGCTTGAGGGAGTTTAGCACTGACTTGGGTAAGGGAAACTGGTGAAAGTGCAACATTATTCTGATGGTTCTGAATAATAGGGCACTTTGCAGTGTAGGCATGACCTAATGCTTTGGTCTTTGTGTTGTGTTTTACTTAATAGTAGGTCAGAAGGGTCACTGTTGCTAGACTCAGTACAAGTTAGGTTATCATGATGATCAAACAAATTCTGCCAAGATACAATGCTATGCTTTGGCTGTGTGCATCCAGCTGCTCCTTGGATTTCTATGGGAACTGAGTGATTTGTGGACCATATTGCATGGTAAGAGCCAGTCCTGGAAGTCTTCACAGTGCAGTGACGGAGCACTGGCATAGGCTGCCCAGAGAGGTGGTAGAGTCGTCTTCTCTGGAGACGTTCAGGACCCACCTGGACACCTACCTGTGCAACCTGGTCTAGGGAGATGCTTTGGCAGGGGGGTTGGACTTGATGATCTCTGGAGGTCCCTTCCAACCCCTACAATTCTGTGATTCTTAGCCTGGACTGACTGCCAGCAGATTTGCTGGGTGTGTGTTGGCAGAGCCTGATTCTAGTATAAACAGGCAGAGTACTGAATATCATCTACTGCTGTCACTGTGCTATATGTTCCCAAATAACGGATGTCTCTATAATTAAGCTAGATACAACTACTGCTGGTTTATTTTATTTTATTTTATTTTATTTTATTTTATTTTATTTTATTTTATTTTATTTTATTTTATTTTATTTTATTTTATTTTATTTTATTTATTTTATTTTATTTTATTTTATTTTATTGTTAACGTTTTAGCTTTTTTCTAAAAGCTACTGGGCAAAAAGGTGGATTTTTCTCTTTATTGCTTCTTGCTGTTCATACCATTGAAATCAGTGTAGTCCTGCAGTTAAGAATGTATATACTGATTTAAATGCTCAAAGAGCAGTCTGGTGAAAAGGTCAGAAATGGTGACTTCTGTGGGATTTCTGAACACGGTGCATGTACAGGTTAGAGCCCCGAGCACTTATGACTGGATTGCAGTCTGTTTGCACATGCAGGTGAACATACAGTGGGGACCACGTGGTTTTACACCAAAAGCAGAGTGTGCAAAATGCTTATTTTCCAGGTTGAGCTTATTTCTAAGACAGAACCAAAGCATTTGTTACTGACACCTGGTGTTTTTCTTAGCTCAGCTTAATACCCCTGGAGTGACCACAGACTTCTATGCGTTCTGATTGATCTATTTAAAGATCACTGTGTCATTAGTTGTCACACTGATAAGACAGGGTGGGGCAAGCGTTTGATTTCAGGGGAACTGTATGTATTGTAACTCAAATTACAGCATAGGTTAGATAGGATTGTTGTCTAAAGGGTGGAAATAATGAAAACATCACTGGCATTCTTACAGCACAGAAGCTAACATCGTACAAGAAAGCAGTGTGGCTGTAACTGAGGTAATCCCTGGAGTGATTTTATGGTTCTTGGTTAATATTTTCAGTATCTGAAAAATAAGTGCTTGTTATTATTAATGGTGAACTAGACCCCCAAATTTCTTTTTCTTTACGGCCATTTTTCATAGATTCACAGAACTGTTTGAGTCAAAAGGGACCTTCAAGTGACATCTAGTCCAATCCCCTGCAGTGCACAGGGACACCCACAGCTCCATCAGTGCTCAGAGCCCTGTCCAGCCTGACCTTGGCTGTCTGCAGGGATGGGGCAACACCACCTCTCTGGGCAACCTGTGCCAGTGCCTCACCGCACTTACTGTAAAAAACTTCTTCCTTATATCCAATCTAAATCTCCCCTCTTCTGTCTTGAAACCATTTCCCCTTGTCCTATTGCAGTAGACCCAGCTGAAGAGTCTGTCCCCTTCCTTTTTACAGTCCCTTCAGATACTGGAGGCTGCTGTGCAGAGGTGATTTCTATCAAGGATACGTGACCAAATGGCAGGCCTGAGCTATGTGCTCTTTTAGTTGCCCAATTCATTTTCTGATTTTCATTAAGCATTCTCTGGAAGTTTTAGAAATGATACTGTGTAAGAAAAACAATGCAAGCATGGAGTTAAATGTATACAGTAGATCAAATGGAAAACTTACTGTGGAGAACTGTACTTGCGTTGCATTTTGTCTTTTTTTCTTTGAAGAAACTTCTTCTGTCTTGTAGTCAATTGTTCTAATCATATTTTTGTTTTTTAAGTGATTTAGATCTATGTGTCTTACTCTACAAAAATTTAAGCATTCAGCAAAATTTCCGGTTAGTTCATCTTGGGGTTAAAAAAACACTGTTGGTGATGATGGCCAAGCTCTGACAAGCTGACTTGATCATATCTCTATTTGGTTGGTGTGCTGCATTCCCCTCCTTCAAATGTAAGCCTCATGTGGGTCAGCCACCAATTCATATATTGGTTTAATGAAAAAATTAGGCTCTTTCAAGGTAGGTGCCACACTTGTGGTTTGGTTTTTCTGTCCTCTCATGTAGAAGAGGATTTGAAATTACAGATGTGAGAATGAAAGGAAATGTTATGAGTTCAGTTACATAGCCTAGCACCCAGGATTCTTACTGGAAGGAGGAAATAATAAGCCATACTTTCTGCCTAATTGGATTCTTCTCTCTTCCAATAGGTTCACTGGAAAAATGTGAAGCTCTTCCAAGATCCACTTCCCAGGTGAGTGTCCTTCCTGTAAATGAGCTGGTTTTGCTTCAAACTCCATTAAGAAATTTCACTAGGGCTTAAACAAGAGAGAATACAATTTCTGTTGCATTCTTGTCTTTGTGAGATGATTTTTTCTGATATTCCAGTAAGTTTCATGGACAGAAGGAGGTGGCTACAAATGAAGATAAGTTTTTGTATGCTTTAATGACAAAATCAGCCATAATGTGGGAGTTTTCTAAAGTTATCAAAATCAGTATAAAATGTTGTGATGCAGCTTTCCCCAAATGCAGATCACAGTTGGAGTGTTATCAGTATAAAGGAGTTTATTTGATGAACAAGTAAATGATGAAGATATAGATAAGTCATAAAACTGATATTCATGGGACCTTTTCAGGGAAACTATGTATTATTATTATTATTCAAAAGCCTTTTAAAAGTTGTATCTTCAGGACATTCCCTTTATTTCATGTTTTTTCTTCTGGTTTTCTTGTATCACCTCAGCCAAATTATCCTTCCTATCATAGAATGGTAGGGATCAATCTTACACTGGCCAGAGATGAATGATATTAGCCACGGTGTCTTAGTATGGCAAATAAGGTCTATTTCCATCCTGCTGCGGTCCCACTGGAGCCTATGAGTCACGCTAAGGATGCTTGGCTTTATGCCTCTTCCTTCATAAATTTTATGACTGTGAGCCTCCCTTCTGTGTTACAAAGCTATACAAGCAGTTTCCTGATTTTCATCATGACTGAAGCCTTTAGTCAGAAGGAGCTGTTGTAACAGCAGCGGTGGACTTACCTAGCCAACAAATTGAGATCTCCCAAGCACAATTACTTGTGTCCTAGATGTGTTTATGATATTTTGACAGGTGGATTCAAAACGTAGAGACATTCAGACATCTTAATCATTTTATTCCGCATTAATTGATAGAATCTATCTAGTCACAGTGTTCTGATTTTGGTTAATTAAAACTTCTCACTGAATTTAAGGAGCCACGAATTCTGGATTCTGCTTTGCTCCTGTGATATTCACTGTGTCTATTCTACTAGATGCCTGGAAGTGCAAAGGGATATCTCAGAAGGTCGCAAATCATGGGGAAAAATGTTCAAGCATTTGTTTCTGAGCTTTTGTGGTTGGGTTCTGTCAAGATTGAATTTGAGCTGTTTGATATTTTGTGCTCAACATAAAATAAATGTACTCAAAAACAAACAAACAAACAAACAAAAACCAACAACCCTGACATGTAGAAAAGAGCTATAAATATGCTGTAACAGGCAGCCAGCATACAGCTGCTGAAGGCAGGTTTGATAACCTGGAATTTTTGAATGAATGTTGCAGTGACATAAAATTTAGAAGGTCACATCATTTTTCAGTAACTCACAGTTAACCCCTGAAGCAGGTGGAACCTCTGACTGTGTTTATATGACACTATCTGCTTTGTTACTGTTCTGAAGTGCCATAGTAGCTGCAGTCATTTAGGCCTGATGATTTTTGTTCATGAAGTCTGGTTCTAATGGTTGTTAAGAAGCATCAGTGCAGATGATTCAGTGCTCTGTGCTCTGCAAGCAGTTGGTTACGGTTGTTTTGATCATAAACCCTCATGGGAGTGGGGAGGCAACCCCTTGTCTTTCATACATTTTACTTTAATAAAACAGTATTAGTAAAGAAATCTGCTGAGTATCTTGTGAAGATTGTTTCTTGTATTGTGATAGTGCTGTGACCACACTCTCATTTTACCAGATATTGCTCAAATACCGGGAGACAGGCAGCACAGATGAAAAGAAAACAAAGTATGTGTATTCAAGGGATCTGGAAAGGTCATTGATAGCTGCTTTTGTTCTGGTTACTCTTCTGAATTCTAAAATAAAGAAAGAAAGCAAAGGGAGAGAGATGTGTTGATATTAGTTGAGACATTTATAGGGGAGTATTCTGATTCTAGAGATTAATTACCAGATCACAGAAACATAGCTCTTAGAGGGGATATTAAAAGCCCCCCCCATTCCCAGCTGCCAAGGGCTGGCTGCCCCCCCACCAGCTCAGGCTGCCCAGGGCCCCATCCAGCCTGGCTGGGGGCACCCACAGCTCTCTGGGCAGCACTGCCAAGGCCTCACTTGTCCTGAGTAAATAATTTCCCCTAATATCTAACCTGTATCTCCCTTATTCTAGTTTAAAGCCATTCTCCCTTGTCCTATTGCTATCAGACTTCATGGAAAGTCATTCCTCTTCCTGCTTATAAGCTCCCTTGATGTACACAGTAAGGCCACAGTGAGGTTTCCCCAGAGCCTTCTCCATGCTGAACAAGCTCCCCTCCCTCAGCCTTTCTTTATAGGAGTGGTGCTTCAGCCCTCTGAGCATCTTCATGGTCCTCCTCTGGATATAGGGCTGTTGCCTACATCCCTCTGGCTGTGACCATCCAATCAATTGTTTATCCACCAAACAGAGGATACTCAAATCCATATCTTTCCAATTCAGAGATAAGGATGTGGTGTGTGACCATATCAAAAGCCTTGCAGAAGACCTGGTAGACCACCTCAGTTTCTCTTTGAGTTGTTCTGTTAGGACTGGAATTAAAGAGCAAGAAAGATGGCTGTTGGGTGAATATAATCCAGGTTCGTGGGTAAGCTAAGCAGCAAATTGTTTGGCAATCTTATGTTTTGGGGTATTTTATTCATGCTTGAATGAAAACTTGAGGTGGCTGCTAGACACCCAGCACCATGTAAGGTGGTTACTCCCAACTTGAGGCACCTCACTCAGCTAATTTCCTGTGCCTGCTGCTGTAGGATTAACCAGGGTTAGGATGCAGTGCTATTGCAGACAGATTGCAACTGGGTGAGAGCTCTCTTCTCAGCTGCAGTTGCTCAGGCAACAAGCTCAGTCAGCCACAGAAAGAAACTGGGAGTGGGAGGAGGAAGGTTTCCCGGGGCTGTGGAAAGGGTGGAGGACAGAGGAGGGGGAAGATATTGGAGAATATAATTGCCATTATTGTTGCAGAGACAATGGAGAGAGATGGTGTCAGAAGTTGCTTCAAAGCACTTTCAGCTGAGCTTATTTCTATGTCTCCCAATTGGCATATTTTCTTTCTCCTGAGAAAGAGATGTTAGAGTATTCCCCCATATTTGTTCTTAACAAGCCATAGTTACCTTTACCTGGTAAACTCAGTACGAATCATCTGATCTAGTCAAATGCAAGCTGAGGTTTATGTTGGGCAGACAGCAAGGCTGTTCTGCATCCTTCTGGGTAACCATAGGACATGGAGGAGCTGTTGTCGGCACCTGCAGCACCTTACAGCTCTTATCATATGAAGGTGATATGCAGGACAAAGCACGCTGGGCATGAAAGGCAGTAAATTGGTTTCATACTTGAGGGAAAGCTGCCACTTCTCACTGTCAGTGTGAGAGATTACTCCATAACAATGCAGTTTTCACATAGTAGGGTGCATAAATAGTTGCTTGTTTTGTTACCTCTTTAGGCAGTGAAAGAATGGGTGGCTTGTGAAAAGGAACAGTGAAGAAAGAGAATCTTGCATGAAGGGAGAAAAAAAAAACTGTACAGAAAGAAAAGCTGAGAGAACAGACTTAGATGACAGCGAGAAAAGAGAGAATATAAGTGTGAAGTTGAGTAGCATTTCCAAACATTCGTGTGGGAGAACGACAAGAAAGGTGAGGTATTTAGGGATGATAGGAGATATAGGAATTTAAGAAAGTACAGAAAAACTTTGAGCTGGGGATAATAAAAATAAAAACATAGAAATAAGTGTTTCTGGGTCAACAGTGAAAAGGCAATCAGTATATTAAAGGAATATCAGAAGGCAAAGATCTTCATTTTTCAGGTAGAAAAGACTGCCTCCCAGTGGCCCATCAACTGATGGACGTATAGCTTTTATACATTTTGTTTTGAGTTGCTGTAGGTATTCTCAAAGGACGATGCAGCAAATATCAGGATGAAGCTCCTGGTGTTGTTGTGGGTTTTTGGTTTTTTTTTTAAGCATACTTCCTTTTTCTGTTTGTATTTTGGTAAAGTGAGGCACGGATACCCAAAGAATGAACTGAACTATTTACAGTCATATCAGTATTGAAATATCAGGAGAAAAATAAATGATGCTGATTATGCTGAGGCACTCCTTAACAGAGTGAGTATTAGGAAAGTGTTGTGCATGGGGTATTACATTTTTGTCTTCTGGGATATTTGTAACTGAGTTGGACAGAAGACCAGGATGGTGACTGGTGAGTCTTGGATGTGTGAGCGTGGGTGATACAGAACCACAGATCTGTCATGTACAGCAGAACCATTGTGTTGCTATGAAAGCATTGCTTTCCCTGCATTTGCAATAGGTCCGTGTCTTAAATTAGACTCACATAGAAGCAATGTTGCATGAATTTGAATCCAAGCAGTTGCATTCCTGGCTGGAATCTGCAGTGCAGTCAGGAACTGACAGCTGCTTGTGAAATGTCTGAATAAAGAAGTTATATTCAGAACTATCCTTTAACACCAAGTATGGGCATATGTATTCTCGTGCATAAGGATTTATACATCTCTCATTAGTTGCACATGCCTCAGTCCTCTTTACACTGAGATGCATGCAGTGCTGGTTTTAGTTGTTCTTAGAGTTGATCCTTTGGTAAAAACATATTTGGGAGGACATAATCCTGCAATAGTTGTACACGTGCTGCTGCTGCACCCAGCCATTAAAAATACTTCTAATTTTCATTCAGTGAGTATACTTAATTTGTCTTCATAGCTGTGGTTGTGGGAACATGCTTGTATTTTTCATTAGCTAATGTTTCCAAATTGAGTTTTGTGTCATCAGCAGAGAATTTCTGAGCCAAATTTCTTCCTGATTCCAGGACCTACACGTGGCAGAAGTTCTGTTTGAAGAAGGCCAGCTAAGTGGCCTTCCTGTTCAAAAATGGTTCTGGAAATCCCCCTGATTCATACAGTTGTAAATTTAGGTTCTGTTTGTCACACATGAATAATGTCTTAGCTCTCTAGAACCTGATGGGATTATGGGACTCTTAGAGGCATTTTTGTTGGGTTTTGGCTTGTTCTTTCTAGAAGTGTTTCTCCATTATAGGCATGGGGAGAGTAGGTCTAATCCAGGGTAGGCATGCAGTGAAACCTCACATCCACGTCTTCCGAATTGCAGGGCAGTAGGGACTCGTGGCTCGGAGTCCAGTTGTTAGCACAATGTATGCTTTTAGCTCGTACTGAGAAGGTGAATCACCGTCTGGTCAGAACAACTTCAGGCTTAGAGTCATTTTCCCCATGAAGACCAAGTCATTTTGATCTGGGTGTTTATCATAAATTATAATAATTAATAAAGGGCCGGCAGATGGCGCCCACGAATATTGAGAGCAGAGCCAGCAGGGCCCTATCATTTTCCTTTTTATATGACCTGAGCTTTTCTTCCAGAATCTCTGCACAGTCTGTCTTCCTAAATTAATCTGTAGAACAGCAAGAGATGCATCTAATTGATAACACTGATTAGTATGCATAAGAACTGAAACTGTGAGGAAGTTTGGTTGTGGGGAGAAGTGGCTTTGCAATGTTGGTGATGGGAAGCACAGTACTGCAGGAATCCAGGGGGAATGGCCATGGCTGGAGGAAAAAGCTTTGCTCCAGATGTGGCTTTACTTCAATGCAGTGACTTATCTGAAACAAATGGGTATGGTAAACAAAACCCTTATAAAGCATTGCGGAAGACCAATCAATTACAAATTATTTTTTGGGTGGCTCAAACTGGAATGGTATGTCAGGAATGAGTTTTTCTTGCTTAGTCATGCTTTGCAACATCTGTTCAAACATTTTCTTTTACTCTCATAAACACTGGGGAGAATAAAATATCCTGTCTTATCCCTCGCTTCCCTTGCTCTCAGCACTCAGCTGAAACATACAGAGAGATTAAAAATGGATTAAATAAGCACTCCTGGGGGAGCAGAGAACTCTGGGAATAGTGCTCTGGCCTACTAATTGTGAAGTATGTGGAAAAAAAACAGCCCAGCCCTTTTTCACATTTGGAAAAGCACAGTTTTTGCAGTGGCTTTTTGCCTGACTTAGAGCTTTCTTTTTGTTCCTTTTTTCCCCCATTCTTTCCAACTGGTTCTGTTATCAGTTTAGATGTCCTTCCCTGATGAATCCCTGGTGCCTTAAAATGTCAGTAGGACTGAAAATAAAACTGTGACAGATAAAACAATGTTCAAACCCTTGTGTAATTCCAACTTATCACAGTACAATATTTGAGTTTCAGGCAATTTATTCTCTAGGGTAGCATTCTCTGCCTGGTTTGAGAACATTATTATTGGATTCAGTGGGAACACCATAAAGAGAGTGAGACCTTGACATGCATATATCTTTTACACCCATTTTTATTTGTTACTGTGTGTTTCTTAAATGATGGGCATAGAGGATAGTCAGAGCACGTAATCATAGCATGTTCATTAGTGTCTTAATAGCAATAAATTACAAATATTCCTGGGAACAAAATTTATGAAGTAGGGCTGTTGTAACACAGCCTGACTAGAAAGTGATTGAGTGACAATGTGCACTGTCCAGCACTTGGTTTCTATGGAGAAAGATAACACTGGCAACTAAGGACAAAATGTCAACGCCTCGATTTTTAGCAGTTCAATCTATTCCGTCTGTCTCCTGACAAAGAGCCTATTAAACCTTTTAGCATTATGCTGTCTGTGACACTGGGAGTTGGTCCCATTTATACTAATAGCTTTACTGTGACAGAGTAGCACGAATACCCTTCATTAGTCCTAGAGGCAAATCCCTGTGTAATATGTAGAACATAAACTGCTTAAAATGTGTCCTCGGTGTATTATAGTATGTAATATGTTAACTATTTATGTATATTTAATATATAGCATAAGTCCAGTGTTACCATTCTGTCAACAATTATTGTGTAAAATGCTATGCTGCTGATTCAAAAAATGCAACCTGGCAAAAGAAGTCAGAGGTAGGTGTGTAATCTGTGAATATTTACCAGGAATTAAGGCAGTAAATTATCTCAGATACTGTGCAGTATTGCAGCTCACACCTTGCAGAAACATTTGCAGAGCAGTTTCTTTGAGCAGCAGATGCTTTTAGAGTGTCTGAGAGAAGCATCCTGGTGCATGGTATTATATATTAAAAAAAAAAAAGGAAAAAATTTCTTCTTTGAAAGAATGGTGAGTGCTGGAGTGGGCTGCCCAGGGAGGTGGTGGTGTCACCATCTCTGGGGGTGTTCAAGAAATGCTCAGATGAGGTACTGAGGGACATGATTTAGTGGGATATTGCTGGTAGGTGTACGGTTGGACTGGTTGATCTTGGAGGTCTTTTCCAACCTCGGTGGTTCTATGGTGTTATTCCATACCCAGTGACAACCCTGACCTTTGGTACAACACACCTATGTTCTAGGTTACCTGAACAATCAAACAAACAAAATAAAATCAGAAACAAGGTGTGCATGAATGAATGAGAGAGAGAGGGAGATTTGCCTACATAATTTTAGTTTACCTTCCCTTGTAGATGGTTATTATATAGCTTCAAATCATGTAATCACATACTGTGGGAAACAGCTCAGCACAACTGCAGTGGTTTGTCCATGCTTGTAGTTCCATGCTGTGCAAGCCTTTACAATCCCACACATTTATTTCATGCATTTCAGATCTCTTAAACTTCTTCTCAAAGTAATTGCATAATTTAACAGCTTATTTCCTTCAAACATTCATTGGCCACTGTGTTTACCTTCTGCTTTGCTATTGGTTGGGGCAGTAATTGCTGCAAATCTAAAGTATTATGAAAGAGTTGAAGCTATGTTTCTTTTTCTAGTCTAGTTTTTCATATGTAATAATTGGTAATTTTATGCATTATTTGTGGAGACACTGCTGTGCTTTATTTGCCTGCGTGTCTTTGATATCCTTGCTTTAATCAAGTTTTACTCTGTCAGCCTTTCAAATCCCCATAGGCAGGCTGAGAAGTCTGGGCTAATAGAAGATTTAGCCCCCACAGCTGAAGTCTGAGGATGCAAGCCATCAATTTCTGGTCACTGTGTACTGTTATACAGAACAACATGTGGGGTTTTCCCATTCTCCCTGGGAAGCAGTCTGTGTGCGTGAGCCCTTTCTGCCACTGAGATGGATGCATGCATTTTTGCAGAGCTTTTGTATGCAGCTAGTCAGTTTGCTTTTACTTCCAGGCTCTTTTTTGTGTTGAATGAACTTCATTTCAGACAAAACGTCAGAAGAGAGAAAACCAGTGTTACTTGAGCTAGCGTGGTTTTCAGGAAAATGAGATACCCAAGTTCCTTTGGATTTCTTTCTGTTGCATGCTGTGACTGCTGGCTTCTCTCTTTGCCCAGCCTTTTGCTTCCCGATGGGCACTGCAATGCAGCCTTGAAGTACACAAGTTATTGGCATACGGTCCGTGTATTGCATGTGTACTGGTTTTGGTTTTCATTTTCATAAGAGTTTATTGTGAATTTTCTTGTCATGTGGAAGGCTTCTCCGTTTAGCTTTCCTTAGGAGAAGTTTCCCAGCTATTCTGAGTGCAGAAAGCATTCTTGCTGCAGCTCTCACCTTTCCTGTTAGGTGGCTGGGTTTACCCTAACACATTACTTGAGGGGCATATAAGAGAACAGGCTTCATCTGATAGTCCAAAAGAAACGCTGACACAGTTATTCAGTTTAAAAAATCTGCCAGAATATTTTAGAAACTAACAATTACATGCTGATATATCCAGACGAACAGGAATAGAAATTAGAATTAATGAGTTCTCTGCAGGTATGTCTGTCACATATTTAACAGCAGTTGGCGCATCTAATGCTCACAGCGCTCAGCTAGCATGATGCAACCTTTGCAAAAGCTGCCTGCAGTACAGACTTGTCTTGCTTTGCTGCTAGAAAAGATGAAACCTACTTTCAGGCCTGACACCCTGAGGAGTTGAGTGTGTTTCCCTTCTGAAGTTGGTGGGTATAAACATTGCTTGGGCTAGCTGTATGAAGCTGTACCCCAGTGGAGCTGGCAATATTGCTTTTGACTGAAAACGTCCTTTTTTTTTTAATATCTATTTACTGCTGTAGCTTTGTGTTGCTCAGTTGGGTGCATGTTTGCAATTGCTGAAGCCCCAGATTCAGAGCAACAGCAATTTCTTACATACCTCTTGAGCTGCATATGTCTCCTGGCGTAAACAATAAACGATATGTAGACATTTGCTCAGAGAATGAAGTCTTAAGCTGGGACTGGGATGTCAAATTTTCAAAGGATGCTAATTAAGTGACCTGACTTGTCTCTGTCGCCATTCTCCCCTGTGTAAAATTAGAATAATAATTGCACTTATCCTAGAAGAAACGGAAGGAATAAATACTGCCCTAGGTCTGCGACAGTGTTGTAATGCAAGTATCTCCTAGTCCTTATCATGATAGAATAAGAGACCTGGCTATGCTTGACATTGTAAATATGCTGACAAAGGCATTGTCTTTGTTTGACAGTGCTCATTCAAAATAAACAGGTAGATGCTGGGCTATTTCCTTCCACTCTTTCTTTGTTGCCACAAGCTAATTGTATCTGTGATTCATTTAACCTGAACTTCTAGAAGTGCATGCTTGTAAATAGAAATCTGTTTGGGTTTTTTTGCTGCTTTTTACTCCTTTGCTTGCTTTCATTTTCAGCTATAAATAATGTAACCATGAGTAGTCTTAATGTAAAAGCTGGGTACGAGGTGAAGAGTTCTGATAGTTTTGATAATTGCTACTGCAGTTCTACCTGCGTGTGAGGTTGGTGCAAACAGGAAGTTGAATTCATCCATCAAGAATAGAAGACCCACTCAGTTGGTTTGAGTGTGGTCATTGTTCATACCTTCTTGAATTACCACTTTCAAGGTAGTGTGCTTGTAGACAAGGGCACGGGGAATAGCTTCAGGCAGACTGGTAGGCCTAAAAGAGAAGTTCTGACCTGAATCCTAACTTTTCTCATGGTGGAGCTCTTCTACATTGGACAGTGAATCCCATTATGAGCTTAATTTACGAAGTTCAATTCTAGTTTGGAATTTTCTATGGACTGGAAATAAGGGTTTTCATTCAGTTTTAAAGTCCACTAAATACTCTGGATATTTGTTTCCGTATGTCTGTGTACAAAATAGAAAATCTTTCATTTTGTTTATTGGTGAAGTTTCCATTTAGGCCAATTTTTTTTGTAATTATTTTTATCAAAATAAAAAATGTATAGTCTTGCAGAAAGACTGACTTGTGTTTTTCTCCCTGAATATTATGTAATAAATTATTCCTCATTCAGGGAAAGAGGGGACTAGAGTTCATGGAAATATTTTGCTTTCTAGAAGTATCTCATGCTGCACGTGAATTTTTGGGCTTTCCTGTTGCAGTAACTCACACAGATGGCAAACTCTTAGGAATCCAAGACAATATTCTCTCTTTCCCTTCCTTTTCAATGCATCATTTAAAACTGCTTTTGGTCTCTGTGCATTGTATCTTAGGCTTCAGTGAGGGTCTGGCTTTCCCCTTTAATCTAGTGAAATGTTTTGTGCTGTAGGAAAAGTTTTGTCAGTGAATAACAAATGTTAGGAGAGATCAGTATTTTCTGTAGTACAGCCCTTGTAAAGACATGTGGAGACATTTTAGTATGTGCAGCCAGACAGGAGACCGTGCTGAAGTCAGAGGGTCATGTCTTGCATCCATTCTTCTAAAAGAGATGCTGAACTTGAATTGAAATAGCAATAACTCTCCCGTGGAACTAATGAACTACTAACCTAAACTCCTGGGGATGATGAATGAAGAAAAAAATTTTTAATTCTTGATTTGATCTGTTGGGATTAATTAGGCATACAGTTTTAAACATGGTTTTGTTTGCGTGTGGCTTTAGCATTTCCTCTCAATGCAGAGGGTAAATGTGGCCATGTTCTTTCTATGTAAATGTTCTCTGAGTTGAAACATCTGTTAGAAACATTCATTAGTTTTCTTTGTGACCTTTTCTGATTTCCTCCCAAAAACTTGCTTGTAAATAAACTTCTATAGAGTGCTGGGAAGCTCCCCCACATATTAGATTAATTTCATAACCTCTGAGGCTGAGGATATTTTACATCTAGAAACAAATCTTGAATTATCAAGACATGGTTTTGGTGACCTTTGGTCGCTGTGTACCTGCCATTCCCTACAAGCTGGTGAGCAGATCCCCCACACACAGCTTGTGCAAAGCCCTATTTCTTTTGCTCAGGGCTTGTGTTTTCAGATATTAAAGTGAACACTCAGAATAGACTGTCAAATTCCTTCATTTTTCCCCAAGCCTTCACTTCTTCAGGCCATGTGAAGCCTCATACCTGCCTGTAATGTTCCTCAGGAGCAGCTCCTCATCTGAACTGCCTGTGAGGGTGGTCCAGAGCTCTGTGATCTCTCCCATTTCTGCTCTTTAGAAAGCAGTCATTGCATCTTGAATAGAATTCCAATTTGAGAGGGCTTATATTGTAAAGTGAAGCATTCAGCATCCTGCACCATTCCTGAACCTTCCAGGCACCACTATGGTCAGAAGTCAGATCAACGACTGGGCTGGCACGTGTTCAGGTTCAGGTACCACAGTGCTGAAATCTGCATTTATTCTGATCTATTCAGCTACAATTTCTGCATTGCAGCCAGGATGTAAGTTGACCTTAAATCCAAAGAATCATTGGCTGTTGGTCTGTTTCCAGAGGCTTAATCCCTTTTTATCACAGGTTTCTTTTGCACCTTCTTATGCCTCTACAGAATTAAATGATATTTCTGCTGCTTTTTTGTCCTCCTGAAACAGTCCTTCACACTGCTTATGGGATATCAGTATTGTTGCATTTTTGCATTGAAGTATTAATTTCATTTGATCCCACTTCTGCAGTGCTCTCTTCCAGCTGACATGCTAGCGGTCTGTGAATTGCATCAGTGCTGCTCTGGCAGTGCAGGGGCTGTGTCTCAGTGCAATACAAGCGAGGCCAGGCTGAGCACACAGCCTCCATGTCACTGCTTGTCTCCCCTGCCTGACATTTGGAAACAAAGCACAGAAATCTTGCTGGAGTCATCGTGCCTCAGATCAACAGTTTACGGACAGATGCATTAATAAATGTTACCCATGATATGACTGGAATGAGAAAGGGAAAATCAGAGGTGAGCTGTGCTACCCAAAGCACCCAAATGTGATCTTTGTAGACAACCTGGTATTTTGATAGATAAATGATTTGTTTGATAGTTAGAATCCACCATCCATTGCTGTGCAAACCTCTTGTCCCATTTGGTTTATTTCTTTCAAAATGTTCTTCGATCAATCCTTGTGTCCTATGTGAACCTTCTCCAGGCTGATCAGGAAGAAATTCTTCACTTAGAGAGTGATGAGGCCCTGGCACTGCTGCCCAGAGAGCTGTGGGCACCCCACCCTGGAAGTGCCCAAGGCCAAGTTGGATGGAGCCCTGTGCAGCCTGAGCTGGTGGGGGTTGGAAGTGAATGGGCTTTAAGGTCCCTTTCAACACAAGCCATTCTACGACTGAGTGCTGAGGAAGGTCATTCTGAGGAGGACAGCGGAGCTCCTTCCCTCAGTTTCTGTGTCCAGACTCTAGCATCTGGGTTCAGCAATTGCAGATGAAGGGCCTTGTGAGTCCCTGGAGGTCACTTCTGCAAAAATGGGCACTGGGATCTCCAGAAAGTATCTTCAAATCCTAGGAACTCTCACAAGTGGAATTCTTCTGAGGAATGTAAGAAGAAAGTTGTCTTTTAGGGACAGCAAGGTGCATGCCTTACTGGTTACATGCTCTTTGGGATTAAAGCAAAACAAACAAAAACAAATCCAACAAAACCGTGTATTTTTTAATGTATTCATGACAGTGTATTTCTCTGTCCACCTGATTTCTTGGAAACAGCTGAATCATTTCTTGTTGAGATGCTTTCCAAATGTTCAGTTACTGGCATGGAAAATTTTGACTGAAAGGTTTATAAGCAGCTGAAGTCAAGTTTTTTAATGGGAAGTGACAGGCAGCTGTAGCAATATCGAATTCTGTCAGCCTAGAGTATGATGCATGTGTATATATATATATATAAATACACAATGTTCAATCATCCAAGTGAACAGAGCACAAAAGACTTTTATTCTGCTAAGGGAACATGAAATACTTTTAAACAGTTTAACTTCTTTCAATAATGGCAAATTGTGATTGCATTTGAGTAAACATGACTAGTGCACTTGAGGCGCCTGCTCTGTGGGAATCTGACCTTTCCTCTAAATCTGAGCAAGATAACAGTTCTGGGACTATACCTGGACTGCAGACTTAGCTGCTTCCACTGCTGGAAGCATTCATGCTCATGGCAAGCACCTGTTTTGCCATAAGTTGTGATTTGATACGACACAGGAAGTTTCCTTCTTATGGAAGTTGTGGAAACTGAATTACAGACACTACCTATGGATTCAGGGCTATCTTGTTTGCACTAACAAATGGCCTTAAAAACGTGGGCATGATGGATGCTCACCAATTAGGCTTTCTTTTCAGTCCTCTTGGTCTTTAATAAAAAGAAAGGAGGTTTTCTTTCTTTGATGGGGGTGTTGGGAAGAAAAGCTGCTAATGAAGGAATGATGAATGCCCTAATTGTGTTGCTGTTTGTATAGTTTCACCTTCATTTGCATCAGTACCAGGCACGGATCCCAAGACTCATTTTTCACTTTTCAGTGCTCTTCTCCTTTGGACCCTGCCTGCACTAGAACCAACCAAGCAAGCACATTGACTTTGCCTCCAGGACTATGCATACAGAGTATTTCCCTCCTTACACTACTACTGGGGCCTGCATGTGATGGAAGGTGTTCCTCTCCCCCAGCACATCTCCTCTCTTCAATTGCTGGTTGAACTGGAGATCTGATACCTACTGGAGGATATCTGAAGTCTACAGGGAGCCATCACTACACTTTGTAAGGAATGCTTAATGTATTGTATCCAAGTGTGTATACATTTTCTGCTCCATGGAATGGATTTCTTATTTTGTGCGTTCTTCCAGCAGTTTCCACAGGGTTTGGTACCATAAAAATAACTCCCCCTTTCCCCTAAAAAGAGAGAAAGCACAAAAGTAGAGTGTCAAATTACTTACATAGCAAACCCATAAATGATTCAGAAGTCTGTGAGTCTAAATCTGCAGAGCAAGCAGTGGAGCAATGCCTTTCTCCCTGGAGCAGCAGAACTGTATGCAATCCACAGCTGATGAGTGACCCTTCGGTTATGTAGTATTCTTGGATTCTTCCTATTCTTCCTGTCATTTTGAAAAGATATCAACTGCCAAAAAAATGTTTTTCTTTAAAAAAAAAAAAAAAGTGATCCTTGTTTTCTATATCTGTTCAGGAAACGTTTGATTGAATGCCAGAAAGTGGATAATGTGATCTTCCATTAGGCTTGTTTGCATCTTTTTCCAGGATGACAGTTTAAGTCTGCTGGCTACAGATGGCCTTTGACAACTGACAACACTTGCTGTTATGCCAGTGCATGACTTCATCAGTGTGACTCTGCATGTGACAGAGCTCTCTTCCTCTTTTGCCTGCAGAAATGGCTCTCATTTCAGTAGCACATGAATAAGAGATTTCCTTTGCGTAAATGAACCAGAAGCCTCACACTGCAATGCTGCTTGTGCTAGAAGACATGGAGAGCTGGACAAACAGTATGGTTGGAATCTGGCTCTCTTTGACTTTCCTTTTGTTTTTTCTTTTTTTTTTCTTTTTTTTTAAACCAGCCAGTCTGAAATTAAGTTGGCCAAATTTACTAGAGCCCCTTTACAGACTCAGTATTTCCTTGAAAAATTTCCAGTTCTGTCGATGTCCATCTGTCCTTTTAAGAGGTTATAGTGTCTAACCCTTGTGCTTGAAGGATCTTCCCCAATGAAGAGACATTGAGCTTTGCAGAGCTGTCTTGTTCTGGTGCAGAGCCTCTGGGCCTGTGCTGAAATTTGCAGAAGCAGTTGTGGTCTCCTGTGAGTCTTGGCAACCTCTGGGAATGCTACAATGTGGGTGCATTATCTAGCATCTGGAGTAGGTTGAACTCATTCCTGTTTTTCTTCTTGCTTCAGAAGCAGGAACAAAGAATGATTTCTTTTAGACTTGTCCTTCTATCACCTTTGGAAAGGGCTTAAAGTTTGCTCTCTGTTTGATAGCTGTTTTTTCCTCCAAATTTTAACTGTTGGTCTAAGAATAGCTTAAAGGCGTATTTCAAGATAACTAACTTCATATTGGCTTAAAAACAAACAAAGCAAAACCAGAACAATAAACCCCAAACCTTTCAAACTGTATCATGGAATCACAGAAACATTAAGGTTGGAAAGGCCAATAGGAACATCTAGTCCAGCCACTCTAGACCATGTTCCTTAGTGTGGCATCTCCTTCTTTCCTGAACACCTGCAGGGATGGTGACTCCATCACCTCCCTGGGCAGCCTGTGCCAGTGCCTCACCAGTGGCATTCAGTTTTAGTCAAATGATGTGTTTTTCAATATCCAAGAATGAGAAGAATATGCATAATAATCTCAGTTTGTTCAAAGGTGATCTTTGAAAGGTGATGCTGTTTTCTGCAATGAAGTGATGAAGTTCCTACAAATTTCAGAAGACTTACCCTGTCTGGTCATGTGGTAGTGTAGGAGATGACAAAATAGAAGAATTGCACTTGCAAAAGGAATTTCCTTCCCAGTTTCTGTGGTCATGCAGTGAACACGTTAGATGAACACTCACAGGGTGCCACTCAGTATGTCAGAAATGCTGTCACAGTTCCCGTTCTGAAATCCAACACCTCCTCTGCCAGGCAGTGTTAGATCTCCTCAAGCTGGTAGGCTTGTGGCTGGCTAGATGTCACCTCTGTTCCTCTTGTGATGCTCAAGCCACCCTCTTTACAGATTTAGGTACAAAGATGTTAACATCATCTCTGTGGGGTTTTCTAGTGCAACTCCTCCTCCCTGCTACTTTGAATCAAAAAGATGTGGGAAGTATTGTGTCCAGTTCTGGCCTCCCGGGTACAAAAAAGACAGGGATCTCCTGGAAAGAGTCCAGCAGAGGACTACAAAGATGATAAAGGGCGTGGAAAACCTTCCTTATGAGGAAAGGCTGAGAGACCTGGGGCTGTTCAGCCTTGAGAAAAGAAGACTCAGAGGGGATCTGATCCATGTCTATATATATCTAAGGAGTGGGAGGCAAAGGGATGAGGCCGAACTCTTCTCAGTGGTGTGTGGCGATAGGACAAAGGGAAATGGCCACAAACTGAAGTATATTGGTTCGTGGGAACTTCTTCACAGTGCAGTGACGGAGCACTGGCACAGGCTGCACAGAGAAGTGGTGGAGCCTCCTTCTTTGGAGATGTTCAGGACCTGCCTGGACACCTACCTGTGCAACCTGGGTTAGGGAGCTGCTTTGGCAGGGGGGTTGGACCAGATGGTCTCTGGTGGTCCCTTCCAGCCCCTACAGCTCTATGATATGCATGAAAGGAAAACCCCCCAGTTGTGAAAGGAAGCCAAGCTTGACTTTTTGATTTGTTCTTACTGACACGTGCCACTTCTACTTTATGTTATTACATTGCTGAGAAACCCTGTGTATGGGAACTACTGAATCACAGCCTGAACCACTGATGGGTCACCTGAGGTGAGCACCGAGTCAGCCATGGGCCCACAGGTGAAGGTGATATACCTGTGTGAGTGGAAGGGGTGGAGCCTGGCTCCACCTCTCCCAAACCCCATTTAAGGGCTGACCACCACCAGGGAAGGATCTCTTCTCGGAGATTCCTCCCACGTGGAGTCCCCTGTGAGCCTTGACATCCTGAAGGTAAGCCATCTTCTCTTTTGTATTATTTGTATCCTATCTATATAGAACTACTCAAAATATACTATCATTTATGCTATTTCTTTGTGAAGTACCATCCTTGGGAGCTATTTACCCCGCACCCTGCCATCTGCAAACAAAAACAGCTCATGCATAGAGCTGAGCGTGCCCAGATTGTAGTGAGGCCCATAGCTGTCCTAAGCACGGAAGGACCTACCACACTGTTTCGGTGCTCACAGAGAAGTACTTTTTGGCATTTGACTCAGGGCTTATGAGGCAATTTTTCTGCAGCTAACATATTTTATCAGGAAGCTTAATCTTTCTTGAAGATTGTATTCTTAACCAGTACATGAAAAGATGATGTTAAGCTATGAGTTGTGATCCAGGAGAGTGGTCAATATCTGACTACAAAATAGCAGCATGCAAGATTTCTGTTATGTAGTTTTTTAGGCAGGAGCACCTGACTCAGAGTTACTGAGTAGCTCTCCATACCTTTCTAGTATTAGATGTAGTAAGCTGTGAGTAACTCGAAAGAATAGTGCCCACACAAAATAATGAAAGTGGATGTATATTTTGTACAGCTTATCCAGATGGTATACAGGCAGCCAGTAAATAGGGCTCATCCAAGACCCCACAGGGGAAGGATCTCTAACAAGAGACAATCACCCCAGTGGTGGTCAGCCTTAAATGGGGTCTGGGAGAGGTGCAGCCAGACTCCACCCCTTCTGGTCACACAGTGCATTGCCTTCACCTGTGCTCCTGCAGCTGACTCAGTGCTCCCCTCAGGTGATCCATCAGTGGTTCAGGCTGTGATTCAACAGTTCCCATACATAAGCTTTTCTAGGGAATGAATGTTTTGCTGAGAATACAATTTGATCCTCTGGTATCCTTCACAGTTTGTCTTCTGTCCATTTGTTTGTGCTCTGTCTCTTCTTTATCAACAGTCAGGACAAAAAACAAACAGGAGTCTCAAGTGTGAGTTTCTGTCAGAGCTGTTTGCTCGGCAAGGGCCAGCTCTGCCCTTGGGTTTGTAGAGGAGCAGCCCTAGCCAGGAAATGCAATGACTGCAGGAATATATCTGGAATAAAAATTTGGTTCCAGTGTTGAAATAACAGTGTTTTCTCAGCCAAAAAACACTTAGCCAAACAATTGGAGAGTAGTGGACTGGGTATATTTGTATTGCTGCAGTGACACATTGAGAGACATCACCCAGGAGGGCACGGCTGGCTCAAGGAACCTGATCAAAGGTGTTTGGAGTAACAAAGCATTGCCAACAGCAAGCTGGGTGTAGGCAGCTGGCAGTGCACAGGCTGCTGCGAGGGGACTCCTCGCATTCAGATCCCCCATCTGTGAGGGTCTTTGGTCTAGAACAGGGGGCTTGTAGCTGGGTCTAATGGGCTCTGACTAATGGCTAAACGGGAGGTAAGATGAAGAATGATCACTTTTGTGATCCTTCCCTTCCTTCCCTGGGAAAATCAGCATGGTATCTTTTTAGATGGCTGCTCATTATATATAGGGTTTGTGCTCTGCTCTTATGCTGTAACCATGTGAGACCAAGAGGTAACAAGGAGAACTTTCAGTTACCAAATCAGAATTCCTGCTGGCGTGTATATGGAACAAATTGCCCCAGTGCTGCTCATCCCAAAGCCTATAATAGGACATGGACACCTTCATTGTTTATCACCAGCCAGGCTTTGGATGCTGAGTTTCTGCTCTGCCACCATGACTGCCTGGAAGAATGGTTAAGACTTCTGAGCTGAGAACGCTGCTTGCTGACTGCACAGGAGAACAGCAACAACACTTTATTATTACAAAACTGTCAATATTAACAGCATATCCTTGGTGCAGCAATAAGACCTGATTTTAGTAGGAGCCATTATAGAGAGTCTGTCTGCAGTTTGGCAGTGTCACAAAGGCATTACGTGGTTTGGTACAAAGAAAAGTCATTTCAGCAGTCCACTGAATGTGATTTAGTGTTTTCAGAAAAGAGGAGATCCCACATCTAAGGGAAAGAAGGCAGAGGGTGCTGAAGTGATGTCAGAAGTTGCTTTGAGAAAGAGCTTCCTTTTGAGGACTTGAGCATTCCAGGGTATATAAAAAAAAGGTGAAAGAATGCAGAAGTCTTTTTTTTAAGTGATGGCTGGGGATTGACTATTGATCCTTCCACAAAGGAACTTCTCTGGATAATTTCTTTTATTGTAGGAAGTTATAGAGCATACTTCGGAGTCAGCATTTGTGTAGCAAGGAAAGTTTGAGCTAGCAAACAGAAGATGCAATGCCTCAGAAATGACAGCAGCAGAAATTATTCCCTGTGAGGATCAGCATTACTCAGCATTATTGTGTGACTGCTAAATCAGTTTCCTGACACTGTTTTCAGAGACCTGCTGGCAAAAACTCAATCTGGAGAAGGCTCTCCTCTGCATGTCAAAGAGATGAATGGTTTGGGAGGCAATACATGCTAGAGCTCACTGAAAGATGACAGCATATTCAAATTGGGGTGTATAACTAAAGCTGATGTGTAAGGTCCAGCCCATAACAGCAGAGCAAGGCAGTGGTTCCAAGCTCAATCTTTTGAACTTTGTTCTGTTTGCGTATAATTAATACTTCTGCCTCGTCACAGTGAACAAGCAGATTACACGCGCAAGCATATGATATAGAAAAATCCTGAAGAGAGTTATGTTCAGTTGGCCTAAATTAACAGAAGGCAATTAATATAATTGAGGCTTACTGGTTTATTCTCAGCTGTAATACAGTTGCAATGTACCTTCAATTAACAGAAAATTATAAACATTTCCTCCATTTATTTCATAATGTAATTGCTAGTGTTTGTTAAATAACTGAAATAGACTCAATTATTCATTTCTATTTCCATCTGTAAGCAATAACAGGTTTCCTGAATCAGATCTATAAGTGTCTGTGGTAGCTTTTGTTAAGCCATGAAATGAGACATTCAGACAATGTGAATCACTCAGCAGCTTGGTAACATGAAATAACAAAGTGGTGAAGTGCTCTTAGCATCCTACAAATTAGTTATAATGTCAGTAAGTGTCCTACATTGAAAATTGCTTAATGGAGTACTTTGGATAGGTTTAATTTGCTTGGGAGGTTGTTCAGTTGTTATTGGTCTGCACAGACAGGAAAGTTTTGGTCAAAAACTTTGAAAGAAGTTCATGCCCATCAGAATCCATATTAATCCTTGATTCTATAATCTTTAATGCTGTTACTAATGTTGTCCAGTTTGAGCTTGCAAAAAGCAGCCCCTGCAGTTCTGCAAGATTAAAACTTCAGCTTGAACGAGAGAGAGAACCTGAGCATTTGTCACCTCTAACCCATCATGTATCAACAGGGCCAATAAAAGGTAAACCAACCAAACAAAACAGCTTGGACAGTTTATTATTTAACTAAAGGACTGGCTCACTGCTGTTCACCTTTCTATGAAACTATTGTGTATGCCCAATGCTAATGCAAATCTCCATGCATCCTTGCATCAGTTTCCACCATAGGGAGAGTTCCGAAGAAAGGGAAATATCCAGTGAGCCCCTTCAGAGTGGGGAGCTGTCCTGGACTTAGTGCCTAGGGAAACAGGTTTGTCTATCAGCAAGATATTTTCAAGTAGCAAGCAGCATGTTTTCCTATTTTTCAACAAAGATGAAGAATTTGTAATTCTGTCAGGGAGATGAGGTACAAATTGCTGCCTGTGTTTTGTATAAGTCTTATTCAGGTAAACAGGCTCCATACACAGACTAAACAAAGGAGAAAACAAACAGTGCCATAGCAGCAACATGAAAGCTCCCAAAAGAAAGCTCAGTCTTTTTCAGATAGGCTTTTTTTTATTTTATAATGAGGAAAGGACAAAAACTATCTGTGTCTCCTGTTGTTGAGCATAAAGAAAAGAAAGAACGACTGATAAAGTGCAGAAATGCAAATAATTTTAGTCATGACAGTGAAAGTATTTATTTCTAGTAGAAGATAGCTCGCTCAGTTTGATGTCTCAGTTGATGTTCTGGCTGTTTGTTCAGTACTTTCACTGTCTATGGCAGTGCTTTCGCTGATCATTTCTGCAGGTGGATATTTCACATTTCTTCTTTCTATACAGTGATAAATGATAGAATCACTGAATGTTGTGGGTTGAAAGGGACCTCTAGGCCAGGTTGCTCACAGCCCACCCAGCCTGGCCTTGAATGCTTCCAGGGAGGGTGCATCCACCACCTTGCTGGGCAACCTATTCCAGTGTCTCACAGTAAGAAATGTCTTCCTGATACCTAGTCTAAACCTACCCTGTTCCAGTTTAAAACCATTTCCCCTTGTCTTGTCACTATATGCCCTTATAAAAAGTCCCTCCCCAGCTTTCCTGCAGTCTCCTCCATGTACTGGAAGGCTGCTATAAGGTCTTCTTGGAGCCTCCTCTTCTCCAGGCTGAAGAACCCCAGTTCTCTCTGTCCTCACAGGGTAAGGTGCTCCAGCCCTCTGATCATCTTCATGGCCCTCCTCTGGACCCTCTCCAACAGCTCCATGTCCTTCTTGTGTTGGGGGCTCCAGAACTGGACATAGTACTCCAGGTGGGGTCTCATGAGAGCAGAGTAGAGGCGCAGAATCATCTCCCTCTCCCTGCTGGTCATGCTTCTCTTGATGCAGCCCAGGATATGGTTGGCCTTCTGGGCTGTAAGCACATGCTGCCAGCTTATGTTGAATTTGTCATCAGTCAGCATCCCCAGATCCTTCTCCTCAGAGCTGCTCTCAAGCCATTCTCTGTCCAGCCTGTATTTGTATTCTTGGTATTGCCCTGACCCAGGTGCAGGACTTTGCACTTGACCTTGTTGACCTTCTTTCTCTATTGTTTTTTAATGTAACAAATGTGAAACAGGATACCATGTGGAACTGTATGAAGTTATGATGACTTTCAGTTGTACTTAATTCTTCTTGGGTTTCTGATCTCGTACTAGGGCTAGGTTTACTGTCACTCGGGGATGCCCAAAAATAATGGAGCTAGAGTGGAAGCATGTTCTCAGGGTTCATTCAGGTCATCTCTCTGGAGCCAATTCTTTATGCGTATAAATACTGTTGTTAAGCAACACAGACGTATGTATTTCATTGAGTACAAGTTGTTCATGTGTATGGATAAAGCTGGTTGGTGTTTAAGAAGTCAAAGGAAATTTATTCGGTATAAAATTTTTATGAAACATTTAAGACTAACCACTGACCTTTCTGTAGATGCAGGAGAGCATCAAACACATTCTGCCATTGGCCAAAAACCTTGGGCCAAATCTTCAATGTTAATTAAATGTATCTGGATGAAGCTATAAACTCAGATTAATGCTTTACACTCCTGAGTAAGTTTTATCAATGTAGTAATTGAAATGTGCTTTGTTGTGTAGGAATTCCTGCTCCAAAATTCATCCTATTGAAATGTGACCTAATACAGAGAACTACCAATTCAGGTATGAGCACTGATTTTTCCCTTGGATCACAAAGTGCACGAAATCTTGTAATTCATATTTTCCAGAGGGGCAATATATTATAAATGGCTTCAGAAGCATCTGTCTGTGCCAGGATGGAGTTCATTTTCCATGCTTTATTAAATGCGAGAACTGCACCAGCACTAGAAATGCCTGGGTGATAAGAGGTTGCACTTTTTATCTGCTTGGAGCCTGACTGACATCTCTGAACACTGTTATATCTAAACAGCTTGAATATGTGACCTCATTCCTTAAATACCATCACTTGAACAGCTCTTGTTGCTAAAATAAAAGCACTGTTGATTCTGTTGTGAGAACTCCTACAGACCCTCTGACAAGCACAAACTAAGCTGTACCTTTTTTTCACTATGATACAAATGATTGCTTGCTTGTAGCAATTACAGCATACCTGCAGCAGCGATTACAGCGAAGGCATTGCTGGAGGTTTTGATGGCACTCACTTGTGTCACCATCTGACTGCCACAGAAATCGCTGCCATGTGGAGTAGGACTGGGAAACAGACCTCAAGGACAATTAGCCTGGAAAGGTAAAGTGGCAGAATAACTTTTTCTTATACTGACAAGCAGTTTGTTAACTTACAGCATAGACATTCACTGAGGGAAGATGAGTTGAGCCAGATCTCCCAGTATGATGAGACCAGGATCAGCTTTCTCATTTTCTGCTGTCTTTTGATGCTCTGCAATAAGCTTTCTGCAACATGGGCCCTTATCTGTGCTTTGTAAAGTATAAGCAGGATTTTAAAAACACAGGCTGTGCCCTCTATTCATGCACAACTCTGTGGTTCTTAGGAAACAATGCTTGTGTGGAAAAGCCAAACTTTAGTGGGAGGTTGAAGGATGGGCTGCATAAAAAGCTTAATTTGTCATCTATAAACAACATTTTTTGTGGAGGATCGTGCAAATTCCATGCAAGATAAACCAAACAGAAAAGAGCTCTTACTTTAGTGAATATATTTATTGGCTGTTATTTGAAGAGTCTTTTTGGTTAGTTTGAACTTATTTCAAATAGTATTCCAAAACAGTATTGTGGCTACTCACTTGCACACAGCTGTGTTGCAGATGCATTTAGGACTGTAGGTGCAAACTCTGTTCATTGTTATTCTTTGTTACTGTACTAAGTGCCCCAAAGGGACCAGAGGGTAGAAAGGGCATTCAGGTAACTAACACATCTTTAATGTAATCCTATAAAAGTTGACAGTAACTTGTTTTAAATTGTTTTATTTTCAGAACACAATCTAATTTTCTTCAAGTATAAATTTTTAAAAGAACAAAATCTGCTCTTAGGTGCAGTCTAGTCAATATTTTACTGTTAAGCAGTTTGGGGTATTGGATAGGGCAGGTGGTGTCTGTGAGAGGAACAGCACACAAGCACTGCAGCACCAAAACCTACTCCTTGCTGTACAGGCAAATAAGAGTGGATGTATTTTGTATTCATGAGCAAGAGCATGAGAAGAATGAGGAACTGGTGTTGTCCTTCCATTTCGTGTCGCATACAAACTTCTTATTCCAAGTTTCACTGGACTGAACGAAAGGTAGATTATGTAGATTGACTGATGCTAAAGAGACCTCAATATTTTTAATTTTGTCTTCTAATAATTTGAATCGCAATCAGGATCAGCGTATGCTTGTGTATGCCTTAAAGCTCTGTGTGATGTTGATGACTGTGGTAAACTGCATTTCTGATGGAGAAAGACACTCAATGCAATCAAGCTGCTAGTTAGCTGGGCACATTTGGATGCCTGCTGGTGAGACAACGGGGACTCAGACAAGCCTGGCTGGCACTTGGGAAGGTGAGGGAATTGCTGTATTGGAGAATGCGCTCAGGCTGAGATTCCACAAGGCTTTAAAGGTCAAGAGGAAGCACCTTGAGGCCAATATTGAATGTGACTGGCAACCAGGGCAACTAAGCCACTGTGAGGGAGTTATGTGCTTACTCTGTCTGCTGCCAACAAAACTCCTGCCAGCAACTTTTTGTGGTAGATGAAGTCTATTAATTCTGCATGCATACACATCAGCAGAAAGGATCTAGCATTACTCTGAGCTAAATGGAACAAAACATGGATGTGAAGGACAGCCACGTCCAAACGAGGCAAGGAAGTGTATTGGCAATATTCCCAAAAAGAACGGGGAAACATTTCACTCCTGTGAAGGCACAGTGGCTGTATCGTGAACTGGACTGCAGCTAGATTCCTAGGGCTGAGAAGGAGCAGTATGAGGCCTTTTACAATAAATGCAGAGTTTAATTTGTATTTAATTTTCCCTGATCAGATCACATACATTTACTGTCTTCTTAACACTGCAGACAGAAGACTCAGGTGCACTGACAGTGCACGGAAGTGGCAGATGGAATAACAGAAAATCATCAGATTTTTAATTGTCTTACTGATATTAACAGGTGAAAGAAAATGAAGCTTCCAGATGATTTTATTAGATCCATAAGTGAAAAGTGTCCAGATTGAAGGAAAGGTGACAATTCATAGTATCATAGGGCAAAATTGAAGGCAAAACCCATAGTGAATGATTTAATGAAGTGGTTAAATCCATTGTAGAACACAAACTGTTTTTAACTGGAAACATCAGGCAGTTTCATCTTTCTATCAAGTGTACAGAGGAAATCAAATACCCCATTGTATTAAAAGCAGCTGGGACACAGGGAGAATGGCACTTCTATCAATGCCCTGTAAGAGGTCAATGACAATTTTAATTGATGCTATTTTGGTTCTAGTGGCATGGTTGGTAACTAGAATAGAACTGCCTGTTCTTTGAAATATGTAGACCTTAGTCAGGAGAATCTTCAGGTGAGAATCAAGTACAAAAATCGGATGAAATCTGCAGATACAAGAGAATGAATGCTGTTAAAGTTCGTTCTGAGTACAACCTATTTCATCAGTTTCTGAAAAATATAAAGACTGTCAACACTCAATTAGGCAAGTTAATAGCAAAGCCAGACATCAAACAAATTGCATTACTCTAAAACTAGCAGGCAGTTCTGAAAATAACTAAATAAATTGTAAGTAACAATGGCTTTAAAGACTGTTTTCGTGCTTTTTCGGACTTTACAGAGCCCTTTTATGGCTTGTTATTTGTCAGCATGGTAAATCCATCTCTTGATTACTTTGGTGTCAGTGTTGCATACCATAACAAATAGAAACTGGATTACTGAAATAGTGGAAATATGTTTTCAACAATAGCAGTATTCCCAGTTTGCTTTTGCATTTTCAAATATAAAGAGTAAAATTGCTGTAGAGCATTAGAGACAATAATAGAAAACAGTGCTGCTAATTTTGGAGGTAGAGTGTTTCTATAGTTTATTTGTGAAAAAAATCTACTGTTGATCATTTCGAAGAGGAAAAAATCTAGCTGTTGGTCTTTGCTGTGGGGCTGAAAGGTTGTTGTAGGGCATTGGGAAGTATGTTTGAGCTTCTGGGGCATGGTCATGTGAAGAGTGGGTGGTCTTTTGTCTTCTCAGGCTTAACATTAGGATTCCACATCCACGTTATGGTGATGTATGGTGAATTTAGTATCAGGCTTATGCTGGGACTGCTATTATTCTGCACATATGATGTTATGCTTTTCATGGAGCCCATGTATCCCCTGGTTAATTTTGAACTACTTAAGCCCAAGAACTGCAGGCTGGATTCTCAGCTGCCACAAACTCCCAATAGTGCATTGATGTGAGTGAAGCAGCCTGGCTCCGTGCAAGCTGAGGAGCTCATCCAATGACTCTCCATGGAAGGCTGATTTTAATGACAATTCTCTTGAATACGTAACACTTTCTAACCAGGAGCTGATTTTTATCCAAAAAAGTTGGTAAAAATTAAGGATCACTTCACTTTTTTCCTATAGAAAATACACACATCCATGATTTCACACATTTCCAGGGTTATCTTTCAAAAATGGTGCAGTCTGCAAATGGCCCTAGCTACTAATTCTGCCACAGTGCTCCTTCCACTGCAGAGCTGTGTCGAGGAGATGCTCCCTTTGGAGAAGTGTGGGGGAGTGGATATCTGCAGGGCTGCTTTAGCTGGCAGTCCCAGTCTCATTATACTTCAGACCCTCATTAGTGCTGAGGATGATCTTAGCATTGGTAACTTTGTGTTGAGATGATATCAATTTCTTCTTTAAGCATCCTTTTTCCTCCTGCTCGCCATGGTTCATGCTGCTCACATTCCCACACTCTTGCCAGATGAGCTCATTCGTGTTTCTTCATCACACCAGCCTCTGGGGCTGGAGTGGCTGTACTGCAGTCATGCTTCCTTTGTGTGAAGATCTTATAGCATGAATTAAATCGCTGAACCTCCTGAACTTCTTGTTCTCTAGTTTAAATACTCATTGATTTTTTTTTTTTTCCCCAAACTCTGCTTAATAATCATTTCAGCATTTATTCCTGGTCTGCAAGAAACTTAATCTGTGAGTGCAAAAAAATACAGAGATTTGGACTGGCTGTTCACTAAACAAATGGCTGTTTCAGAACACTGTCTAACAGCATAGTGCCTTCTGATTTTAACAGCGTTATATAATTAGATTTAGCAGAATGAAAGGTCAGGCTTTAAAGACAGCCCTTGTGCCACTGTAACTACTGCCAATGGATTCACGTTGTAGCAGACTTAATATTTTATCCTCTTGCCTTTAGAAACCCACAAACAGCTGCATCGTACTGTGGTGAGGCACATACCTGAGGGATAAACTGGTCCTTAGGAATAATGAGAAGGAAGAGTGGGGAATAACTTAGACTTAAATGTACATCTATGATAACCTAACTGAGTCAATCCATAAATAAATTCTGTGCTGCAAGGTAACCTGAAGTTAGATTTTTTTACTGTTTTTCTGCTTCATCTATTGTTGTAATAGAAAAGGGAATTTCTTGCCCTTTTTTTGTCTTCATTTTTTTTTCATCTTCATTTTCTCCCCCTCCCCCCCCCACACAATCTCTGCATATTGTAGCTGTGATCCCTTCCAGCCTTCATCTCCTCATCCTCTCATGTCACTCTTTCAAAGACCTCAGAACATAGGCTCTGTTTTGTTCTGTCTTCTTTTCCCTCCAGTTGCTGCTGACTGGCACTTCTCACCTTGCCCTCCCCTCCAGGCTGCGTGGCACAGGGAACTCAGTTTCTGTACATAAACTCCTACCTTTCCTATCTGGTCTTTCAAACTCTTCCCCACCAAACTGTCACTGACAAGCCCCCAGACACTGAGTTTTTGGCATTCCATGGCTCCTCATGAGACAATGACTTCATTTGGGCACAGGGACAGGAGCAGCCAGCCAATCTTCATGCTCGCTGGATGAGATGGCCATTATTTTTGGAAGAGGGCTACATGGCTTATGGTGGCGTCAGAGTTTCTATGCAGCAGCACTGAGAACACAAATACCCAAACTTATCTCTTGCAGGATCTTGTGGGTTTCTTATCCAAGGATTGCCAAACCCCAAACCTGCCCACGTTGTCAAATCCCATGTGATGTTGCCCCAGGTGATGAGGCAACACATTCTGCATAAACATATTCCATGCATCTGTTTGTTGCCAATACTGAGACTTTTAATACCAATTAGCCATGTGCTGACATGCAGCTTGATGTGGAGCTGGATACATGGAAATGAAATGGTTCTGTGTGTTGTAAGCATAGTGATTCTTCTGAGCTACAAACTGTGTGTGTTAGCAGAACCTTGCTCAGCCATGCTTTCAGCTGACATGTTTGGCCAATCTGTGAAGTTGTGAGAAATCTGATTTTAAAAGAAAAACATAAGCCCAGCATGGCAGGAGGTATTTATGATATGTACCATACAGGGACTGATTGGGATTGTGGATTTGCTGTGTTGTGCTCTGTAAATATGAGCTCATGTAGCCTTCGTCTCAGATGCTATAGCAGTAGGGAGCTCACAGAGTTGTGTGCAACTAGCTATAATGTAATATATAATGACTGTCTATGTGCGCTATATGTTGTGATCTGCCCACATACACAAATGTGCCATTATGGGATACTTTTCATTGCTTGCTGAGGTTCAGCTGTTTACCTTTCTTTTTTAATCCCCTCAATGCATATATTTATATATTGCTTGCTTGTAGATGTGGTTTGCAAATCCCAAGCATCTGCAAGAAAAATCATCTCACCAATAAAGGCAGGTGGCAAAATGACTGCTGCTTTTCCACTGTCCTCCCTGGCTTGTTGTTGCCTCATTTTTCCAAAACACCCCCACTTAACATGTCTTTCATCCACCTGTTGCATTGTGTCTTGTGAACTGTGTGTAGGAAGAGGTAATGACTTCTAAACATGCCAGGACATTGCATAACCCAGTGAGCCTTGGCTCTTGACAGGGATGCCTAGGCATTCTGTAACAGCAAACATGAGCCTAGTTAAACAAAATCAAACAGCCTGTCAGGTTCAAGACAGCATGCTTAGCTTGGTTCATGTTTTGCATATGAATTTATAAATACATAATATATATCCCCCACACAATGACAAATGCATAAATAATTACAGAGGAGGAATACTCACAATCTGAACTGAAATTTCCAAGCAGAGAAGTAGACAAAATCCTTAATGTAGTCTGTTTAAAAATTACATATTTGTAGGAATGCCATCCAGTTGCCATAAAATGATCTAAAATTTAATAACGAATATACGATATGGGGCCTACACGTGATTTTGTTAAAAAGCAGTTCAAATAGCACTTAGTATTCCTGAAAACTCTGGGAGATGATATATTCTGTACTGCTTTTAGGAATAACACTGTTATTTTTATTTGGTTGCAGTTGGATGAATGCTATAAGAAGAAGTAAGAACAATCCAGCCCTGGACTGTTTTGGTCAGAGGAAAGCATAGTAGATAGTTTTTAGATGGTGCCAGTTGTGAGTGCTGATCTTCCTATTCTGTGCACCAGCAGCTGGAGGTCCTGTCCATTTCAGTATCCCCATTGGTCTTCTGCCAGCTGTCTTTCCTTTTATCCTGCAGTAGGATGCATACGTTACTTTTACAGGTTCAGCACCCTAGGGTTCAAAACCTAGGGTAGCCATAGAAATGGATTTTCAAATAAAAAGTGGCTTAGATGATGGCAGAGAGACTGAGTCTGCAGAGGTAGTAAGCATCACCCGCTTTGCAGAAAAGCCAGGATGGACATTTTGATGAAGTGTTACATGTCAAATATAAAGTGCATATACATCTATGTGTCTTGTGACCATTCTTTTTGTGGTGTTCTGGATATAGAACTGTATCGAGCTACAGATAGATACAGATATAGAGTTCAGTACAACTATTGAGCATCTGTCTGAACTTCAAGCTATAAGAAGGGTTAAATTGAGCTGGGTGAGAAGCAGTATAACACCAGCAATAATCTTTGAGGGAAAGTGGCTAGAAGTGGGCTGTGTTTGAGGATTTGTCTTAGGTAAAAGGTGAGGTTTGCATTTTCATCGGGTGCTGCAAAGAGACCTCACATGGGACATCTTGCCATCGTATCGGTCACACAAGCATGCCAAAATAGGAGGAAATTGTCTATGTATCATCCAAGCTTACACAAAATTTAGCAGAACAGATGAATTTTTAGTTTTAACAAATAGGAACAAGCAGGCTGCCTTTTAAGGGAAAGCATTTATATGAAGCAGCAGTCGGTAAATTAGTAAATTGCATTTACTAAAGCTTCAAGTGGATAACATTTGGATGAGAAACAAATGATAGATACCTTTGAGGTCAAACTTTTTTTCCCAATATATCCAGGTATTTATGCCCCGAATATGACCAGGTTATAATTATTTTCAGTCTCGTATATTAAAAATGTTTAGTGCTGTTTAGCAATTGACTGGATAAAAGCAGTTACTCTGCAAGCAGCCTGTACTGAAGGATTATTCCTTGAATATGGTATTCAAGTAGTGAGTTCTTACTGAAATATATTACATGTTTTATAGGTCACAACGAGAATAGAAAACATTACATTTGCATTGATAAAATGCATTTACAAGCAGCTCGGAATAAGTGGCACCTGCCTAGCATCCTGCCCTAGAGAACTCGAAGAACCTTGATTTGCTTTCTGCAGTGAAGTAGCCCCTTTTTTGTGCACTGTTGTTCCAGAGATTTTCCTTTGCATTTATCCCTTCTCGTGGGATATATCAGAGCAAAATCAGTGTGCAAGATTTATCCTCCACTTTCCTCTGTCCTTGCAAGAAACAGTGTCTGCAGCTAGGTAGTCTTAACCACACTTCCTCTGGTGTGGCTCACATGAAATAAATCCCTGCCTACAACAGTCAGAACCTATCTCTAAAGCCAGTAAAACTAGCAAAATCAGGTTTTCATCACTTTAGGTCTAAGGATGTACACTACTGTCTGCAGTTATTCCACGTGGCTCTTATCCTCCTTTTTGGTCTTTCCATCTCAGTAAAAGACAAATGTGCTCATAAAAGCTTCATCAGCTTCAGCTGCTGGCTGTCAAACAGAACAGGCAGCAACCATCTTCTCCCTATGTCACTTTCCACAGGAGAGCTCACCATCTCTCTGTAAGTTAGCCAGCTGCTCGTTTTCACAAAGCTATCGGGGCCTTAATATCCTTGAGTCTTCTACCACTGCTGATGTGTACTGAAATTGCCCAAACTGTTCAAAAGCTTGAGATGGTTCTGGTGGGGTTTTTCTTTTGTGTATGAAAAGGTGAGGGCTCCAGCGTACAAGTGGCTCAGTGTGGTACTGAGAAAGCAGGGTAGCCGAGTTGAAATTCTTATTTTTTTTAGCTGTCCTATCTTTATCTGACCCAGATAAAAGGAGGAGCTCCCTAAACAATCCTAAGACAAGATGCAGCAGTCCCAGTCTTGTTGTTGTCTTCCAAAGGTGCTATGCTGTCTTTGGAAGTCAGAAATGCACTGAGATCCAAAAGTGCTACTGCAGCTCATGTGAAGACTCCAGTCTGATAAAAGCAGTTACAGTGCATGAGTGACTGAGCAGTGAGCAAAGTGAGAGAAGATGGCGTGCTGATGCCTCTCAAATCTGAGGCATTTGATATCACTGCTGTTGCTTCCAGTGCAAGCTTTCCCTGCATACTTAAGGTTTATAGTTAAGGTAGCAATGCCACCAATCTTGGCTCCAGGGATGGTGACAGTCTTGCTACTACCCGTCTGCTTGCTCCTTGACATGTTTAGCAATCTAGGGAACTACACTGAATGTTGGATACCAGACTGCTGCTTTCCTAAATACGTAAAAAATAATGCTTAGAAAGAGCAAAAATGGATGCATAATTTAAAGTATAAGTACCTTTCCTTAAAAAAAAAAATTCAAATTACTGCAGCTTTTGTGAATTCCCAAGATCAAAGAAGCTATTAAAATAATATAGACAAAATACCAATTTTCAGACAGTTTGAACTTCTTCTTGGAGCTGCAAATTCAAGTCACTGACCTAGCAGACCCATGAGTTCAGTGTCTGGCATCAGAATGGTGGGGCCACCAGGCCAGCCCCCACCACCTGCACCTTCCCCTGAGTAGGCAGGGGACATATTTTCCTCAATTTGTTTTTTCAGTAAATTCAGTTCAGTCACTTGCACACTCCAAATTAAGAAATCAGCAGTTGAATGTGTAAGTACTCAGAGCCTGGAACACACAATCCAAGTTCTCTTCCTGCTCTAAAACTGCACTTGTAGCTATAAAAGCATTCTGTCTGTGCTCTAATTCATTATGTAGAGAGCATGTTCTCCTTTTCTCACTCCCTGGGAATGGGACATCACAAATATGTCAATCTGAAAGACCTGAAACATACTGAACATCAGTGGACTTTCTTTCTCCCATTGAATCCCCAGGCATACAGGGAACTAACACTGCTGGTTTGTTACTTTAATTACAGTATGTGAGATGTTTGACAAAGAACAAAGTCATATTAAAACCTTAAAAAAAACAACCCCAGGTAATACGGCTGAAACATTTGACTGTAGACATGTGCAGGAGTACTCCAGTGAGTGATGCTGAGATCTAAACTTGATGTTGATTTTAAGCATTCAAGCTTAAATGAAAAGTAGGATCATGCATTTCAAAAAGTAATTACAATACTTCCTTGGTCTGCTCATCAGAAGCATTAATAGTGAATGGATTTCTGTGTCTAGGTCCAACGAAGTGGTCCTCATGTTCCTCAGGAGCGTAAACTATTGTGGCCAAAATAGTAAGTGATAAATTATTTTATTTCTTATAAATGTGAAGGATTGAAGAGTGGCAGTATTAGCACTAATGTGAGGAATTACCTGTGTTTTGTATAATCCAAAACATTTGCACTGTTCATTCCAATTCCTTAGAAATTTATAGGAATGCTCACAGTCTCAGAAGACTTCACATTTTCACACGTTGAAACTTCCTACATTGACATGGTGAATGCTGAAAGTGGCATTCAAATCATTCTGTATACATAATTCCACCACATTTTCTTGGATTTATTTTTTTAATGCTCTATTAATAACACATGAATACATACTTTTATTGAATCAATTTTCTTACTAATAGAGTGCATCATTATAACAATGAAATGTTGAGTTTTCAGTCTTTATTTTCACTTTCATTGCAGCATGTTCTCTTCAAGTGTCCTCCGAATGGACAGATAGGGTAGGACTTGAAGGGAATTTGTGATTGAAATCCACACTATATGCTTGCTGGGAACTAGTCAGTCAGACAGGTTAAGTAGTCTTACCTGAGGTCAGTATTTAGATGGGAGGTTACCCAGGAACTTGGCAACGCAACAGTTTTGAGGTTTTTGTGCAGAAGTATTCTCTTTCTCCTTTATAAACTATGTCTTTGGATGTGGAAAGATCCCACCTCTTAGGGCCCCACAACATCAGTGGGATATAAAACTGGTATTTTAAACGTGTGTCATCTTTTAAGACCAAATGGTTCATTTCCAAGGGGAAGAGTAGTCAGATAAAAATCCAACTAAAACTGAATTCCTATGCAGCTTAGTGAGGTGAATTCTTCAGATGGCAGCCTCATTTGCTAGAGAACACTGTGTGTTATCACTGGCTGCTTTGATTCAGTTCATATTCTTGTGCATTTTAGTGGTGAGCGAATATATACTTGTACACTATCACAATGCTATTTGTGATGTTATGCACCTGCTTTAGTTGCTTTGAGTGGAAGCTTAACCAAGTTGTAGCCTGGGAAGGATTACCTGGATGTAGGAATTTAAAGCTACAGCTGATGGCAACTTTGTGGTCATGACAGCTAGTGCAATTTGGAGCTGCCCCTAAGCCAGCCTCAGCCATGGCACAGCTGGCTGGCTGAAGGAAGTTTTAAATACCTTTTTGTGATAGAGCTGAATCAGAGTACTGCACAGTTACTAGGACACTTACTGTACAGATGGACTGGTTTGATTTTTCAAGATGATATTGGAAGGGAAAAAATAGAAAAAATGGCTCAGCTGAAGTCAGTCCACACAAACTCCTATAGGATGTCAGAAACAAGTCCAGAGCAGGAAGTGCCTGGAACATAAAAGAATATAAAAGGTTTAAAAAGAGACTGGCAAGAAAATGTTAATTATTGCAGAGGACAAAGCTGAAAGGCAGACCCTGGAGAAGATTGCATAAAGCAAACCCGCCTCGGTTACTGGTAAAAGATGGTAATCCCTCTGTAGTGTAATTTTAACAATTCTTTCCTCCATCTGCTGCATTTGTATTATTAAATTAATGAGTGGTTTTGTTACAATGATCCACCACTGAGCCTGAACAGAAGTACAGCAGGCATTCAAGTCAGGAGAAACCTGCTAGGTAAACGTGCTCATTGCCAGCACGCTGTAGCAAAGGCACAATCTGAAAGCAGAGGAACTGCAGAGTTTTATCCTTCCAGAGACCAACCATGATGCCTGAAATCTGTGGGTTGTGTTTTAGCTTAAAATAAGGGACCAGAATCCAACTATCCCCACAATTCTAACTCCATGTTTTTTAATTGCAGTCTGTGACTAAGTATTATTCCTGTTTGAACACACTGCGATTTGTCCCACCACAATGATGTTCTAGTCTATGATATGCTGTGATATCGTGTTATTTCTGCCTAAGATCAAGCAGAGGGTCACAGTGGACAGAGCAAATGCAGCTAGTATATAGCCATTATCACTATCATATTATAGCTGCTGGAGAAATTCATAAGCAGACTAAACTGCTCTGTTTCATGTACTGAACGGTTCTTTTCTTAAGTTAGCTATATGAAATCAGCTCATGAACACTAAGTTTGTAAATTAACTTACTGAATATCTGATTGCACACAAGAATAACAAAATATTTTTTTAAGAGCTAAACCAAAGCGTGTTTTGCAGTGCATGTTCAAAACTGGAGAGCTGTGTTTTCCTCTCACTTGTTAATTGACTTGCATGGGCTATCTGGAACTCCCTTCCTGTTTCCCTCCAAGACCTTTAGTCACTTCCTTTCTCTAAATAAAAAGCCCTTTCGTTTCTCTTTAACTGATGATGGATTCACTTTGAAGCACTGTGATAACATCATCTGAATTATATATAGATTTTCCTTCTTGTAGATGACCAAAAATGACTGTGGCTAGAGATGTCAGCTTCACTGCTGTGTCTGTGCTCCTATTCTACAAAGTATTGAAAGTCCTTTGTTGCCTAAGAGTTCATTTCAACAGAATGTTAAAATCCCATCTCCCTGTTTAACTAGGAGATGTGAAAGCTTGATTTGCTGGTTATTTGACTATGCAGAACTGCAATGTTTTCCTTTTATTAGAATATTTTAGGCCCAGTCATCTACTGGTAAACGAGGTAAAATGCATCTGAAGATTACAGAGTTACATTTGTCACCGAAGTCATTCATTCACAGGTTTAAGCTGTCACCGTATCTTTACTAATTTCTGAGCGTAGTTTATTATTTTAGTTTTCTTCAATGAGTAAAAATGTTTTGAGAATTGACCTTACCCTGAAGTGAGTGCTCTCCAAATGCCACATACGTTCCCCAAATAGACGAGCTGCTGGGAAAGGAGGGGAAGTTGGGCTCTTTGGGTCTTTGCATGCACTGGAGCTGGGGCAGCTGGACACACCATGCACACAGAGCTGTGGGTAAGGGAAACAGATGGGAATTCATGTCTTAAATCCCAAACCATGCTAGCTGTTGGCACGGTGAGGAGGAAGTGCTGCTACTGGAGATGCAGCACAGCTTCTGGGCTGTGGTCTCCATGTTGGAGCCCACCATTTCTAGCAGAGCAAAAGTCCTATTGGGAGAATAACAGAATTCTGAGTGAACCTCAGCCCTCCATAGCACATAAAAGTTGAAAAAGACCACTAAAAGGCTGGAAAAGGCCAGTAAGCCAAATAAGACTGCCGTAAGGGCTGGCTTGAAAGCAAACCTGAATCTTCTGTCAACAGAAGATACAAAATCTCAGAGGGAAAAAAAATAAATGAGAACAGAGTCAAAAGGCATTAGCTAAGCGTTTATTCACCTGCTGATTTTGTACCCCCACAGGGATAACAGTGTTGTCTTTGTAATGAATACTTTCCCTATTCCTTCTAGGAACGTCTGGAAGAGGATGTGAATAGCTGTGTCCTTGTGCCTGCCTGCACAAGCCTCCTGTGGCCCAACGTGAGCCCGGACCAGGCGCAGGCAGTAAGGGATGGACAACACGCCTTCCTTCGCACTCAGGGCTTCCCCATTCCTTCCTGGAGCGGCTGCCCGGCTGAAAACCCACGGCGATTTTGGAGGAGCGCTCAGTACAGCCGGCAGCTGCCCCTTCCCAGCCGAGCTGCCCCCGCCAGGTGCTGCCGGGACCGCCTGCGTGGCTGCGGCACAGCTATGCGGGCTGAACGAGTTCGCGCATTCCCAAAATGTCTCCACCCCGGACGCACGCCGCGATTACGGCAGGCTGCGCTATCTCCTAGCCGCGCTAACTTCTTCGCGCACCGTTACGGACTCGCGTCTCCAGCCCTGCCCCCATCTCCCCTAAGAGCACGGGCTGACCGTCGCCGCGGGGATGCTTCCGCCGGGGGACCGCCGCAGCGCTGGGACGAGCGGCCCCTCCGCACTGCGGGTGAGGAACCGCGCAACGGCCGCCGCAGGCGAACCCAGCCCCGGGCGCGGTGCACGGGCACGGCCGAGCAGGGGGACCGCGCCCCGCGCCCAACTTCACCGCGCCGCCCCGGCCCCCCGCGCTGCATATTCATGAGACGACCGCTTCCGATTGGCGGAGGAGCGCCCCCGCTGCTTCCCATTGGGCCGCGCGGCCGCCGCTCAACCCGGCCCCGCCTCCTTCCCCGGCTGTGACTCACCAGGGCGTGGAGCCGGTCCCGCAGCGTAGTCCGCGCCCTCCCCCCGCAGCCGGCAGAGGCGCAGCCTCGGCGCCGAGCTCATTGTTCCGCCCGCTTCAGGCACCATGGACGAGCTGGACCAGTCGCCCCTGGTCTCCTCCTCCTCCTCCGGGCCCCCGCGGCCGCAACAGCCCCAGTTTAACTACCAGTTCGTGTTGGACGACGAGAAGGAGGAGGACGAGGAGGAAGAGGAGGAAGAAGAGGAAGACGAAGACTTCGACGAGCAGCTGGAGGTGATGGAGAGGAAGCCCGTCGCGGCCCCGCAGGAGCGGCCCTCCCCGCCGCAGGACCGCGGCAGCCCCGCCGAGCCGCCCCGCCCCGCCGCGCCCGAGCCCGAGCCGCCGCAGCCCGCCCGGTGCCCGCCGCCCGCAGCCTCCTCCTCCTCCTCGTCCGCCGCCAGTACGCCGTCCCCCGGCCCCGAGCGGCCCGCGCCGCCCCAGCCGGAGCCTCGCAGGAGAGGGTCCTCCTCCGGCTCGGCGGGTGAGTGCCCCTCTGCGCCTTTGTCTGCTGCCGCACCGCGGCTCATGCGGGAAAACGCCTTTTCCTTTCCTCCCCTCCCCCTCCTATTATTTTTTTAATACGCGAGTCGCTTTGGGCTCCCCTCCTCTTAACACCGATGGCGGAGGGAGGAGCGGCCGCCGCCGCCTCGCACATGGCCGCGCGGAGGGAGCCCGCCGCCGCCTGGCAACGGCCGCACCGCGGGGCTGGGGCAGCGGGCGGGGCGGGGCGGGGCGGGCGGCGGCGCGGCGCGTTCTGACGTTCCTCGCGGGGAGGGACGGAGGGGGGGAGGGGCCCTCTGCGGCGCGGCCGCGGGGGTTGGGGGGGGGGGGCGGAACAATGCGCGGCCGCGGACGCAGCGCGTCGCGGTGCCGCCTCGTGTCGCGAGTTGTGCTAGAGGCGGTATGTGCGAGAGGTCGGTGAACGGCGGCCCCGAGTCCCCGCTACACCCGAGTTGTAACGTGCGGGAGGCGATTTCAAACGCGTTTTGTTGGCACGCGTGGCGGGGCTTCGTGGTCAGTTCCTCTGCTGACTCCCGCGAGGCCCAGGGGCCGAGCTGTGTGTGCGGCAGCGCGCTGAGCAGCCGCGGATTGACGCTGCTGATGGGGACAAAAGCGTGCGTTGGCAGAAAGCGGGAGGGGAACCTGGACGTCCCTCTGCCGCACCTCCACCGCCGCGCTCAGTGCTGGGCCCGCGCTGAGACGCACTGAGCCCTGCAGCGTGCCCGGAGAAGGCACGGGAGGAGCCGTGGGCGTGGGGCACTGAGACACGTGGACAGTGGGCACAGCAGGGTGGAGTTGGGCTGGGTGATCTCAGGTCTTTTCCAGCCTTCATCATTCAGCTAGGTCATACTGTCCAGTCGGAAGGGACGCGTGAAGATCATCGAGTCCAGCTCCGTGTTGTTCCTTTGGAAACGGGGTGGTTGCTGGGGCTGCTTGGGCTTTTTGCTCCTTGAGCCCAGAAGGAGCGTGTTCATTCCTGAAACATTTCTCCTTTGTTAGAGCAGAGGAGAGGTAACCCCGTGGGAACTGGGTGCTGCAGCTGGGGAGTGGTGCCAGACTTACTTTACGAGACCTAATTGTGGGGGGACAGGATCTGTCACCGGCGATGAGTGCAGTTTGTGAAGCAAGGACTGGCATCCTTGGCAGGCCTGCTTTCTGGAGGCAAAGTGTGACAGATACAGTACTCATCTCTAACGATGGGTTGGAACGTAGGTTATGTTTTAAGCATAACCTATGTTATGAACGATGTGAGCACATCATTTTGATAAAAGCACTGTCTGGGCGTGTTACATGAGTGCTTTGGTCCTCCCAAGTGTGGGAGTGCTTTGTTTCAGCAATAGCCACCCGATATAAAACCAAACCTGATGTCCGAATGGATGTCAACTCTTGATTATTTTAACTTCGAGTGAGTTTGCTCCCAGTCTTGCTGTGAAATTGGCAGAATCAGGTGAGGCCTGCAGCTCCTGACAGGGTGCCTGCAGAACGGACAGCCGCAGCCTGTGATGGCTGCCACTCTTCTGGAAGGTTACGGCTTTGTTCACTGTCATCTCTGCGTTGGGTTTAAGTGAAAAGCTGCATTTCATGATCTGGAAACTTAGATTCAATTCTCTTTGTGTTTAAACTCTGAGGCTTTGATTCAGTGATGACTTGAGACAAATAGCTTTGTAGTCTTATTTTGAAGTACTATTGCCTGTTGTAAGTATGTGAAGAATAGCAGGGTTTCCTCTGTCAGCAGCAGTGGACCCTAGTGCTTTTTGTTGGTAAAAACAATGGAGAAAAATGTATAGACAACTTCTTGGCTCATTAGAAGGTATTATTTATATCTGGAGGAACTTATAAAAAGAAAGCTTCGTAATGAGTATCAGTTACATGCTTAGAAGTATTCGTTATCGTCATTGCAAGAGATTGTGATGTAATCATTATGTAATGCAAGTCACTGGCATGTCTCTACTTTTCTAAGAGCTAATATAAATATTTGTAGAAGAAGAAAACAATAAAAAGGGCTCCAGGAAAACTTACGCTGTCTCGGATGCTTTTTTTTTTCTCTGCTTACTGTTATGTGGGTAGCAAAGGTGAATATTCTGGAAAGATTTAAGAAGTAATCTTGATTACTTAAGTTTACATACAGTGGGGGGAGGGGAAAAAAGCAGCCATTAGGTGGTCATAGCTGGTAACATTGACGTGTTGTGGTTTTGTTTTTTCACTTCACTTCTCTTCCCCCTCCCCCACCCCTTCTGCTAGCCATCCCTTCTGAGATTAACCAGTAAACTATGACAAGAAGATGCCACCTCTCATCTTCAGAGCCCTGGGTGGTATCAGCACAGGCTGCTGCTTGTAGCTGCAGGCTGTACGTAGCCTTCCTGGAAGACAGGGCTGCAATACAGCATTTAACCCTGCACTTAATGGGAAGCCCGTGTGCTGTCCAAGCAGACTGGCCGCACAGAAAGGCAGGCTGACGTCCCAAGTGAGCAGAGATGATGGCTCCTCGTGGGTCAGCAGCCTGCAGTCTGGCTGTGGTTCAGCGTATGCTTCTGAATACCGGTTTATTAATCTTGTTTTTCATTTAGTTTGTAGGACTTGCCTCTAATTCATCAGTGTTAGGAGAGATTTCATAAAAACTCAGCCCCCCATGCCAGGCAGTGTCGGGTGGAGGTCAGCAGGGATGCCAGCAGTGGCCTGCAGCTACCAGCAGCGCACCGCTGTTCTGCTTCATGCTCTTCCTCACCAACCTGACCCCAGCTGCAGCAGGAGACGGTTACATGGGCACTCTGCACCTGCTGCTGTGTAATGTGCCCTTTGTCAGCCAGCAGAGACACTCTGGAATCCTGTAGCTTGCATTTTATAGATTGCAAAGCAGCATATGTGCTTTCTGTGTTGATGATTTGTCTGGTAAGCTGCATAGGATCGTGCAGAGGGGGTGTCTGGGTTTTATGATGAGAATGCAGCAAGCATGACTCGGAAAAAATGTGGCTGCAAGTGACTTTAATTGCATCCTTCAGTTATTAAACTATGTTCCTGCTGATATTCAGCATTTTGTTGAACTGCAAGCCCTGTCTCTTCCACCCTTCCAAACAGTAGTAAAGCTATAAGGGAGGAGGTCATAACCTGTGTAAATTAAAGGTAGACTGTGGCTGTTTCCTGTTACTCAGCCTCTGTTACAGAGGCATACAAAGGAGCCTGCAATTCGCCCGGTGCAGTAAGGCTAGTACTTTCATTTTTGTACTTCACCTTCCCATCTAAGTGAGCTTAGTGAGGGATCTTATTTTGCATTGCTGCGTGCACGTGCGGTATGTAGCACAGCAGGACCTGCTTCTGTGGCTCAAGCCAGAAAGCCATCTCCCCTCTTAACCTAAGAAGACCAGGGATGGCCTTGTCAAGTTTGATAGCATGCTCGCTTGTTGTGTGTGCCCTTTGATTTGCTTTCCAGGGTGAAACCACACAGCTTCCAGCTGCTGTATAATGATGTAGACCTTGGGGAAGTTTTGAATTGCATTAGGAGTTTTCCTACAAACCACAGGTTAGCAGACAGCAGAGAACTGCTTACTGGTTGGTTGTCCTTTTTTCCCTTCCTCTCCATCTTTACACAAGGGAGTTGACAGCACATCTGCAAAGGTGCAGCTCTCTCATCTACGCTTTGCATCTCAGCTGGTGAAGCTTTCTTATCACCTGCATAGCCACTACTGCCAGCCCTTCTTCAGAGGAGTCGAGGGCAACATCCAAGCCTCCTGGTCCCTGCTGTTCTCTTCCTGGCAGGTAGCAAGTTGCTAGGGAAGTGTCAAGTCACTGCAACTGTTATTCCACCGTTGGGTTAGGAGTGATTGGGAGCTGGAACATAAAGGCCAGGAGATTTTAACTTAGCAGCTCTCAGGGATAGAAATATCCTGTGGCTGCTGGCAGTTGGTGTGGTAAGAATGCAGTGAAGTTCCAGTAACAGTTCTACTTTACGAACAGCACGGTGCATTTTGTGTTATTTCAGTAATTTAGTATGCATTTTTCTAGTGTTAATTTTCCGGTTGATGTTCTGAGAGGCAGCTGCTTAGCTTTCTCCTTCCTCTTCTTCCTCCAACGCTGAGGATGGGAAGGACGTGGATTTTGGAGAGCCCTCAAGCTTGGAGCCTGGCTACTTAGCAGAAGCTATACAGGTTTCATTCTTGTAGTTTTTCCGTACTGCTGGAATTCCTCCATGGTATTGCAGCTTACCACCGAATCTGGGGAGGGTTTATGTCTTTCAGTGTGCACTTTTTTTTCTGTTAAAAGATATTTTGTTTGAAAGTGGCTTTTTTTTTCTTTCTTTGAGCTTGTATATTACTATAGTAGCTTTACAAGCGATAGAAAATGAGAGAAGTTTCAATGTGAAAATATTCTTCAGGTTCCAGATGCTTTGTAAGCCAGGAGCTGCTTCTTGTCATGTTGTTGGCTAGAAAATATAAAGCAATGTGTGTATCTTTCAGGTAAATTGTCCCCAGATATTCAGGAATGTTCATGTACAAGCTAAGGATGAATTGCATTAGAAATGAAAGGAAAAAAGCTATAGTTAAGCACAAAACGTGTTTATAGAAAGAGTTACAGTTCAGAACAGTGAAATATTTTCATATTTTCATGTTTGGTGGGCTAAAATTGAAATGACTGTGCACTTTGAAATACTACATAAGGTTTTCTGCTGTTAAGACTGCTTTTAGGGCAGTACAGTACAGGGAGCAGAGAGGTCACTGCAACTGCAGCTGTGTGACATGCCTGGAAACGCTGCAATAGCAATAAAGTAATAATGGACTGATTAATATTCATAAAATCTGAGGAAAGCAAATTAACTCAGCCAAATGTTTTTGTCTTTCAAGAGGAAACGGTCAATCTGCTGCTAACCACGTGTGTCAAAATGAGAAGATTGGGTTAGAAGCATTTCTAAATGACTGATCTCCGTGGCTTTGTCTCAACTTATTGCTTTTCAGTGTATAAAGAAGGCATGTCAGGAATACCATTTTGACCTTCTGTGTTTTTGCTGGAAGGCTTCTTTTGCGTCTTAGGAATGAACTGTAAACTTTTACTCGCAGCTTTTTAGTGAAAGGACTAATCATTGTCATCAACTTCATCAGCTGGGAAGAATATGTTAATTAAGAAGCCATTAAATAAGATACCAGGCTGAGATAAACTTCTGTTGCCAGTTCCAAATGCTCTCGGCCTATGAGATGTGGTTGTTCTGAGATCAGAGTCCTGCTGCTTATTCATCGTGTTTTCTGGCAGTTTGGGTTGAACTCTGCTCTCACCCCACTTCTGACAGAAGTAGTGCCTGTCCTCCTTTGTGGGTGATAAGGAAACCAATGACAAGTCAGACAGAGCCTCTGTGAAGCCTTTAGCAAGTGGGTGTAGCTGGAGAACTGTAAGGGAAAGGAGCAAGTAAGATCCAGGGGAAGGACAAAACGTGGTTCTGTTGGATCAAAGGCTGTTCCTTGGTCTTCACCCTAGTCCTCAAACACTCATGCCTTCAGCTAGAGAAATGCTATACAAAGGGGGGAGGGGTGAGGTTTCCAGGGTTCTGAACCCAAGTGCTGTGTAACAGATCTCATAATCAGATAAGAAAACCATCCATCCTGTGTGTGAATTACCAGAGTGACTTAAAAGCTGACGTGGACAGTTAAAACCTGATGCGTTGCAACCCAGGAAGGTACTGTGCTGCTTCATGTTCGAGCATGGTGTATATGTAAAGGTCTCACACTGCTTTATCCATTTCATTAAAGTATATTCTGTGATGTTAATGGCTCTGCTGAATCCTCAAGAACATCAGTGTTCTTTTTCCCTCCCGTGAGATAAAGATATCTTATGCACCAATTTGCTTTTATTTTACAGACTGTAAATGGTTACGTGAGTGGCTTGTCACACAAGGTAACGTGTTTGGAATAGATGCTGGAAGAAATCACTGGCATCTCTTCCCTGTTAATTTAGCTAATAAATATATTCTACAATGATGAAATAGCTAATCTAAATATTGCTTAATTTTCTTAATCATGGAGAGCAAGCAGGGGAAAAATTCCATCTATACAAATCAGTGAAAGGGACTCTCATGATTGGTATAATCTCTGGAATGAAATTGGATGTTTGTGTAATGGTAGGGTTTGCATGGCTCTTTAGACCTGCTTTTGAATAAGCTTGGGTGTAATTATTATACTTTTCTGTTTTGTGGTACTGCCAGAACCCAAATTTGTTTGGTGCTTCAATGTATGATTAAAGAATCTGGATCTTAAGGGAGAGTTATTTTATTTTTGGTTAATTACGTTGAGCTGTGTTGGTTTTTCTTGTTCTGTTGTTAGATACTCACTCTGGCAATCTTTCTGTGTGTGAAGCTGGATGTATAATGGGTTAGATTGCTTCTTACATCTCAATTATATTAAATTAAATCCTTAAATGTCGTATCTCTGAATATCCATCTGGATCTTGCTCATAGTGTTTTTTAATCACAATATTTGATGCAGGACTGAGGTGAGGTTGGCAGTTGTATCAAAATAATCAGTGGCCTTTGAAAAAGAGCACAGAAGGAAATCAAAGAACCCAACTAGTGCTTTCCTAATGGTCCCTTATTTTGGCAGAATGAGAACTGTAACGCACATGGAATTAACTCATCTTCTGTATGTGCCTGTTCACGCTGAACATTGTGGGGGGGAGCTGCATAGGCTTTCATACTTATTACTTTATGGATGAACAAGGGGAGGTGAAGTGGCATACCTTACCTGAGTCATTGTATGCTGTAGTGTTTGCATTCCAAGCAGTTTGCCTCTAATGTCATTTTTTTCCCAAAGAAGAAAGGGTGTCATTAGTTGGGCCATGAAAAGATGACATTTGAGGGGAAAAATAGTTGTTTAAACCACTTTGGTTATAGATTTCGACTTAAATAGTAAGAGGACACTTGCTTCTGGCTAGAGATTTGTTTCCATAAAATTGAGTAGCTGAAGGTGCAGAGATTGAAAGTCCTTGCTTTGAATTCATTTTCTTCATCTATCTCAAATAACATAAGATTAGAGATCTCCCGTGTGTTGTAATGCATCTTGTTGTGCAAGTGATGTGTGAGGGCTGCTGGCAGTAACAGAGGAGCTGAGGACCTGTCATTGCCTTAGGTAAGGATGGCATTCTTGGATCCTTCCATGCTCCCACTTCTGATGCCATCAAGATGAGTAAAACAGAGCTCCTGTTTTCATCTGAACCTTCATAATCTGTCTTGTGTACATCTTGTATATAGATGGCTGCTTTCCTCCAGGGTTCTTAAGTAGATTGCAGTCTGAATTCAGTAAACTTGAGGCTTCTGTTTATAGGCTAAACAGAGCCAAAACAGAGGCCTAGTTTGCTGTGTCTCTGACACCAGAGCTAATGATGTGAAAATACGCTATTAGTAGTTGAATCTTCATCTTGATATGTTTAAATATTTGGTGAAAAATGTTGTGTTTAGAGCAGTTGCATCGTAACAGGGAGAAGGGTTGAAGTGGAGTCTGTGTAGGCAGCTGCTTCCCTGCTGCAGACCCTACCAAAGCCAGGCTGTTCATCAGGAGGGATGTTTTTACATGTAAGGGAGGAATGGTACAATTTCTTTATTGTTATTTTTAGCAGTACTGAGCTCGTGTAAATATAAGCAATTGATCAGAACAGCTTCCTTACTGTAAACCTGCTGTGTGTGGCCGGATGGTTGCATGTGAGAGCAGGTGGAAGGGTGCATCAATTAGCAAAAAAATCCATTGGTGATGACTGTGCTCTTCCTAAGCACTTGTACTGTGGGACTAAACTTAAGTCCTCTGCTTGCTTCTTTTTCATGGCACATAAGTGTTGAAGGAGGTTGTTGCTTTCATAAATAGAGAAGCAACAGCCCCAACATCAGCTTTTTCCTCTAAAATGCTCTTTCTCTGGAAGCTTTTGCAGCTAACTTTTCTCTTGTTTCAGAAATTTTTTACTTTGTTGACTTCGAAGCTATTTATTCAAAACCTTGCTATTCAGTGCTTTGAAGTTTAACCAATAACCTGCTTCTTACAACTACAGCTGCAAGTGGGGTTTAAAATGATGCTCAGTTATTCTACTGTCTCTGTTTATTTTTAATCAAACTGGAAATGTGTTTCTTGTTGGTGGGTCTTGCATTTCAGCTCAAAACAAAACACAGTTCTCAAGTGCTGGGGTTCATGCTAATGAAAGGAACATCAGTTGGAATACTTTGCTAAATGACATGAGTGTAGGGTGAATAACCTGAAAGAAAAGTACCCACACAAAATATTGAAAGTGGATGGTATATTTTGTATGGCTTATCCAGACAGTATAAAGGCAACCAGTAAATAAGGAAAGGCTTACCTGTCACTGATGATCAAGGCTCACTCAGGACTCCACAGGGGAGGGATCTCCAACAAGAGAACCTTCCCCAGTGGTGGTCAGCCCTTAAATGGGGTCTGGGAGAGGTGCAGCCAGACTCCACCCCTTCTGGTCACACAGGTGCATTGCCTTCACCTGTGCTCCTGCAGCTGACTCAGTGCTCCCCTCAGGTGATCCATCAGTGGTTCAGGCCACGATTCAACAGCTCCCATACACTCCACCCCTTCACAACATGAACCACTGATCAAGTTAACTATAGGGTGAGTCTTCCTAAATACAGAAATCCAATACATCACGACGCTTATATAATTGCCCATCACAATGCGTATCGATATAATCCGGGTTGAGTGATGATCAGCATATGGCTCGTGTTAGGCCAGTGCTCAGTGGTGTTTACTGGAAGCATGCAGTCACGTGGCGGAGGTCTGTCCTACACTCCATCAGTCCCAGGTAGACCATCACTGGATGTTGCTCTTGATCTTACAGCAACTCTGGAACACTTCAGCAGCATTTTGTTCCTTCTGGCAATTCTGAAAACTTAGACTCACGGGGAGTAATATGCCTGTTTCAAGGGTACCAAGAGGGGAAGGTCTGCCCTCCAGGGCAAGATACAGGCTGTATTCCTATCTTGGATCAACACTTCAGCTTGTACGGGCCATGCCCTGACCGCCTGTACCAAACTCTTTGACCCGATATCTGTGGCTGCACAACTATTATCAGGCACCAAAGGGGGTGTCCTGATCTGCCATAGGGACATGATAGGGACCCCTTTAGCAATAAAGACTGGGTTGTTGACCACAATACTGGCAGGCCGTGTACCAGTTACCAGGGGAACTACCGATCCTCCCACCTCCAGTAATCTCCCCCAAGGTGCAAGTAGGCCGCACCACCATGGTTCTATCTGCACTTTCCAAGGCCATTTTATTCTATTGATGCCTGGTTTTAGGTTCTCAGGGGCAGGGAGCAGAAGATTGTTCTCATTGCCAATCTGAGGTCTTACCCAGTTATTGGTGCCCGTAATTTGGATCCTAAGTGGGGAGGCCCATGTTGTCTGTAACATTTTCAAGGCACTGGGTCTGCCGTATCTAGGTCTTTCATTCAGGTCTAACAGGGTCTCGTGGAGTCTCTTTGTCCACCTTAACTTCTTAATGAAGTGCATTCTGCATAGTGTATGTGATGCAGATGCCGCCAGTTCTTGAGTCGGCTCTGATGCTGGGCTGTGGATGTGCTGCTATGTTCCCCCACTTGCCTGGGGGAGGTACCCAGATCCAACAGCAGAGGAAGGTCCTGGTGCCCTCCTTCCTGCAGGAAGAATGCTGCTCTGACGTAGGTGGAGGGAGAGTGGGTGGCTCTCCTTGGCTGGTTAGGAAATGCTGCTTTTATGTAATTCTTTTTCACGCTCCAGTGATGTGTGGAAAATAAAGTATGGGTGTGGGCATATCTTTCCATTAAGAGTATCTGGGAATGCAGTGACTGGCACAGCTACTGAATGTTTCTGTACTGAGTAAATGGAGGCCAAACCCGCCAATGAGTTCTTGCGTTGTGCTGGCTTCATGAGGCACTCAGAAACCGGTGCTCAAGCTTTTGAAATCAGCATTCCTCAACAGAAACAGAAAACTCTCTGTGGTTATGCAGTATAGAAAGCACTACACACTGCTGATACCTGATGCTTGTGATACGTGGCGACGTACGGGCGAGTGTTACGGATCTGCGTCCTGTGGTATCACGTATTGATCCGTTGTCCTCCAGTGTGGTTTCTGTCCTTAAAAGCTTTTGCTGCCCCTGAACTACAGCACTTTTTAAGTTCTAAATCTGGAACTGAGGTTTCAGTATATGTAGGAAATGTAGTTTCCAGAAACAAGATATCCTCGTTATCCTGGCAGAAGTTGAGGAAGTTATTTTAAATACTGATTCCTACCCTGTATCTTTATTACTTGTCAGATTTTGGGAAATATAAGCAGCTCTTGAAGAGAAGTGCTGTACAAACCAGAAATAAACAGCTGCGTATTGTAACAGGAGATGCAGGTTGTAAGACTTAAGATGTTTTGGAAAACTGCTGTTGGGAGTAACCTGGGTGAGCTGAGTCGTGAGGATGCTCAGCTGACACTGCATTTGCAGAAAGTCTTTGTTCAGTGCTGAAACAAACATTGCTCTCATGTCTTCATTAGATTGCTCTGTGTTACTGCTGGGTTTATCACGTTTCTCATTTCTTGTTTTCCTTCATTTGAAAAGAATTGATTCTATTGCAGTGTAAGCTCTTTTTTTTAATACTTGGTTTTATCCAGGCAAATAAAACTCAAGGTTGTTAATGTTGTCTAGACTGGGAATTCAAAATCTAATTGATATACTCAAAAATACTGTTCCATTCTGCTAATACAATTAATATAAACTGTAAATCTTCTTTAACAGCCTTAATTTGAAAACTTTACACACTCTTGCTATTCTTCCATCAGCATAATGCCAACAGGCTGTGACAGACCTGGGAAAGATACTGCTGACTCAAATGTGGAGGAGGACTGGTCTCAATTTCTTTGGTTCCTCATGATGGTTGGCGTTGCTGCCTCTCAACTTGGCTTTCATGCAGCTTAGTAAAACGTTTTAGCTGTGTGCCTTTATTCTGCATAATCTGAAACTCTGGGATCATCTGCCTTGTCACCATTGTGGATTTGTAGACTAGAGTGACTATTTTAGCATAGGAGAAGGAAGTCTTTCCTTCCTCACAGTAGTTCATAGTTCTTTGGGCGGTAGCAGGAGAAGTGAGATTTTCTCTGAAATATTATGGTTAATACAAATTCAGAAAAGCAAAATATTCTTGAGTCATGCTGAAGGATTTAAAAATAACGCCTTTGTTTGGAAGCTTGCATGCGTTCCAGCATAATGCAAATAATAAAGGCAGATAGTAAGTGAGAATACAGTCATTTACTGTTTCCACTTCGGTCAGCATCAGTGTGCCTTCTCAGCCTTCTTTGTGGAGGGTTTCAGAGCTTACTTCAGTCTTGTAGAAGTTTCTGTAGAGTCTCATTATCTTAGCTGTCCTCGTGCAAGTTAGGGGCATGGAAAGCCTCTGACAAAGCGATCACGTTAAAGACAGTGTGTTGGTATCAGTGGCAGGTGATTTTTTCAAAAGTAAGAGATACAAAAGCAGCTCAATAGCGTGTGTGGAGAATGAAAATAAAAATGAGTTACTGTGGCGCATCTTATTTTGAACTGGGCCTTGGATTGCAGGGCGGAGATCCCTCAGTTAGCTCAGTGAAGGTCCTGTTGTAAACCAACTCTGAGCATTGACTCCCTGGTCACTTGGCTTACGGCTAGTGCTAAGATTCTTTGTGGGCATAGATGTTGGCTATGGGCCTGTCTAGTTACTGGGAACTGACTACTTGCTTGCCTTCCCTGCCCTCCCCTTTGACTATTTAGCCTTTATTTCTGCTGAGGTTATTTGTTTGTTTTTCAGATGAGACCCTTTTTGCTCTTCCTGCTACATCTGCGCCTCTGATGCACTCCTCTGCAGGCAAGTTCTTTCTGCTCACCTTTGTCTGAATACATCCTGCACTTTTGATCTCATTAACTCTTTTCAATTACTCTTAATTTACTCAAAGTCAGCAGTGGGTCCAAGAACAGCTTATCTTGTTTTCAGTTTCAAATTTTCAGTTGATCCATTCAAAATTTCAATGGCCGTTCATTTCTGTCCATGTAAAATGTTTCATAAACATACTACAGCCATATGTGAATTCTTGGACCCTTGATGGAAGAGAGAAGTTGATACTGTTAACAGGTTAATACTTTATAGATTTAGCAGAAAGATTTAATCCGTAGTAACTTTCTGCAGTAGTTGATGTAATAACATTTGTACATACATATTAGTGTTTTGTTTGTTACTATGTCCACCAAATTGATGTTTAAAATAAAAAGTGCAAAAAGAGAATTCTTACAAGCGTGCACATCTGTGCATATATTAATGTGCAAGCATGCACGCATACCCTCTTCCTGTTTCATCCTTTTATTTTCTCCCCCCACCTTGGAAATGCTGCCTGCTGTACTTGGATGCTCTGTATTTCTGGCATCTTCAGCTTTACTGTGATCTTTGCAATGCAAAAAGTTGCTGCTTCTCTAACTTCTCATACTTCTCTGCTAGAAGAGATGAAATAGAATAGCATTTTTTAACTGATAGTTCACTGGCTAGTAATGTTTATGGTAGAGCTTGGAAGAACCTCTTCATAACTAACGTAATGTAATCCTGTCATGAAAATTTGCATTGACTTTAAGAACATCTGCATTTTCTAACTTTCCTTTCTGTCTTAATGGTCACAGAAAAAGTTGTGGACTTGCAGGAGCAGCCAGGTAGCACTAAGTCACTTGGTCAAGAGGATTTTACTGCAGTCCCACTTGATACTGCTGCTTCTCTTCTCTCCTTCTCTCCTCTCTCAGCTGATCCCTTTAAAGAGCACACGGCCTTTGATACACTCTCTGATGGATTACTTGCAAGAAGCATTTACAAAGAAAGTGCAAGTGAGGTTTGTAAAGAAACAGTGGAAAATGTAAGAAATCCATTCCTTGCAGAGGGAAATAAGAGAGATATTTCCGAGACGAAATACTCAGAAATGGAACCCTCACTTTCTAAAGCAGAAGCAGACATTTTATTTCAAGCTGAAGGAGAAGTGCAGCTAGAGGGCCCTAAAGAATTATGCAGTCTCGAGAGAATGCCTGCACAGCAGCTGAGTATGTCTCCAGAAACTCCTAAAGATTTGTTTGAGAAAAATGAGGAAGATATCTTTTCTGTCAAAGACAAAGGCAGATATGGCGATCCTAGTGACAAAAAGGCATTAAAAGAAGATGGTATTCGAAGGGAAGAGTATGTAGACTTCAAACCCTATGAGCCAATATGGGAAGTAAAAGGTGGTAGTCATGGACTGAGCAGCTTGAGAGAGGATGTTGAAAGTAAGATAGACGGCAAACTGGAAACCAGTTTAGATGAGAAATATGGTGTAGATAAGCTGACAGTGCTGAAGGATTATGAAAGAGACAGTGAAGGTAGTGCTGAAGATCTGTCTTTCCCAAGTACCCCAGAAGCTGTGAAAGAACCTTCTCAGAATTACATCACCTGCACTAAATTTGAATCCTTTCTAACTCCCGATGGTAACAAAGTCAAACCTATTTGCCCGATAGAGGAAGACACTTCAGAAAATAGAACTGATGATGAGAAAAAAATTGCAGAAATGAAAGCTCAGAATGCAGAACAAGGTGATTTTAGCTCTCGAGCAGTTGGCGAGCAGGAAGGCCTAGAAGCTGATGAAGCTAAAACAGATAGCGTATCAACACCACTATCTGACACCGCAGCAAGTATGCCTGAAGGTCTCACTCCTGATCTAGTACAAGAAGCATACGAAAGTGAAATGCACGATGTGGCATGTACAAAGCTTGCTTACGAAACGAAGGTTGATTTAGTTCAAACCTCCGAGTCGGTACAAGAGACTCTGAAACCCGTGACACAACTCTGCCCCTCATTTGAAAGTTCAGAAGCTGCTCCATCACCAATATTGCCTGATATTGTCATGGAGGCCCCCCTGAGCAGTGGGACTGCTGGTGCTGAAGCATCTACTGTGCAGCTGGAAGCTTCTCATTTGGGAACATTTGCTACTACTGCTAGTTATGAGAATGTAAAACAAGAGGCTGAGAAACCTCCCTTATACCAAGAGGCAGTGAATGTACCACTGACACGGGACCAAGAAGCAGAAGAGGAATTAACACTTAAAAAACCTGATCGTGAGAGTCCCACCAGTCCTGAAGATCTAGAGACTCCGTATATATCTATTGCATGTGACTTAATTAAGGGAACAAAGGTCTCTGATGAATCTGCTTCTCCATCCTTAACAGATTATTCAACAACTCCAATAACAGAACACGCTTCTCAGGATGTGCCTGAACACAAGGAACTTGTTGAAAAACTGTCTCCACACTTTGGAAAATCTGACTTGTTTGATAGCCAGGTGATACCTGACTTCCCTGGAAAAGAAAGTGAAGATCAGTCTCTCATCTTAAACAGTAAATCGGTTGAGGTTACTGAAGCTGATGAGGAACGTGAACGACTGGTGGATTCGTTGGCTGCTACTGGCAAGCCCTATCTGGAGTCTTTCCAAGCTGAACTAGACTCTTCCAAGATTGCTACCACTCAGCCATCCGCAAAAATAGCCAAGGCAGAGAAGATTCCTATTCAGATGGAAGAGCTGAATGCTCTGGCTTATTCAGCTGATCTGTCTATTGCTACCGAACCAAAACCAGGAGACAACAAAGGTCTCTCACCTATTGAGTCTTCTCCTGTCTCAGTAGAAGATGACTTTGTGATGCTGGTTGATCCTAAAACTGGTCCTGAGTTTGTGGCAGAAGTCACTGACAAAGAAACAGTGCACAAAAATGAAAGTGAAGAGATCAGTAATGAGATCAAAGATGAGAAGAGGCGGTTGCCTTGCCCAGAGCTGCCCTGTGATCTGTCTGTAAAGAAGGTAGAAGTGAAAACTGAAGAAGATGCTCATGTCTTGAAAAAGTCCTTGCAGGCTATGGACAGAGAAGTGCCTGAAGTATCCATGGTGTCCTTACCCGCCACAGATACCTCACCTTTATCTACTGAAACAGAAATAGTCAGTGTAGGAAAGCCAGAAGCTTTTGAGAAGGAAGCTGAGAGAGAAGCTGCTTCTGCTAAAAAGAAGGAAAAACCTACTGCAGTCTTTACAGCAAAGCTGAATATATCTTCAGGTAATCTGTGTACACTCTCTAGCAGTTCACTAATTTCCATAATCTGTAGCTACATTTAAGCATGCCAAGACTTACTCTTTTTTTTTTTTTAAGTTACTTTCTGTAAACTTTCCTACTTCAGCAGAGGATAACAAAATAATGTTGGAGCCTGCACGGTTGCCTTTTTCATATTCTGACTGCTTCAGCACTTTTTTACTATTGTGTTTATCAGGAGTGGACTCACTGTCCTCAGTTTTCTTCAGTTCTGCTGGTTATCTGTTGGTGCAGAAATAAGTTAATGCTCACTGTATGCTCTTCTGTGGTTGCCTCCAGGCTGAGCATTAGATGGCCTTCTGGACACACTCTACGTGGTAGTAAGCCAAGGGTGGTGTTTCAGCCTACTCTGTGTGCACAAGAGGCCTTTTTTCTTTTTGTACATAATTCAGTTAAACAGCAGACTTTGAAGAGTAGGAAAATATCCTTTCTGCTGTGGTATATACAACTTATGTCATGTGCAGCTCCACTCACGTGACGTATGGCTTGTAGTAGGTCCCTGCCAGAAATGAACAGTGCGTGAGGGGGCTAAGTGCTCAGTTTAGTAGGAAAGTGACCATTAAGATGTTGAGTATCCTGCAGCTGTTAAGATTGGTTTACACACAGCACAGATAATTTGCATTTCAGTGTTTTTTTCACCCAGTAATGTGCAAGTTAAAGTAGAATAGGATTAAAGGAAGTTTCCCCTGGCATTCATTCTAAACTGTATGTATCGTGGAGTTCCAGCTTGTTGCAGACTGGAGAAGTACGTGGCTTTTTGATATTGTGGTACTCTGCTTCTGAACAAAGTTGTACTTCTGTGACATGCCTGAAGATTCTAAAAATACAGAAATCCATTAATAGAATCAGTTGTCTGCTTTTATTACCAAACTACTCCCAATTAGCAGGCAGAGTAATGGGACAGCACTAACACACGATTGCCTTTCACTCTGAGAAAGGACAGATAATTCATCACAGGGCCAAGCAGTGGATCTGTGCTGTGTTTGTTCTTCGGGGCCTGGCTTTATTGTGCTGTCCTTGAATACTTACTCATGGGTGCTGCTTGTTGAAAGCCAACTGAAATGCAAACACACCTCTGTGTACCTGGAAATGTAACTTCTGACAGCCCCAGGAGACTGCAGGGAAGCAACAGGAACGGTTGCGGATTGATTAATTTATTAAATAAACTCCATTGCTCCAGTAGAGCTTTGACCAACCTCACTGTTTCAGTGCTGCATGGCAGACCCTTCAGTAGCATTTTATGAGGGTGTCGGACCACAGGGACCTTGTAATTCACAGCGACACAGATGTTAAAAAGAAACCCAAACCAATTCGGAACTTAAAAGTGGAGAAACTCATCTCCACGTAAGCAGTTCCTACTTACAGCATTTTCAGCAGACCTCTTCTTTTTACCTTGCAACACCAGCAGCTGCTGCTATTGGATGCTTGCGTGTCACATTTAGAGGGCATGCTCCTTTTTTCCTGTCATTTCCTCAATATGTGCTGTACTTGGCTTCCTGTCCCTTTCTCGGTATGTGCTGTACTTGGCTTCCTAGCAGATAACCCTGCTGCTTTGCTCTCATGCCAGCCGGACTTTACAACCGATTTCTGATCTCCCTAAAACTACTGTGTACGAAGGTTGACTTCAGCATGGACTTTGCTGTTGTGATGCTGCACTGTGGCACAGCAGGCATGGCTCCAGCTGCAGAGTACGGGCAGCCACTGTAGGGAGCTGCTCTTAGGCCTGCTTATGGAAGAGGACTTGGATGCCATCTAGTGCTCATAAATGAATACTGGCTGAAGTGCAGCGTGGCTTTCAAAGGACAGTACCCAAGTTTTGAGAAATTCTGAATTAATTTTACATATATTACTTCCTTTGTTGTATACACTTGCTTCACTCACAGTACCTTCTTCACTTGTGGATAGTTAGCTCTCACAAACAGGGCAGAGAGCCATCTTGACATAAACTTGTTTTAGCAGATAGATGTTTTCATGATACCAGCTTACAAACTCAGAGTATGTTGTGGAGTCCCCCACACTGATATTTCTCATTGTGATGTCAAGTTGTATAGTGTGGTGTAACCACAGAGGCAGTTTAAGTTAGTCCAGATATTCTTGCTGAACAGTGCATGAAGCTTGAGAAAAGGATTTGGGAAGTTAATTCAGTTTTGCAGGAAACCCATGTGATGGTGCTTCTGAAGGTGAGTCTCTGTTGGTGTTTGTTTCTGAACATGCTGGGGTTAGGTTTCAGCCTTACAGGCTAACACGACTGTCATTTTCATGTAAGTTACAGAGCATGCAGTACTTGAATTACAGAAATACAGAGATCTGCTGACACTTTATTTCTCTAATTTTCTTGATGGGGTGGATGCAAAGGTGAATTTGAAGCAGGGAGCGTCAAATTTGAGAGGACAGCTGAGCTGTGTTCATGTTGGAGCTTTTTTGTAACTCCAGTGCTCATAGAAGGAGAATGCTTCCTGTCCTGTAACAGCAAACCAGGTCGTTGTGGTTGTACGAAGTATAAAATATGTCCACTGGGTTAATTCCTGTTTCTTTCCATATTGAAAACATGGTCGGTTAGATGGAGCTGCTCAGCCAATGAGAAGTGCTTGTTTTGGTTTGGTTTTGTTGCATTTCAGTGAGGGGAAAAAATATCCTGGAATGATGCTGAGCTCCTTGAAGAGCACAGTATTTGTAAAATAACATCTAATTAAAGATAAAATCTTTATTTCATTTCATTTTCATATTCCTAAATTGTATGGCTGTTCAGGTGTTCTGTGCTACCAAGCAAGAAATAGACTTAAATTCCAGTGTGGGGAATATTTGGAGGAGCAGGAGGCATTAAAGGAGTCACTTGGAGAAAGATTTTCCTGAGAGGAAGACCTCTTGTGAATCAGTGCAGTTCTTCTGTTTGGGATGGGCTAATAACCCATTGAAACTGGCTTTGGTTGTGTGTCTTTAGCAGTGGCTGTTAGTGGAGGGGGCTCGCTGAAGGCATGCAGTTTGTTATTACTGGTCAGATGTGCAAAATGGATAGGTATGGTTCTCACAGCTCTTGCAGATTGAGTTTCTAGTTTAGTCTCGGGCCTGCGCAGTATTTTTGTAAGCTGCTTCTAATGCGTTAGGGGTATAAACTTCTGGGTTGTTGTCCTTTCTATTTAAGTGAAGAGAGAACTGTCAGGTTTGCAGCCAACACCATGGGGCACTGGTGTAAAACAGAAAGGGAGGCGTCAGCTGCAGGAAAGAGGTAGCGAGCAAGATAGCCATTCTGCGCTCCTTTAAAACCAACAGATTTGGCCCAGCAGCTCGTCAGGTTGCTGCACGCCACCCAGAAGCCGTTTTAGCCCTGTTTTGAACAGCAGTCTGCCTTGTGTCGCCCGCTGAGCCGCCGCTCTTCGCCCCCTCGCAGCAAATGGCTGCGGCGGCGTTGCAGGCTGTGCCGGCACTGCGTCAGCTCCACGCCCCGCGCCGTCAGCTGACCGCCTCCTGCAGCACCAGTGCAGCAGCGGCTGCAGACACGGCTGGGGAAGCCCATGATTGCCATCCCAGGCTGGAGGTTTCTTCTCTTGCAGCTGTCCTGTTGGTATGCATAATTGATAACTGCAGCTGGAGGGTAGATCCTGTGTGGAGAGATGGACAGTCAGCCGAGCAGTTGGAAGGATAAGGGTATTTGCTCTTTTGCCTTTTTTCTCTCCCTTTTTTTTTTTCTTAAGCTAACGATGCTGCGGGTTGCTTTTAATGAATTGTATTTGTAGCATGTATTGGGTTGTGGGATGTATGTGAAGGTGTAAGCTGCATAGGTGTTGTACGCAGAACGGTAATGGCTGCAGATTAGAAGAGATGAATGCAAGCGGTGCAGGAAGAATAAATTATTTATGTTGGTGAAGGAGCTTGTGTGGCACTGCAGATCTCTGCCAGCCCCACAGAGTGTGCTAAGAATGGCCTCAGACACCAGCATATCCAAAATGTAGTTCACGTTCCTTTGGAATTGGTGGATTATGAATGATTTAAAAAATACCAAGCATTAACTCAGAAGAATCTCGTGTGTGCAGTTGATGTGTGTTAGCCGTTCTGTGAGGAGATGTTGCGTGCAGGCTGCCTGCTTTCCCCTTCGTTGCAGCATGTGTGGGGTCTGCCTTTAATTGTGCTTGCTCAGAGTTTCTCACAATTGCGTTGGATTGCAGGTGAAGCTGTGCCTGGTTTTTGGGAGGCAGAGGCGTCGCAGTGAGTTGTGCTGCTGGTAAATAAGTAGCTAGCCTTAAATTAGTGTGCTGCTGACCTTTGTTCCTGCGGCCGCCAATGGGACATCCCCCTTGTCAATCTCTGGGGATCATTATTAGTGCTCACTGTGTAAGAGTTTAAGCCTTACCAAATACGTAATCTCCAAACTTTATCAGCAGGACAACCTTTGGGGGGGGGGGGGAAGAAATTTCATAATCTCTGGATATGGAATTTGTTAAAGGCCCCTGCGGTGCTTGGTACTGGTGAACTTCGCCTCTTTTTTTGTAACCATCGTTTCAGAGTTGTTTTTCTTCAGTGGAGCAGAGTTGCCAGCTGTGTGGGATCCACACAATGCTTGGTCAGAATCCGTGTGGCAAAAAAAATGCAGCAGGGATCGAAGCTTTCCCTGCAGACTGCCTCTGAAATGCTAAGCTTTTATTAAGGGCAGGTGAATAGTAGGAGGAAATACCCTGCGGTGTTTAGTTATACGTGCTTAAGGTGTCATTATTTTGCACAGTCAGTATCCGTGTGTCAGGCCTAAAATTCTCAGGGTTAAAAAAAGAAGAAAAAAAAAAAAAAGGGAGGTGAACAGGTTAGTTACCTTCAGGTGCTCAGAGCCCCTACTTCAGGCTGGCTTTTGCAACCCAGTGAGCGGCGTTGGCTGCAGTCCGACCCTTGCTGCCACTGAAAGCAGACATTTCCCAACCCTGAACTTGAGGCCTCGGGAATAATGGAGTCATTCTTGGATTAGTGCACTCGGGAGCTTGCCTTTCTTGCCCAGGAGATTACTGAGGGCCGTCAGAGATGCAGGCAGGGAGCAGTGTGGGGATGTGCAGGCTGGACACCTGGAGCTGCACGCTTCATTGCAGAGTGTGGGCCTGGTCCGTGTGGAGTGGAGGTGGTGTCAGATGGACAAGGCAAACCTGAGCCTGTCCTAAATGTATATTTTGTGCCGTGCAGCTGTGCCAGGTGTTTCAATTTCCTCTTCCCCAGCCCTTTGTTCTTACAGAGGGCGTCCCATCAGGTAGAGGAAGCTGTTTTCATCCCTGTTTCTCCCAATGAGAAGTCCCTGCTGCCTTGAGATTTAATTACAGTACAATTTAAGATTTATAAGAAAACGGAAGGTGGAGCAAGAAGTTTTCTGGGGAAGCAGAACATTCTGGTTCCCCTCCTTTTGTGACTGTGCTCTGGCAGTCGTACCCCTGAAGAGCATCCATCTGTTAGCATTTGTTTATGAAGAGATGTGGCAGTCCTCTTTCATGTTGTCTTACTGTGTGAGATCAGGCTCCAGCCGCGTGGAAAATAATGGCTAAAGTTCAAGGATTGATGACACTATACATCTTGCCCCATAATAAAGACAGAAGCAAATATTGCAACACGCTTTATCTGGGCTTAAAAATAAACAAGAAAAATGCAACAATCAAATCTCAACTCGAAGAACCAAAAGTGTGGCCCACGGTTAGATCTTCCACGTGAAGGGCTATTCCCTGCTGAAAATAACCTTGCATTTTGCTTTGGCGTGTGTGTTTGTTCTGGAACAGCCATGAAAGTTGAGAAAACAGCGTAATGAAAGTGGTAAAGCCCTGTACCTGTGGTTATTGATCTCCAAGATAAGTGGGGTGAAACCAGGTTACCCAGGGAATAGCATGACTTTTATTTTTAGCACTTTTAAGGACAGGCCCCCATGATGTAATCGGTCACAGAATCACAGAATTGCAGGGGTTGGAAGGGTCCTCCAGAGATCATCGAGTCCAACCCCCCTGCCAAAGCAGCTCCCAGCCCAGGTTGCACAGGTAGGTGTCCAGGTGGGTCTTGAACACCTCCAGAGACTCCACCACCTCTGTGTGCAGCCTGTACCATTGGTAGCGCAGCACCTAACGTGGATGATTTGTGTTTTAATTATTTCAATGAAATGTCAGGTTAATGGCTGAATAAGTAGTAAGATGAGCAACTATACTACCAAGCTGTCCCAGGATTTTATTTTAATTCTTCATTAATGTGCTGAAAATATCTCCTGAGTTCTGGCTTAGGTGTGAGAAGTAGTACAAAAGGCTGTATGGGCTCACACTGCACTTGATTTCTAAACATTTATTAAGGAGTGAACAGGACTTTGGAATGGTTTCCTCAGTTCATGCACTGTAACTGAGTGCATGCGTGTGTATATGGTGAACTAGAAATGAAAGAAATACAGCATTGGCTCATTGAGTATGTTAGATAGTGTTTGCCTTTTGGGGGGATAACGTGGTACTGTTGGGCTTCGTTTCTGTTGTAGCATGTGCTTTGTGGATTTAGTGTCGGTTTTTCATTGCTAGGATTGTGGGACAGGTGTGTCAGGTGTGAAACTTGTGGGCTCCAAGACTGGCTCTGTGACCTTGGGGGGTCCAGCTGGGCTGGCCTGTCTGTTCCCCTGCACATGCTGCTCCTTCATGGTGCCTTTCCCCAGAACAAGGAGGGCTCTGTTGGTCATTTCTGGCTCCCCATGCCTGGCACCCTGTGCTGTCATGCTGCAGAGAGGCCTGAGATTGTTTTGTTCTACTGAACTGCAGCAAGGCAGTCAAGGACCCAGCTGCCTCCTAGCACATCTGAGTGGGGTGAAGCCACTCTGCAATCGCTCCTGCTTACAGTGCCAACCGCAATTTAAAACAAACACACGGAGCAGACCAAGGGATCCTGTCGTGGTGCGTGTGCTTGGGTGGCTTTGCCCACCTTGTGGGCCACCGTGTTTCAGACCTTCTCTGTGGTGTGACTGGAATTGCTTCCAGATGCAGTGGGGCAGATCAGTGTGTAGGCAGTATCTGGCAGGACCATAAGGTCGGGGTGTTCTGTGCTTTGGCTGCCTGGGTAGAACATTGCTCACTTTGGCTGAATGCTGCTGGGAAGACTTAGAGGAGACCTTACTACTTTCTACAATGACCTGAAGGGGAGGTGTTGTAGCGAGGAGGGGGCAGCCTCTTTTTGCAGGTAGCAGTGGTAGGATGAAGGAATGACCTTGCTTTGTGTCGGGAGAGATTCAGGTTGGATCTCAGGAAAAAAGAGCAGTGAGGCACTGGCACATGCTGCCCAGAGAGGTGGTGGGGGCACCACCAACACACTGAAGGTACTCCAGAACCATGGAGATGTGGCACTGAGGCTTGTGCTCAGTGGGGATGGGTTGATGGTTGGACCAGATGATCTTAGTGGTCATTTCCAACCTTAATGATTCTAAACCAGCTCCCAGCTGACATTTCCTGCGTCTCCATTCCCAGCGGCCTCGTTGCTCAGGCTGGCCGTGGCGACACAGAGCAAAGGCTTTCCTTTGGGCACATGTCCTTTTGTGTTGGCCCTCCAGATGAACTGGCTGCCTGCAGGTCTGGCTGCGAGCTGCCTGTGGGCACAGATGGGCTCTGTGCTGGCTCCTCGCTGTGCTTTGAGGCCAGATTAAAATGGATGAGGGCTGGAGCAGGCTTGGAAAGGGGAGCTGCGGCTTCAGGTCTGGGCTGTCAGATGCTCTCTGCAGAGGATCTGTGGTAACTGTGAGGATCACTGTCATAAGTAATTGAGAAGTTTAATTAGCTTGATCGGAAAGTGCCCCTCAGAAGAGAAATCAGCAGCAATTTACCTATTTGTGGTTGTGATGGCTTTTTTTTTTTTTTAATACCACAGAGGCATTTAAAAGCTGCCTTGTCTTTGTAATTCTGTTACGTTCCTGTGCTGGTACCACGCTGTTCTTAATTTGCTCCAGAAAAGCCTTCTAGTTCTGCTTCTGAGGGCTTTTTACTGCGACCGGAGGAACAGAACGGCTTTCTGTTCCCGTTCCAGCCCGCAGAAAGGCTCCAGTGTAACGGCTGCTGCTGCGCGCGCGGTGTTCGTAAAGCACAGCCGCCTTGCTTTCCCTTCTCTCCTCATCCCCGTTACACAGGCAGGCTTTCTTCGGGCTGAACCCCTTTGTTTGTCCGCGTGCACGTGCCCGGCACGGAGCAGCGCTGATGGCCGCGGGGCTCCCGCAGCTGCGTCGGTCGCGGCCATTGGCTGCGGGCGGGGGCAGGCCGAGCGCCGCGGCGCTGCCCTGGCAGGAAGTGGAAGGAGCCGGGAGTCACCGCGCAGGGGCTGCGGTGCGTGCAGGCACGCTCAAGATGGATGCCAGAATGGGTTAGTCCCTTCTCTTTCGCTTTTATTCAGTGTCCGTGAATTCAACTCTGTCGTAGAGCTCGACGCTTTTAATTTCCCTGTCTGAAAAAGCGAGGATTACTCTTTTTTTTTTTTTTTTCTTTCTTTTAAAGAGGATTATCGGGTTAAATATATTAAACCGCTGTTTTTTGACATCAAAAACTGTATTAAATTGCTCGGTTTTAACTTAAAAGGCCAGCGAAAGAAAGAAGAGTCTTCAGGAAAATGCAGTGATAAACCTCGTATCGTGGTCGGCACTCGCTTTAAAAGCAAAATGTAATTGGATGAGTTGTGCATGTAAGGCACGGATGCTGCTGGTGCTATTTTTAGATCTGCCAAGTGACAGTTCGTGCTTACCAAATGTAGACAGCTGCTCTTGCTGCGGAATAGGCCCGGAATACTTGCACTGAAAGCAGGAGATTATAGTTCATGTAGTATGAAGTAAAGCTTCCACCGGTTCCCCGAGGAAAGCTGCTGCTCTGCTCTGGGGACGCTTGTTTGGCTGCTCCGGGCTTTGCTCTGCTGTGAATGCCGTGTGCTTGAGTTCAGTGCACAGAGCTGCTGGAAGCAGGGCTTGTACTGCTCCCTTTTAATCTAGAGAGAAATGTGAATCCCTGGTTCTGATCAATTGGAAAAGAGAAATCATTGTCAGCGTTTGCTCTCTGGCTAAAAGCTGCAAGGCTCTTTTTCAGGTGCATTATAACGTGGGATTTTCCCTTTGAAGAATTTACTATGAAACAAGATACCCGTGTCATTAAACCAAGGTTGGTGGGGTGCTTCTCCAAATGGAGCAGAGGCAGCGAGGGAAAATTCTTGTGCAGCTGAACCGTGGTGTGTGAGGGCCCGGCTCGGGGGCTTTCACTCCTGAGAGCAGGAGCCTTTGGAGATGGGCACTTGGCATTTGTGGTGTGCTTTGGCTTCAGCTGCCTGTCCTTGTTTCTCCTGTTTTGGAAAGTGCCTTGCGGATGACTTGCTGTCTTTTCATTGTTACCGCTGGGTTCAGGTGTAAGGTGTTAGTGGCTGTGATACGTGGTTTCCTGTGAAGCATAAGAGCCTCCTGTGTGCTAGAGAAGAGGGGCTGTCTCACTGCAGAGCTGAAGGAGTAGTAGGGACATGCTGGGTGTAACCTGAGAGTTGCCTGTGCGTTAATGTATGGATGCCCAAGTTGCAGGGAGTGAGAATAAATGTGTTTTCAGCACCTGAAGCAAAAAATAGGGTTTTTCAAAGGTTATTGCATGATTGAGAAACAAGAAGCCCACTGCCCTTTTTTTGTGTTTCTGAAGGTCTCCAGGTGCAGCTCAGTGTAGGCAGAACGCTCCGTTTGCAGTGCATGCAGGTGAAGCTCACCCCTCCTCCTGCTGCCACCTTGCTAATAAGGTGTGCAGAGGCACCAAGAGATCCTTCTGTGGCTGGAGACAGAGCTGAAGAAACCAAACGCCATGTTGTTCAACGTAGGGTTTTGAGCTCATACAAGAGGAATTCAACCATGACTTAACTTTTGTTGGTTTGAATTGTACAAGTAGTAAAGAAAAGGCGTGCTTATCTTTGCTCGGCGCTTCGCTTGTTTGCCAGGGAAGCAGGGAGAGCAGCTCTGTAACATGAGGAGGAAGAACAGCTCAGCAGTGCATGGGGACGGGCTGCAGCTCCACGAGGGCTTTGAATGTGTGCTGTTCTGAGAGCAGCAGCTCCTGGGGTTGGCTGCTCTATCTCTCACCCCACATGTTGGTGGAGTCGCACAGAGAACCCCTTCCAGCTGATCTGGCTGGCTGCTCAGGCTTTGTCGTGTTGGTCATCCTCAGTGTCACACAGAGAGCTGGGCTGGCTCTGTAGGGCCGCGCCGAGGAGCGTCGTGACACCGAGCAGTGGAGGGGTGAGACGGTTTCTTTCAGCAGCAGTTTTGACTTCTTACACATTTAAGGTGTTTGTGTAACCGTAACATGACTCTGTAGGGCATGTGGGAATTTCCACGGATATGGGAATTAAATATTTGGATAAAATATTTTGCATTGTGGAAATAATGGATCCTTTTGTGCCTCTGACCCAAGTTCTCAATTTTCTGGTGCCTGCTGCTCTATGGTTTTCCTACAGGAATAATTAGGAAAGGCTGTCAGCATCTGAAACATGTGAAATTGTTCAGTGGTGTTTTCGTGTTGTACCTTCAAAAGGATTGTGCAGACTTTGCCCTGCAGAGGCCACAAACTTATTATTGTTGCTGTGTTACCATCCGTATAGGACAAAACAGTAGCCGTGCTGTTTCTGAATTGCTTCTTTGACTGTCACTTAAGTAAAGATCCCATTCTGAGTTGTAATTTGCTATGTTACAGCTAACTTCTGTGCTCTCTGGGGTAGGATTACTATGGTTGTGTCTGTTAGGAGTATTAGTTTGTCCATAATTTGAGTTCTGCGTTTGTTAACTCTCACATTAACTCTGATCAAGCAGTTTTTATGCAGAAGAGGAATTTATTCTTGTGAAAGCCTGGTCAGCTGTGGAAAAGACAACCATGGAGACCAGATGTTTTTGTGCACCTCACCATGTCATACAACAGCAGACTAGACTGGGTTGTGTGCTTGGCACAGTCCAAGTGGCCTCCGTGACATCCCCCAAGATAATAAGAAATAAAGCACAAACTGCTGTGGTTCTAGTGCACAGCACAGTACTGTAGCTGAAAAGATTAGTTCTGACATTGCTGAAGGGCACGATTGTTCTTAAAATTTAGCAGTTCCATTTGAACTAATCCTAACATCAATAATCCCAATAATCTGAAGCCTGATGTGAAGTCAGTGCTACAGTAACCTATTTCTAGTTGTCATTTCAGCTCTTGTTTGACAGTGAGATCACGAGTTCTGTTGCTGATGATTCTCAGCAGTCAAATGAATCACGTGTTCTGTTTTCATGTGGATGCAAAAGATATCTTGTTCTAATTTCTTACCTCTTTAAATTTTTAGTTGTTGACCTCCTTTACTGGCGAGACATTAAGAAGACAGGAGTGGTGTTTGGTGCCAGCTTGTTCCTGCTGCTCTCATTAACAGTGTTCAGCATCGTGAGTGTGACAGCTTACATTGCCTTGGCCCTGCTTTCGGTGACCATCAGCTTTAGGATATACAAGGGAGTTATCCAGGCAATCCAAAAGTCTGATGAAGGCCACCCGTTTAGGTGAGCTTTTTCTTTTAAATAAGGAAAAATGTGCGTTGTTTTCGGGAGTTGCGCTTCTGGTGTTGCTAGAAGTGGTGAATGACATATGCATTAACATGTTGTATAAGATATTAAACAGTAATGCTAGAGTGTCTTAATTTGCACTTAATAAGAGCCAACAAAACCAAAACAGCAATCCATCTGATGGATTAATGTAAGCATTTTAGAGTGATAGAGCCTTCAGAATGTGAACTAGTGACAATGTCCAAATTACTCCAAGATGGCTCCAGCACTCCCAACGCAGTTTATTTAGAGAAAGTCAGAATAGATGTACTTTTACCTTTTTGGAACATCAGGATACTCCTAACACTTGGATTTTAGCCCGGAACAGCAGAGCTGTGTTCTCCATACGCAAGGCTGCATTGTAATCAGAGGAATCCAGGTTCATTGCAGCCTGCTCAGGTAAGGAATTCAGAAGACCGAAGTCTGAAGAACATTCTAAGGATAGAGGAGTTGAATCATGGGATTTATTTTTCATTAAGCTCTTGCTTCTGAGTGATGAAATCAGCCCTTGGAGTCTACTGTGTGTGCTCTTCCCTGCGGAGTAGGAACGCAGTATCCTTGGCATTCATGCTCTTTCCTGTGTGGAGTGCAGTGGTGGCATCTTGAAAGAAATAAAACCACTGATGTGTAAGAGTAATTACTAAGAGTGCATGTTTCTGGTTTCCATGCCAGCCTGATCCCACACTGCTCTCGCTTCTCTCCATTTTTAATGAGTGAAGTGGTTCAATCTAAGTTTCCCTTGAACCTTTCAGAAAATCCTGCTTGCTTCCTGTTTGCAGCCTTCTTCCTAACTTTGTAGGCTTTCCAGTCACTCTGTTTTTCTTCCTCTCATCTTCAGTAAGCATAGTTAAAAGCTTTCTCAAGTTTATTTCTCCCTGATCACGTGCAGTTGCTGATTTAGCCAGTCGAAGCCAGTGCTTTAAGTGGGAGATTCCACTGTATGTTAGGGGTGGGTTTTTTGTTAATTATTTAATTGAGGAAACGACACTACACCCTACAGCAGAATCCTTCCCCCCAGAATTAATTATTTAGCTGCAGTAGCTGTAAAGTGATGTCCTGTTACACAAGGTGGTGCTGCATTGCTCCTCTCTCTAAGGTGGAAATCAGATGCATTTTTCTTCCTGTGCCAGAGTCCCATCTACTACAGGCAAAAGTCACAGTGCAGTGAGAATGGACCTTTAACAGGATATAAATATGCACTTGGGCGTTGAAAGAGTTGCTGTCACTAATTGTAAGAACGTGGTTTTCCTTTTTCTGTATTTCTTTAATGAAATGATAAAAAGTTTGCTAATTTTCCCATGCCTCGGTGCGTTGATCACAGTGTGATAGTTTCAAACACATCTTCCAGCAGTGTGCATACCCTGCTTCTATAGGACTTCCTCTTGTTTGAGAAATGCAGAAATCTCAAGTCCTGTAAGATACGAGGTTGCCTTAAGGACTCCTGTTTTCCTGATGCAGCAGCAAAAGAGAACGATCCCCTTGTCTCCTGCCAGCCTCCCCACCTGTGTCTCCAGTTTTAAATATCTGCTGGCCTTCTCACAGTGACAGCCACCAGTAATGTGGGTCAGGGATGCTGGAAGCGTCCGGCCACTGGCGAGCCCTGTGTGCTGGTCAGTGTGCCTGCTGTCTGCGTGCCCCACTTAGTACAGGAGCACAGCACGGCACTCCAAGGCAAGCTTTTCCTTTAGAGAGGTTGTGGGTTTGTTGTTTTTTTCTTTCTTCTCTTGAGTTTTGCTGTTCCTTTCCAAGGGTGACTTGGATTAGTACTGCTCTGTCCTTGTAGCAGTCTGTGTGTCCTGAGGTTTGCGTGTTGGTGCTGCTTGGCAGAGCTCTCGCAGTGAAGTTTCAAAAGCTGGTCTTTCTTGCAGGGCTTACTTGGAGTCTGATGTAGCTGTGTCTGAAGAGCTGATTCAGAAATACAGCAATGTTGTGCTTGGTCACATCAACGGCACAGTCAAGGAGCTGAGACGCCTCTTCCTCGTCGATGACTTGGTCGATTCTCTGAAGGTGAGTTTGCTCCAGCTGTAGGTAGTGCAGCCTTGTGCAGACAGATTCCTTGCTCACCCAGGGCAGTGAAGCCCCCTTGTCCTTATGCAGCTGTTCATTCACATTTATGTTTGGCTCCACGTGGAGCCGTGTTTGCTGGAAGTGCTGAGCCTTTTTGTAGCTTTCTCTTAGACGCATTGAGCTGTGTCTAAAGCACCAAACACTGTCGTGGGGTGGATAACTTCATTTGCGCTGCGTTTTGGCAGCACAGTAAAACTGAGTGGAGAACTGAGATCAGCTTTGGTTGCGTGCAGCTCAGTTGAAGCTCTTTGCTGGTGCTTAAAAGCAGAAGTCTTTTCAGAAAACAAGGCGCTGCGCTGCAGTATGTGTGTTTAGGATGCATCGTTCCCTCTCTTTCTGTAAAAACAAACCCTCAGTTTATGGCTGGCCTGATAGAGTCTGGTTATGTTGTTTTGTTTGTTTCTGTATTGTGGTTCATGTACAACCCCTTGCCTTGAACAGCAGGAGTTTTGTATCCACTCTTGGTGGAGGAATGGGGTCTGAATGATGCCTTTGTGTTTCTAGGAGGGTGGATCTGGGTTCAGTCACTAGATTGGTGTGTAAATAATTGTTTTTTGTTTAGTGATACAGATTAGTGACATAGTTTTTGTAAGCAACTCTGCCTGAAGCGTGCCAGACAGCATAACAGGTACCTGAGATACTTTGAAGGTAGCGTTGAATGGACAGTACTGGAAGTTGACAGAACAAAACTGGCAGTGAAGAACTGGAGAAAAATGGCTGTAAATTCATTTTTGTGCTGTGAGAATGACATTGTCTCCTTTCAAGCTTATCTCCTGCCATTGTCTTTCAAACAGTTGTTTCCTTTAGTGAGGCACTTTGCTGTCTGCTTGTTTTTCAGTTTGCTAAATCTTCTGAAGTAAAGTTGCATTTATCCTCCAGTAAATCTCTTCCTTACAATGTGCTCAGTGAGCCCTTTGAGCTGTTGTGGGGGTGAGGGAAGGGATTTCTAGAGAAACTTGGAATAAGAGAGGAAGGCTGTGAAAGTCTTTGTTATATTTGTGGAATAGAAACCAGAGACAGATCTCAGGATCTTACCTTGGTTTTGGATCCAGTTTCTTATTACGATTCAACACAGTCAGGAGCTGGTATTGCAAATGCTGCAGTTAGTGTTGTGCAGATCTCTCATAGGAAGGTCTTTTCCCACTGGAGAAAAGATTGTAAGGTCCTCTGGGATCTGCTGCTCGTGAGAGGAGTCGTTCTCAGAAGGGAGAGAGGAGGTGAGGCCTTGGCCCAGGGTTTTATGTAGTACCCTTCCTGCTCCTACAGGACTGTGCAGCGGAAGTACTCCTCCGATGGGGCTGTGCCTTCATGTTTTCTGCTCATCCTTCTATGAAATTGATGCCACTGCATTTTGTGGTACCAGGGCTCAAGCGGGCCTGTTACTGGCACTGTGCCTTGCTGGTGTTTCCACTTGGGCTGCAGGGGATGGCTGACAACTGCATGCTGCTCTTTGCTCTGTGAGAGGCTCTCGCCTTCCATTCAGTGGTTGGGTCCCTGGGGTCATCTGTGCAGCACTGTGGCCTCACCAAGAGGAGAGTTGTTACCTGACTGGAATTGCATTTTGACATCTTGTCCTCAGGGAGGAGAGGAAGTGGTCTTTTGTCTATTGTGCTTTTTGATAGCATTGAGTATCAGTGTTCAGAAGAAGGTTATTTTGTGTCAGGCCCGTTTGGATGTGATGAAACGATGGGATACATGGCAGAAAACATCGTAGCCACAAGGTTGCTCCCATTTCTTAAATAATTAAGCCTTTGTGGTATGTTCCTTACTCTGAGTCAGGAGAATTTCCACACCATTTGTTTAGAGGTCACAGTCCTTTGCAGTAAGGACAGGGAAACAGTGAATGGCCAACTGCTGCTTTGGTCAATGCTGCATGAGGAGTTAGGGCCTTCTGGAAGTAGAACAGACACCAGTTGGGATGTCCTCGAGGTGCTCTAATCACCTTTAAAACAGCGTGGTACGTAGGAAATAGGTGTTTATTCAGCTGAAGTAATTCTTGTCCCCTCTCTCTGGCATTTAAAACGCTTCATGTGGGTTAATTAGTCTCATTTATAGCAGCTGGGGGCAACCCTCTGTGAAACCAGTGAATGTCAGCACTGCTCTCAGCTGCTGGTTTGAAGAGTGTGTTTGAGGAAAACACTGAATGCTGATTACGTAAATAGTGGCTCTGGTTTTATATTAAAAACAAACAAGCAACAGCAACCAAAAAAACCCAAAAAAACCCTGCAGTTCTTGGCTTGTAGTTTCAACATCTTCACTGTAGGAAACAGAATGTTTTGTGTATAATTAAAGAGCTCTGTTGCAGGTCAGCATAGTAGTTCTGGCTGTAAAACCTGTCTCGTTAAGATTTTTTTCTCTTCTTATTAAACAATTCTTCAGTGGTGGAAGTCTTAAAACAGACTAAATATTTATGCTGCACAAAGAGATGCTCCTCAGGAGGGCTTCCAGGAGAAGCTGCACTTGGGCTCAGTGTGCTGTGATCTGCCGTGCAGCAGCTTGTGCAACCAGCAACCTCCACAAGGACGCTGGGACACGCAGCTTCCAGTTTGTCGTTGCTCAACTGTGCTTTGAGAAGTAGAGCTCTGTGCTGTATTGGAACTCTTTTATAGTAGAGAAACTGAAAGATGGGCATTTCTGAGACTGCCATTGCCTTACTCTTTGAGAACTGGAGCTATTAGTCGTTGTGGTGAGGTGGCAAAAACTCCATTCAGTCCATCGCGTACACTGCTGTTTTGCTGGCTTGCATATCGTTGTCATGTGTAGGCAGTGAGCTTGGGCTCCATGCCTTCCTTCTGTCCCGAGCATGTGGGAAGAACTGCACTATCTTGGCAGGTCAGTGCTGCATTGCCTCCTCCTTGTTCTCCATCTTAGAGCTCCTAGGGTTCAGGTGTCTGTGGTAAGCCTGTCTGCATTTGCAAGCTTGCCTCATTTCTAAGAAACAGTAGAGAGGGGATTGAGATCTAGCCCACTTAACCTTGGCAGTGTGGTTTTAACTGCCAGAAGTGTGGGAGAGAGGTGGTGTGAGAGAGAGCTTGGGAGGCTTTTGCTGAGCATTGTTTGGCCACAGCTTCCCAAGGGCCAACGGGAAGAGGCAGAGGGTGGGAGCTGCACACAGGGTGCAGGGCAAGCAGGGTGCTGACAGTCAGTGTGAGCCCCTGAGCCTTTATCTTTCTGGGGCCATAAATACAGCGTTCACTGAATAGGATTGGATATCCCAGTGATTGTTCCAATGACTGCTGGACTTCAGGATTGATTCTTGTCTACTAATTGCTGCTTACACAAGCCCAGTTTTCTGGCGTGGTCATTATCCTCAGCACTGTTATTAATGCTCACCTGCCTGGGGTGCTGCTTCATTTCTGTCCCTGCAGCCATTCAGGGGGTGCCCGGGTGGCTGTTGGAGCCCTTTGCTGCTTCTGCTCGAAGCCTGAGCATTTACAGTGCCGAGTGCACACTGTGTCAGTCACTGGGAATGATCCCAAGCTCGCTGCTGCAGTGACAGTTGCTGGCTTTCCTCCTGTGCAGAAGGGGATGAGCTGCAGGGATGTACCCATGCTGGAGGTGGGCTGCTGGCTTTGTTGAAGCACCCTGTGCAAAGGGTGGGAACCACTGCAGTGCTGCACAGCAGAGCTGGGCTGAGGGTGGCATGAATCACGAGGGAGCATGGAGAAGTCTGCTTTATTCTTCTTGATAATCTCACTGAAACTCAGCTCACTGCTTAGAGGTACACACTGCTAGCTCCCCTTGCTCTGACACGCAGCCCTGGTCTCTGCTCTGTTCCTTATGGGCTGTGCAACTCTAGAAGAAAGCGGCTGATTTTCCTCGGGGGGGTGCTGACCCAGAAATAGAGCTGGCAGCGTCAGCCCCTCCTGCCCAGTATAGGTCAGAGGTGTGCTTGGGACACTGCACCTGGCAGAGGACCTGAGTCCCTGCTCAGAGCTGCTGGGACTGCTCAGGACGGGGTCTGTGCAGGAGCAGTGGTGGGCGAGGGATGAGGTGGCATCCTCCTGTTCCATGCCCCCATCTGCAGTGTGGCCCTGCTGGAGCTGATGTGCTTGGACACAGGCTGCCAGCTCAATGAGAGATGGCTGCTGTCCTGTCTGCAGCCCTTAGGTCTCTCACTTGCCTGTCCTGCTGTGTGTGTTTGAAAGGTGGGAAGTGGGAACCATCATTGCTAAATGCTGGATGGGAAGCACTAGATAAACGCAGAGGGCATTGGGCAGCCACCAGGTACTGGTAGCTCCTGGTCACTGCTGGCTTGGGCTGCACTAAGCCCGATGACCTAAACACAAGGGGCTGCATATCCTATTACTGAACCCTGCAGCCATCTTGTCACTCATCTATAATTACATTGGACATCCAATGTCTGGAGCATTCCAGCTTTTTAAGTATATTTTGAGAATTTTTCCAGCTGGTGTGCTCTGTGCCACAGATCGTGGGCTAACGTGCTTTTTTTTCCTTTGCAGTTTGCAGTGTTGATGTGGGTGTTCACTTATGTTGGTGCCTTGTTTAATGGTCTGACATTACTGATACTGGGTAAGTGTTTCAAGTTGTGTTAAATAGCTGGCATGACAGGATAACCCTGGAAAAGCACTGCCTGGTATTCCGAGTCTGCTCCTGAGTTGAGAGTGTATCAAGATGATACAGTTACGTGTCCTTCTTCTAGGACGCTGATAACACTGCAGGAGGAATAATAGTGAATTGTGGTGTTGAATTCCTTGAAGCTGCTGACTTTTGGGGCATTGTATCGTTCAGAAGCATGTTCTGTTGTGCTTATCTGCCAGTGTTAGCTTTTCTTTGGCGTGGCTGCTATACTGTAACTTACTGGCAGAGGCACAGGAGCAGATCTGGTCCCCTCCCACTGAAGATAGTTTGTTTCTGGTAGTCCAGTGCAGCTGTCAGAAGCAAACTGCTGTCTGAAGAATGTGCATTGCCCACAGTGCAGAAGTGAGCAGTGATCAGACCTGAAGAGCAGCTGAATTCCTCCTTAATAGACTGCTGAAGTTACTGGACAGTAATTTTTGCCTTTGCTTATTCTTGTACCTTTTTGAAAGAAATGTCAAGGTGTGAAAACTAGCCTCTATTGAACAGAGCACCATTCCTTCTCTCAATATTTATACCTTTGATCTGTTCTTTTCCAGCTTTGATTTCGCTCTTCAGTGTTCCTGTTATTTATGAGAGACATCAGGTGAGTTTTTAATAGCATTCAATGAAGTACTCTATCAGATTAGCTCCACTGAAAACGAAGCCAGGAGAGAATTAAAACCAAATGTTATTCTTCTAAACTCTTTGAAGCATGGTCCTTTAACCAGGAGGCAGTGCCAGGGAACCAGGTTTGCTGCAAAGTCCAGTCTGCGTGTGCTTCCCTTCCTCCTGTTTGGTGGAATTAGAAGAGGGCTTCCCCAGCAAACAATTCCTCTCATCCAGATTTGGTCAGGATGACAGCAGCATTTGGCAGGGTGTGTTAATCTTGATGTAAGATCTTCGGAGCTAATATTGAGGCTTTGTGTCCCAAATCACCGGGGAAATTGTAGTTCTGACAGCAACTGGCAGTGGGAGATGCTTGGCACAGTCCAGTACTTCTGTCGACAGACTAATGTACACGAAGGAGGTAAGAAGTAAAATGGGTATGATTAAATAGTAGCAAACTGGAGCGCAGGGAGTGTCTTCAGCAGGTGGTAGCACAGGAGGAGGGAAGCCAATGCTGGCTTAGCAGTGCCTTCTCCTCTTTCAAAAACAACCCCAATCATGGAGGCCAGCTTGCAGTGTGGGAAAGAAGGGAAGAAAAGCACTGCGAAGATGGCAGAGCCTCTTGGGCTTTTCTCCGAGCTCCCAGCCAAGCCTAGAAACAAGCAAATGAGCTCTGCAGCAAAAGGAAATCCTGTAGCCCTGAGGAAATGCAATGGACAATTGGTGTGGCTTAACCCGGGCTCCTCAATCCTCTTGAGCTGAAGGCTGCTCCCTGAGGGTGTAAGCTGTTTAGCAGGCCCAGCCCACCAAAGCAGCTTTCCTTCTGCCTGGTGCTCCGAGGGGTGACTGCCCCTCACCACCTCCTCAGCTGTGCTCTCACGTGTCAGAGCCGCCTCAAAAAGAGGCGTGGATGGAAAAATGTCCTGTGTTTCAATATGTGATGGTTACCAAATCTGCTCTTCCCTACTCAGCTTAACAGTGAGCTCTACTGAGCATCTTGTAGCTGGGGAAATGGCTGCCTTTTGGCCCCTGGTCACAGGACGGAGGGTTTTACTCTGGAAGCTGGCTGAGAGGGAGCTGGGCTTGGGCAACCTTGGGCTGCATCAACACAAAGAATAGCCAGCGTTGAGCTCCTTCCTTCTGTCAGCAGTTGATCCTGCGAGGCACATCCTGGTGCCCTGCTGTAACGTTGCCTTCCAGGCAGCAGTTGGTCTGTAACATCTCCCGTGTTACATTTCAGGCCCAGATTGACCATTATTTGGGACTAGTGAACAAGAATGTCAAGGACGCGATGGCAAAGTGAGTATTTTTGGCTTGTTTCACTTTCTGTGTGAGTAATGTGTATGCCCAATACTACATGCACTCACTGCGGGAGGAAAAAGTCTTGTCTGAACATGGAGTGGTTGTGAGATCTGCTCCTCTCTTGCTGTTTAGATTTCCATTAGAATGGATTTGAAGCTACTAGTAGAACCACAAGCTGCCCAGCATTTGCAGCTGTGGGCTGCGTGAAGGGGAATCAAAGAGCAGGTCTGCCAGTTTCTCAGTGCAGTGGTTGGTGTGCTGTGATAGTTTTCTTCACTCATTGCTGTCTCTAAGAATACTTTTCTGCCTCCTTCCAATGCTGTTCTTTTCCCTCTCCCCTTCCTTTTGCAGGATCCAAGCAAAGATCCCTGGGCTGAAGCGCAAAGCTGAGTAAAAAGCGTGAAGCAGCGTGCTGATGGCAAGTTCAACGTTGAAGGGGGAAAATACTCATTTGGATTTACATGGGGAGGGTCAGGGAATAGCAAAACCCTTGACATTGCAGTGCAATTTCACAGATCTTTATTTTTTAGCAACGCAGTGTTTGAGGAAAAAAATAACTGTTTTGACTGCCATGTGTTTCATCATCTTAAGTATTGTAAGCTGCTATGTATGGATTTAAAACTAATGATCTTTCTTTATCCTGTGTGCAGCACTGGCTAATACAAAAGATTGGAGAAAGCTGTACATTTTGCTTATCAGAGGTAGGCACTGCTGCCTTCCAGCAGATGTAGTGCAGGTGGAGCGGAGGACAACACTTCCCAGTTTGTGCACTGTGTATGGTCTGTGTAGATTGATGCAGATTTTCTAAAATGAGATGTTTTAGAAGAATATACCATTTTTGCAAGTTTTTGAAAAATCTTGCCTTTTTGGTATGAGTATAGCTGTATTGTGATTTTATTGTTTTATCAATTGCCAATATATATATATACATATATATATATATGTGTGTGTGTGTGTGTTTCACAAAGCTTAGATCTTTCAGCTGCTCCACAGTGCTTCGTACGTCAGAGACCTGACTGATTCTGGACTAGCTCCATAGCACACAAGCTTGAGAAACTAAAATGTCTCTGTAACACTAGCATCTCTTTAAAAGAAGCAAAACAAAAAAGTAATGAACAAAGGAACCTCCACGTAAATGAGAATTACAGCATACACTCGGTTGCACAAACGTACAGTAGTTAATTTTGAGCAAGTAATTCTACAGTCTCTCAAACTCTGATCATATGTGGACTGAATATCGAATGCTGCAAATGTTCTCTGGAAACTTAAAACCTTGTTATGCAAGAAATGGTAAATGAAAATATAAACACTTGCAGTTTAAGCTGTATTGAACTAAGTCTGTGGAATGCATTGTGAAATGTAAAACAAAAAACAAAAGAACAAAAAAAGCAAAAAAAAGAAAAGTACAAAAAAAATCCCAAGTATCAATAAAGCTTATAGACTTAAAAGTAATACCGATATCTTGGTATCTTGCTTTCTTGAGGTAAGTTTAATATATCTGTGTTTATTTTAAGTTGGTGGTGACTAAATAGCCATTGTACATGGTGGTGGCAGTAGTTGGTCAGTGCTGAGTAGGTGGAGTTCTCATGGTACCTCTTCTTTCTGTCTGTGGAGCAGTTTGTTGAGGTGGAGCTGAGCTGTGCTGTCCCGCAGAGCTGTGCTGGTGGAGCAGCAGTGCCAACACAACTTACCACCCTGAGGTGGTCCTGAGTTACCACTGAAACTTAGGGCACATGAAAGGGGAGAGACTGCTGAAAGATGTCAGGTCCTTGGCTGCCTGTAGCTGTAGACGAGATCAGGTACTTGTCTAAAGGAAACTGTGAACCAAGTGAGTCCAGTATGTTTTCAGGTTGTTGGGTTTTTTTTTGCTGTCTGATGTAGGGAGCTGGACATGGAAAACTTGTATACAAATTTATTTGAGATGTTAAATGAATGGCATTTTGACCATTGAAAAATAAATACATGCACTAATATATTAGTTTAATTTACAGTATAAGACATCACATTTTATAGATAAAGCCAAAACAGTATGAACAAACAGAACTTGTGAAGTGCTTTCCTGACAGACACTATTGCTGTAAGGTATTGGTAATGCTGCCCTTGATGGCTCCTTCTGGTGCACAACTGCTTTTGTTCAGGATACAATCAGTGTGAAAGGCAGACATGACAACATAGGCCAAGAAGGTGTCACTGACATCACCACCCAACGGGATTACATGATTTGATCCTGAAGGAGTCTTTAAAAACAAACAAAAAAAAAGCTGCATAGGGACTCTTATTGTGTATCTGACAAACTGATCTTCTGTATAGTAATATAAGGCATTAATAAATTCAGTTTTAAAAAAGCTGATTCTTTGAGGTTGCTGAAGCACTTTTGTGTTACATATACATAGGTCCACTCCTTGAAGGGGAGAGCTGTTTGTGTCATTGGTCAGCGTTACAGTACTGCGTCCAACAGCGGCTGTCTGAGCTCGGTGGGACCCTGAAGTGTTGTGGCAGGATGGCCCCACAGCCCAGCACCTCAGTGAGCTGAGTGGGACTAAAGCACTATCTGATTACCATTTATTTTCACCCTCTAAATGAAATGAGAATGTTCTGTTCGGGCCTTTATTTCTAAAAGGAAGGTCATTTCCATGTCAGAGCTCTCCAGAATAATTTGACATTCCCCACGTTTTCTGTTCCTCTTTAAGGTCAGCAACTTTTTCAAGGGAAATTCTAATTATTTTCTTTCTCCGATTCCCCTGACCCTCGGTGTTTGGTTTTGCAGAAATAGTCATTAACAAGTGCTCAACAGTTACGCTCAGTCTTGGTGAGCATCTGCACATGGGCTCCACTCGCAGGTGTACGCGCCTTCCATCTCCTTCCTGCTGCTGCCCTACTGCACTGGGTGTGTGAGAAGCACATAGGGAGAGGAGTTCAGACTGAGCACCGATGATGCTTTTCTCAAGGGCAGGAACACTTCCTGGGGACCAGAAAGCTGTATCTTATACCGAGCAGCATCAGGCTGGCTGCCTGCTGGAGGGCCCCTCCCCACTGGGATAGCAGGGGTTGTGAGGAACCCTGTGGCACAGTGGAGGGCACTGATTCTTGGTGCAGCTTGGCAGGCGGTGTCGTGCCCCCAGTTTGGCTCATGCTCTTGGAAACAGTTTGGAAATTGTTTTTTTTTCGAAGGGATAACATAGCCAGAATGGGCATGAATGGTTAGCCCTCCTCTGTGCAAAAGTTTAGCACCGTATGTTGAAAGCAGACGTGGGAGGCAAGATCGTAGTCTATACTACAACAAACATTGTTCAAAGGCACTTAATGGATAGAAAAATTCGCCAAAGAAACTTTTTTTTTAACAAAAAGGACTTCAAAAGCGGTACTTTTCTCCTTTGATGATGGAGAACTGCAATGTGAACCTGCTGTCCTGTCGTCACCCGACTGAGCGTGAGGGTATCAGGGGTGGGGACAACATTTCTGGATTGATGTTTGAGCCATGAATTTTGAATTAACACAAATTAAAGGGCCCAGCGTTTTGCTCTGCGTCCTCCCTTCTCCCACCCAGTTTGAATAGTACAGTATTGGCAAAAGCAGCATGCTAAGTTACCTGTTCACTTCAGCCCACCCTGCTTACAAAACTGTTGCCTTCCAAACCTCAGCTTCCTGCTCCAGGATGTCAGCATTTGAGACACAAGAACACACCGGTGTTCAGTACAGTCACAAGAACTTTGGAAAGGTGAAATCTGCCTGCAGCATTGGGCAGAGCTCACAGCAGCTGATGGGGGAGAGGCATTGGGGGCTGTCGGTCCTCAGCCATCGCTCGGGCGACAGTAACATGGCAGGAGCTGTCAGAGACATCGCCACACAAACACACTGCAAGGAAATTAATGGAGAGTTAATTGATATCAGTAATTGATACTTTCTGAAGCAACCTCCAGCGTATCTTCTGCCATGGCTGGTACACTGAAGCACACGCTTCCAGGTATGGCAGAGGGAAGGCAGTGCACTGCCTTCCTCCAGCAGCACCAGGGCTCTGTCCTCCTGCACACTGTGCTCACAGCCACAAGGGCAGACACACACATAGGGGCACACACAAGATGGGACACAGAAACACGTGGACAGACAGACAGGCACGGAGCAACAGGCATGCAGCCACACTTGCACAGACACGCAGACACACACGGACACACTGACACACAGCCCCATGTACACACACAGATGTGCACAGACATGGATGGACACAGATGGGCACACTAAGCCACAGGCACGTACCCAACCCCAGGCATACACTACACACACAGCTCCCCAGAGCCACACACGTCCCTCCCACATGTGGCACACACCCACAGCCACGCACACAAAGCCAGAGCTCAACACAGCCACGTGTGCACACAAAACCCTCACAGCACACACACACACAGCTACAGCCACAGCTACACTGCAGTGAGCACAGTCACACATCCCTCCTCCTGTGGCTGCACACGGCTCCTGTTGCACGCGGAGCTGTGCACACCCCTGAACACACAGTCACACACACGTGTGCACAGCTCCACCATGAAACCACCCCTCCCTGTACACACTGCCACACTCCAACCATGCCCCTTAGTTTTTTCCTGTTGTCTTTTTTTGTTTGTTTTCCTCTTTAAATTCAGACACCTCTTGGACAGACTGCTCTCTTGTTTAAAATGGCCTTCCACATCTTCTGTGCTGTTTCTTCTGCTGGCATTCCTGTCCTGCCCTTTGCTGGGGGGGGGGGGGGAGCGTGGCAGTTATTTTGGTGTGACTGACATCCCCCACCAGCTGTCTTTGACCTCAATGCTCTTCAGGCGCACGCAGGGCACTGTGCCAGCAGCTGGGGCTCCTTCAGCCACCTCCAGTCCCCCAGCAGCTCCCAGCTCTGTACTGGAATGGGGTGAGCTCTGCTTGAGCCAGCTGCTCCAGGAGGACAGGTAGCAGGAAGCCCCAGGGAGCTGGGGGCTGAAGGTACAGTGCAAGGTACTGCAAGGAGCTTGACAGCCAAGCAGAGGAGCATATCAGCCACAGGCAAGCATGACATAAAGCACTGCAAGACTAAGAAAAGCAAAGCTCACTTTTCAGCAGGCAGCAACTAATGCGGTATGAGCCCAGAAAGGCAGTGCATGCATTGCTGCAGGTCTGGCCTGCAAAGGTGCACAGCAAGTTTCCTAATCCATCATCATAAAAACAACCAAGCAGTTACCTGCAGTCATCTCCTCCTGTGCTGATCACATATTTATCATCGTGAGAAAAGCGTATGTTGGTAACGTGCGCGGAATGCCCGAAGTACCGCTTGTGTTTGGCCTGGTGGAAAAAGAAGAAAGCTCAGGAATTCAGTGCACTGCTGTGGCACTGAAGAGCAACAACACTGACTTGTGAGCTACCACAAGAGCACAGCCCCTGCAGCATTGCAGCCTTTTAGCCCCAGCAACACAAACTCAGCAGCTGCTTCTGAGCGCTGCACCCTCCCCAGTGCTGGAAGGCAGCAGTCTGCAGCTGACCCACTGCACCATACACACTGCTTGAAGCCATGTGCTAAGGAATCTCAACATGGGCAGAAGTGAGCTGCTTAGACTGAAGAAAAATAAGTCTCCACTTACAAATTTTTCTGTGCATGGGAAATCAAACAGTTTCACCAGACCGAAGTCATCTCCCGTGACTATATTTAGGCCAGCATGGGTCACGCATGCACAATTGACATCTGCCTTATCTGCATTTCGTGGCCAGATTCCAATGACTTCATCTCCAAGAATGCTGTTCCAACAGGAAGTTGAAAAAGAATGTTAGACCATGAGACTTGCCTGTTGCAGCACAGTCTCCTGATAGAAAGCTTCAAAGCAAGCCTTCTCCCACTAAACCACTGCGCAGAGCATGCGCATCACAGCAATGCACCTTTGTTGTGTGACTCCAAAACCAGCTCTAACCACACATCCCGAGGTTTATCTCCTCTGACACCACTTCCCTCATCCTGTGGCAGCAGCTGCTGTAGCTCTGGGCTTGCCCTGTCCTCGTGAGTCCATACATCACTGCTCACAGTGCTTTTTACAGTGATCTTCTCTTCTCTTACCCTGAAGTTCTGGAATGAATGAATGTTCATTTGGATCTAAGCATTTCTCAAAGGAGCTGCTTTCCCCTTAGATGAGGTTCCTTGTGATTACCAGTGTTCTACTCAAGTATTAACCATCAGATGCCTCTGCCCCATTCCCACAGTCTGTCAAGAGCCCTTAGAAATCAGTAATTCAGGGCAGATTTTTAAGCTTGCTTGATGGCAGAGCAGTAAGAGTGAGAGGATTCTCACCGTACCCTAAAACCTGCCTGTGTTATCATCCCAGTTTGCTGCCAGATGGGCTCCTGGCCTGTTCCACTTTCTATAGTAAGAGCACGATCATGGATTTGCAATTCTGTGGGGAGGGTCCTATATAAATGCATGTCAGAAAATAAGTTTCAATGGCACCCACAACTCACTTCTATACAACCTTCACATGTTTCCATCCCTCCTATGCTGCTCATGTTCGCTGTGGGATAAGGCAGTACCTATCCTACTAGTGTGCCAGTAATAGTGAAGCTGCAACAGCATAGAAATCTGGAACAAATGGCAACAACCAGCATGGATATCTGAGAGTATTAATGACATTACACAGAGCATGACAGCAACCGACTTCAAGTGTGTTGACGAATGTGTGTTAGAGGCCTTTCTGGAGTGTTTATCACTCTCTTACGGGCTTCTTAAACCCTGGGATATTCCACGGTGTACACAATTCAACCTCGTGCACTGTTATTCTCTATTGTACAAGTTCCCAGTCAGGGAGAACTGTTGAGGGTTTTTTTCTTGTTGTTGTTTTACCTTGTCCACGTAGCCCATGTGATCTTCTCTATCATGGCAGTATCTGTTATTTGCTTTCCTAGTGGCACCTCGTGGACTTGACGCTTATAGGCACCGGTTGATACCTGAAAGCAGGAAAGGAAAAGCTATGAACCTCACCATAAAGGCATTCATTTCTTCTGTAAAGAACTGCAGGGTAATAGTAGTAACAGTTACCAAGAAATAAACAGCCAGGATACATTTTTTTCCTAGTTTGCTACAATTCTTGATATATAATATAAAGTAATAACAGTTACAGGATGATGAGTGAATCAAGTGTTTCAACCTCCAGCTGATGGATTTCCTTTCAGCTGTACACTCCCCAGCTTCTCAGTGCAATTTTACAAAATCAGAAAACTTTAAGAAGGAAATACTCTCACACATGAATTCAGCTATCCACCTTGCTACTGTGTCTGAAAACAAGTCACAGGAAACAGAACCAAGTATGTGCCTACACAAGACATACCTGAATGTACCTGCTGTCTGCAGAAAAGTCCATCTGGATGACAAAACTTGCAATGTCTTTGCAGTAGCCTATTCGGTTTAAGGTTGTACCTTGAGTGAGATCATAAAAATCCACAGTATGCTCTTGTGAACCCACAGCCAGAAACCTGTTATCTGGGCTGATCCTAGGCAACAAAATACAGAATGAGAATACAATTTACAGTTTCTGTCCAGGATTTTCTTTTGCTTCCTATGATAACAAGAAGGGGGCAAATTAATTTTACTGGAAAACAAGACAAACTCCGTATCGATAGTGAGATTCAATCCAAATCAGATTTGGTGCTTCAAAGGCAGAGGACATGATATATTGTTAATTGATGTTAACACTGCACTTGTATACAGTGAGCAGTACAGTATGAAGAACAACTTTAATCCTCTGTGAGAAAGGAACAGGATTGGCACTTTTATAACGTATGATACTATTAACTCCCAGAATCATAACTTCAAAGTGTACAAATTACTAGTAGATAGAAATGAATTAATCATGAAAACAAAACAACAGTGTGCTATACGTAAGCTGAAGGTACCCATGAAGTCATTTCTGTCAGATCAGTAATTGCATTTCATGATTTCATGCAGGTTTCAACCTTGCCAAAAGTCTGGAAATCAGTCCTTCGTGGACTGTTCCCTGAGAAAGGGCTGTGTACCTGGAAAACTCAACAGGAATGCTGGACATACCTAATATCCTGAATTGCTGACTTCCTGTCTCGCTTTTTGCCCCAAACCTTAAGGCTGTTCACAAGTAAGATGACAAATTCTCCGTTCTTCATGCCAATGGCGACCATCTCGCCATCAGGACTGTAGGCAGCACATCTCGCTGGGTGACCCAGATTGACTTTGTTCAGGAGTTTCTGTGTGAACAAAAGCAACATCGACATACCTTCCTGTGGAAAGCCATCAAGCACATGGAAAGCTTCCAAACACTGAGCACAAAAGCTGCTCATTAAAAACAACTTCTGTAGAGTTCCCTCTGAATAGAAATCTGAAATTTCACATACAAATCACACCCACCAGACATATGTTGCAGAACAGACTCAGATAGAGGTGCAATTGAAACGGGCGTTTCATGTTTGTTTCATCTTGCTGCAGGATAAGTTCAGTTTTGACATCAGAAAGAATACCATTTATCAGAGGAGGATAAAAAAAACAATTTCCTATTTTCTTCAGAGGGTTAATTGGATAGTTTCTACAATTTCTGAGCAAGGTTTTACATTTTATTATTTTGTCTATGAGAATGTAGAAAGATGCTCTTGCCATTTCAGTTATCTGAATGCACTACTAATGCTAGTGATCATTTCCAATGTCAAAAATCATTACTATCTCAGCTCTTGAAAGGGTTCACGGAGCTTAGCATAACTTGAAACCCTTCTGTTATTTTTAATATTCTTGTTGATTAATGCAATTTGACATTGAAAAAAGATATTCCTGATCTACATATATGCCACATCAGCTATGGTAAAGAAAGGCTCAGAAAGGGTTAGTCATGCTCATTAGTGAGGCATGCTTATTGGGAGGTATTAGCCACCAATCTGTGTCAGCACAGAATTAAAATGCTTCCTTACTGCACCAGTCTGCACTTTTTTGATCAAAATCTCAGCTTTTTACAATGTCACATCAGAAATAATACACAACAAAAGATACTCCAATAGCACAAAAATGTACATAACTGCATCTCACTGCAAGTAGCTTTTGGGAAGAGCAGCATGCTACGTCACCACAGACTGACCTCTTCACAGGAAATGAACAGCACCAAAACAACACACACAGCAGCCTACTGATATGGCTACCCAAAGGTGTACACACAGCTGGAGCAGTGCACATTGTGCAGTTGGAAAAATGCACAGCTATATCAAATTATCACTTGTAATCACATTCTTTTCAATTGAGCAGTACTCACTTTGTCACAGAGGTCCCAGATTCTTGCTGTTCCATCATTACTGGCAGAGATAAATAAGTCTTTTGAGGGGTGTGTTGCTAAGCCCCAGATTTCCCCTTCCATGTGACAGTCAATTAATAAGTTTGAAGCAGCATTTTTTTCTCCTACTTCAAGGATTTCCCCGTCTTTTGTTCCCACTAAAATTTTCCCCTGTTTGTATATATAAAAAAAACCAACAATCAGACAGTAAAATATCAAAGAATTATAGAAATATCTGTGCTAACCCATCCTAATTTATAGTGCTTGTCCATGCAGAGACTTAAGAACAGGAAATAAAACCCTGATAGTTTCATGCCTGGCGAATTGATACCATATTCTGGTGAGTGGTGGCAGGGGAATTACCCCTTGCCATTTGTATTCAGACCCAAGTGTTTACCCACAGGTTGGTACAGCATGACTCTCATATCACTGAGGTGACATCACTTCTGGAGAATAATATAAATGACAAAACAAGGAGCTAGGCTCAGTGTGTGGTGCACATCTACTCCAGCTATACTATCAGTCTGAACTGCAAGGGCCTTTCCAGCAAAAACTTGGTTCAGAACAGTGTCCTCTTTTATGTCTCTTGCCCAATCTTCACAGACAACAGTACACAGCAGTGCATGCCACACTGTGAAATGTGCCACACTGGCTCTCCTACCTTCCCTCTGCAGACGGACCGCACGCACTCAATGAGCTGTCCTGTCTCCAGCTGAAATGCTCGGCACCGTTTCATCTCTTGGTCCCACAGCTTTACAGCTCCCCCTTCCTTAGTGCTGAAAAGCAGAATTTTGTGTTACACAGGCATCTCCTGCAAGAGCTACAACAAACCTTGTACATCCATCTGAATAAAATACACATTGAATAGCTTCTTACTAACGACACCTCACCACCCCGAAGGGTAATGTTAAGTAAATGAAAATGTGGTAGAAAACACAACCATTCAGTATGTCTGGCACATCAAATGATACAAGAACGAAGAAAGCTGTGTGCTTTAGGAACACTGTGTGTCTTACGGTCTCTCCTTGCCTCCTGTAACAATAAGTCCATCTCGAAGAGTAGTGTACATTGTAAACACTGGTCCTGTGTGAGCTTTTGCCACAAGTCTGACCAGGAAATGGTCCTTCCAGACATAGACGTCTCCATTTATGGCACCAGTAAATGTAAGATTATTCTGCAACAGATGAGAAATATCTCAGTGTCTCTGGGCTGCTTCATTTAAAATTAGTTAGGTACTGTATTTCCTGAGAAAATCAACTATGCAATGAATGCAGGAATTAAAACCACAAGCACTGAGAATAACGTGTTTAATCACTGTGCTATAATGGTGCTGCCTCAAGGTATCGTAATATGGGTCAGAGTGTAGGGCACACTCACTTCATGCATTTCACCCTGGACTTTTTCAGATGCCTGTACTTCTTTTGCCATACGTATGCAATGTCATATCTCCTGCTGCACAGATGGACAGCAGGTTATCACTACTGAATGTTAGGTGACATTTCCTTCTTCTCAGTGTCCCTGGAAATCCCACTGTCTTCAAGATATTGAGAACAAAGTGTTTAAGATTAAGTGCAGAACAGACTCTGTCTGATATCTACTTTAAGCACCGCAGCAATTGCATAATCAAATGGGACAAAGTAGTGAGCATTCTGCATAAAAAGTATGCTTTTGGAGCCTGCTCTGTTAAATGGAAAGGCTTGCTGCTGACTGATGGCAGGTGAAAATGCACAACTGCAATCCTACTGGACAGCCTCTTTAGCAACAGTAGTTTGAACATCTTGAATGATTCCTAAATGTCTGTAAAATGGATCAGTGGCTTAACTGAAAAATACAGAAAAATTCCACATAAGTGAAAAGCATCTCAACTCCTGTTTGGTAGGAAGAGGAAAAAGTGTTCTCAGCTGCCATGTCCTGACAGCAGAAAGAACACCATATGGCATTATCTTCAAGTTCACTGATAGATACAAAGGAAAAAATGCTATGGAACCCTTTGCTAAGGGCTCACAGGGAGGTTTCATGTTCTGTGAGAAACAGAATTAGGATCTATTATGAAAGTGGCAGAAAGAATTCCCTGAATGACTCTGCTACCATTAGAGACAAAAATTTACTGTAACTGTATCCCAGCATGACCCGCTACCTTCAGTATTAGATGGACCTGGATGAGAAAAGTCTGGATGCACAAAGTAGCAGAGGGTACCTACACAGCCCCTCCTCTATTAAGTGCAACTTACTCGTGCTCCTGTGACATGCATTCTTATTGCCAGTGGGATTCAATGACACACACTTAAGGAAGAAAACAACATCCTGAATGAATGACATATGCTACTGCAGCAGAGTTCACCTGCTGGTTTTGAATGTGCCCCTTACAGCACATTACTTTGACTGCATGAAAAAACAAAATAATATTGAACTATGTGTTGAACGCATTGTTTTCCTTAACTATGAAGTCTAAAGCACCTTAATAACCATGGGGAAATCCTATGTACTGTCAACATGAGCTGAATCACATGACATACCAAACACTGTCAGTGGAGAAACAGGCTATATAGAATTACAGTATCAATTACACTGTAATTAAACAAACAAACAAACAAAACATTCACTGACAGAAAAACCCAACACAGTTTAGAAAAAGTAAAGATCTAAAGATGTACAAGTTTCACATTAGAGGTATAAGTGTTACACAAGATCTCCACATTGTTGCACCATTCACACTGTACTGCATCTCAACAAGAGGAAATGGACACTTGCAGATTTAATAAAAAGGTATTATAAAATTCTGTAGCAAGAAATTTCAACTCACTGCTCCGAAGGCGACAGAAAGCATGGTTTGCATTTTGGCATCTTCCATGGAACCAATGACTCCTTTCTTACACAGCAGAGCACTGCCAGCTAACGTCCAGAACTTCATGTGCTTCACCCCAACAGACACAAACTGAGTGTCTGAGTCTGGGCGGAACTCTACAACGAATATCCTCTCCAGGTGTCCTCCCCTGCTAGCAACTTTAGCACCTGTTTTGATTAGGAAAGGATAAAAATACAGTTAAATTTACCTGCAAAATTAAGCTCTGATATGATTTTATAAAATAAATTGACTTGGTATTAGATGAGAAAACTGTCCCAGATGTCTAAAGCTAAGCACATCCCAATAGTACCTAAAGCAGCAAACATTTTAATTCATGCAGTCTGCTAGGTCCCTGGATATTCCACTACAACTGACAGTTTTAGGATCTTAATAGCACCATTTGTCTCCCAGGACCTGAAATTCAATCGAAATGTTGAGTATCATCAAGGAGTTGCCATCTGTGAAACACAAAGGGATGCGTCACTCAGAAGTTAGTGCCTCTGACAACATCCAGGCACCTGCATATTGGCTGTGCCAGGATAACAGCCACTGCCAGCACACCTTCAGAGACCTGAGCTCAAACCCCACAGGCAAGAAGAAAATTCAAATTTTCCAATCCCAGGATAAGTGGGCCATTGTACAAAAGATGAGCAGTGCCTCCTCTGAATGAACTTTTAAAGCACAGCAGGACTGCTGCATTGCTGAGCTAACAGCTCTGTGTAGGGATGTCACATCTAAAGACATCTTTTGCACATAAGTGCTCATGTCAATCAGGATGATGCAATGCCTGCTCCTGCACTGGAGGGGGCAGGGAACAGGCACCGAGTCCAGGTGTGTGCAGAGAGAACTGTAAAAATCTGGGGATGTTTTGAAGTAAAGCAGAGAAATATCTAGAGAGCTGAGACACTTTTCCCTCCATTCCAGAAGGTGATAATTACTTTCTGGAAATGACTTCCTAAAGGCCTAACTACTGCACACAATTTCAAATCCAAGGATTTTCAGCATAAAAAGAAAGCACTTCCCTTAATTTCAAGGAATTTTACATTAAACATCATCTCCTTATTTCTGTTCATAATAGAACTTTAAAGCTTATTTTCTTATTGATATTTTCTAGCGCTTTGTTTTTTCCTTCATTTGATTTTGAGACTTTTAGGGAGCCATGGCACTCAGAGTAAGAACGTAAACCTATGCCAATGACTTGAAAAGAAAAGCAAATAATTGTACACACATCTGCTAGGCTGAAGTAATGTGTGTTTTCCAGAGCTACCTTCTTGCCACCTCCACACAGTGATAGTGTGTTCCGGATCGACTCCCACTGAAACCAGAAGTTTGCCAGTTGCACTGAAGTTAACATAATTGACTCCTTTGGTATGGAAGCAACGTAGCATTGAAACTGTTTGCTTACTCATAGCATCCCATACATGAATTGTGGGAGTTGTACCTACACAGAAAAAAAAAAAGATGTATTAAAAGAGAATTAATTCAGCACCTTGAAAGCTTCAGTGCAGAATATGCTTTTTTAAGAACATTAAACCTAAACAGACACTTAACTTTTTCGTTTTAAGATTAAAAGTACTCAAAAAATGTCTTGAAAAAACAAAACCACGAGGAGATTTTTGTATTTCATGAAATAAGACAAATGCCAAAAGAACAACGTAACATTTATGAAGAACTTCATGCAAAAGAAATTCTCTGTAGATGTTCCACTTGTATCCGCGATTGACACAGATACAATGAGGTAACATGAAACTTTTACATAACTCTGCTGACTAGAATTCACAAACGAACCAGCCTTACCTGAATATTCTGTCATATCACCTGCATGGTGAGAGCAATGGCAAATGAGGAAGCACCAAGGGAAAACAATAAGTGAAGTAAGTCATGTTTCTAATGCTGAAGTGCCAGCATCAGCACCAGAAGTAAAAAAAAGTTTGAAAATGGATATGGATTAAATCAACAAAACAAATAAGCAGGAATATTGTTGAACTTGATTTTGAGTATATTGTCTTTTATACACAAATATTGCAACAATATTTAGCACTTCTCTGTTTACAAAATGGTATTTAAAAGAAATGCTGAAGACGTGCCATTTTTAAAGATTACTAAATTTAAAACTAATATGAATCTACAGTGATACAGAATACCAACCAAAATCAGAAACACTGATTTCATGGGCTCTTATTGACAGAAATAAAGGACAGACTAAGTCACCTGTTTCGGGTCACAACAATCAGTATCCTGAAACAAGGTTCTGACTGTATGAACACGTTCTCTTGCTTATTCAACATTCCAATTGAAAAGACAACGCTCAGTACAGGCAGCAAGGATGGTCTGTCAAGGCCTTCACCTACTGCCATTTTTCTGCTTTGTTATAAAGTTATGTATTATGGAAGTCACTCCTTTCAGATTGAATGAATTAGAATGACTCCATTATTCTTCCTGACATTGATTATTCTAGTATTAACCTGATGTAAGCAAAAAGCAACACATCCCTCCGTAGGCCTTGGACAAACAATCCTGATGTTACATACAGCTTTTACTTCTGCAAAAGGCATTAGTGACTGATCACTAGAGATCCCTTCCAGCCTCTGACTCTGTAATTTAACAGGACCCTTCATGTAAACAACACATCAATAAATACAGTTTCAGGATCTGCCCTCACATGCGTCATAACTTCTGCTGAGATTTCACTCTAATCCCTTCCTTTTCTGTATTAATTTTGAATTTCTGCTAAGATCGTTATTCCATTTTTACAGCTAAGTTTTACTGCTAAGCAGTGCTTTGGACACTGAAAGGAAAGAGAAAATCCTGTAAAGCTTATGACTACATATTAATGAGATGACTGAGTGCCAGTCAAAAAAGCTTGTTTTCTGAAATATCCTCACAATACAATCAACTCTAAAATCCAATCACAAGCAGAGATGAAAATGTCGCAGGTAGACTGAAATCATAAAGAGATAATTAAGCTTCAGGATTTTCTCAATATTAAATAAAAAAAAAAATCTACTGTAACAGTAGTAAATCCCAGTAAAAATTCTATGCAGAAAAGCCCAAAATAAATCAGTGCCCCTGACAATTTGTGAGTAAGACATTGTTACATGGAGTCACCTACCGATCTGGCTGGTAGCCACAATGTTTTTGTACTTTGGGTGCTGATTCACAGTTAAGCAGAGAATATCATCAGTATGCTCCAGGTAGAAGCTCTGACTTCCTAATGAAATTCAAACATGGTTTTATTCACAACAGTCTCAAAGTAAGAACCACTGCTGAAGCAAAGAATATTTAATCAGCCTGTTGGTACACTCATGCTGTGCTACAGGGGATGCATAGGGGATAGCAGTAAGTATGCTGAGGGCTTCTTTGCTTTCACTTCCAGGCACCATTACCAAACACACTGTAAAAAAACCACTAAAGCATATATATAAAAAAGCAGTACTGGTAAACTAGCTACCAGGACTTAGCCCAGGAATCATCCTGTAAACATATGTAACCACAAGTAAAAAGCAGAACTGGCAAAGGCACAGACCAGGTTTCTAGCTTAATGGAAGGAGTCAACAGGAAACAAAGAAGACAGCTAAACCCTAAGAAGTCTCTGCTCTGCACCATCCTCCAAAGGGAAAGGCCAGGAAGAACAGCTGGGACAGTGTTCCCAGCTCCATGGACCAGAGGCTGCACAGGGCAACGAGTACACAGAATTCAGCAGAAGTAACACTGTCCACCTCTGCCTCTCCTTGGCAGCAGAGCTGAGTGAACTGCTCTTACTATTCAGTGCCACAGAGAACCACGAGGGAATAACATACTGCTGTAACTCCTTTAATTCCTGGCTTGTTTCGTGACCTATTTGGAGAGTATGTAGATGTTAGTCCTACAACACAGGGCAAGATAAGTTGGTGGGTTTTTGTCACTACCGAAAAAGGTAGGGAATGTTTCTACTCCTGAAGAGCAATTTACTCACATCATATTGCATTAAAATGGATCCTTCCCTGGAGCATGACTTTGCTAAAATAACTCATGGAACAATGGATATTACTGCTCCTAAAACTCTGATGAGTACCCAACATGTCATATACTATGCAACCTGAGAAACTATCCCTAATGTCTTTAGTGTGGAGTTTAGAAAGGCATAGCTGCAGAAATAGAACAGCTTAGTATTACGCTTCCTAACAGAATCTCATACCTACTAAAATGAGTAGGGTGGCTTAACAGGACGACCTTAATAAGAGAACTTGCCAGTCTGCTAAAAAAAAGCCATCTAAATTTCTTTGCGCTATTACAGAAGACATAAAATACGAAGAAGTTGCAGGAATGTTAAAAAAGTATGACTTTCTCACAGAAATGTTTCACTTCTACAGTATTTTTTCTCTCAAAGTACTGTTTCAAGTTGAGTTACCAGTAGAAAGATTTTGGACTACGCCTGCAGCAGCTGTGTGGAAAATAATATCAGCACCATCATTTAGGTAATGAAGGTTGTTGCGACAATCAAATCCTCTGTATCCAAAAACGTGGTCTAAAGCCAGCTCCTAGTCAAGTAAAATAGAAAGAAAGAAAAAAGAGGCAAAGAGTTTGAATCAGGTAATTACACAAGTCACAAGCATTTTGTGGAAGCAACAGGATAATTAAATAACAATTAGTTATCCCTTCCTTCTGCTTATTCACTGAGGCATGACATTCTCATGGACTATATACAAAGCCATAATAGGTCAAGTAAGAAAATGCATTTACATTATGGTTACTTTAATAATTCAACCAGATATGAATATTTTATTTAATTTCCATTACATAATTTCCATACATGCAACTTTAAAAAAAAAAGTCTAAGAAAAAATTTATGAACTCAAAAGATTTATGAATCTGCCCATTACATTTTAATCTACATCGAGCTGCTATTTGCAAATACCTTTATTTCTGCTTTAAGAGTCTTCAGAAATCATCCTCGTGAACAGTTACATCTTAATAGAAAAAATTCTGACATTTAGGGTCTTTATAAGAAGCAGAGACAAGCTACAAATTAATCAGAGGAGTCTTGGACACTTCACCTTACAATGAGCAATTGGCAGAGAAATTTCCTCCAGAAAAACAGTGATGGGTAGTGGACTGCTGTTAAAGTTGCTGTTCTTGCCCAGAAGGCAGAATTAATGCATCCTGTCCCTAACATAATTCCAGCTTACTTCGAACAATTTGACTGATAGTGACAGACCAAGCAATTGTGACAAATGGTCCACATAGTCCACAGAATAAATATTCCTTTCTCAGCATATTTCATAGATGTTCAAATAGCTGGGGAGGAAAGAGGGCCTACAGTGTGAGGAAAAGGGTACGTTTCAAAATAAATCAGCAAATGTCATCGTTCAAAAGCATGCACATACTGTGCAAAATGCTATTTCTGACTATATTTGCATGGGGCTTATCTAGTGAACGTGGGTTCTGCTGTGGCTAAACATGCACCTCAGCTGTACCTGTTCTTCAAATTTAGAAACAAATCTGGAGTTTGGAAAGATTTGATATTACAGGTAAGCTTCCATACCCCAAATTTGAAGTTTTTTCTGCCAGAGGATGTTGGCTATCATGTCTTCTCGCGTTTGCTAGGAGTGCTGAGAGTACATTTTAGAAATATCTTTCCCTTCTCTTTTACCTTTACACAACTTCAGCTATCCTCATAACAACAATGAATTTAACCCAGCACTTATTACTTCTAAAGCAAATGGAGAAAAAAAAAATCAAAAACTAAGTCTGACCTCAACCAGTTTCCTTTTTTTGTTGATATTGTTCTTTTGCAGTTTCTCAGGCTGAGGAGCAGCTCTGCTAACTGGTGGCCTGAAACAAACACATTTAAAAGAGAAGACAATGAATATGTTTGAAAGCAAAATGAAAGCTGCAAAAGCACGGCACATGTTTTACATACGTACAGGGAACGGCCAATTGCAACTACATGTGTTTAAAACCTAGATTTTAGAGTTTTATAATCCACACTGGACTCATATGCATCTTGATAGGGAGAGCAGAGATAACACTGATGCCAATTTTGGGGAGTCGATTTTCAGAAACCACCTGAAAATGACTGTTTAAAGTCTGAAGATTTAAATCCTTGGGAAAATCCTTGACTACTGGCTCATAGTAAACTGTTGCTTTCAGAAACGACCTAGAAGAGTTTCTACAGCTGACCTCTCCCCAGCACTGCTTCTTCTGAGAAATCCCATCACAAAACATTGTCATGGCGTTATTACAATCAACTCAAAATCATATTAAAGGTAAAGTATTACATTTTAGTCTGTGTAAGCCTTCAATTATTGTGCAAATTTAACAAATTTAACAAAGACTAAGGGTGGTAAAGCATTTTATGTAGTTACAGTTACTGAAAATAACTAAAAAGACAAATGGGAAACATGAACTGAAAAAAATATTTATGCAACGGTCTTTTTTTTAAAGACAGATAACATCTACTGCTATGAAGTGCACTAACTGGAAGTCCACAGGTTACAATGAATGTATACGTGATTATAAGGGAGGCAGCAAAGGGGATTTTCAATTCAGTCCTTCCAAGAAAGAAGAAGAGGCACAAACCTAAGAGGAACAGAGAGTGCTGGGCCCACAGAAGTCCATACCTACCACAGTCCTGTTGCACTGGCTCCACTAGGGATGACTACTACGTTCATTTGAGTGCAATGGCTATCCCTTTCAGGTAACGTGAATTAAGGAGGGCTGAATTCTTCCAGCCCTATCAGCAACAGATCCATAGCATCACAAGGGAATACCACCACAATAAACCCAAGATATTTGGCCTTCATCATGTCTGATCAGCTTTTAGCTAGAATATGGATTTTGTGAGAAGGTCATAGCAAAACAGTCCAAAGAAATATTATGATTAAATGCTTGCTCCGAAACACCACTTGATGGCTGCTGTTATTCATACAAAAACAGCTCATGCCATTAAACTCTTAACAGCAGACTCTGGGAACAGGGTTCTCTATGTGAAATGCATAACAAACAAAATGCCTGGCCTCAGTTTACTGAATCAAGGCTTGAATCTGGAAATCATTTTCATAGTTTAAGATTTCAAAAACGAATGTACTTGATACAAATTTTATATGCTGAGAAAATCAGACTATTCTGTTCTTTTGCTGTGAATTGCACTAATTCCTGTTTTGCGAAAATGACTGCAGAAGAATGAAATTCCTTTTGCTTAGTGGGAGCTGATTCATCTGGAACTGCCTTTTTTATGAAAGGTATTAAAGACAACAATTGACAAAATACACAGCCAGAACACACTGCTGCACGGCTTATTTTGCAGGAATAAGTAGCATGTAAATCTCAGCTCTAAAAAAGACAGCACAGAATGAAAATAAACAAACTAACTCACTTCTCAAGCAAACAAACTCACAGAGTACCGGAAAAGTACATTAGATCTTGTGACATTAGAAGAGTAAAAGAGTTACCTTGATCCCCTTGTAAGCAGCAAACAAAGCCAAGTAAGAAACTTAATACAGTTTAAGCACATTTCTGATCAATTTACTCATGCACAAGCATTTTTAGAGCTGATCAGTCATTCCCTTGTTGCACAAAACATGCTATTCAAGCATGCCAGCAAACTAAAACAGAAATTAAAGAGTGCACCAGCCTACAAATTCAAAAATATCATACCCTGGCATTACGGGGTATATTCTTAACTCGAGATCCTACAGGACAGGGAAGAAAAAGGAAGCTACATCGATGCTTCCTGCATACTTTATACTGAAACAGAATGCAATTTCCATGTGCTTCCTTATTTTCAGGTGCCTGACAACAATGGAAACCAGTAGAAACTTAGCAGCCTCATAAGCACTGTTAAGTTTCACACAATGGATGCTTGTTTTCTCTCCTAGCTCACTCAGCTCTCAATTTTGCCTAATAATTGTTCACTGGTAGGCCAACTTATGTACAGGGACAGCTTGTACTTGTTCACAGGGAAACAAGTACCTTTATTTTCTCTGAGAGCGGTCAATCAAGTTGTCATACAACCATCCTGGTAATTGGACCCAACAGCACTGCAATCACCAGTAGAGAAAGGATGAAGGAAGTTACTGCAAAACTCCACTGTCTTACAAAATAAAAGCATTATGTGATGCTAGAAAAGCAAACGCCACTTCAACCCAGATTTACTAAGGCCTTTGAATCAGCACTTATAAATTGTTTTATTGTATGCTTCCTGCTCTTTTTTCTGTTTTAGTGTAATTTTAAGACGGATCACTTTTACGTTTCTTTACCTAAGCATATCTTCTAGAGTTTAAGACAATAGCAAGCCAAAAATTTTCACGAAAGCAAGAGAACGCTACCACTCTGACGTGACAGATAATCACTAGATAGTAAGCATGAGATTTAATTTGGAAACATACACACACATATATATTCACAGTACATACAAACACAAATGTTGTGTGCATTCATATATACATATATATGTATATATACATATGCATTTGTTGCCTTATAATCATCTCAATAAAAGAAACGTAAAGCGGCATCAATTTGATTTTCATTTTTAACAAATCTGTTACTGCACCTAATTTACTCATACACAGGATGGCAGTGTCAAGACAAGAAATTTGTGCTGTAGGAAATTACATATATTTACCCTTTATGGCCTATGCAATCTGCATTGTACATTCACAGCAATCTGTGCTTTTTCTATGCTGCGTTTTTAGTACTTACTTGACAATTCCCTGCCTCCAAAGGAAAGCAAGTTAAAACATAATACAAGTATTAACGGTTTCTTTTCAGTAATGTAAAGTATATGTGCTTATATTATGTCATGGGATGAATGAGTTCCAGGGAAGATAAGACACAGTCAGACATGAGAGAGCTTTCAGTTCTCAAAGTACTGTGAATACAGCAAATAAAATTTCTGTTACTGATAGTTACCTTGATTATACACTTACACAAGCATGCACAGTTACAGAGCAGTGAGCTAATTCCAGATTTAAACTGACTAAATCTCATCCTCTCTCCTTACGGGCATGAATGGCACAATGTAAGAAGGTGCAAGTGACAATTCACTCCCTCTTCCCTTCCCAATAAGGCTACATGGAATGGTCTTATTGGAGGAGGAGCCGAAGTCCTGGGTGGGGTGAATGGGCAGTGTGAGGACAGAGAGTAACAGACCGGTATGCCAGAAGCTGAGTGGACTGGGGGAGGGAACAGGGGTTGGGAAGCAGAGCACCTTGACGAAGAGGTGACCCTAGAGAATAGGGTGCCCAGGCAGTTAAATCAAACAAACAAGAGTCAAATGCCATTAGACAGAAATTAAAGGAGAGAGAAAGAAGACCCAGGAAAGCGTTGTGATATATCCTACAGGATGGGGATGACCAAGTCATGTTTTCAGAGCTCATGGCATAACGGTTCTCTGAAGAGACACTGCCTGCATTCCTCACAAATTGGCAAGAATGCAAATATTCTGTTCTGAGGCCAACAGGAACAGAACTGGATCTTCAGAAACAACACTGCATGAAAGCAACGAACTCTGAGGGCTGGAGAGGTGATGCATAGACAAAAACGTCCTGCCACTCAGAAGGTGACAGGTCGGGTTCAGCAGCAGCAAGCAGATGAGGAGTGGAAGAGAGTTCAAACGGGAGGTTAACATATGCATTGGGAAGGCTGTTCACTGGAGGGAATATATTAGGATGCTAAGTGAAAGTAAAAATGAGCAAGGACTGCTCCCAGGAAGAAAAAACAAAGGACAAAGTGAGGAGGGACAATTTAGTACCGTAAGGTTTGCTTGGACAAGAGAATTAAAAGCCCAAGGTTAAAAAACCAAAACTGCTCATTTCAGAAGAAAAAAACAGAAAAGTGGCTTTTAAAAATACATTTCCACTAGCTGACAAAAATCCCAAGAGCCCCAAAACTGCTGTAAAACTCCTGGCTTTAGGAAGTGATTCTGTGAATTCTAAACCCTTGGATTTTCCTATCTCAACATACACAGGAGTTTTGTACACAACTCCTCCTGCTGTTACTTTTCTTTTACGTGGTTCTGTGGCTTTGCAGATAACGTGAAAATATCCTACTTGTTCATACAGTGAATCAAAGCAAAACTAAAACAAAAGTAGAGAGAGATACAAACTGCAACCTGAAGTATTTTTTAAACCTTAGCATGGTAGTATTTATGATTTCACATCTATGCTGATGCACTCTTTAAAAAAAGAAAACCAAAACCAAAACAAAACAGTACTGCAGAAAACATGGTGGTGATAGCCAATTAGATATTTTGTAAGGGAAAGTAGTCAATGCATTCACATATCATTTGAGGCCAGTCTCCAAATGTGAAATGAGCAGAAAAGCAGGTTAATAAGAAGTATAATCAGTTCTGAATGAAATCTTAAGGCTTTCATTTCTGAATAAGTTCTTTGTTCTAAACATCTAGTAAAGCTGATAATGACTGTTATAAAATATCCTGGTTCTACAGCATGCAGATCTGTCACACAGCACACTGCTCAGACAGGACTGCCCACATTGTCTCTCAGCCACCTGTTTGTCAAAACCATCTTCAGGGACACACTGTACCATGCTTGAGGCAAAATCTGATTTTCTGTCTTAGATATAAAAAGCACAGTATACCTGAGATCATGAGACTTCCGGAAAAACTCTCCCCATATATACCAAGGCATTGATATTAACTCAGATTTATGACATTATCTATAAAGTCCCTCCTAGGCTTCCTTATGAGAATGTTTGAAAGGAAGAGGTTTTTCCTCTTTTTTTTCATTATTTCATACTTCAGTTCTGCCATATTCTATAACTGTGTTCTTTGGATAATTAAAAACTTTTGACCAATAGCACATAGAGAACTGAGGGGCTGGAGGTAGAAACATCAGCAGTAGGCACATTAGCATCTTTCCCCCATGCAGCAAAATCTAAGCTGTATTAGAAACAATACTTTTTTGATCCTTCCTGAAGTACAACCCACATGGCAAAAAGCTCTCAAACACCTGAATGTTTCACATCCATCTCAGCTCAGAGAGCATTTCTCAAGTTCAGACAGAGAAAGGTCATAGCATGACGTGCATTGCAACAGCACCACCATCCTGCAATTGCACACACATTAAGTGTCACATAAAGGCAAAAGGATCTCTGGGCCAGCTTTGTGCTGACCTGTGGGAGAAGCAAGATTGACTCTGGGTTCAGGAGGTTGGCAGGGACAGCAAAATTGTCAGACAACGTGTTCAAGCCCTGGGTACAACTGTGATGAAACCAGCATGCTGCCAAATACATTTAGGATGCATTAACTTGACATAATCCTGTGAGAAAGTAAATGTGAGTTTTCTATAGGACTCTCCTTATTCACAGTAACACATGGGAACAGGCTCTGAGACAAGATCACTCACAGAAAGTGAGACAAGCCATATGCCAAGAAAACTGAAAAGTAGACAAACGTGCTAATGCTGCTTTTTGTTTTCTACACATTCAACCTGCTTAAAAGGGTTTTCCATCACCAGGTATGTTACAAGAGTTTTCAGTTTATGTAGAGTCATGCAAATCAAACTAAATGAAAGCTGCAAACACAGGGTAGATATTAGCAGTTAGTAGAATGCAAAATGCAAATAAATCTTTGCTTTTTGTATTAGTAACAAAAATAGTCTTTATGCAAGCCCGTTTTACTTCTTTTCGCATGAGATTTTAGCCAGCTAAAACGGTCCCAGTTCAGAAGTCAGCCCCTGTCTGAAATAAAGCACAATTCCTACATAACACACAGTATAGCTTACAATTGTCCTGGATTGTCTGGGACAGTCCCACCAGTGCCCAAGTGGTCCCGCGGTGTGGGAGCACTGCTCTTGGAGCTCCCACACCGTGAGACTGCTCCTGCAGCACCTCTCATTGGCACCCCACTTCTATCATACAGGTGGAGCAAGGAAGAGGATGCCAATCAGAGGAGCAAGAAAGGAAGAGAAAAATAAGGGTGGGGAGAGGATAGGAGGACAGACATGGAAAGGGAGAAGAAGAAAAACAAGAAGGTTGGGGAGAGGAGAGAGAAACAACAATCAATTAATTATCTTGACCAAATGCACCAACTAATACAACCACAACACATTTAAATATTGTTACTCAGACTCATCTCTCTCCTGTTACTTTTCCATTCTAAAGCTGTAACTGCTGGCAGTGAAAATAAAGCTTGGAACGAAAATACCAGACCACAATTTATTCGAAATCCTGCAGGTAAGATCTGCTGTGTACTTTCTACATCCCTCCAAGACATTTCTAGATCATCATTTTCTTAAGTAAACAAATAAGACAGGAAAAGTACATTTGAGAAAAGAAAATGTAAGACCTTTATAAGGCAACACCTTAATATTACCCCCACGTTTGTCATCTATGAGTTTTTTGGTCTTTACAACCTTGAGATTTCTCCCCTGACTTTGCTTAGGGGCATAAAACTCTGGAGATCTGGAGAAGCTCAATGTAATAGAGATTTCCTTTTTATCTTGTTGGATTATGCTAAGCACAGAGCACATGCTAAGCAGTAAGAGAAGGCCCACAGCAGCTGCTCAAAGTCACAGTTATCCTTCATCAAGCATTATGACAAACCTGTCCTCCTACCCCCCTCCCTGTGATGGGAGAGAGCAAAGACAAGAGCTACAGGCTCATCTCTTTTGACATAAGCACAGTGGGGTAAGTCTTTGTATCAACTTGCAAAAAGTCATTTGTAAATTGTTGGTTCCTTTCCAGAAGGGTGTTGGTTCATGCAAACCTTTCCCATCCAAACCCAGCACAATCAGCTCCCATCCATACACTTGTATCTTGTCGGGAGACATAACACAGCACTAGACCAAACTCATCCCGAATTGTACCATGATTTGTTATTTTTAGAGACGCAATGTACATTGAGTTTACCAGATATATCATTCTTAACAGAATCCTGCAAGCTTATTTTAGCAAACACAAAAGTTGAATTCCCTGTTAGATATTATTTAGCTTCAATAAAGAGGAAAATAAATAGCCATCTTCCTGAACCAAAACTGTCTGCTAGGCATCATAGCACATGTGACACATATTTGCAATTTATAAGCAGGGAATTAACTTGTTCAGCAACAATTTATCTTTGAAATATTACTATTTAAAGAAAGAAGTAAAGTGAGCTTAAAGTCCTTGCCCCTAGGAAGCTCAAATCAACAGTTCCAGCTAAACCTCTCTGATGGGAGATGGAAACATTTGTTTTTATTTATTTTTTTATTTAGACTTGATTTGTTCGATTTGTTTCTATCCTATACCTATGAAAACCTTAAAATTTTCTCTTTTACTTTCTCAGACACATAATGAAAATACAGCAAGGAGGGACACTTCTTTCTTCTTAGATCCTGACTGCTTTTGCAATGAAGCAAACTGGCAGTTCTTAAGGTCTTGTGATTAATTCACTACCTTAAATGGCCTTGTAAGATAATTTTCAAAATTTACATAGTATTTTAACAATCTCAGAGCATTTGTAGTATGCAAATCCCAACAGATACACAATTCTTGGTTCATAGAATCAAAGAATGGTGTGAATTGGAAGGGACCCTTAAGATCAACTAGTTCCAACCCCCTGCTATAGGCAGGGACACCTCCCTCTGGACTAGGTTGCTGACAGCCCCATCCAGCCTGGCCTTGAATGCCATCCACAACCTCACAGGTCAGTCTGTTCCAGTGTCTTACCACCTTCGCAGACTCATTTTGGAATCTTCATTTAGACAAAGACATATGACAATTATTAAGAAAGATTTTGTATTTGGGATATTTTCTCCATACAATTTTTCCCCTTGAAAGACCACCATATTTGTTTTCCACATACCTGCCTGAAAGAGAATGGTATACATCCTCTTGGTTCCCTTCTTCATATCTGAAGGAACTGGGAAAAGCTACTTCAGCAGTGCCTTTGCAGAAAAAGTAAAGCTTTGCAAACTGGCATCAATATTATTTGATACCATCTCGCACAGCCCAGCGCACAGATATTTCAAGACTCCACATCCTGAAGACCTGCCAATTTAGAACCTTTCCTGGATGCTGACAGCTGAGTATTTGTAGGCTTTTTATTTTGTTTGGCTCAATCAGCTGTCACTTAGGACCCTCAGAGAGAGAAGGAAACTCTTTTAAGAAGCTTTTAGAATGTGGGTGGACAAATATTTCATTAGCTGCTTCATTCTGTATACTGAAAAGATGAAATCTGGCACAGCTGTGAAACTGAACTCATAAATCCAATGTCTTTGAGAAATGTCAGCCTCACCCTGAAGCTCTCCTAATTAAGGGTGTCAAGATTCTACATAAATCGTGCACAAGTACAGCTGTGGACAAAAGTTGAAGCCTTTGACAAATGCAGTAGCTAACACACTAATCTCATCTTTCTGCATTCAAAACCCATCACTTTCCACACATTAAAGCCCTATCCCAACACAGTATACTCAGCAACTGCAGGTTGGCCACACTTCACCATAAAATTTCTGCTTTTAATTATTTGGCTATAAGTTCTAGTAATTTATAAGAATTAGATGAAGAGAAGGAAGCAAATGGTTCTCCAAACAAGCTACACAGAAAAGGCAAGGGATTTTCTGACAAACTTATCAGAACAACAAATTCCAAATACTGAAGATGCCATTATGTTAAAGTAACCAAAACCAGAAGAGTATATATATAAAAAAATTAAAAATGAGAAGAATAGTTGTGACTTTTTTGGAAAAAAGATGGTAAAGAGTTCTGAGGTGTTTTTCCAGCTACTTTAGAATATATCAAGTATTAATCTGTCGATTATATAGAGACAGTATGAAGGAAAAATGTACAGAGAACATTAAAAAATACCTTTTTGCTCTCTTATGAGACAGATAATTCTTTCAAGTAGGCCACAGTACTTTATTTTTATGACCACAGAGAAGGTGTCTATCCATTTAGTTAGGATCACCAGCTATAAACAGGATGGACAGCATGGAAACAGTTGGCCACATTAAAGGGGAGCTTCCTGCTACAGTGTGTTTGGTTACCACGAAGAACATCTTCCTTGCACTATGACTTAACAGTGTGTGTGACAAACAGGAAGCCTGTTTCATTCTTCTCATTACATGCTGCTTTGTAGGTACTGTATTGTTCATTTCAGGGGGTACTTTCCTCCACAGCAACAAAGCATGTTCACCTATGTCACACCTTCTGCAGTGTAGGACTGCAGACAGACTCAAAAGCCTGAAGTATATGTGACAGGCTGAGGCAGTCTCCAAAAAACAGTGTATTCGCTTGCCACAACAGGGTACTCATGGCCAGTTATAAAAGAAGAAAAAATTCCTAGGGGTTGTGGTGATTTTCAGTCTTAGACTGAAAGTAGTGCAAAGAAAAAAAAAGGAAAAAAAACCTGCTCTTTATATTGTTGGTTATTCACTAGCACAAACCAATAGTAAGCCTGGCTTCATCTGTCAATTAACACTCAATCTGCATTCGCTTTTACATCAAGGCAGAATAAAGAAGCTGGTAGGTGCAAAAGTTTTTTGGTGTAGAACATCTCTACATCCTACTGTTGGTACTTGTTATTTCACATGAAATAGCAATTTAGCATTATATCCCAAAAAGAAAATTTAAAAATTTTATTTGTAATTTATTCTCAATACATACGTGCTCAGTAGATAATACTGCCTTTTTACTGACAAATGGATAAATAAAGACTTAACATGAGTAAATCATAAGTTGAAAGAAATATCCTTCAAAGAAGGGAAGAAGAATGGGTTATAGACCAATGTTTAATAAAAATACTCAATAAAAACCATTAAGATTCATGCTACGTGTCTTTGTTAAAGTGTTGCCATGAAAATAATAACTGAAAGGGGGGCAACATCTCATCTTCCCCATCCAACTTTCTTCTCATATTATTAAACTACTGAGTGCAAAATTATTAATTTTTGCCCCAACATGGGGCAAAAGCAAGAAAACAAATTCAGAATTGTGTACTAAAAAGATTCCAACAAAAGAGACTGCATGGATTCACAGTTTGAGTCATTAACTAGATAACGCTCTTGTAGCTTCACTGCACAGGTGTTCATTTATTCATCTGAATTGATGAAGTACCTGTCCATATCCATAGACTGTCATCCTTCAGACAACCTCATCCCAAAAAGGGAGCAAGATATTCATGTTACCAGTAAATGCCACAGCTATTTGATCAATTGTGAGAGTATTCTGTAGAGATACACTGTGCCTAAATCCAGTTCCAAATTACTGGTTATAGATCCTCCTCTTCTGTCCCAGCAGTCCTGCCCCAGACAAAGCTTTACCTACCCACTTCCCTAGACAACTGGACCTCATTCTCAATCCTTAGTTCTTAACTCTTTTCTTTACTGTCTTCTCTTCCCATCCACTAATGTTTTTCAGCTTATTGTTGTTTTGTTTTCCCCAAACAACACGTCATGGGGATTTTCAGCTTTACCAGTAATAACCTGACAAAATTCTAAGCAACTGAAAATCTTCTAATGAAAATGTCACCAAAAGCCTCAATTATGCAGTATTTACAAGCTCGTCTTTTCCCTAACGCCTTGCTGCAGACATATGCCTAATTACATGCACTAAGTGGAAAATAACATAACTGCATATGTGAACAGGAGAGGATTACACTCGCAGGTGCTTTTGTTACCTATATACTTTCAGCCATCACACCAACATACTGTAACTGATGAACAGTATTTTAAGTACTATCTTAAGAATTTTAAAATTCCTGTCTTATTTCTCAAGACTAGTTTTAGTTGAACAAACAGATTCAAAAGAATGCCATCTACATTTGGAAATGAATGCCTCTGTGTGACATACCTCTCTTCTACTGAAACTTCCTTCAGCTGTTGATGTGGTTTTGTCCCCTCCATTTCTCGGATGCTTACCGCATAGATTTTAGTGGTATAATCAATTGCTTTTTCTCTTGCAACATCACTATCATAGCCTTAAAATATAAAACAAAATAGAAGTAATTACCCATGACTCATAGCGGAGGAATAGAAAATACCAATAAAAAAAACAATCCTACTAATCTCTCCCTGCACTGAACTTTAGCACACTGATTTTTTTTTTTTGCTCACTTCAAGCTAAACGTGTGCAAGTTCTGTGGAATTAAAACTAAATTAAAAATGTTTTTTTACCTCCATCTTCTTCTACATCTGTGTCTGATTCTTCACTGTCAACCAGCTTACTCTCCTGAATGCCCAGGAATTCTCTGGTCCAGATCATCAAAGCTGTATCAGCACCCCCTACAGTCAGCAGCACAGAGTCATTGTGTAACCACCGAACATTGGTTACTTGTGCACTGTGACCCACGTACTTTTTGAATTTTGCATGCTGGCCCTGTTGTACAAAGAATACACATATTAGCAGTTTGACATACCATGAACACTGTCTTCCCTAATTCCTTCTCCACTAGCATCTAAACAGAGAAATAAACGCACTTATTACCTTCACTGGATATGAAAAAAGCTTCACAAAACCAAAATCATCTCCTGTAGCTAGCAGTGTTCCATCTTTTGTAAGAGTAGCAGCATTTACAACAGTGACATCACTGTGCATGGGCCAAATTCCTTCACAAGTAGGGCCAAGAACACACGTCCAGGTGTCCCACTCAATCTTCTCTAACTGCAATGAAAATTTCACTCAAAGAAGTCATCTCAATACATACCCAATACATGCTGTTTTAATGTTTATATTTCTCTCGTGTCTGATATTAACTTAAATTTTTATGTTTTTGGAGATTTTTCACTATTTCCAGCTAGTTAATACAAATTACAATTCAACAAAAGACTTAAAAGTAACTTTAAACATTCCCACTTTCTAAAGGTAAGCATGGTTTGGATACAGATCTTTTTTAGTGTTTAATGACTTCAATATTGTCAGCTTTGTACAATAATTATGTGTCACAAATAATACCATTAAAAACTATATTGTTTAAAGCTGTTTTATGAACTGTATGTACACTGATTACACAGCAAACAGGCAGCTGTTCTGGAAAGGAGATTATGGGAAACCATCACTGTTAAACATGAAAAATAAGTTTGGAGATACAAACAAAAAACTTAAAAAATCCTAATATTTATAAAAGCTAGAAGGAATAAATTTAATTCTAAACACTGTAAATGTAGTATTTTTAAAGGAAAAAGAAAACATATTAAGACAAAATATATGCTAACATTCAAGTGTCTACAAAAACAACTTTCACAGTGAAAAAAATCCAGGACATATTGTTCATACCTCAGCAATTCTTATAATATGCCTTTTCCCCCTTGGTGCTTCAAAAAACAGTTGCTCCTTAGCGCCAGAATTGACTTGCAATAACTTTCCTGGATATGAAATAAGAGTTTGTTATGAATCATATTCATCATTATGAATATAATGAACTTTCTACTGGATGAAGTAGTAAGCAAACAAATTATCAACCACAGAGTTATTCACAGCAAAAGTAAAAACAGATGCTTAGGATCACTCTTAATAATCCTACACTCCTGATTCACAACATTTTAATATTTTAAATATGATTTAACATCCTTGAAAAATTGGTTTCCCAGCAAACCATTTTCTTTTGGTGTATACTGAGCATCTTCAAATCACTGTCAACAAAAATGCAATTTAGGACCACAGGAGGAATATGGCCTTCCTAGCTGACCTGTATCACACATTAATCCTTTACATCTAGAAGTTCAGTTAGTTTCATGGCACCACCAGTAACCATGATGCCCATATGCCTGTTTTATTGTTCCTGACTATATGTAATTGAAGAAGAAAATGAACCACACAACATAAAATATTTCTGGGAGATTGCGTTGCCTTTATGATTACTGCAGAAGCAGAGATGGAGGAAAGAAATGAACTTAAACCCTGGGAAAAACACAAACAATAGAAAAGGAAGGAATATTGTCATTTTCTAAGAATGATCAGAAAATGGGAAATAAAATAACTTGTGAGACTGAAAAAGTAGCTACAGTTATATAGAAAAAATCTTAACAGATGAAGTTTCTCCAAATCACAGAATCACCAAGGTTGGAAAAGGCCTCCAATTTCAACCAGTCCAACCATCCACCCATATTTCCCCACTAAGCCATGTCCCTCATTACCACATCTACATGTTTCTTGAACTCCTCCAGGAATGGTGACACCACCACCTCCCTGGGCAGCCCATTCCAGCACTCTGACTTTCAGAGAATAAATTGTTCCTAATATCCAACCTGAACCTCCCATGGTGCAACTTGGGGTCATTCCCTCTAATCCTATCACTAATGTCTACTTCCAGTAAAATACCATTAAGAACATAAGAACCATTTTCTTATACTTTACATTTACCACACAACACATCCAAGAATTAACTACTACAGATACACACGTACTTATGAGACAAATTGCTATTATTATGGCTATCAGGAGTTAGATTACTGGCATTGTAAACGGGCACACAGAGCCAGCTTAGTAACAGTGTGGCTTATTAGCCCAAGAATTACATCCAGACTTAGATAGATTCTGAGAAGAGTTCAGCTGCTGTCATTGTCAAGGAACTTGTACCACTCTGGGAATAGTGGAAGCATGACTCAGATTCACAGGTGGCTCCAAACAGAACCACATTAGGTCCAGGAAGGCTTATTGCATAAGCTCATTATCAATCTTGCTGGACTCAATCAGTTTTGACAGTAAGGCTCTCCAATTTATTGTAGTGATTGCCAAGTAACGCTCAGCAAGGAGGAAAGGAAATTAGACATAAAAGGTGGAGAAGAAAATGTGACACGCAGACCCAAATTAAAGAAAAAAAAACAGGGCAAAGAAAAGCAATATTACATTATAAGTAACATTTTAGTCTTATGTTGTTACTGGTGGAGTGCAACATACTTGAGTACAAGGGAGGATGAATTCCCCCAACAAATGTAATTGCTCTGAGGCCATATGGTGCTTGATGTTGAGAAAGCATTTGCCTTAGTAGTTACAGCTTAGTCTTACAGAGTTTACAGTAACTGCTACAAGAACAATTATCTGATATTCCCCCTTGTAGGAATTTTAAATCAGTATTTCTGGTCAAATATTTTACCTCTTGAGTCCCAGTCAATGTGTGTGATATAGCTAGATGCACCTTTACAAATGCCCACTCTTTTGCTGGTAAGTACATTGTAAATATCTACAAAATTATCATGGGAAGCCACAGCCAGGTACTTTCCTGTTTCTGTAAAGAAGAGACATTGAGGTTATGACAGACATACACTGTTATGCATTTTCATTACTCTAGCGCACCCAAAAGCCTCAATTAGGGGGCCTCAGTATATGAGGCTATAAATACTTTACAATTCTGTAAAGTTGTGTAAAGACACTGAGGACACATAAAGCCAATCTACCCACTGAACATTAAAATTTACGTCTGGAGTAGAAAAACAAACTCAAGATAAACATTAATCTTTCACTTTGCTATCTAGTTATACCTCGTGAAAATTTTATATCTGAGATCATTTCCTTCCTGTGGTGAAAAGATACCATATCTTCCACAGTGTCAGCATTTACCACCAGAAAACTCCCATCATTCAACCCTACAGCCAAGGCCTTCCCATCAGGAGAAAAGGCACAGCAGCGTCCACCTATAAAGGAAGATGAAAAGGTGCATCTTAAGGTTTATGAATTTGGAATTGAGAACCACTTCTCCCCTTCCCCCCAAAGAGAAAAATTGCAACTGAAAGGTTTCTGCATCAAATATATGGTTTTTAAATAGATTCCTTACTTATTAAAACAAGTGAATTAAATTATAACTGCAAATAGTATTTTCTTAAGTAAGAATGTATCTGTATAGGCTGTTCTTGAGTTGACAGTAATGATCTGATCAGTCCTGAAATGGGTTTAGGTCCAAATCTCACCTGCCAACAACGTTTTCAACACGTTCATTTTATATAAAGAAAATACAGAGAATGGAATTTCAGATAATAACATTTAAAGACTCATTACAGACATCGTGTCTTTCAGAGATGCTACACTTGAAAGCTTCTTCGTTCTATGACTCAGTAATGTGCCCAGGCAGAACAGAATCAAAACAGAGATGTACTACATTTTCTCCACTTACTTTTTTTCCCCCAATATTATTTCTGACCATATTCTCATACAGCTATTCTCATCCTTCCCTGAGTTCACTCCTCCAAAATATTCAACTCTGTTTTCCCTCAGTTAGAGTTCCTGTGCTCTGGATCTGTCACCAAAAATGAAGCATGTTGCATTTACAACATAAAATTTCCTGAAGGTTATGAATGTGTAAAAGAAATAAGAAGGCAGTATTTCAACGCAGGTCATCTACTTGTACACATAAGAGAAGACAGGACAACTGCTCATTTTCAGAGTAGTATAACATGTAAAGTTTATATTATGACTGAATGCTGATGGTGGTTAACATGCTAAAAAATTTACATTTATCTTTAAAAACAAGCTTTTCTTGAAGTCAGCAACAAATACAGTGGTCTTAAGTATTCTTAGGAAGAAAAATGATTCTGAGTATAAAACGTTATCCTTGGAATTGAAGTATCAGATTAGATTAATTTTATTATTCATTCCAATGATTTATAATCCATTCTACCCTTATCATAGACTTGACACATGCCAAAGATGATTGAATTCTCATGCATCCAATTTATTGATGACTGTTCCACTTCGCCCCTCATTAATGCTTGTGATGTGCATTGACAGCAAGCCCTTGCAGAAGTAGTGTCATTGTTATCACAGCGTATGACCAAATGAGGATTACCTTTTTTGAGTTTCCTCACTGCCAGCATGCGATGCTGGGAAGAAAGTTCCCAGATTCGAAGTGTTTTATCATCACTCACCGTTGCACAGACAGGCAAGAGAGGATGAGCTGCCAAGCCCCATACTTCTCCTTCCATATGTCCCTAGAGGATGCCATTTAATATAAGAGAAAGCAATGCATTTGCATTTATGTGATGTATTATAGCATTTGCCCCATCTACTTTCACAAGTCTCAGACAATATGGTCTTCACCATCTTCTCTTAAAAATTTTTCACATTCACAAAAACATGAATGCCTGGTCTGGCTCCTCTTATTAACCATTTGAAATATACTCTTTGCTAGTTTCCTCCATAATTGCTAGCGTTAATTTTGGTTAAGGAAATACTCCCTCTTTCAGACTTGAACTGAACAGGAAATAGTTAAGCCCAAGAGAGGACTTTATCTTGAAATCCTAAAATATGTCTGCAAGGTTTATGTAACTTCATAGATTCTGGAGAACTTGTTTGGCCAATGTACACCTACTTAGCTCTTCTAGCCTTTCCTCAGAACGCAGTTTTAAAATTTTTAATCACTCTTCCTGCATTTCTAGATTTCCTTCAACTTGCACGTCACTTGTTAAACCATTTTTTACTGTTCTCAGACTGGATTTCAGTTTGGCAACTGCCTTGTTTTTTGAAACAGAAAAATACAATTCAAAACTGAAAAGGAAGGAACTGTCCCCGGTATCTTGATCATGTATTTCTGCTCAAGCTAATGCGTGCAAACATGCAATTTAAGCTGGTTGACAATAATAAAACTTCTCTTTATCATAAAAATCACAACAAGCTGTGTGAACTATATTATGGTACAGTAATAGAACTGTTTAAGTTGGAAGGGACCTTTAATGGTCTTTTAGTCCAACTCTCCTGCAATGAACAGGGACATTTACAGACAGATCTAGTACTCGGAGTCCCATCCACCCTGACCTTGGCTGTCTCCAGGGAAGAGGCACCCACCACCTTCCTGGGTAACCTATATCAGTACCTTACTGCCCTTATTGTCAAAAACATTTTCATTAAATCTAATCTAAATCTCCCCTTGTCCTATCAAAACAGACCCTGATAAAAACCCTGTCCATAAATTATTATGAGATTGTGATATTATTATAAGATTGCAATTCCAAATTGCTGTGCTAATTAAAAATAATTTGGAAATTAAAAATTCTCACATTTATCTTACTAATGCTGTCATAAAAGCAATATATATCTGGAAGATTTTCTTTTTAGTTATTTCTGATCACAAAGTAAACATCATATTTTTGTGAAAAATAATTTAGACAGTTACAGAAAACATAAAGTAAAACTTGACAAGTTATACCTCAGTAAATGATACACACAAATTTCTACATATAGACAGCATGCTTAATAAAGACAGTAAAAGCAATACCAAATAAGTAGGTCACTGTATTTTCCTGGAAATAAATCAAAGAGCTACAAAGAACACAACAGCACTATTTGACAGAGCAAATTCTCACTGCAACACCTTATTTCTCAACATAGCCATCACCACTAGCTATGCATTCTTCCTGGCAATGAGCAAGAACCTGCATGCCACTGTGATAAAAATCTACACCAGCAGAGGTGACCCATTGCTGCTCTTGACACCGCTGAAACACACCAACATTTGTCCCTGATGTCGTGGGTCAACACAATAAAATAGGAGGCACTACTTTCAGAGCAGTCTGCATACATAAAAGGACACATGCATGTCAATTTCTTTTGAATTCAAACTTCACAAAATCCTTTGTCTTGTCAGAAGAAATATTTTTATCCTCTGCAACACCTTCAATGAGAACTGCATGTTGCTGCAGAAAAATGGTACGACTAAAGTAGTCTTTCACAAATACAGGAACTTTCACAGTAGACTACTTCATCTCAATAAAAGCAAATGCATCAACACTGTAAAATAAACAGTTAGCTCTGCTTCTAACTTTCCTTTTTCTCTACTGGGTCATTACCAATTTAACTTAATGGACTCTTTGTTTTGCTTCAGAATTATGTAATTCACTGTGAATCTCTAAATCACTTACATAAAGAATCAGCTTCTGTCTGTGCGAGGAAAGGAATGGTGGCTGCCAACAGGATTAATGAAAACAGAAAGAAAATGACAGAGGAAATCCCATGATGTTTCATATTTCTACCAGGAACATTTTTGATAGGAAGATTCACACTGTACCTGAACAAGCAGAGTCATAGGACCACTTTTGTCAATTTCAAGTATTTCACCATTTTTAGTTCCCACTAGGATATGGCCATGTCCTAGACTGATGGCACGAATAGAGGGATTGTCTTCTAAAAGTAAACCTGAAGGATCAAAGGATAGAGATTTTAGGGTTGCCTTTTTGTGCACGTGTGTGTGTGAAACCAAAAAGAACCTTGTCTCACCTAATGTTTATACAGCTTATATAATTAAAACTTGTTTAAAATCAGCTATGAAACATGAGATAAATTTACATAATCAAAATACTAGATAGTCCGTGGATTTCATTAACAGTTCACAGGAGATGAGCTTGCATGAGTATTGTGGCAATATAAAGACTGGAGTTTTACTGTCTTAACATAGAAGCAGTTCAGCAAGCTGTAGCAATCTGGACAGTATCTATGAATATCACTTTACAGACTTCCACCCCAATACCCAGGGAAGTACAATTGAACAGGTTTTCCCAAATCATACAGACCCTATTCCTCATACATGAAATCTAGCCACTTGTGGAAACTAGTTGCTACACATATCTTGAAATAGCCAAAAACCACAGCTCTGTGGTATTTCTTTCTAAAATCACTTCTTTGGTGAAAACAAAGCTAAATATCTAGGAATAGAGAAGGAAACATCAGATCAAACTATAAAATGACAAACACTGCAATATTTCAACCAAAAAGGAAAACCTCCAGCACAGAATAGTAAGTAGTTTAGTAATGCTCCTTTTGTGTTCTGGTATGATTTGACATTTACTACTGTTATTTAACCAGCCTTCATGCATATAGTCTTTATTAAAACACAATGAAAAATAATACCTTTGGAACTAGAAGATAGTGCTGCTCTTTTAATAGCGTATGTCTTCAGACACCTTTCAAACATATCATCCCAAAGTGCCACAATTCCATCTTTTCCACCAGTTACAAAACCCTGTATGATCACAGTATGAAAAACATGTATAAACAGCAGCAAGCTGGTATTAGTATATAAAAAGACATGTACAGATACAGCAGAAATCCTCCTGAGGATGGATTAAATTGGAAAATGTCCAACTCAAACTACTGGATCCTATTCTGATGAATGAAAACCTGTAAGAAGAGAAGATTTGGAGAGTTGCTTATCTAGAGTTCAGTCCTGTACAGATTGATAACCATACAGAATGTCTGCTACTGTAAATAGTAATGCTGGAAAAATAAGTGTTTCATCCTCTGAAGTGGCAGCAGGTAGTAATACTGGCTTCTTGAGTTATTGCAAATTAACTGATGTTTTAAACAAGAGTTATAATGATGTATAGGCATTGATTCTTTGAACAATTCCCTTGGCAGATTCTTCTGCCTGTGCCAAGACAGTGCATAACACAGCATAAATCACTAACCAATATAAACATAAGTAAAGAGGATGTTCCAAAGATAGAATGCCAAGATCAAACAGAAAAATTGATGGGAAGCCAGGAGCGATCAAGTAGGTCAGGAAAGGACTGAGACAGAGGGATCTACAATGTCCTTAACACATACAAAATATTTACAGCTAATGTTCTTCTCCATGTAGTATAATTTTTTTGTTGAAATTGTAATATTAGAAAGAATATCAATTATCAGCAACTTCAAATTGTTGAATGAATTCCTAGTGGTAAAAGTTAGAGACTACCTCTCTTGTGTACCGTCACTATTTTGTCTCAGCTTCTTTTAAAGATTCATTGATGCATCTGAAGGAAAATACTTCTGATGTCAGGAATAATCAGCCCTGGAAAATAAAACCTTTGCATTCCTGAAATCTTGCTTGCCTAAGTTAGTGATAATACTGACATAGATATAGAAACAAAAATAATAAAGATGACTGGATCACAAAAGATGAGAAATACCTTATCCAGTGCGTGCATTGCAAATACAGGTCCATCGTGGGCTTTCACAGTCTTGAGCAATAGGGTATCCTTCCAGATGAAAATGTCTCCTGTAGCAGCACCAGAGAAAACTAAGTCTTCTATTCGCCCATACGAAACACTCATCATAGTTTCCAGTTTTCCACTGCTTCCAAACATTCCTCGTCTTGACGTAAAGCCTCCTCCTGCAATATCAACAAAAGCCCCTTATACTTCAGATTGTGCTGTAAATGCCAAATGTCTTGACCTCATAATCTGTCATGACTGCCTAAGAAAACAGTGCACAAGGGGAAAGCACACTAAAGGCAAATCAGTCCGGCAATGAGAGTTTTAAAGCAGCACAGCCTGTACCTTTCAGATCATTACTTCCAAGCAATTGGTGACAAACTGCATAGAAGAATAAATACAAGGGCAGGTAGGACATTTTTGTACAGAACAGCCTGCCAAGCTCTTCAGAGCTTATCACAACAACAACGATAGGTTTGCTTTAGTTGCCCATCGGCCACTGAGAATTTGACAGCAATTCAGTGTAACGAAAGGCAGGATTTCTTCATCTTTAGATTGCCAAAAAGCCCTACTGTGCCACAGCCACAGAGCTCACCTTGGTTTAGAATGCTGTATCTGCCCGTGAATTGGGAGCATTAGGCAAAACTACATGTACATCTACAAAATCATACATCCATCCAATATTATCCTTGCCTCAGTCAAATCCAGCCAATTGTGTTTCAAAAATACTGCAAAGAGATTATTCTTGGAGTAAAATACTGCTTAATGCAAATGAATGCAATACAACCTGGCAAACAGCAATAAAGTATTTAAAATACCCTAAACATAAAAACTGCAGAAAAAAAAAGTATTTTATACCTGAGGGCACTTGAACCTCTGTAAATTACAGTGTAAGCTCAGTAACTTCTTAGAGTCATGCAATTAATATTTTTTTTTGGTTGTTTCTTTATCTGTTTTTTAGCAGTGTGCCACTGGCTGGGATTTTCACACTAAGAGTTATATACTGCCTGAGCAAATTAAGAGGATTGTATGTTTTCTGAGAGCCAAGGATGCTTGCTAATTCAGGAGAAACTCACAATACTATGACTAGAATTAAAAAAACCAATTAGCTAGAAATAACTTCCAAAGAGACAGGAATATTGTGGCATTTGCTGAATCGCAGGAACATTCTTTTACAGATAAAACAAATCATTAAACAGAGAATACAGTGTCCCTAAATTAATGAGATATAAATCATCAAATAAACAGAAAACATTCAGTATGATACCTGTTTGCTGCCAGAATTTGATATGCTTCATCCCAACCGTGACTAGTTTGTCTACATGATGTGGATTACATTTCACTACAAATATTTTATCCTTATGACCCCTGTAATAAGAATTAAAAAGTTAAAGAAATTCAGGGATTACTTAACATTTCAAAGTAATCTGTTTAAACAATTATTTCATAGGACTGGACCATCCAAAGACAGTCTTCAGCAACAAGAAACTAATCATCAGAACTTGTCGTACTCCGGATGCTAAAACAACGTGGATCTCTAACATCATGACTGGCAGGTGACTCACAGAGGTATCTCAGCCTTCTCTTTGCCATCATTACCCTACCTAACAAAAAAAGAGAACCATATTTCTAATCAGTGAGGGTTTAGCCTTGGGAATCTGACCAACAGAGAAAAACATAGCTGATTATGGACTGGGTATGAATTGGACTACATTAATGTAGGGAATTAAAAATTTCAGTTCTGAATTTCAGTTCTGTGAAGTCAAAATGAAGAGGCAGGAAACGAAGTTCAATGCAATTAGAAGAAATTACGAAGGGCAACATAAATATTTAAAGGGATAAAAACTTGGTTAGTAAATAATTAAAGTCATCTATCTAAAAAACACAAGAAAGTCTCAAACCTATTGTGATTCAAGAAGAAAACTAAATTAAATTATAAAATTATAATCTAGAAAACTGTTCACTAAGAAATAGATACACCTTCAAATTTAGTTCCTCAGCAAAGCTATTCTTGTTTGTGTATGAACTGATAGACATTTGTAAAATTAAGTTCCACCATTACAAAAAGAAAATAAAATTCTTAGTTGCAATATAGCAACTAGTTCTATTTCAGAATTTTATAAAACACTAGATGCAAAAATTTCTGCTTTCCTCAACCTGAACGTTCAGGTTCAGTAGTTTGAGCCCAAGGGAAAGGATGCCAATCAGAGAGACCTAGACAGGCTCAAGCAGCGGGGCCCAGGAGAACCTCATGAGATTCAACAAATTCAAGTGCAAAGCCTGCCTCTCAGTCGTGGCAACATTCACTATCAATACAAGCTGGGGGACAAAGGATGGAGCACAGCCCTGCTGAAAAGGACTTGGGGTTACTTGAGGATGGCAACTGGGCATAAGCCAGCACTGTTCCCTCGGAGGCCCAGCCAACTACATCTGCATTAAAGGCAGCACGGCCAGCAGAGTGAGGGAGGGGATCTCCCCTCTGCTCAATGCTGTAAGACCTCACCTGGAGCACTGTGTCCAGATGGGGAGTGCTCAGTACAGGAGGACCTTTTAAGAGCGTGTCCAGAGAAAGGCAACAAAAGTGATCTCAAGGGTGGAACACCCCCCCCACCCAAGAGACCTGGAAGTAGCCTTTCCATATCTAAAGTAAAGCTATATGAAAGAAGGAGACAGACACTTAAGCAGCATCTATTGTAATAGAATAAGAGGAAATGGTTTCAAACTAAAAGGGAGATTTAAATTGGATATAAGGAAGAAGTTTTTGACAATAAAGGCAGTGAGGCACTGGCACAGGTTGGCCAGAGAGGCAGTGGTGCCCCAACTCTGCAGACAGCCAAGGCCAGGCTGGACAGGGCTCTGAGCAGCAGACCTATCTGCCCCTGCTCAGTGCAGGAGAATTGGATTAGATGACTTTTATAGGCTCCTTTCAATTCAAATGAGTCTACGATTAGATGTGTGATTTTAATCAGACATGTCTAGGAGACCTAAAAATAATACATGTCATCTGACCCTGATAATCTTGCTTTCAGTATTTTCCTGAATGAGTCTAAACAAAAACCAGACCCTTACTCCTTTGACTCTTGAAAAGGTGATTGAGTTCTTCCTACCCCTGATTTGCTACTTTGCTATTATGATGCCTTTCTTTTCAGGCAGGTCATATTACCTCTTCTAGAAGAATTCATCATGCAGTCAAAATGTCCAGAATCAAACGAACTGCAAGCCAGTGCAGATGTTCCCTTGTAAGAGTATGTCTACCCATGTCATAGGATGAATAGCGCTGGCACATGAGAACTGGATATGTATTGCAAATGTAAGGCCTACTTTTCGACCTCAATCTCCCACAAGGGTCAGACTATAGCAGGCATAGAAACCTGTGCAGTTTGTGTTCCTGTGATACAAGGGATGGACATGGGACACCTATTCTCACAGAATGAAGAAATAGGAAGAGCACAATGTTTACTGATTTAGATTGTAAATTAATTTGACAATGCTCCCCTTAGTGGTTTAATGAAACTGTTTAGTTGTAAATCTAAGATAAATAAATAGGGAAACAGCTACATAATTTAAGCAAAAAAATAAAAATGAGAATATACTCCAACATACATATATTGACATCAAAAGAAAATAGATAAGTCATGCAGAAGTAAAATCACACTGAGAAAAGCAAGCAAGCAAGAATATACAAAAATAAATGAGTGTTTGTAAACAGGGAATGTACAGTTTATGTTTCAGGTTCAGCCCTCTAGATGTGGGTCCATACAATAGTGAGATATCCATCTATTCTTGCCTGCAAAGATCATGTGAGTGTCACATCTAAACACTCATGTTAGTTTTTTGTCTCTTTTATGTCCTAGTGTGCCAATCAGAGTGAGGACTTGCCTGTAGGAACTGTTAAAATATAAATAATTGCACCGAGAAGAACCTGAGTACTTGATTCTGCATCTCTCCTGTGAGCCACATGAGACAGGTAGCTGCTACAGTCCATCACTATCTTGTTTTTAAAAGCTTAGATGGCCTCCACGGTAATATATGAGGTATTGCTACACTTGTGTGCTTGAAGCATAGTAGGTCCGGAGTGAAGAAAACCAGGACTTAAAGCAAATGAAAAGGTTTTACAACACAGACAAATTTTCTATGCATGCCTTACACATAACAAGTTTTAAATAGGATTTAAAATCTTGGTGCCTAATAGGATGAGAGAAAATTATCTATATAATATATTGTCATACACACACTTGGATACAAAATTTATTTCTTTGTGGTACACTACTAGCAGTTAACGCTGCCAGGAGAAAACTTTATTTCTTGAGGAACAAGTCAAAATATAATACTAAAAGTATGTTATATTTTTCAGGCATTATTTTGCAATTCTCTAGTATTTGTTAAGTCAGAAGGATTTGTATGTTACACAGTTATAGACAGTGGATGAAATAAACTCCCTGCCTTCCTGATATATAAGTCCATGCTTAGATCTACATTAATTCTGATACCCAGAGCTACCCAAGGTTTACCCCAGGGTAAGATCAAGTTCTCATGCTAGAACTGTGTCTCTTTTTAAGTACAAAGTAATCTTTGCCATTCAATCTTTCAGAGGGAAAAACCAACAAACTATAGTGCAACCCTCTTTCCAGTAATGGTCTCTTCAAGCAATTGCAAAAGCTTCTCTGCTGCTGGTGAAAGAGCTTCCCATGAGGAACTGCTAAGAGCTGATTCACAAGGAATGAAAAAATCAGGGGAAGTTGAAAAACCTATATATTCTAGACAATCCTTTTTCCTTTCTAGAAAAAAGGGCCACAGGTATACAACAGTTTAACCCAGTGTACAAACTAGTACATAAATGAACATATTAAATTTTATGAGTTCTGTTCTGAATCAGGAAATAAAATTATGAGAAAATATTAACAAGTGGAGAATCAATAAGTGAACTTCCATATCTAAATAGCAGTCCTCACAGAAAGGTGAGGGAAGTCTTGCCAGAAAAAGTTCACAAGATTTCCAAACAATAACTTGCAGTTCCCAAACCTTTACATTTGGATAAATTGCTCCAAAACACCATTCTGTTTTCAGAGAGGTGTGCTGTCTTTTTCCTATAAGAAGTAACACATGTAGATGATTAAATTCAGAAAAATGTCATTGCAGGACACACACAGTGATGCACTCTTACCTGGTTGTTGCTAGCTTTTCTCCTTTTTTCCAGTCCCAAAACACAATGGCATGATTATCATCAAGCCCAACAGATGCCAAACATTTTCCATCAGCTGTACAAAAGCAGTACTTAAAGGTGACTACCCTTTAATTGAAAATACAGCAGGCAACAAACACAACAAATATACTGTAAACTGATCTCAAGTGATATTATAAATGAAAGAAGAGGAAAACATGTCACTGGTACAAATTATTCCACTAGAACTACTTCAGAGTCCACAAGGCTAAACAGACTCTCACAGCTGGACTGGCCTCACAGTATTTAGCATCTTACATATTATTTCTTTAGGAAAGATGCATTTGTGTATTTCAATGATAATTTTTAAAGATAACTCAAAGGACTGAAGAGAACATGGTTGACAAAATATTTTTGTAAGAATACAGCTTAAACTTTATTCACTTCAAACAGGCTTTATGCATTAATATAGAGTATATATTCTGATTAATATCCAGTTCTATAGATGTTAAATTTTCCACCAGAGGGCATAATCAAACACTGCATGAACATAATTATAGTATTAGAATCATAAGATGATAAGAACTGTCTTACAAAAATGATCCAGCCCTGTGCACTGACTTCAGTATTGCCAATAGCAGATGCTTTTGAAAGTTTGGGCAGAGAGAAAGGGTAATAAAAAAGTTACCCTCCAGATCAACTATACTCAGCCAAAGGAAAAAAAAGAAAAAAAAAAGGCATCTTTGGGGTTTGGAGCATTTTTATTTTTTAAGCTTTATATAATGTAACCTGTAACTAATTTGGAAATATCTGTTATTAACACAAGGAAAACTACCTTAGTGGGGTCAAACCAGCCCTCTGATCCTGTAGCATTTGCCCCATTCAACATCCAGAACCTTAACTAAAGTCAGTTAGTTTGGAAATGGAGAAGTCATTTTTCAATGTGTTTTCTCAGGATTAGATCTAAAGCAACACTGTAATGATGCCAGTGATACATTAAACAAACAAACAATTATTTATACCCATAGAGAATGTGATCAGTTTATTCTTAATGATTTTATAAACGTATATACATCTAAAACATAGTGTGCAACTAACTGGACAGAAATCAGATTTTAATGAGAATGTACAAATTATTTCCTTACTATATAAAATCTTGTACAAATAGGGTTCTCAATGATATATATATATTTTTTTTTTAAACATCTACACATACTAAGTCCATCAGATCATACTTATCCATTTCCTGTTCTCCTGGCATCAAATTTACTAGTTTTCACGCTGCAGTGTATCAGCAATTTCACATTGCTTGGATGAACACCAAGGCTCCTCTTCTGACAATGGAATACGAGTTATTTCCACAGACCTATCTTTGTGTAAGTAAAAGTTCCTTCATATAGTCCTGTCTAATAAATATGATCTAATGTGCCATCACAAATTCTTACATTACTACAGAGTAGAATGTGAAATAGGTCATGCTTAACTGAAGTCTGTTTAGAAGTGAGTTCAGAAAAAGACAGTTAAGCTAAAGAAGTGGGTGGCCACAATATTTGTTAGACTTCGTTTAAAATCTTTTATAACTTGTGTGTGATGTAGGACAGCTTTAATCTGAAGGTAAAATGGGTATATCACACTAAGGGCTGGGGCCACAAGAAGAACGGAGCTCATAAAGTCAAGCAGAATTTTAGAATTTTACTTTGTTCCAAGACCGTGAACTCAAAACTTATTACACTGTTAGAATCACAGAATTGCAGGGACTGAAAGATATCAAGTCCAACTCTCCTGCTAAAGCAGGAACCTTACAATAGGGCACATAGGTAGGTGTCCAGATGGGCCTGAAATATCTCTATAGAAGGAGACTCTACCACGTCCCTGTGCAGCCTGTTCCAGTGCTCCATCACCTGCACTGTGAAGTACTTCTGCATATTAGTATGGAATTTCCTATGTTCAAGGAAGTTCCTTGTCCTATTGCTACACACCACTGAGAAGAGCCTGGCCCCATCCATTTGCCTCCCACCTCCCTATAGATAGTTATTAATATTTGTCAGTCCCTCTCTCCATTTTCTTTTCCCCAGGCTGAACAGACCCAGGTTACTCAGCCTTTCCTCATGTGCAAAATGCTCCAGGCCCTTTATCATTTCTGCGGCCATTGCCACAATTTGCAGAAAAGAATGAGAAAGCCCTGCTTTGCTCACTTATTCCTTAAAAAACAAAAACAAAACAAAAAAACTAACATACTGGAGTGACTACAACCTCAGATGTGCCCCACTCTTTTCCCACCAAGGACTTCAGAACCTTCTCCTGCTTAACAGCACACGGGAGTTGGGCACTGTTTCATTAATTATCCATAAATGTTTAATCTGATAATGCACAGCATTCCAAGTACTGCACAAGCACGCACCACAAGTTTTTTGGCTTACAGAAATGGCTGCAATCACTACTTAAATCCTGTGTTACATTGTACTCTTTTCTGAGAATATAGAGCTTATGAATAAAGGCTCTAAATAATTTCTGTACTATTTTCCAGAGTCAGGCTCATCTGTGACTAACCACCCAAGTCACGTTTGAAACTGGGATTAAGACTCCTAGCAAGACTAGACTGCTACTTCAAGATGTGCATTTATTTCCTTCCCATTTATATTTGAGAGGAGTGACAGACAGATAATATCTGTCCATTTAATGCTTTAAGCTTTGCCCTACCATGACAAAGGCTTTTTTTCCCATGACTGTGTAATAATATAAATGTAGGATCACTGCACCCTACATAGGTAACACCATAGAATGAGAAACCATCCACTCTAAATTTAAAAAACAAACTTTTTTTTTTTAAACAGAAAAAGGGGTAATGGATTTGTAAGTTATTTTATACAAACAAAATCATGTGAATGAGTCAATGCTGAACACAGGAATTACCCTTTGAGGACTGAGAACTCTGGTCTTTCTGGGATGAATGACAAGTAAGAGAAACAGCAGACAACTGTTTATCATATCTGCTTCTGTGAACTCACTGAAAAATGTTAGCAAATTTGAAGAACTGAATGAGCCTGGAGACCACACTGCCATCTCATTTGTATACTTCAAATGAGAGCTCTGCTTGCTTTTTATTTTTCTTGCCACCATGCAGACAGCCATATGAGCCCCAGCTGTACACTTGCATTACAAACTAGACAATAAAAAATTACTGATTGATCATGAAGTCCTATAACTGACTTCATTGTTCAAACTGTTTTTTTGACAGTCAGAAGGCTTTTATGTAAGACTTGCAATGGCTGTAAAATGGCCATTTTACACAATGAAAAAAACTGTCACAGCTATTCAAATAAAAACTTCACCAAGAGGATAGCTTTTTAATTAATCATTCAGAGCAACGTACCTGAAAAATCCAGTGCACACACTCCTCTTTGATGCTGGCCTTTGAGTAATGATAAACACTTCAGTGTCTGTGTGTCCCAAACATGAATAGCAGCATCTCTTCCAACCTGAATCAGAGGATTAAACGGAATATCTGCTCATAAAAGTTCAAAGCACACCAATATCAGTAATTAGCACTACCACAGCTTCAACACACTCCAGAGGTAACTACTTTTCTAGTGGTTGTATTTTATCTTTTTCACAGTCTATTTTCTGTATCACAACTCATTTCAGGCACACTAGAGTACAGACCTTTGATATACTGCATTCAAGGAAAAGTACACGAAGAACCTTGTGAAAAGTTCATTACCTCATTAGTTGTGGCAGAAGAAACATATCTGCCTCCATGTTGTAAACTGGATCACAGAACCAGTCAACTTTGGTGGTTTTCCAAAATAAAACTCTTCTTTTACCCATCCTTGCATATACCCTCATTCTTCATTCTCAGGGATCTCCACTTAGAATTGAAAGCCCACACAACCTTCTCCCTAATCTCCTTATTTTATCACCTTTTTCCCTTCCATTCTCTACATATTCATACATACAGCCCACTTTATCTAAGTTTTCCCCCACCCATTGTCAGTGACTTTCCAGACACACTTTCTCATGTCCTGTTTTGAGTTTTGTGGTTTTATGTCTAGCTCGTTCTGCTTTTTTTTTTTTTTTTTTTTTTTTTTTTTAAATCAGGGACGTAGAAATCCCCCTGACCAAAAAAAAACCAAACAGAACAACAACAACAGGAAACAGTTGACCTCAGTTTCCCTGTCTGAAGAAGAGTTTCTTTCTTCCTTGGAATATTCCCATATTTCTGTATCTCACATTTTATAAAATTATTCCACAGTACAAAGCTTATCACTCACTCCTACATACTCTTCAGTCTTAGATTTTTATTATTTCCAAGAGTGGAACCTTCTTCCTCACCAGGCTATGCCCTCATGCCCCTCAGCTTCCTTTAAAGCTACTGTATTCTCCATCCCAAAGGTCCATCTGGGCTGCCAGCCTTGAATTCTCACAGAATCATAGAGGTTGGAAAGTACTTCTGGAAATCTCCCAGTCCAATCCCCAGCTAAATCAGATTCCCTACAGTTGGTTGCCCAGGAAAGCATCCAGGCAGGTTCTGAATGTCTGTACTGAAGGAGACTCCTCCACAACCTCTCTGAGCAGCCTGACTCAGTTCTCTCTCACCTTGAAAGAATTTTTCCTCATGCTCAGATGGAACTTCCTGTGTTCTGGTTTGTTCCCATTGCCCCTTGTATTGTCACTGGGCAACACTGTAAAGAGCCTGGCCTCATCCTCTTAATATACACTGTGTTGAAATTTAAGTGCTGATGAGTATCCTCTCAGCCTCCTTTGCTTCCAATTGAACAGTCCCAAGTCTCTCAGCCTTTTCTTATATAAGAGATACTCCAGTTCCTGATCATCTTTGTGCCCCTCAGCTGGACTCTCTCCAGTAGTTCCCTGTCTTTCCTGAACTTAGAAGCCCAAAACTGGATACAGTGCTCCAGATGTGGCCTCATTAGGGCAGAGCAGAAGGGAAGGACCACCTCCCTTGCCCTGCTGGACACACTCTGAATGCACCCCATAATACCATGGGCCTTCCTGGCCACATGGGTACTTACAGCCAACCTGTTGTCCACCAGGACAGCCAGGGTCATCTCCTCAGAGCTTCCTTCCAACAGGTCATCCTCAAGCCTATTCAGATGCATGTAGGTATTCCTCCCCAGGTACAGGACACTACACTTGCCTTCACTGAACCTCATCAGGTTCCTTTACCTTCCAATTACCTTCATTTTTGATGCATCAAAGATCTCCCTATGCACTCCAGGTTTGTATCTCTGTTTGTATCTCTGACTAAAAACAGTACTCTTTCCGATATTTTTAATGCAAGCATAGCCATCAATTTAAATTCAACATCCTTAACTGAGCTCTTCTAGCTTAACTGTTCTACTTCCAGTCCTTAGCAATGTGGGCAATGTCAGCCACTTTATAGTTCAAGTTCTGAGCATTCTCTTTTATTCAGGTCTGTCTAGTATTTTCCTTTGACTTTTACACTCTTCCATTACTAATTAATGATAAAAACTAGTGTATTTGTTTCTCTACCATTCTGTCTCACACAGTTGTTAGCCAGCTTCTGTATAACACTTCTGAACATTTTTTCCTGTCGTTCCTTATAAGTAGGAAATTTACATTTGTAACTCCAAAGTCCACATTTTTCAAAATCATTTATTAAGATTCATTTCTGTTTTGATGTATGTAAACACCATTATAATATGGCTGTGAACAAGGGATTCGCTGTACTGAGAAACTGCACCCACTACTACACTTAACGGCTGTCTCTTCTTCCCTCACTTTGCCATCCCTGTCCTCCCTTAAAAATACTGTCTATTTTAGTCTGGAAAAGTCTGCTAACTTTTCAATAGAATTCCCCATATAAAATATCCAAGTAAGGTGTCTGAATGCTATTACAGTACAAAATACTGAGACTGACTAATAATACATCAAAAACGCTCAGGATGTAGATAAAATACAGCTCCCACGCTTCACAGATAAAAGAGGAAATTCAAAGTGAATGTAAAATAATAAATCCACAGTTCTCCTAATTACGAATTGTAAAGACAACTCATGATCTTCTAAAATCATCCCTGCTGAATACCTACCTGCCCAGTAGCAACATAGTCTTTCACTGGGTGAATGCTTAGGCTGAGGATGTCATCATCGTGACCAAGATACAGCCTTTGAGAGTGTTGTTGTCTATTATACACAACAGCTACAGCAGCAATATGATACACTACTTCTCCAGTCTGCGTGTAGAACAAGTTATTTCGACAGTCATAGCCCCTGTAACTGAAGTAAATATGAAGCAAGTTAAATTCTGTTTAAAAAATATCCTGGTACACTGCATAACAAATTGTGCAAATTAATTTGATAAGAGTACAATAAGGCTGTCAACCTTGCTGCCTCAAATCTATCTCACTACATAAGCAGAGAGGCTATTCCCACCAAAAAAATCAATCTTCACGGTTTACTTTGCACCAAACTAAATTAGAACTGACACCACAGGAAATAATATGTAATGTGCACTGAATTACACCCAGTTTTACAGGGATTTGGGTTCAAGAACAAAGCTGTCAGACAATTTAACAAACCACAGCAATCAGAAACAATCTTTGCTCTAGAAAATATAAGGCGGAGTCAATAGAAGGTAGTTTTATAAAATGTACTCCTGAGGCATTATTTAATATATGGCTATAGTATTATAATCTATTATAATCTTCTCTTGTTCCTTAACTAAGGCAACTGAAAGAAAACAAGATCTATGACTGATATGCCATGAGTTATCTACAGCAGTGACAAATAAATTAGTTGCGAGTAAGCACTGATATTAATGATTACAATAGTTAGAATGTTTTAATGATCAGAAAAAAAAGAAAGAGCATTATTTAAGATTGCAGTACCCATGTATAAACTGCAATTTTAAACTGTCCTCAGGCGCTCGTTCTCTTTTAAGGAAGGGAACAGAATGGTTTTTCTCTTTACTTTGTTGTTTCAGCTGAGGTAGATCTTCCTTGTATACCTGAAGGATAATTGTTAAAGTTAATGACATGGCTCCAAATATTTCTGAATATCTGTATATATGCAAGAAAGGCATGCAAATTTTACAACCAAATACACTGTTTAAGTGATGCTCAATTAGAACAAAGAGTAAATCAGTATTCATCCCTACAGAACTCTTTATGGTAAAAATAAATGTCATCCAGAGGAATCCCTGACCCATGAAGGACATGGGATTATTCTGAAGCAGAGCATACTTTTTCTACAGGATTCAACTGCCTGATAGTGAAAAGGATTCACAACACTGACTTAACCTGTTAAGTCCCTAAACATCTTTTTAACTTCAAATGCACTTCAGTGTACCTAAAGCTGAACACTGGATGATCCTGTAGAATCACCAAGGCTTGAAAAGACCTATTATTCTATTTTACAATGAACTAATTCTGCCTAGAGATTATGGTTATGCCACACACAGTGGCAAACAGTACTTAAGTGATTTGCCAATATATCCAAAAATCACAAAGGAGAACTTTATAAGTAACACTAAGGACACAGACACCATGCAATTAAATCTTCCAGGAATTCTGAAACTCCATGGGATTGCTGATGTTTGAGGCCTCTTGAAAGCTGTGCCATTAAACAAAATTCATTATATCAAAGAGATAGGGCTTTATTCTTTTTGTTATCTGCATCTAAATTTCCTGTTTGTTTCATTTTTCCACAAAGGACAATTAAACTGTTGGCTCCAGGGAACTGTATCTGACTCCAAAGATAGTCTGCTGGATTTTAGAAGGAAAGTGTTCATATAACTTGAGATAAGTTTTTGATAATGATTACTAAATAGAACTTTCACACATTTTGTCTATCACTCATATAAACCGTACTTTCTCTTGAACATTCTCAACTATTTACCCTTGCTCCTCAGCAAATGTTGCTACTGAAAAAGCATTTAAGTACTACTGTTTTCTAATTTATCTCAATAGCTAAGAAATTATCTCCCTCTTCATCCATAAACTCAGCAAAAAAAAAGAAGAAAAATAAAGTAGAACTGTAATGTGATGGAAAGTACAACAATAATAGCAGGTGGCAAAGTCTTTAGCTACAGCAAATGTGGATGAGCCCAAATACAGCAGCTGTGGACACAGAATTGAAGGAAAAGAGCTGCTTACCTTTAGAAAAATACAGATAGGAAGGAATCTCCAGTGAGATACCCCTGCCTCCTCTGCCAACCCTTAAATGAGGTCTGGGAAGGGGTGGATCCTGGTTCCATCCTTTCTGTCACTCCGGTGCATCGCACTGCATGCACCTGAACTCCCCTGCCTTCCCACCAGGTGCTCAATCACTGCTTGAGGCCATGACTTAGCACTTCCACTACAAAAAGCCATGCCCACTTCAAAAAATAATATTCATATTTGTAAATTTCCAAGTGCTTTTATAAATGATTTCTTCTAACAAGTGATTTTCCTCTGTGTAGCTTATATGCTTGATGATGTCTCACATTTCCTGTCTAAGATCCTATTCCATGTTGCTTCTAGCTTTGACATACGTTAATCTGCCTGAAACATTTTAGCTTAACTGTCTAAAATTATTTTTTCATTTTCAGTTTTTAATTCCAGATGTTCTTTTTGACACACAGCGTGGAGGAGAATGCTGTCTGATTTGCATGCAAGAGAAAAGGGGAAGGAGGAGGCTGGGATAAGCACACCAGACAGTTCTGGAGTAAAAGAAAGGCTGGGGTGGATAAATTTTTCATTTGGCAAACACAACTAATCTCCGGAATAAAGAGATAAAATAAGCACTTGGCTGAAAGCCCTGAGCCACTTAATGCAGAATCTATAAAATGCAGAATCAATCTATAAAATGCAGAATCCATCTATAAAATGCAGAATCAATCTATAAAATGCAGAGAAATGACAAAAGATAGCTTCTTTTTTCTTTTTTTTTTTTTTTTTGATAAAGCACGGAACGTTAGAGGTGGCCCATCAGCATTCTAGAAAGCAACTCCATGTCAGCCATTAAGTCACCCAAACTAACTTGAACCCAGCTCACTGCATATTTTGAATTCTCTGAGCAGGTACATAGTATGAGATTAGGTCTGGTCTACAGAAGCTCTTTCACTATTGCAATCGCTCAGGTAACATGTCAAAATGACAAATAATCTTCCCACAATAATGACTTCCAAACATCAGGCCCCAAGTATTTTAAAACAGAAGCAAAATCAGGTGGGAGAGAGAGTAGAATTTGACACTGCCAATCCCTTGCCTTCACAACAAACAGCACCCTTCCACACCACAGACTGCTATAAAGAACAGTGACTGCGAGGCAGTCAATATCATGAAAATCAGCAAAGCCCTGAGCACCAGAAAAGCCTATAGCAACCAAGTAGGTGCAAAATTAATTAAGTATTCACCACAGTAAAATCACAAGAAGTCCAAGGCAAAAAAATAAGAGACACATTAGGAGTATGATCGTAAAAGAAACAGTGATTTTATTTGTTTTTCACCAAGTAGAGTTTGAAATAATTACTGATATCTGAAGTAGGTTTTCATATAGAAATAAGATCGTGTTCTGACTTTGTAAACAGATGGATCTGAATTAGACCATCCCAAACTCTATTTTGCTTCTCCTGTTTATGAAAGTAATCACAATGACTCTAAATAATGTTTAGTCACACTGGTCAAAGCAAAATCAGTCTTATATGCCTCATTTTTTGTGCATAAGTCAGGCTAAACCCTTCTGTGAAGTTCCATTAAGATTTAATAGAATTTTAAACACTTTAAAATTCAAAGCTAAAAGGATACTCGTTAGATTTTTTATTTTAATCAAAATAATAGAACAATTATCATAAATTGACACTACAAGTTAAGAATAGAGTGGAATGGTGTAGTACAATTCCTGAGGGGGGGGAAAATATAAAAGTCAATGTAGTAGAGATAGTCACTTGTGTTCTTCTTGCATGGAAACCATCTATTTAAATTTATCTTAAGACACAGTCATACAAAAAACAGGAAAGAAAGTGTATCAAGTGGCCATTAGAGATCAATTTTACTTGTTTCTCGTAAATCAGAGAGATTTTAATTATTGGAAGTTTTATCAGTGGTAATAAAAAAGAATCTGTCACAAATAAATATATTATGAGGGCTTTCCACTCAGTAAGAGGATTATTTTGCTTGGACTATGGAGAACCCATTAAAAAATAAATAAAAAATCCATGATCTCCATCTTACAAATCACATTTTTCAATTTAATAGGACAGAAAGGTCTTTTCTAACATGTACCAAGGGAGTGGGGACAGCAATGAGCTCCCACAAAATGTTTGACTTAGTAAGCTATATTCCTTATTTCAACATGTAGCTGCCTTTACAGATATGCTTAAACCCTTTCAAATTCTCATCTACAGACAAAAGAAACTCTTGTTTTTATTTTCTATCAGTTGCATAATCAGTTGAACACTATCAAAATCTTTTTAGAGCAGGCTGATGAATATGCTAGAAATCTTTTACTTATCTTTACTAAATACTTACAATAACTTGTCAGATAATTGGCACAGTGTATTAATTTTTACTCACCTGACGATCATAGTTGATTTGAGCTTCTTGCTCAATGTCAGAATCTAACTCTGGCACATCAGACAAATCTGAATCTGATTCTTCGCTGTAGGAATCAATCCCACCCTCTGCATAAAAATAAACAACACATAGCAGACACCTAATTACAAGGAAATACCATGTGATGCTTTTATTATAATTTAGTACAACTTTGGAATCAAAAGCAGCTTGTAAGAATCATAGGAGGTGACCAAACGTGTCAGGTTTAATTTCTGTTTCCCCTTTTTCAGTGCCCAGAGCAGGATGTGGGCAGAGGGGAAGAGAATAAGTAAGTAGTTATTAGCACATGGCCATCACTAGAAGGATGAATATTTTCTTAACAGATTTTGGAGCAATCATTGAAAAATGGTAAACAAAAACTTCCAGTGTGATCATCACCTGTGTTTAAGAAGATTCACTATAATAAGAGCATTGTGCCAATTCTGCAGGTATTAACTGATTTTTTTGCCCTTCTATTGAAGGGAACAAATGTTTTAGAAACTAGCATTACATATTTTATATGGTTTTTTACTTGTAAAGACAAAGGGAACAGCGCATACAAGGAGATGCAACAAAAAGGAAGGAAAAATGAATACTCATCCATCTCTGAAAAGTCTTGGCTCACAGAGAAGGAACTCCAAAAGAAGGAATCTCCAACAAGAGATACTTCCTCAGTGGCAGTCAGCACTTAAATGAGGTCTAAGAGGAGTGCAGCCTGGCTCCACCCCTTCCAGTCACACAGGTGAACTGCCTTCACCTGTGCTCCCAGAGCTGACCAGGTCTTTTCTCCAGGTGCTCAATCAGAAGTTCAGGCTGTGACTCAGCAGTCCCCACACATAAGTATACAACGTTCCAAGGAATCAGAATAAAACTATTTTCTCAATTTGCTAAAAGCTGTTTCATCATTGCTGTAATCTCTGTTGATTTTATTCAATAAATAACTTAGAAAACATCATTTTTACCTTGTGGAGCTGTTTCAAGGATGCCATTTGTTATCCCTTCAGGAATAAACTGCCACTGAAAAACAGAGTGATCAGCACCTCCTGTACTTAAAACCCACTGAAAATCATGGGACCATCGGACATTGGTTACATGTGCTGAATGGCCAATGTATTTTCTAAATTTAGCTCCTAAAAGGTAAAAATAGAACTGTTCATATGGAAGAATTAAAAAAAAAAACAACAACCATGATAGCTGGTAAAGTTAGACATTTAACAGAAACAGGATCTAATTTCTCCTAGGAAACAGAAATGAAAGTTAAAAAATACTTAAACAGCTGTTTCGTTTCTCTGATAGTAATTATGTAAGAAAAAATGGCATAAAATACCTCAAGAAATATGTTTACTTTAGTTTTCAGAAAAATAATTAAATCTTGGCAGGAAGTATTTGTAGCTGTATCAGATAAATGTAGCTGTACAGATAAAGTTTTATATTTGTGGCCATCAACGCTCATATGAATTATATACATACTAATACACAATAATCCAAATGCAGCACCAGAAAATATACCAATATCAACTCAAACAAGGAAGTAAAATCCTGATGAGGTTTGTGAAAATGTTACCAGCATAAATTTGGATGACAAGGAAGCAACAGAATACCTACATGGTTAAGCTATATGTTCTCAATGGTTTTCAAACAAGTACAAATACATTGGCAGGAAATTGCTAGATATGAAAGTAAAAGGGAATAGTAAAATTGCTAAGAGATTTGATTTAGTAGTTGGGTAGGGATAGTGATAGGAGGATGATTGGACTAGATGATCTTGTAGGTCCTTTCCAACCTTATGAACCTATGAACCTATAAAAATCTCATCAGTATGTCCAACAAAACTAACGTGAATTGTTCGCATAGGAAGTTTAATTATATACCTGAATCTAACATCATCAGAAAATACGCAAACATTGTATTCTTCAGAAATACAAAATACTGCCTTACCTTTCCTCAGGCATGGAAATCTGAATAACTTAACCAGCCCAAAATCATCCCCGGTCACTAGCACCGAGCTGTTGTAATTACCATCCACAGAGTTGACATCTGTCACATTTGTATACTTAGGCCAAATACCATTTACTTCAGATCCTATCACGCAGGTCCACGAGGCCCAATGAATTCCTTTGATCTCATCCTTTCCAGTTAGATGCTTACCAGCTGAAAATACACAAGTGAATATTTTGTTTAATCATTTGTTTTTTTGTAAAACTCATTTTTCTTTTTCCATCCATTTACCTCTTCATACATTTCATGTACATGATTTGCTTCATGACAAAGATATTATTATTAGTATTAATATACCAGCAACAAATAACAGAAACTGACCAGAACAGTCAGAATAGAACAGAAACTATTGTGTTTAAAACAAAAGACTTTTCAAGAAAAACATGAAAAAAGTTGGAACTATCTATTAAGTGGTTCTATGGAACAGGCATAATTGAACACATTTCAAGTATTTCAAGAGATGTCAACTACAAAGAAATTGACAGTTCATTTCAAAATTTAACTGTACTGCTGTGAAATTTGAATTGGATCAGGCATTAGGCTCAGCATGAACCTAGCTTAAATAGCAAGGCCTAAGAAAACGTACATGCAATATTTGAAATTAATGAATTGTAGTTATTTGGTTTGTTTTCATAACTGCTAAAAATAGAGAGCATCTTTCATCCTAGAATGACACAAAGTTATCAGAAATGCACAGCCCAGTGGATATCTTGGTTAGACTATCCCAGGCTTTTTAACCTAAAGCTAAAGACTCACATCCTAAATATGTGATGGATTGGATTAATTTGATATGCCTGGGGGTTTACCTATGCACTACTCATTAATAGCTATCAAAACCATCATCGTTTCTTTAAATCCATGTATTCTGCATTTACTCATGTGTTAAAGAGAAGAAAGTAAAGGGAAGATATGAGTTTGGAAACTTAAAGTGAATTCAACTGAACTCAAACTGTTCATGTATAAATTATAGCTATAAATACAATTAAATAAGGCTTAAACCATTCTTGCATTACTTTTGATAAAGATATTTCCCCCAAGGTCAGTGGAAATCCAGATTTTGACTGAAACTGAGTAATTGCTTGGAGTCAAGAGCATCTACCTTTCAGAGAGGCACAGTCAGCTGAGTTCGTAATTAACCTTCAGATAAATCTGGATAAGAAGAATACAACCTAGATTCCCCACATTAAGAAGACTGACATGCTAGCTCAAATAAGAACAAAATCTTACCCAAAAATTCTCTCTGTTCTCTGACAATCTCTTCTGAAGAAAGCACTTTCAATTACAAGTAAGAATAAATCAATTATATCCCAATGGATGAATTAAAATATTTTTACAGGACAGTCCCTAAATAAGAGGTCCTGACAAGCTGGACTGTAAGGATAATGACTGGGCATATGCGTCAGTGCAGCTGTGGTTCCTAATAAAATGTGAAAAGGGTAATTACACATTTAGTACAAATTAATTTGTTTGTTCATTTACTTTGGTGAGGTGAATATAAATCTTACTCCATGCGTGAATGAGAATTTTCTGATTTTATTCCAAGCCCATTTTGCAGTTCCATCACAAACTGATAGTATTTTTTACAGTTCTGAGTTTTACTGCAGAAACAGAAGAGGTACTGATATAACATAGATGATAACACACTGTGGCATCTTTTATTTATGAATAATCCTCTGCAGATTGGGCTGGGCTACTTCAGTCACAGCTGTTACCAACACGTTCTGGACTTCTGTTGCATGCTCCCCACTATGATCCACGCATGGATAAGGGCTGTTGCAGTACTGAATTACTCTGTCAAAGCTTAGCAGTGTCAGTTTGAACATTCTTTCTATTAACAAGTTAACTGGTTCTTCTATTCTTACAATCACTAACACTGTAATCATTCATCACGAAGGAAACGCACCAGGGAATGAACTGCTTTAGTAGTTACCTGTGAAGCAAAATTTAGTTTTAAAGTGAGTTAACCTGTAAAAGTTTGCTACAATAAAAGCATACAATTTGTGTAAATAGAAATGAAGAGAAAGCTTTTACTTCAACAAAGCTGAAGGTGGGTATATGCTGAGAATGTGGGTTTAAAAATAAACTGTAGTATTCTGTAAGTCCCAGTCTCAAAAATCTGCTTGCAAATGCACTCTATATATAGGATATTTGTATTGTTTACTTCAGATCAACACAGAAATTTATTTGTTCATTCCATGTTCATACTTGTAAACTTACATGGCATCTTGTAGAACAGTCTCTCTCCTGCACCATCATTGGTTTGCAAGAATTTACTATCCACAGACCAGTCAATGTGAGTAATAAAACTAGAAGATTTGCTGCATTCTCCTATTTTTTTGTATCGCTGAGCAACAGCATAGATATCCACAGGGCCATCATTAGAACCCACAGCAAGGTAAGAGCCATCAGGTGAAAATTTCATTTCATGGATTACTTCTTTTCGGTCTTTAATATGAACTACCTCTGTCATGTCTCTGTAAGAACCAATAGTGAAAATAGTGAAACTGTAGTTCACAAGAACTCTTGAACATGCAATATATAAATGTTTACGACAACTATGGAGAGAGATACCTTGTAAAACAAGAACAGATTTCACAAAATAAGCTCCTACTGCTTTCATGGGCTATAAGCACATCTTTAAAGGGAAAATTAGAAACAACTTTACTTGACAATGGCACTCTGCATTCCACTCTCATAATTTTAGACCTTTTTTTTTTTTTAAACATAGCAAGCTGAGAAAGACTTCAATTAAGGAGTGATTATCACACATCACAAGAACATATTAGAATTGTCTTTGGGAGATATTCATTTCCCTACACTGACTCTTCCAGGGAGACAGACGAACAGTTTAGATTAGCAGCTATGAATTAAACTGGTAAAGTTTGATATGATTACGTGCCATGCTATGACCAGATACCTCCAGTATCTAGGGATCCAGCATCCCTAAAAAGCAGATGAGTGATAATATCTTGCGTAGTAAACTCTTCCAAATGTCAATTATAATAGCTTATGGTGTTAGGAAATCACGCTATTTTGGTTGGCTAGATATTTCACTCCACAGCCAATTTCATGTTTAATCTGTTTTTATGTTTTATCTGTTTTTATCTTCCATATATTACTCCAGACAAAAAATGCCTTCTGGATAAGATGCACCTATGTAAAACATGCCTGACATCTATTAAAAAATGGGAAATTTGCATATGGTTAGCAAATGTCCAATCACGGATTATTTTGATAGTGCCTATTCTTGTATGTGGCAGAAACATGATAATTGAGATTTCTCTCTAAACTGTTATCACTATTGTGCACATTTCACTAAATATCTGTATAATTTTACACCATATAAACTTTATCAATCTTGTTACTGTGAGCTGATCTTAAGACTTGAAAAAAGCATACGTGTACTTCTCACGGCCAAACTACAGCGAGTAATATTACAGAAGGATATGCTCAATTTTTACTCTCATTTATTCACTTTTACTTTTTTATGGGTAGGAATAGAAGACTTTATAAAATTGTTTTGAGTTACTCTGAAAAAAAAAACCAAAAAAACAAAAAAGAAAACCCAGCATGACAAATTAATGCAATATTTTCTCACCTTACTCTAAGAACAATGAAGGAGCCATCTTTCATGCCAAGTGCTAACTGTGATCCATCAGGACTGAAAGACACACTCCGCACTGCTTCTTCCATATTACAACGAGCTATCAAGGCATGGTCAGCAAGACTCCATAATCTGCATTAAAGGAAATTGAAAGCAGTAGCAGCTTCTTCCTAACTCCACAATATTTCAATACTATCAAGAGTGAATATGAAAGCTCCAGCTGAATTGGTAAGGTTCCATTTGCATGCACACTTTATGTTAAGATTTTATAATGCACCGAGCTCCTTTCCAACTATAAAACAAAGATATTTTCACTGACTTGAGCCAACAGACTTACAGTTGTTTTGAAAATTTCGAAACTGCTTATCAAATTTGGAGGAGAAAGATGGTGTATGCTGACTGACTGATTCAATATACGGAGCCAGAATTTTCTGACAGTAGCACTAAATATCTTCACATCAGGTGAAATCCCAGGTTCAAGTTTCTTTCAAATTAAGGTTTCTTTACTACCCCCAGTTCTAGTAGAGATGGCAGCTCAGAGCAGAACATGTCTGTGACAGTTGAGGAGTAAACAGGTGAAGGGAAAGCTTCAAGCTAAATGACATAAGCACTTTCTATTATCTCCAGACTCTACTTATATAATAGAATTCCCCTGGATGAATAATAACAAAAATGCAATTTTCTGTGGACAGATGGACTCAACAGGGTGAAATTTTTCCTGGAAGTGAAAGTAATACTCAGAGCATAAACATTCCAATCATGGGGAAATGTTTCTTCTTTAACACTGAGTAAACTAAGAGTGCTGCTCTGAAAGTCATACCTCCTATTTTATTATGTTGGCGCACAACATCAGAGCTGGATGTTGGTGGTATGGCACTAGAGGTTTCTGCCATTTTCTGTGACATTTTGTTGCTGTGCAACAGATGGCAGCAGAGGGGCCATGTTACACAATGGTGTCTGACACGGAATTGCGTATGAAGCAAAGGTGTGGAAATTAATTCCACCATGCAGAAATAATTACACCCACTGACCTTCATTGATGCTTGCTGAACACTTATGGAGACCAAAGAGTGGATGTCAGCGCCATGGTGGGTGGTGCATTTCAGCAGTGGCAACAGCAACATGAGAAACAAGTCATGTTCTGGACTGCCATGCAGAAGCGTGGCATGCAGTCTCATGTTATCTGATGGCGAAAATGCATAGCTAATGGCGGTGATTATGTTGAAAAACAGTGTCCTGTAGCAAAGAATCTGCTAGTGCTATTGTGCTCTTTGTAGCTACTGTAGTTTCCATGAAAATAAATAGGAGACATTATTTTCAGTCTACGTAGTAAACAATCCTGCCAGCTGATATGCTCATTTACCATACTTTTAATAAAAGGAATCAATAAATATGTTATTCTGTAAGATGGGGAAACACAAACACTGTTACCCATATTTTAGGAAGGACTGGAGGGAGTTTCCTAGATCACTACAGCCTAGTTCATCAGATCATCTTAGTATTTTGAGATAGGATCCTAAGATTCGGGGGAAAAAAAAGTAAAGAATAATGAAACGTGGAAGAAAATGCATAAAAGTTCTCTTGCAGTAGATAAACTAAGTCATCAATACCCAGAAATACCCGTTAGAAACACCAGTATTTTGAGGACAGTGACATAGATCTAATATATTTTGTAAAAATTTACAAAGTAATAGGTTAAATATTTGAATTATTGGCCAAACTGAAGAAAACGATGACTTACACGAGAGCTGTACATGGTACTGGGTAAAGTTTTATGCAAGCTTTATGAAACATTTAGCTGGATGGAAGATTCTGATGAGATTTCGAGCTCTGGAATAGTAATATTCAATATATTCTCTAAAGACACTGACATAATAGATGAGAATGCTAATGAGATCTGCAATGGACAGCAAGCTGGGAGGCACTGTGAACCCAGAGATGGATTTATCATACTGGTAGAAATAGAAGATTCTTGATGACAAAACAGGCAGAATAAACTTAACCAAAACTCGTTTTTTTTAGAGTTTTATTCCCTAAGATTGAGCCATGAGATTGAAACACAAGTGGAACTAGCAAAAAGTAAGATCTCACATCGTTCTATTCAACTACAGATTGACCAAGATTCAGGAGCGAGTTACAGACAGGATAAAGGAAATTTGATCCTAACATACATCCTGGGTGCTATTCTAGGAGGTACACAAAAACAATAGAACATATCATCCAGCATATTCGTTACAGAAGTCTCCCAAGAACTTTGAATAAAAACAGGAACAGATGCAGTGAAGGATTGCTGGGGTAATCAAGAGAATCCAGACTGAAGAAGACTTAGAAGAGTTTAACTTTTATACCTTGATGAAACAAAGGCTAGGAAGGGATAGTGTTGCTTCCAAAAATGCATCAGTGGGATAAACATCAAAGAAGGAGAAAAAATTATGTTGAAGGACTATGCCTGCACTAGAACAAATGGGATAAGCAGAACATGAATATAGTCTGAAAAGAAGGAAGTTCATGACCACCCCAGCAGCAGCATTTAGATGTAGCCCTGAAGTATGAGTAAAAGGAGAGAAAAGAGACTGAGAGACAAATTTTGTAGAAACACAGCATTTGACTGCCCGTATTGAGAAAGGACTGTACTTTGTCAACTCAGCATTTCTTTTCAATTGGAAACTCTTTGGGACTTATCAAGTTAATGTTGTTAGGGTGAGTCTAGAATTAACATTCCTGAATGACACTACTTCCCTCTTAGTCTCAGAGAATTCAAAGATGACAAAAAACTTGAAAAGGTGTCTCTGTGAAAGAATAGCAAGTACAGGTTCCTGGTGAAAAACAGATGATAGAACTGTTTTCAATGACAAAAAAAAAAAAAAAAATCAGATACAAGAGTCTTAGGAGCCATGTATTGGAGAACCAGAACCAGTAAGAAATAGTAAAGATTGCAAAAGAAACACCAGAACAGGTTGCCTCCAAAACGTGCTTCCACATGAATCACTTACATTAGGAGCGTAATTGCAATACACAGCAGTGCAAGAAGAATAATTCAGTTTTCTTAAGAACAAGCAAAGCCCCAAACTTTAATGTAAGAATAATTCCAGATATTACCTTTTCATTTTTAGTCAAAATAATAATAAAAAAATTTGTACACATGCAAACATTCGTATGTCTAACTCAGAGATTAAAAGCCTGGCTTTGCTTATGAAAATAAAGAAGTTAATCTTTTCTGGCAAAACGTTTCTGCATATTGTTTCTGAAAGAGCTAAATAAATATACTACTTCTGTACGAAAGTTGCTTCTATTTTCCATGAAGGCAAAGATGCTTTTTCACCATTCCTCAGCAACTTTCCTATGCATCTGTTGAAATGTCTGAGTTTCAGAAGCTACAATAGGTTCATGAAATATTTTAATAGCAAATTTTCCAGTATTTTCTGTCACATACCTGATGTAAGAGTTTATTATTTACTGGTGCACATGCTGATTACAGCCTCTCAAGAGGCTTACTGGCAACCACTTTGCCTGCATAATTAGCCAGTACTGGTGGCAGAAACTTTAATATTGGCTTGTTGCATTCACTGGCAGAATGACACCACGCTAATAAATAAATAATTAATTAAATCAGAGACGGATGCATTCAAAATAATTTGTATAAAATAAGACTGCATCAATCCTTCCACAAATGCAGAAACAGATAATTCAAGAAAGACAGACAGCAGAGTGGAGATGCTCTGCTAGAACATCAGGTACTTGCAGTCCTGCAGCTAGACATTATACTGCTGTATTATAAAAAGACATGTATTAATTGCACTGACCAAATGTAAAAAATCATTCTTCATTCCTCCATTAGTATTCAGATGAGGCTGATGCTTTTTCCTGGTTCCTGCTGTAAGAAAGATGAAGCAAGCACCATTCCTAATTGACAGGATTTTGAAGTTTAAAGTGTAAGAATCCTGTATTTGGCTAGTCTACTCTCAGCTGCGCTAGGGAAAATCTAGAGAAATTCCTCTTCACCATGCAGAGGTATTTTTCATTTAAACACATCACTTAGACATTACAACATAATCTAGCCCACTAGATTAATTGTATTTGTAAAACAATTTAGATTTATATTCTATTCAACTAATAAGAAAATTGTGCAATACAGGAAAATGGCAATAAAGATACACCCCTGTCAATGCAGAATCATTACTAAAACTCATCTGATATTGCTAGGAATGCACAAACCTTCTAGGTAAACGAACGCTAGGTGCTTAATTTCCCTACCACAATTGTTTTTTCTTGTTCGGGACTGATAATCTTCTTCCACTGTCAAAAATCTTCTTACCAGCAGAATCATCTTTCAGTTCCAAAACTATTAATTTATTTTTTGTATGTGTCTAAGACTATGCAATCGACCTAGGATCAAAACATATTAATGAGCAAAAAAATAGGAAAAATCCTTTTGTGTATGTTTTATGTCACCAAAAACATACAAGAATTTACGTATTTCCCTGAAATTCCCCACACAAAGCATGAGCATACTAAGAAGTATCATGGCTGGAATTAGAATTCAAATCCCACACTCTAGCCTAAACAGCTAGAGTGTACAGAAGTGCAGAAGACCATCTGAACCGTTAATAAATGCACAGAACGGTGATGTTCAAAGGCATCAGCAACTACAACAGCAGTAGTAATCATAAGAGCCCCACTCAACAAGGGTTTTTTGTGCACAGGAACATGCTTTAACCTTTCATAGATGGGCACAAGTTTGTCCTCTGTGCACTGTGACACACTATCCAGCTCCAAATCAGTGTGGCATTACCAAGCTAAGTTAAGAGATGAGTCCAAGATAATAAGTCCAACATCTTAGCATGGCTTATTAGCTTGAGATCAGTACTACACTAATCTCAGCACTGCAGCTCTTGTTTGGGAATGGGCTCACATTCCACCAGAATGACCGTCAAGCTTCAAGGCAAAGGTGAATCCACAATGGGAAATTTGAAGGAGCATAAGTTTGAAACTCTGTATGCCAGGAAACTGAAACAAGTCCAAATGGTAGAACCCCCTGGTATGCTTCTGAAATAACTTAACTAGTAGTACATCAAAACTGAAAATCTGGTAACATCCAAGGGTTGATCTGAAAATATGTGACCAAATTATCTGTGTAAGATGAACGTCAGTTATTACCTATTTGGTGTAGGACTGGAGAATGGAAAAGTTACAAATTAGGACACTGGGCTCAGGAGAAACCCCTGGAAAACCACAGCTTGGAAAACCATGCTGTTATGAACTATACTGTGTGCACTTCAGGGCTTCAGGGACAGAGAATGATTTGAGGAAAGTCTCAGGAAACCACTGTAATAAATCCTGGTCTCCCAAAAGTTAATACAGTCTCGATTGGTATCTTTCCCTGTATGGAAAACAGAAGGCTGAGAAAAGTTTTGCTGAATCTCTTCAATCTCAGGTAAGTAATCAGTCACAGTGGGTACTGTTTCATGTCCAGTTGAGATAACAGAAAACAGCTGTGTGTTTGGGATTGTTATCAGTAAGGTTAGCATCTTAGCTTAACCTCCACTTTCACTGAAAGTTTCACTAAGAGGATAAAAAAATACTTTGGCTTTTCATCAGCTTTCTCAACTGGTCACATTCAAGAGGAAGAAGAAATGAAATGTCCCTGACTTTACCAAAACTTCTACAAACGTGTACAAAATTTCAAATCATTGATATCAAGACTTGAGGTGCACCTGCTCCAAGTAAAAACCTGAAAGATGTTTTTCATTAGGGTAAACCAGTCTCATTTTCTGGGATTTTAATTTAACTGAGTTTAGATTAAATTTTCGAAACACTCGTGGCTGAGTAAGACACCTGCTGTGTAAAAATTCAGTCAAAGGTGTTTGGGATTTCTGATTTTTGCATGGTACTAACTGATGAGAAGCAGGAAGCCACTGTCAGATTTAGAATTAAAACTGTTGTTCGGAACAGAATAAGTACTTAAAGCAGAGCACTGCAGTATGTACTAAGCCTAAGTATCTGAACACAAATTCTGATTACTTTCACATAATGTGTGGAGCCAACATACGAGGACTGAGAAGAGAAAGAAAAACTGCTACAGAAAAAGAATGTGGGGGTGGGAGGGGAATGTTGTCTTTAGGGACTCTGAACATAAGGCCAAAAAAAAAAGTCATTTATGAATATGTCAAATAGAAACTAGTTAAAAACGATATGTACATGATTAAATACATAAAAAATAAACAAGATCTAGCCTTACCGTACAGATCGATCATCGCTGCCTGTGACTGCTAAAGGCTTCTTTGGATGGACAGCCAGGGCCCAGAGCTCCCCTTCACAATGACCCTGCATAATCAGCATGGGTTTGTCTCTTTCTCTTACTAGCACCTCAAATATTTCACTGTCCTGTGTCCCTGCTAAGAGTCTGTCTGCTTTCCAACAGACACTTCGGATGGACAAACCTAATAGGACAGAATAATTTTAGATTAATGGCAATGACAAGACAAAATGACATCACAGTGAAAATCACTAAGACTTCAAGAGTTAATTTATAACAACCACCACATTTTCAAAGCAAGCCTTCTATCACAGCTGTTTAAGTCCCAAATCAGTTCTGCTATCTCACTTAGACAGACAAAGTGATAGCTCAATTCTGGGAAAAAGTGGTCTCTAACATCCCTGTTGTCAGGATGTCAAGGGATTAAGTTCTTACGCTTTGCTTACGTCTCTAACATGTACTTAAAAAAGAAAAAAAAGATGTGATTTAAAGATGAAATTTTTAGAATAGGTAAGATTTCTGCTTCTGAAGCTTTATTTCTTATTCCAGTGCTTCCCAGTTTTGCATATCGAAAAGCAGGGAATGAAATTATAACGGTCATCTTAAATAACAAGATATTGCCCTTCTCTACTTTTATCCAAACTGATAATTACATAAATAGATAGGTAGGTAGGTAGGTAGGTACATAGGTAGATAGAATCTTGCTTCTCATACAATTTAGAGAGTTTGATCTTATTCCACAAAATCCATAACTTTGCAGCTGGAATTTTTTTAACCACAAGCTTTAAAATTTCCTCATCAGTCCTGAGTGATAAATTATAGCAGTGTCAGCCTCAACATAGGTGACTGCATTTGAAAACTAGCATTTTGTATTCAAAAACATCTTTTAAGGTACAGAAATCTGGTAGTAAACATTTTGGAAGAACACTCAAAAAGTAAAGCAGTTCAGAGGCTCTAAGACTAAATTTGGTTTTGTTACCCTAGCTGAACACTTTAATCAATGGATTAATTAATTGATAGCACTCTCTGGTTGACTGCCTGCAGGGTTTGTACCATCTGTTCAAGTAATAACATGAATACGTGAAACTTTGAAGTTCTGATAGTAGGCCTAGATTCTATGAGATGTGAATGAATTAAAAATTCATTCACTGCGTAGTCAAGGTCAAACACATCATGATTTTAATAACTTTTGGAATTGAATACACAATGCAATTAACTACCAGCCATATAAATAAAACATACTGCAAGCATTTTGTGTCATCTTTTTAGAAGGGCAAATTAAATGATGTTTATTGTCTTGTCCAGCTCCAGTACCTTTTAATTTTGATAATTTGTAATGAACTTTTGACTCAGGTCTTCCTGATAAATAGCAAATGCCACACAAGTACTGAACTTCAGACATTAAGTGGCAAATTGGTGTTAAGTTTCTGAATACTAATAACATCTTTAGATGTGGCAAAGGTAAATTTTCTGAACATAAAGAAAGATCATCCATTATCAGAATTTTTACTGGTGTATATTTAATAAGTAAATGCCAAGACTATCATCAGATAGCTACTGGCAACACATCTTACTTTAAATATATTCAGTACACTTCGGTTCAACATGAGCAATGAATGAGGATATGCAGAACAAAAAACTTCTACCATCTGAGGAAGGAGTTTTAAATTTGATCACTGATGTCTTTGTAAATGGCTTTTAAAAAAGAAAAAAGGGAACAGAAGGTCACGGGTAAGCAATTAGTCTACTACTATTGCCTCCAGTTATATATACACCTACATTAGCCATTGTGTTAACTGAAAACAAAATTTTCACAGCCTTACTAGCAAGAATTAAATGGAAGTGATCATCAATGTACAGCATATGGGAAGAAACAGCAGAATAGTACAGAGGCATAACAGAAACATAGCAGGCAAGACTTGTATCTCACCAAACAAACAGAGAACATGAGAACGAAAAAAGATGTTGACAAGGAAGGAAGTACATGCTTGGATTTTATGACCTGCAGTCATCCCCAAGGACCTGATTTTTTTATAGTTACAGCAGGACCAGAAGTCAAACAACACTTCACATACAAATCATAGTATTTTTTTACTTTGTCTAAATGATTATGCTCATGGGCACACCATTTTTGGCTAAGCTCTGTAAAATTTTCAAGACTTGCTTGAGTCTGTTTCTTGCCATTTTGCAGACAGTGTTTTGACAAACAACTATAAACCAGAAATACTTTCAAGACAAGATTCAGACACTGTTTTAAAGAAATACGTTTGGGTTTTTTTAAGTTATAATTTATATAAAATATATACAAAATAGCAACTCAATTCACTTTCTAAAATGCATATTTTTATCACTTTTGTCATGCAGGAATACAAAATTCTCTATTGACTGTCTCTCAGACACAAAGCTGCTCTTATGGTGCCTGGCTCTGCTTAGCTGCTCTCATCTAAGAATTCTGTCTCCTCTAACGTTCAGCAGATAGCAGAAATGATTATATCAATTCAGAATCATTCAATAGAATTTCTAATGGGAATTTTCCTTCACCAAGTTCTTTCTTGATTGGACTTAACTTCCACAAGAACAAAATCCCCTTGCAGGGCTAGCTAGCTGCTTTCAGATGCTTTCAGCAGACTACATGTAGGATTTGACCACTTTTATGAATATTTACAGAGCTGCAATATGTTACTAGTTGGAAATTAAAATTTTCCAGACAAGTTTTGTTAACTACAGTTATTTAAAAATAACTAAGTCAGCTGTTTTGTTGGAAGAGACCCTTAAGGGCCACCAAATCCAACTCCCCAACAGTGAGGTTGCTTGGAGCACCATCCAGCCTGATCTTGAGTGTCTCCAGAGACGGGGCATCCACAATCTGTTCCCATGCCTCACCACCCCTACTGGAACCATGCTGAAGAGTCTGTCCCTTTCCTTCTTATAGTCCCCCATTAGATACTGAAAGGCCACTCTCCCTAGGATCCCTAACTCTCTCAGGCTGTCCTTGTAGGGGAGGTGCTCCATCCATGCGATCATTTTTGTGGTCCTTCTCTGAACACACTCTGACAGGTCCCTCACCTTCCTCACCCTGCTGATCATGCTGCTTTTGATGCAGCCCAGGATATAGTTGGCTTCCTGGGCTGTGAGGGCACACTGCTGGCTCCTGTCCAGCTACTGTCCACAAGTATATATGGGAACTGCTGAGTAACAGCCTGAACCACTGACTGAGCACCTAGAGAGAAGATCCAGCCAAGATAACTCACCTCTGTCACCAGAAGCCTGGCTCCACCCCTCTTAAACCTCATTTAAGGGCTAACCGCCACTGAGGAAGGATCTCTTGCTGGAGATCCCTCCTTTGTGGAGTCTTTCTGCAACCCTAGATCTTCAGAGACAGGTGAGCATCCTTCTTTTGGTAACATCTGCTCATTGTGCTCTAGCCTTTCTTCCCCTAGCTTTCATCCCATCCTGCACTTGGATTTATTGAACCTCATGAGGCTCTCCTGGGCCCACTGCTCAGCCTGTCTAGGTCTCTCTGGACTGCACCCTGCATCTACAAGTAAGATAAACTGGTGGAGCATTGTTCATTGAGTGCTCATGGTAGTCTGCTTGTTGGATGACCCTCGATATTGTATTTTACAAGAATGAGAATCATCAGCCAATCTGGTTTAAATAAATTGAAAAAATAAACACAACAAGCTTGTTACTAAAACACAGGCCAAAAGATACATAATTGAGGAAAAAAATGTTACCCTTCTTAGTTTTCTAAGTGTTCCAAAGGTAATTTTAATATGAAAATTGTCTAAAAATATAAGTTAACCATTACAGAACTGCCTGCCAGAAGTCTACTTGAGACCATCAATGAGGCTGCTGTCCTTTCAAGCTAAATGGATGTTGCAGAAATCTCAAAAGACTGAGATCTTGATAAATGATGCAAAATCTATACAGATTATAAGCAAACTGAAAATCTAATCAAAGTAATGTGATGATTCATAGGAAGCATGACTAGCTTCAATAAACACAATAATAAAAAATGTAATAACCTCTATATTAAATACGCCAAGTGGTACTATTCCAAATGAACCTAAGTGGAGTCCTGAGATACTCAGCATTTTTTATTATCAGGTTCCAAAAATGTCAAATAATTAAATGAATTGGCAAGCAATAAAATAAAGATTGACTAGCTTAATTCACCTGTCTTTGTTATTAATTAGTTTTCACTTCTTTTCTCATTTTTGCATCATGGGGAGCAGTAACTCTAAACATCCTTCTTAATCCTCAACGAAGGATGGAAACTTCCTCAGGCAGTATCATGTTCAGTAAAAAGGGAACACAGGCCGTAAAGGTAAATACAGTCATTAAGCAAAAAATCAGCAGTGTGCAGAGACATTAATGCTTTGAATGCAACTGAGTCACAATTATTTAGGTGTACGAAAAACCAGTGAAGTAATAGCTCCATTACCTTTGTATCCTTGCTCAGTCTCTCTGAGGTCAATTTTAGTAATTGGTTTGAAATCAGTGTCCCATAACCGAATGCAACCATCTCTTCCTCCAGTGGCAAAACCTTCTTCACAAGCATACATACTAAAAATTCCAGCCTGTTAACCAATAGTATGACAAGTTTTAAAGTCCTTTACAACTGATTTAAACACACAAAGCAAACTTTTTTGAGAAGACTCTTGTTAAAGGCTAGAAACAGGTAGGCAGCATGCAGCATAGTCTTGTCGATCCAGAAAGCACACCAGCAAACATAGAGGTACACTTGTATTTCAAGTGCTCTCACCTCAAGTTATTTATGTAGAAGGTTTAATACAAATAACAGTGATATACCCCACTTGCACAACTTTAAATTTGGATTAGTTATCACAAGAACTATTTAGCAAATAATAGAACACTTAAAATAATAGTTACCCATAATAAAGAAAAATTAGCAGACAAGTGATACAAATATTCTTACAGGTGTCGAGCTGATAGAGACATTCTTTCATTAATTCAGGGCAGACATCTTTGGAATCTAACAGGAACTGAAAGACTGTCAATTCATTCTCTTTGTTGAAAGAAAAGGTTCTATTACAGATTGAATTCCTTTGTTTTTGAAAACACCTCATTACTGATGACTATAATATACCACACAGGAATAGCTATGGAATGCATGCTGAATCAGATAATAGATCCTATGAGGAAGTCCTCTCAGTTAAAAGACATCTTCAACATTATGGAAATTAATACAATGAAAGAGAAAACTTCTGATTTCAAAGTGGTCTTGTTCAATGTCTTAATTAATTAGTATTTCTAATAATTAGTCACATAAGGGTTTCAAAATGGGCAGGAGAATATAAATCATACATAAGAATGAAACAAAATTTATTGTATAGAAAGAGAGAATTTATTTTTTCCAGTGAATTCATATATAAAATTATGGAAGTGTACCACAGGGAGCTATTGTTTAGCTCAGAGATATCCACGGTATTGCAGTTTCGTGTAATCACTACCTGGCAATTACATGGTAGTTTTGCAGGCAAGAAGTCTCACTGACTTCAGTCAGACTGCTTTTACAAATTAGGGATTACCTCCATAAATAACAATAGGTCTACTGGACACTTGTACCTAATTAGAAGAGTTGCTATGAATCTTGATGCATTGCCAATACAATGAATTTGGGGAGATAAAAAACCAACATCCTGTGTTCGTAGAGATGGAAATCCTTTAGTGCAGCAACAACAGAGACGTATTTTTCATGCTAGTTTGAGTGGTTAGAAATCCAGCACAAGCCTATACATTCCCTTCTCTCTCTGTAACTTTAAAGGCTTCACATTAGGGGGTGTTATTATGAAGAGAGTAAAATGTCTCTGGAATAATGTCAGAGTGCAACTCACAGATTAAAGAGGTCTACTTCACACTGAAGCTTCTACAAACAATTAATCTTGGACACTGGGAATTTTACTGGTAAAATTTTAAATAAGATCATTCGGTTACAAAATATTTTTATTTAAATTATTTTAAATAATTGATTATGCCTGAAGGTATAATCTGTGAAACTTTACATCTAGAAACTTTACTTTAGATCCAGTCTGCTTGGTTAAATCTGTGCTAACCATATCTGTTCTGTCAATATCAGTTCAGCAGCTAGCATCTGTCGACAAAACATAAATGAAGTACAGACTTAAAGATCTTAACTGATAAACTGCCTTCAATACTCTTCTGACCTGAAACAAAAGATCTTCAAGGTTTTCAAGCCAAATAAACAAGTCATTTCAGAAACAGACATTAAAAATACAACTTACACTATGTGCTCCTTGAATTGTGCGAACTAAGTTTAGCCCTTTCCAAACATAGATGTCTCCATTTAAAGCACCAGAGTATGTGATGTCTTCTTTTGCACATGCTAAACAAAGGATAGTTTGCAGGTCCCCTGTTTTACCAAATATTCCTCTTTTAGCTGTCAGTGCGTTTCCACACAGTGTCCAAAACTGAAAAGTAAATGGCATTATTAGGAAGAATTCCTGCTTTTTTTTTCATTTAATGTGCAGATCTCACAAATGTACATCCGTACAAGAGTGTCAACATTGTTGTAAGGTAAGAAAATAGCTAAGCTTCTAGATGAGCTGAATAAACACTTCTGCTCTTTACCACTACACTGCAACAAATATGCACCTCAAAACTACATTTACAGACGTTCGATGGAGGATTGCAAACACTTGTACATGAAACTGAACTTGCTCTGAGTACGAAATAATAGGATTTTCTAGGTATGGAATAGTGGTTTTCTTCACTTTTACACGGGCACAGTAACACTGTGCAAAGATTAACTGAGGAAAAGGAAAGGAGCAAGAGAACACAAATATAGTAGAAAACATCCATAGGACTGGCCTAGAAAAATCATAGAATCATGGAATTGTACATTTTTTCTTTTGGAATGAGTTCCAAAAGCTCCTGGGAGCTATAATGTGGATTACAAATAGACACGTACAACAGGCACTGAAATACTCGGGCCTGGCAGCACATGTAGAAATGCAAGTTTGTGTTCAGTGGTTCATTTCACAATAAAGAGATACTTGGAGAGACTGGACAGGAATACTGAGGTGTCTGACACAGGTGCATAATGCCTATCCCACTTCCTATGCCTACATCTCTTGTGTGGCTATAAACATAACTTTCAGATCTTTTTCTTCCTCTTGCCCCCATAAATTTTGTATAAAGATGAACTCCAGAAGATCTTTGCATCAAGGATTTTTATTTCAGATCTTTCTCTAATTCCAACTCAATTATTTTATTCCCATTGCCTCTTAATGTAAGTCAGTTTATGATAAGGCAGTGGGAATATTTCCCCTGGGTCTTTCATACTGCAAACAAAACATATACTTTCCCCACTTTTGGTTAGCTGCAGAAGGGCAAGAGAGCAGGGCAACATTAGAAAGTGGGTGGAGTGTGGAAGGCTTAGCTCCTAAGCCTTACTACAGCTTTTAAATTAGCTTACCCAGTAGGTTCAATAGAAGTGAAATGCTAAAAGAAGAGACAGTGCTATTCCCAACTACTAGACCCTATTCTCAAAGTGCTACAACTGCCTTAGAGCTGTTCTTTTCCTTTTTGGGAAGTTAATTATCATATTTCCACAGAGCTATAATGACCAACAACTACAGAGTGTTGCTTGAGCATAATTGATGGGAAATATCTAATCAGAAAACATTCCAACTCACTCCCCCTCTCTCTTTTTTTTTCTTTCTTTTTTTGGCATGCCTCTATCGGTATGTATGCTTCCCTAGCATTATGCACGTTTGGTGCAATTATGGCCAATTTAAAAAGATCACAGGTGCCAAATAAAGACAGGTTTTGGAAAACAGCTTGCAGAATACAGCAGATGGTATCATTAGTGCCAAAACCACCCACAGTTTCAAAGCAGTGGTGGTTTCAAGGGCAAAAGCTTCCCAGTAACCAGAACTAGAGATATTAGCTGGTTTCCTAAACTCCTAGTTAAAGCTCTTCCCACCTCAGCCATGTGAAATAATTACCATCTGTTAGGAATGTTTTTGGTGAGACTGGAGGAAAATAGAAAATTACAGGGAGCATAGAATAATTTCTCTCTAAAGTCTTTTATAGGTATGAGAATGTCAACTCTGGAAAAGATGAATTTGAGGGATCAATAAATCAGATCCTAGAGTTTTAATCTGTTTATCTCCATAGGTAACGCATACCTTCCTACAACATTACTACAACTGCTGGTCGCACAACAGGTGGAACAGAAATTCATTCAATTAATACTCCTTAGTTACTCCTATGCCAGTCCAGTGACCCCTTGTGACACTCAGCAAGAGAAAGAAATCACCGAAGACTTTCACAGACAGAGAGAAGGAAACCCCAAAATTATAAGTATGTAACGATGAAAATTGCACCAAATGACCTTTGTACTTTGCTTGTTGAGTTTCATCTTAGTCACTGCTTAACGTCTAAACTGGCTTCCAACAAAAAAATCTGGTGAAATGTTCACAGATTAACAAAAAAAGAAAAAAGAGGAAAATCTCTTATATTTAAAGCCTCATTATTTAAACAGACAAGTTTTTTCACAGTGGCTATTTACTAAAAAAAAACAAAAATAACAACAACAAAAGATATTTACCTTTATATGTTTTACTCCACAGCTGACAATTCTGTTTGGTTGATACTGATCCCAGGAAATATCGAATATCTGTTAAGAAATACAGGAAGCTGATACATTTAACTATACAGTAATTTAATCTATACTCACTTTGCTTTTAATAATTCTTAGGCATGATTTCTGTTGCAATGCATTGCTAAAAATGAAAGCATAATATTTAGGTAAAACCGGAACTGTTTGTAAAAAAGACTAAGGCTGTCTCACCCAGTTCTGTCAAGACACCTCTTTCCTGCCTTCAAACTAGGAATCTATTCCAGCTCTGAGATATTCTTGAATAAATAATATTTACAGTCTCAAATAAAATGGGAATCATGTGGTGAGCCTGATAAATAATGACAGGACGAGAGGGAATGGCCACAAGTTGCGCCGGGGAAGATTTAGATGAGACCTGAGGAAGCATTTTTTCTCTGAAAGAGTGGTCAGGCACTGGAATGGCCTGCCTAGGGAGGTGGGTGAGGCACCATCCCTAGTGCTGTTCAAGAAGCATTTGGATGAGGTGCTAAGGGATTTGATTTAGTAGTTGGGTAGGGATAGTGATAGGAGGATGGTTGGACTAGATGATCTTGTAGGTCCTTTCCAACCCAATGTACCTATGAACCTATGAGCCAATGTACCTTAAGTTTAGGGATGAAAGAATGGTGCATTCATCTTTGTTTATTATTTTATGTAAAAGGTACAGTAGGGAATTCAAGCTGATCACAAACACTTCAGTGACAAAGTGAATTATTATTCATTTTAATTAATCTACAGAAATAAAAATGCATCAATCACATTGATTAATTTTACATTTTTAACATCACGCATCAAAAAATTAAGCAGTCCTATACCCTGTATCAGACAAATATACAGAGTACTCTATGACTATGAGATTGTACCAAATGAAAAACACTGCATGAAGTTTGGAAGTAAGAAGTTTCCACTTCAGCACAGATTTTCACCAGCATGCCATTTTTAGGCATTTAATCTCTGGCATTCAGCTTTTCAAAGTCCAAGCTGAGAACCAATGATGTTACCAAAATCATTAGATACTGAAGGAAATATGTCTGTAGAGAAAGACAGTGGGTCTTTTTGCTACTTTCAGCTTTTCAGCTGTTAACATATGCATCTTCTGAAAACTTAAAACACCCTACAGGAACTTACCATTCTAAGCAAACCCATCATTCATTTTATAAGCTAGAAAGTATTACCATCTTACAATCCTTAACAGATACGTATTCTTTCCCACTCCCTCTTCAGAGCAAAATCTCTCTTTCTGGTTGTGAAAGTCTAAGGAGACAAAGATTTTAGTACTTCTTGCCTGTCCTGGAGTCCTCTGCTCATTCAGAACCTGATCTTGTGCCTAGAGAGGTGGGTAGCACAAGACTGTAGCAAAACTTATCACTGGGAAGTGAATCAGTTCTGAAAGAAGGAATTTGAATAAAGACTAAGATTCTGCTGTGGAGTGGATATTTTAAGTAAAAATTAACTACCAGATTGGTGGTGGTGAGGCACTGACACAGAGAAGTTGTGGATCCCCCAGCCCTGGAAATGTTTAAGGCCAGGCTGGATGAGGCTTTGAACAATACAGCCTAGTGTGAGGTGTCCCTGCCTGTGGCAGGGGGTTGGAACTAGATGAGCTATAATGTTCCTTCAGACCCAGATCTTTCTACAATTCCAGCGTTTATCCAGAAGGTACATAAGACGCAGATAAGACTAGATGTACACATATACTGGAAGAAAGAGTTTAGTCTGCTGCTCTCCTCCTATATATTTTATCATATGTGAATACTCCCTCATGGGCAGTAAAGTTTTCCAGTATTTCAATATGACTGTTTCATGGTTTTATGATTTTTGGTATTGGTATTCTGTGGGAATACAAAAAGTATATTTAGAGCAGAAGCTGTGGAACAGGATAAATAGAATGAGAAAGGAAGGCTGAAAACCAAGGACACTTCCAGAAGAAAAGGAAAACAAGTTCAAGTAAGTTGTGTGATGGCAGATCCCAATTTTCCCAATGGAGGAAGAGTGCGTGGCTTGGAACAACTCATGACCCTGATTAGATAAGTGCCTGTATGCACAGTTAAGGACTGTCCTGGGGAGTATCTTGTTGACATGTAAAGGCAGGTGGGAAAGTTACAAGAAAAAACTTGTGCAAGTATATAAGGGATGTTAAAACCTGTAATAAATAGTGTAACTATTAACCTGTAATAAAGAGTGTAATTACAAAGTATTTTCTCTCTAGGCAAGACAGTCAGCTCAAGAATACATCATGTCCTAACAGTGCTTTGTGTCTGGTATAATGAGAAGAAAGAAATACCTTGTTCAATATTTTAAAAGCTTGGTAGAATGAACAAGATTACCTCTGTGCTAACATGTCATAAACAAAAAAAAATAAACAATAAAATCAAATGTTTGTTTTTTTTTTTAATATACTTGCCCTGTCTGAATGGCCTGTAGCTGTTGCCAGTAGTTTTCCTCTCTTCCAGTCCCAAATGCACACTGTATTTTTGGCATCCAGTCCCACTGAAGCTAAACGCTAAGGAAAAACAACAGTAATCTAGTTAACAGATAGTCAACTCAAGAATCAGTTTACTATACATACAAATAAAGCTTCCCACACTGATCTGTGTTTGAAGCACACTGCTAAAGGCATCATCAAGACATCCATGTTAATCATCTGCTCGCTGGAAAAAGTATTGAAACACCCAATCTTTTCTAAGGAGTAAGGTTATTAATTTCAGGTTACTGATGTCTCAAATACAATTGCAAAAGGATTGAAATGTTCATATCAGGTGCATGACACTGGCATTCTGAACTACTAACCTGATAGTAAAAATGAATGGTAAATAGAAGCTCTCACTATCCCCAAACACACTTCTGTTCATTATATTTAATTTGCTGAGGTTTAGAATCTGAATCTTATTAAGTGAGCAATCTTTGACTGATAGACCAGAGACTGTTGTGAAGTATGAAGACTAAACTGGTGCCACATTCACTGCAACTGTATAAAATGCATATGATAACATACGTTGGACAGAGATATGTGACAGATATTTCCAGCTTAAGTTAGTAAAAGGAATATGCTTGAATAGCTCGTACTGTAGGAAGAGACTGAGAGGGACACTTCTCATGGGAAACAACCGCCTAGATTGGTAAGACAATTTGGTAACAATCACATCTGTTATGTCCCTTCTCATTGCCCTATCCACAAACTTATTAAGAGTCCAACTGAAATTCCTAAGCATTTTGGTCTGTTACAGGAAATATTTCAGAACATGCAATAAATGAAACCTAATTTTGGCCACAAGCACAAAGATGAGTAGATGAATCATCTGATCCAAATGGACCTATGTTTCGGCTTTGACATGAACGAGAATTTATTTTCTTTATTTTCTTCTTTGAAGAATTAGTTAAAGATGACTTGCAAATAGAATCTCCGTACTGAGTTTCCCTCAATTACACACCCACTATTTTTGGCTTGGATTTGCAGCAGGTGAATTGTTTAAAGCCTGGGATTTTCTGATTTAATACAAAAGAACTGAACCAGCGCAATTACCAAAATTTCCTCTAAAATATTTTGTTAGAAAAAATACGAATTGCTGTAAGACTATAAGTTAGTGTAGAGCTGAGTGGAATCAATATTCATAATGAAAGAGAATGCTCCAGGTCTCATTCAGTAGCAAAATAAATCAGAGACGAGGTACTCCATGCCTTTTCATGCTGTTTTAAACAGCAGAAACATAGTGTCCATCTTCCTTCTTAAGCAAGCCACTTCCAAAGGCCTCTGACTTAAAGACAAGCAACCTACACTATCTTCATAACAGCTACAGTTCTTTGATTTTAGGATAATGAAACAGATCCCTTTTACATTTGGTTGCTTGGGAACCGACACAACATACATTACAATCTCATGTAACAACTGAAATCTGCATAGTGAGTAATGCATAAGCCAAGCAATTCCCACCAGCAAGAACACTAAGCAATATGGAAAATTATATATGTTCTCTTCCAGACTAATTCTTATATTTTCTTTCACTGATAGAAAATAAATAAATAAATCCTGAGGCCCTGTTAAATGCAGCTGTGTGAGAATCTACCAGAAGAACCTGCAGGATACCAAGTACTGAAAAGATTTTAGTATAATATATTTCACCAAAATCTGTTTGGCATCCACCTGCATATAAGTTTTTGAAACAGTAAAGGTAGGTACTGAAAGTGTTTTTTTAACCTTGGACAACATACTTCATTATTAGATGTATGGTAATGAAGGGAAAATCAAATTTGGGAAATAACAAACACGCTCCCACCAGTTTCCAATATCGAAGTATTTATGTGTTTGAGAATGGACTGTTATTGTAGTATATGTTTTATTTGTTCTTGAGTAATCTACATCCACCCAGGAGGTTGGATGTACTGATCAAAATACAAGATAGTTTTTCACAGAACCATCACTGATTCCACCGTTTTCTCACCTTCTTTATACTGTTCTCTTCACCATGGAAACCATGTCAGTACTAAGAGTATCTTTTAGATTTATCATTTTAACTACATCAGACCTGATTTCCCAGTCAGGAAATTACCATTAGTGGGGTGGATGGACAGTGACAGTTCTAGAGCACATTAGCTAATGTTTTATATTTTCTTTTTTCCTTTAGGTCTACTGAGGTCTCCTGCTGGCAGAAGAGTGATAAATGCTGAATTTCCTTTCTGGTTAAAGCCCTTCTGCTTTTAGTACTCCTTTTGGAAAGGAACTTGATAGCTCAGAGAATTCACAGAATCACCAGAAGAAAATATCCGCCAAGTATCTTATGCAGATAATTAAACAATTATTTTTAAGTCTACACAGATTTAGAAAATCTGGCTAAAGAAGTCTACTGCAACCTAATGCCAAGTTCAGAAATGTACCCACGCTCTCCTTAATCTTTTTTAAAGAAAGCACACAAAAGAGGTCCCCAGAAAACAACCTAGAACAGAAACTGGAATGTATAGCATTAGAGAAATTCTTTAATAAAAAAAGAGATCAGCTCTGTAGGTAATTCTGTCTAGGGTAGATGTTGGTGCCCTTGAACTATAGTTATTTCCTGGTTCAACATAACAAATTTTTAATCATAGGGAAACTTGACAGCTCTTCATTAAAGATTTGAACAGCTTCCCTCCTAACAAATATAATCTTCTGGTCATATAGAAAATATTGAAATATGTATTGAATATAGTATATTGTATATAGTATATTGTATATTATAGTATTATAATATATAGTATTATAATATAGTATTATAATATAGTATTATAATATATAGTATATTATATATAGTATTATAATATATAGTATTATAATATAGTATAATATATAGTATATTGTATATAGTATATTGTATATAGAAATATTGAAATATGAAATATGTAAATGTGTATATGTATATAGAAAATATTGAAATATGTATCACTGAAATATGTATTTTTCAACAGCAACTGCTCTGCTGGAAATGTAACTCCCTTCATCACTTTCAAAATGCAACATTAATTACAGGGAATGTTAACAGAAAATTTCTTTAAAACTTATTCATCTTCAAATTTCAGATCCTTATTGAAAGTACATAAAATAAAGTAAGCAATCCTTGATTTAAGCTGTTTATTGATTTCCTCTGTGTATCAGAACAGACAATAAATACTGGTTACTCTCCATTACTCGGTTTGTTGTTAATTACACCAGGGAAGCACTGCAGAGACACCTATGCAGTGTCAGCTGGGACTAAGTCTAGCAGGGAGTAATGTTTCAGAATTAACTTATTTGAATGCTTGAAAACACCCCAGAGTTTCTGACACAAGAAGAGCTAATTAAATAGGCCAAAATATAAACGCAGTGTCACTATTCTGGGACCTAAGCTAAATTCTCATACTGGAGCTGTGCAGCGCTCAACACAGCGGTTGCCCTCAGAACAAAAAGCTGTGCACAGCAGAGTGGGAAGAAGCAGAGCTGACTTTAGGGGAACTGAGCACAGGTAGAGAAGCAGAATTACCTACCTCATGTGTAGGTATACAATTATTTGCACCTATATCTCATGTTATTGTTTAATTTTTGTTTGTTTGTTTTGAGGTTAAAATACCAGTCTTTCTAGGACAGAAAAAGACACTCTATGTAATAAAGAGTGAAATATATGCAGTGGAAGGAGAGATGTGAGCAATGTATATGAAGCCCATTTTGTCCTGTTACAAGGTGCCATCACCCACAGGTGATTGTGCTGAACAAATAAAATGGAACTGCTAGCAGCTCTGAATTCCACACACTCGAAGTCTTCTGTCAAAGCTCTTTAATTTTGGCTCAGCACAGCACCTTTTATAAACCAGAAAGAGCAGTAAAAGCCAAGATACATCATTCATGTTTATGTTTTCCAGCATTGGTCTTTCTCCAGCTAAAAATGCATTCTGTGCAAATTTTCATTTCAGAATATCTGCCACTTCTCTAACATTTCCAGAAACAGAATGTCACTGTTTTGCAAAGTCAACACAGCACTAAGTTCAGTTTTTAATTACAACTAGGCACCAAGTAGGATTTTCAGGAGAGTCTCTATCAACTCATACAGACTAGGTTTATTGTTATCAGGTGTTTATGTTAGGGTTTTAAACCTGTTTGAAGGTTAGCCCACCATTCTCATGGAGTTAAAACTAAAAGAAAATTTTAAGAATACTTATTTTTGAATTAAAATAAAGTTACTGTAGCATTCAAAATTTTCTTCTGGTGATTTGGAGATGCTCTCATTTGATTTTTTATTGCACATTTCCTAGGAACAACTTCTTTAATTAGAGTTGGCACATGGGATTTCGGAGGAAATGGCTTTACTTAAAAAAAAAATGGAAGGAGATGGTTGAAAACTAAGCTTAAAATAGAAAGTTAGCTCTGATTTCTAATAGAGAAATACATGCTACAGTGCTGTCTACTAATGCTTTTTGAATATGTTAAAGGTAATTGTTTTGAGCTCATGTTATTTTTTGCTCACGTTAGTGCACTTTGACTCTCAGTTCTTTAAACTGATCGACACATGACAGAAAGCACTTCTATTTCATGTGAGAACACACGTTAGGCATTGTATGTCTGGCTTTGATCTCAGAAAGAGGAATAAAACCACTCTGTGATCAACTGAAGAGCAATTAGGCATACCACAGCCAAGCACTTCTCTATAGACAGCTGTTTACGACATTAAGAAAAGCATTTCAAGGCAAATCTGTCCTTCTGGGATTTAATTCACAAGCAAACGAGGAAGGTTTGTACAAGAATCCAGGAAACAGTTTACCTTCTAATGAGTCTAAAAACTATTTTAGCAACAAGCTGTAAACTGTGACCACAGTGTTATACCAGAAAACTGGACACTAATAAGGATAAAATTGAATGTGAAACACTTCTCAGTTTTATCCAAACCATTAATCTATTTTGCTCCTTCTTCAGTTACAATGTTTGAATGCTTTTACTTGTTCTCCTGCAGGGAAAAAAATTCCATGTGTTAGCTGTGAACAGCCCACCACTTATTCATGAGTTAATACTGCCTCAAAATATCACATAATCATATAATATATTGTGTCCTAACCCCCTTATTCAATTAAACCGACTGTGCACCCTCACCAGTGAGACTGTTACTGGAGGCTCTCTGCCAAAAGAGCTGCAGGACTGTAAGGTCTTTGCCAGGAAATGATCTCTTGAACAGCAAGTGGTAAGTATGTAGAGAACCTATTACATTTGAGCCAATGGGGGACATTTCTTTTATAGATACTTGTTCAGTAATTAATGGATTTAATTTAATCGAATTCTTGGTGAGATTTTGGTCATTGAAAGATCGGCATTTGCAATCCTTGCATTAAAAAAACCTACTCATAATACCAGCTGAAGGACTACAGCCATACAGCCACCTACACACACAAAATATTTCAATTTGAATGTCTCTTGGAGTCAGAGGTCAAACATTGAAAAAGAAGATGTACAAACCTGGCCATCAGAATCAAAAGCTAAGCAGGCAACTCCATGTGTATGGGCATCCTTAAGAACAGAAACAGTCTGTACTCGGTAGGAATCCCAAATGCAAATGTATGGGTCCTTTCCAACCTGCCCTGTAGCTACTAAAGTTTTATCCGGGTGAACTGCAAGGCTGAAACAGAACACAATTGAAGTTACAACACATTTTCTCAATAGAATAAAAAATGCAAATGTCAAACTGAAAAACAATTTACTTTTTTTTCGTTTTCAAAAAACAGCTCCTTTTGATTTACTGGAATGATTATTTCAAATGCCATAAAAAATAACTGTATCTCATTACTTCCTTCTGTCTTAAAAAAATATGCTTGAGACCAAAATGGTGATTACAGAACACAACTTACCGTGTAATAGTATTTTAACTAAAAAATGTATGAAAAATACAGTCAGAACATTTTTATATGGGCTTTTTATTTCTATGTATTTTCAGATATGCTTTTAGTTACTGCTGCCTAAGGAAAGGCAAAACTTACTTTTCTTTGTTAGTTTATCTCATTTTTTTCTAACAGCAAATCAGAAATAACACCTTGCACAAAAACCTTCACATCACGTTGTATTTCAATTACTTGCGTCCAGACAAATTCTAATGTTGCAAAAATTGTTTCCTGGTTTCCTGTTATTTACTCCAATAGCTTTCAGTAAATTGCTTTGACTGACTTCACCTTAGTATACTATTAAACATAGACCTCTCAGCTGTTTTATTTCCTGCAGTACTTGTATAGGGCACATTACTGCAAGCTACTCTAATGCAGGCTTAGGTATTAGAGGAATCAAAAACCATGGTCTCTGTGCACATCTCTTCAGGTACGGGCATCTCTTTCTCCCATGCCTAAGTGCGAACTCTTAACATTCATTTCCATGTTGTGTTGGGTCATTCCTCTTAGATGTCAAATGAACTATGGAACCAAGCAGTAGCACCATTTAGCGAAAAAAATATATATATTCTATATTTTCCTTGTACCTTTTTTTTTTTGAAAGACAGAAGGTCACCATATAGCAAACTTTATCCCACACTAACAGCAGAGTAATGCAGGCTACCAATAGCTGACATGGTACTGGAAACTGCTCTTGGCAATTATTCCAAGTTTGTCAAGCTATCCTTTGGCCCCTGAGACATTCTCTTTGACAATTCCCAGGGGATCGACTTTGAAAATGTAGCCTGAGGAAGTTAATACTAAACACCTCTCCCTAGGGTAACATGAATATAAAGGTAGTTTCACACTGCTATGTGGGAAACAAGTTAGAATAATGTCTGAATACGTGAGCTACAGATGGAATAAGGAAAAAATTCCTATTAATAAACTGACACTCAACAGATGGCTCAGGGCATCTGAGTGTTTTTTAATATCCCAGGAGTAGATAATACTAATTATTAAAAAGGATTCATCAAAAAACAAAGGAAGTTTCAAAAAAAGAAAAAAAAAAGACAATTTTCTCACGTTTAGATACTCTCACAAAAAGAACAAATTTTGTGCAACACCCAGTAAAACATTTTTTATCAGTTCCCCTATTTGCTCATTTTTTCTTTCTTCTGAGGCTTGGATCCTACAGTTTGCTGTGTGTCAGCTATTCACCTTAATTCCAAACCTATAAGGCAAATAAAGTATAACTCCACCATACTTAATTGTAAGTGTCTCAGCTTAGACTACCCTTTTTCAATGATAAAAACATAAAAGCCAGATAGAAAAGATTAATTGAAGGAATCTATCTCACTGCTTGAATACAGCTACAGTTTAATTACATATACCACTGATTTGTACAATTTGGTTTCCACATTCTAGATCTCCCTATGTTTGGCATTTCCATTCCTGGATATACGAACAACGTATTTCCTACAACCTAAATATGCTGGTACTGAACTTATCTGTTAGTGCTTTATTCTTTTCAGTGCATGAAGTCAACTAATGGCACATCTAAAATTAGGACCCAGTATCAGTTTCTGGCACCTAAGAGAGAGCCTGATTTTTCAGAACCACTAAGGACATTCGTTTCCTGCTCACAGCCTTTACGATAATGCACTACAACTGCCTACGTTCAGTCTGGCTGTTAGATAACCAAGTGTTCATTTTTGGCAGACAGAATGGTGGCTTACAGAGTAAGGAAATGGAGTCTAATTTCAAGAACAATTCTTGGTGACTGTCTTAAATACCTTTATACGTGTTAGTCATGTTTGTCAATAAAAATACAAGAACTGCATGTGTAGCTATTCAATTTGTTGGCAACATGGATTACTTCCTGTCTCCAGATCAGAAAATCTCTGGCTGGCATGGCTTCTCTTGCCTTCCATGCTCTTTAAAAATGAGTATAAACTTCATTGTTTTGTTTCCAGCATATAGGTGTGTATCTCTAAACTTCCTAAGAAAAGATCCTCTATCTGAATGATTTATGGTATTACATCGCTCCACTGGAAAGTACTGAAATATTATGATAATTAATGGAATATAAAAATATTATTAAAACAGATTATGTATTCAAACAACAGCAATTTATAGTACAGAACAACGCTGCTAGAGAGTCTTTCCTGTCCCTTCCAATAGGAAGAGCAGCTAGAAACAGAAAGGTCTTCCTTTACAACCAGCCAATTTTCTGCAAGCCAGGGGCAATAAGGCTGCAGATAGCTTTTTGAGATCCATTAGTGTAAGGCAGAGTGATTGCAGCAATGAATATAGCCAACATGATCTAGGCAGGGTGGGTAGCAGAAATTTCACAAGAAAAGTTTTCCCTACTTTCCAGGTTTGTGTGAAAAGGAATTCATGTTTATCTTGCCTTATCTGCAGCTCCTACACCCTGCATGAAGAGCTAGGGTGGAAAACAGAAGGGGAAAAAGTAGCTGTTACTGCTGCTGGCACTGCTTGCCAGTAGTGGCAGTCAATTCCCCACAGTTCTCAACCTTCTGACTGTGAGAACTGTAACAGGAGCAGTTGAACGTGAAAGGTAAGAGGCAGAGATCAATAGCTTGGGAACTCTGAGTTCCCCCTCTTCCAGAGTAGGCAAAAAAAGCGAAGTGATTTCTGGCAGTCTGCTCCTTTGAGCAACTGAATGTTTTTGTGGGTGCTTAAAGCTAACTGTGAATTCCACAAGCAAGCTAATGTATCTGCAAAGAAGGTCTTTGATAAAAGTGCACAAGCACTTTTATGAGAATCAAACACACCATTAAAGATGAACCGATGAACTCCAGGTATCATTAACCTTCCTAATAGATGTTTTTCTTAATAAGAGATTTCAGTGAAGAATTTCTTTCCTTCTAAGATCAGTGATTATGAATCTAGCGTCAAAGGCTGGAATCCTGTTGAATTAGGATAATTACAGACACCCATCATGTGTTCCAGCAGAGTCTGATGAAATGCTTTATAAAAGTCATTAGTGGATCCATCTGGTCTGAGGGCCTTGCCAGATGGTTAACTCTTAGTACCTCCACAATTGCTGTTGCAATAATATTCTGCTCCAAGATTTTCTTTTATAACCATGTTAGAATTTCAAAAGATTGAAAGTATTTGATTCTTATCCATACTGTATTCGTTGTTCTCTTTAATATTTGCTCTAGATTTATAGACACATATATAAGTTTAGAACAGACCTAAGTAGAAAAGAGTACGGAATACAAACTACTTCAACATCCTTGAATATTAAATTGAAATGATTGCTTTGAAGTTATTCCCAAACCACCAGCAAAGCTATTTGTCCTTCAACAAGAACACAGTCAAACAGACTCAAAATAAAGAATTACAGAATAGAATCACCAAGGTCAGAAAGGTCCTGCAAGATCAACCAGTCCAACCATTCAGTATCTTCCCACTAAACCATGTCCCCCTCAGTACAACATACGTGTGTTTCTTGAACATCTCCAGGGATGTTGACTCAACCACCTCCCTGGGCAGCCCATTCCAGTTCTTGACTCACTCAGAAAAACTGCCCTAATATCCTCCCCTAGCGCAACCTGAGATCATTCTTCCTTGTCCTGTCACTAGTTACACGGGAGCAGAGGCCGGCCCCACCTCACACAGCCTCCTTTCAGGTCGTTGCAGAGAGCGAAGAGGTCTCCCCTGATCCTCCTCTTCTCCAGACTGAACAGCCCCATTCCCTCAGCTGCTCCCATCACTCTGCTCCAGACCCCTCTCAGCTCTGCTGCCCTTCTCTGGACACGCTGCAGGGCTCAGTGTCTTTCCTGCAGTGAGGGCCCAGTACTGAGCATGGCACTTGAGCTGTAGCCTCACCAGAGCAGAGTACAAGCAGATGATCACTTCCCCACTTCTGCTGGCTGCACTATCTCTTATCCAAGCCAGAGTGTCACTGGCCTTCTTGGCCACCTGGGCACCCTGCTGCCTCATGTTCAGATCAGTGCTGATCAACACCCTCAGATCCGTATTTCCCACACAGTCTTCCAGCGACTCTGCCTGATTAGGAAGAACAAAAAAGGGGATGAGGGAATTGAACATAGTTAAGGAAGAGGTACTTCAGAAAGAAAAGAGGAAGCTCAGGGTGTATCTGATAGTTTTCCAGCACCTCAAAGGTAGCTGTAGAGAAGTTGGAGGTACGCTTGTCACAAGGACAGATGGTTAAAGGACAAAAGGCAAGTGGCACAAGTTGCTTCATGGGAAATTCTGTCTGGATATAAGAAAAATGTTCTTTACTGTGCAAAGAAGTAGGCTGCCTAGAAAAGTGGAAGAACTTCCCTTGTTGGAAATGATGTAAGACTTCCTTGGCTTGAGAGGACCCTGGGTAACCTGACCTAAGGCTCTGCTGTGTACTGGATGATTTCTGGAAGCCCCTTCCGAACTAGACTTTTCTATAATCCTAAACACTGAAAAATATCAAGAAAACCTAAGGTAATCATAGTAGAAATGGATTTTGGCTCAGAGAACTTTACTTGCATTAGTAAATTGGTACTTGATACTGCCAAAAGAAAGTGGTTCCTACTGTCTTTTATACATACATATGAATTGATAGGTTTACTGAGATCTTGAAATGAATGTTTCAAACAAAAGACATCTGAAGTTCACTATCCTTAATTTATTATTACAAACCTCATCAGGTTGTCAAAACACTCTCTCACAGAAGCAGACAAAGGCTTAGCATTTGTCTTCACTGTTGTGACTGTGTAATTTTTACTACTTCGGAACTGAATGCGTTCTATAACCATCATATTAACTAGTCTTCAATTAACATCAATCAAGCAAATGCACTTTCCACACAAACTACTACTGCTTTCCAGAATGTCCCTCCTAACATACAAAAATTGCTCTCAGAAGATGTTGAGTCTTGTCATCCATCTCTTGACAATGCAATCCATCCCCACTGCTAGGGCTTTTTTGCACAGTAAAGAAGCCTGAAAATCTCATGCCATTCTGAAATAACACAAGCTAGTTAGCCTCTTGTAAATCATTCTCTACTACAAGTCCATCTTGTTTTCCATTCGGAATAACTTTCATGTTCAGACAAGCCTTTAGAGAGTTAGGAAGTCTTATGTTAACACAATGCTACGCAGTGAAGATTTGGGGCAGAAATGTGTGGTAAATATAAAATCAAATCCCATGGCAAAGCAGACAGTTTGTCTACAACTAATTCTTTTTTGAAATAGAATGAAAGAATTGATATATCCTGGCTCAAATCTGCTACAAAACCTACAACTAACAGGAATGGAGAACATCGTGGGTTTATCCTGAGCACGTAGGTCAAAGTTGTTGGGAGGTACTGATGGCACTGCCTGTGCTGTGCTTGAATAACAGACACATAAATAACATAAACATTTTTTTATGACTTTTTCTTTGTAACAGAAACATCTCTGAAGAAAAAAAGAAAAAACAAAATGCTTCAAGAAGCTCCAAGCCTGTCCTGAAATAGGCCATTACGTGCCACTAGGTATTTTCTTCTTGGTTGCCTCCTTCTGCTCTGCACTGCTAGCTCTCAGTGCAGAATGAAGTGACACATTCAAGATCCTGACAGGCCAAGCAGGCATGTCTGAAGACTAGGGATCTTTTCAGCTTCATTTTTCTGCTCTCACAGTGCAAAGGATGGAGCTGCTTTCACGTGTCAGCAAAGGAAACAAGCAGTCTTTCAGGAATTTCTCATTTCATAGAACAAAATTAGTTTCTCTCCTCAGTTGCAGGGTCAGAATGGGAGACTGTGACTTGCTGTCTGTAAAGACAGACCAGCATCATCGGAAAAATAAGGCAAGAGCAAGCCTGATCTCTATTTCTGAATACAACATAAATCAAAATGAATTCTAATTAAAAGGAGCAACAGAATACCAGCAGTCAAGTAGAAGAAAACACGGTGACCTGCAGGAAGGAAGAGGGAGACAGGAGAAAAGAAGCAGAAGGATGGAAGAACAAAGAGAGTTGGTACAATTTAATTATTTTTTACACGTGAATGTATAGCTGTAATAATACCTTTGAAATATACAAAACATTGCCACTCACTTATAGCAAATAGCTCAGGTACAGAACACATTTGACTTGAAAAAATATGAACGTTCACAGAAACACCACCAAGTAATACTCATTTTAGAGCATCTGGCAAATAATTTCTCTTTTAGGTCTAAGCTCTTAACAGCTATGCTTGCTTTCCCCTTTCATGTTTGATGTGTGGGAAGAAGAGTGATACAGTTAGCTGTTCTGGAATTTATTCATGCTTCTGCACTGGCTTCCTACCTCAATTGAGTAATTGCAAGCTAACTTTCTCAACACCAGCTTTTGAATCTGGGGGCCTGCCTCATCAGACAGCAACCATCTGGTTGTCAGAGGAAGCAAACACCTACGGTTCTGAATGAAGCTGATACAGAATGATTGAAAATCGCTGTGTTAGCATTCAGAAATGGTACTGGCCACCAACAGAGACAATGATTAATCATTCATAGAGTGGACATGCAGTTCAACCAGTGTTGGTAAAGGTCTCTGAAGCATGCACATTAACAGCTGCTATGTTGAGCACACTGAAAATATCCCGCAAACACAAGGGGCATTTTTTGACAGGATTTTATTTTTGTTTTTCTGAAAGTAATGTAGGATATAATGATGGCAGTAGCTTGCAAAGTTATGGCCATTCCTGCCACTCTAAATTACTCCACTTTGTCCTTGGGGAATTACTGCTTAACCCTTCTCTGTGCCAGTGGTTATATTCAAGCCTAGAGTTACTCTATTACACTCTCAGTAAAGTGTGTTTGGCTGCTCAGCACTTATTAGAAGTCTCGAAAGACCAGGCCTATGAAGTGGCAGAAGTAACATTGTAGAATGGGCAATCTTCAGTTGTAGCACAGAGTTGCAGTGGGGTCACAGTGTCAGGCCAGACATGAGTATCAAACTGTTTTTTATCAAGTGATCAGAATTTCCCCCAGTATGAGAAGGTGAAAAAAAGATGATAAAAACTCTTAGAAAAGGCTAAAACATCTTTTTTTTTAGCATAAATTTTCTGCACATAAGAGGCCAGCTGTGATTCACAGTCCCATGCACGTGTACAGACAATAAAATTTGGCAGATCTAATAAAAGGGAATGGTACTGCAGCACAGTCCTACAGCACACATGGCCGCAGAAGCACAAAGGTCATTTGGTTATCTGGCAACACATTTTTATCTAACACGAATTTATTTTACATATATATCATCTCAGATACTTTGCAACTCCAAGCTTCTGTTTTACCCGAACCACATTTAAGGATGCTGATCAGTAAGTGTAAACAATGTTTTTTGCAGCAAAAAATATCAGGTTAATTCAATCACCTCTCAATATATGGCACAGCAGTTATGCACTAAGGTAAGTTTACTATTGCTCAATAGAAACTAGCATAACCTACACATTCATCTGGTATAAATAATTTTAGGTCATTCAGAATGCTCTGATTGAAAATGTGATTTATACATCTGATAAAACCTGCAAGTCAATTTATCATAGCCACTGTCACATGGTGTAGCCTCCTTCATTTCCTACGTTCACCCTGTTTCAGTTTGACTCTGCCGAAATACCAGTTCAAAGCTCAGACACTGTGCTGTGCTGCTAGCAATCAAATTCCCTATTTTTCTGATTTCATCACATTCTGGAGCTGAAGCAACTAAAAATGGACTGAATGTAAGCTGTGCCTTTTCTCCCAAATGTACAGATGCGATCATAATTCAGGCAAATATTAAGTCAGTCAGCTCTAAAACTGGTGGTCACAATGAATAGTAAATATCTGTGCACTAATTAATTGCCCGCAGCGTGATGATGTCAATCAAGCTGCATTATGGTTGCTGCAGATGGGTCCCATGCTTGACAGCACAGCTGAAGGCATTCTTTCCTGAGGCTCATTCAGTAATTAACTGCTTTGGGATTTCCTGGATCTAGTCTACTTTCTGCAGAGTTAGCAGTCATCAGGGAATATAGCTAAAACTATACAGATCACTCAGCACACAATTCAAGTCAAAATATTTGAAGATACATCTGAGAAAGGGAGGTTACCTAGAGGAAATCTTGGAAAAAAGGTAAGCAATAGATTCAGTTAATGAAAAGAAAGATAAAGGAGATACAAAATGAATAAAACACTGGAGAAGGCACAGTAAGAATAACCGAGACACACAGAGAACAGCCAAGGAGAAATGGGAGGTATTATAGAGAACAAGATAAAAACCCATTATTCATAACATTTCTGAATCATTCCCACTTTAATTTTTACTTCAACAGCTTTCATCTCATCTTGCTGAAAATCCCTGGTTGTATTCACATCTATGACAAGCTGTATGATCTGAGAAAACTCACAGAATCTTGTTAAAAAGTTTACTCTGGGATGATAGTATTTTTCACGTAGGTTTGCCTCCAGCTTCTTCATTCTTCTCACAATAACCAGTCACAAAACATTTTAAGCACTTCAATGGAAAGAAATAGGGAAGAGAAGGAGGTTGCTTCAATAATATGTCAGATGAACATGTGCCAAGCTGCACGTCACTGGTTGGAAGCAGACAATGCTTTTTTTAATACAAAGCAAAGTCTACAATAGATGTTTACAGAAATGATAAATGTGATAATACTAAACTGTTTTTCAGGTGTTCTAGACTACATGTGACATTCAAGAAGGCTTTTTACTCCTGCTGTTTTGCAGTAGTCAGTTGAAAGCTCATGCCCTCTTACTTTTCAAAGAAACTATCTTTCTTTGTATTTCAGAGGTTGTCAAATAAATGAGAAAACAAGTCCAGTATAGAAATCCTGTTCCCTGTTGGATGTGCTGGAATAAGCTGTAACAAAAATTACATATTGAAGCAGAAAACATAGCAGAGCATACACATTTAATTAGGTTCATCATCTAAATTTCTAGTTACAATACATCAGTCACAAGGTCACAAATATCTCTATCACCAGCTAATTGTGAACAGTACAAATACAAGAAATATTTCAAAAAACTTGAAGACTGCCTTTAAAAAAGCACATTTTATTTTTCCCTTTTTCTAGCAACTCACATTTTAAGTTTCTAAACAATAGTCAATGAAAAAAATACCTTTCAAGAAGTGCATTTACTAAAATAAATGCGACATTTATTAGCTTATTCTGTGTTGTCTGAAACAACTTGAAGATTAGAAGTATCAAATGTCTATTGTATATGAGATCACACAAAGGTTCTATACCTGAATTACCAACTAGCACAAGATGCTGCTAGAATATATCTAGCATGGTAATTACATGCTAAACTTCTTAGATAACTGAATTTATCTATTTTCACAGAGTCACTTGAGTTGGAAGGGACCTTTAAAGGCCATCCAGTCCAACTCCCTTAAAGAAACAGAGACATGAACAACTCAATCAGCTTGCCCTGAGTCCCACCCAGCCTGACCTTGAGAGTCTCCAGGGATGGTACATCCAACACCTCTCTCACAGGGCAGCCTGTGCCAGTGCTTCACCACCCCTCTTGTTAAAAAAACCAAAAAACTTTTTCCTTATATCCACTCTAAGTCTCCCTTTAGTATGAAACCACTTCTCCCTGTGCTATCAGCAAAGGCCTTGCTAAAGAGCCTGTCCCCTTCTTTCTTATGCAACCCTCATCACTGCTGTCCATCTCAATACTGAGCCACTGACCACCACTCACTGGATATGACCTCATCACCAACTCCTCATCCTTTGAGCAGTCTACCCATCAAATATGTATCTTTCCAATTTGGAGAGAATGACTTTATGGGAGATGATGTAAATTGCCCTACTGGAGTCCAAATAGATTCTATCAGTGGTTGTTCCCTTGTCCACTGAATCAGTTACGCCTTCATAGAAGGCCACTAGGTTGGGTGGTCAGGCAGGACTTGCCCTTGCTGAAGCTGTAGAGCCAATTCTAACTGGCACATATAAAAGGCATGTCACCAAGCTATAGCCTATTAATAAACAAGAAGCAGATGAACACCACTGTTCTAAAAAATTTGTATTTCATAGATATATATATTAAATTGAAAGCCCTGTTTTTACCCCTTTCTGCTATACTTCCAGCATCATAGTAGAAACCAACTAATCAGTTCACCAAAAGCATATCAATATTCAGGACATAAAATCTAGAAGGGCAAGCATTAACATACCACAGAAATAAATGTAGAAATTAATGCCAAACAGTATTTTCCACTGTTCACCTTCAACTTTCTCTCTTTTCCATGACAGGTTTTGTCAGTCATTGTAACTGATTTCAACAATTGATGATTTGAAACAAACTAAGCAGAATGTCGTTAACTGCATTGTACCCAAGAAAAAACATCGAATTACTACTTACGGAAAGATAATATCTTTAAAAGATAAAAATGCTACAAGAGAAATTATTTTTCAATCTCTTCACCAAACAAAACTGGAAAATGTTTTAAGGCAGGTTTTCCATTGTTTGGAAATAACATCTTATTTCTATATAACTGCTTTTACCAAGTCCCTTGAGCAGCCTCTGTTAGTCCATTCGAACAATGGAATCCTGCATCTAACCCTAAGCTTTTTATTCCTCCCTCTCCCAGTTTGTTCAGATTTGTTACAACCTGAGAAACCCTGTAAATCCAGAAGCAGGCATTTTAACTGCCCAGTCCTATTTACAAGCTCTGTTTTCTCAACTTCAGCAGGATAAGTACAGGTGAAATACTCCTTTGAAGAAAAATTGTGTTTGACTGATATTAAAATGCTGAAAATCCTCACTGGACAGAGATCTTTTGATCAGAAGCTAAAATTCAATATTTGGAAGGCACCCCTGAGGACCATCTAGTCCTATTCACGTGGAGACCAGGGCCACCAGGTTGCCCATGGCCTGATCCAGCCTCACCCTGACAGTTTCCAAGGACGAGACACCAACCACAACACCAGGTAACCTGTTCCACTGCTTGCCACCTAACCTAAATCTATCCTACACGAGCCTGAAGCCATTTCCCCTTGTTCTGTCACCACAGACCCTGTCCCCTTCTTTCCTGTAGCTCCCATTTAGAAACTGAAAGACTGCTATCAGGTCAGTTTGCAGCTTTCTCTTCTCCAGGATGAAGAGACCGACCTCATGTCCACATCAGTTTAGTATCACAGAACTGATTCCATATACTAGGTGTTTGTTTTTTTCCCTACAGAATCTCCACTACCTAAGAGGCATTTATACTAGGTATCCCAGTGCCCCCTTTCCTACTATCATGTGGAGATTTTCAGATGTCTAGGGAAATGTAGTTCATTTTGAACCTAATGCTGAATTAAAATCTTTACTAATCAAAAGCAATCAAGCGATAGAATTCTAGTAGAATTCTGGCTCATTGCATTGCCTGTATTTATTTAAAATGTTTCTGAAACTCAGTTGCTCAAACTGAAGTTATCCAAAGCTGCTCTTTCAAGACTGTATCTATTTTGCATCATTTGTGAAAATATACTCACATACAGCCAACTCACATGCCTTAGAAAATCATCATCAAAGCATATCTATTTGCCAGTGGAATTCCTCTGGAGGTATTGATCCTGGGCACCAGGATATTACAGAATCACAGAATTGCAGAGGTCAGAAGGGACCTCTAGAGATGCAGGAACTAAGAACAGGGAAACAGGATGTGAAAATATCCAATTTGATTTTGACTGTAGCAGCAAGAGAAATCTATAGGATTACCAAGAATCATTTCTTCTCAGAATTAGATAGTGGAAGATAGTGGACTCAAAATTTCTTCAACTACACATTGCTGATGCCAGCTGGATGAAAGTTTACTTGCAGAGGGTTTATCTCACCTCCCTCTAGCTGTTATTAGCTTAAAGGATCTGTGAAGGTTAAAGGGCTGTTAAAGCCTCAGCAGAAGATAACAAAACATATGTACAGTTAGATTAGTGTCTCCCTCTTCATCATGATAAGAAAGGAAGCACCCTTTCTTCCTAAGAGCAGCTCATACAGTGTATTTCTGCTACAAACAGCAGCAGAAAAAATATGGACATGTGAAAGGAAATGTAAAGATACTTTTACCTGCAGACTGTGAAAATGCTGACTGTGTCTAAACCATATAATCATATAAACTATGGCTTGTGTCAGGTTGAGAACTGTAGCTGTAAGTATTCCAACAAGCATTCATTTTTTAATTTATTTAAGAGCCAGATGCTGCCATGCTTTAGTAACAGTTATATTTTAAGACACTCACTAACAAAAAACATCCTAATGTATTTCACTGAGAGACCAGATTTCCTATTAGAACTACTAAAGATAACACTACATAAACACACTGAAAGCACTTAAAAAATGGCCCTATATGCAATACACAAAAATAATGCTGAATTTATCCTTACTGAAATCACTAAAAAGGTGTGAAGCTTACCTTCTGCCATAGAGCTGTAAAACCCCAAAGCTAAGTGAATTTAGTTCTCTGATATGAAAGAACTGGTGAAAGACAGAAATTCATACTGGGCACTTTTAGAACTTAACTAACTGTAACAAAGAAATTATAACCAAGAAAAGGTTTGGTTTTATCTTCATTGGTTCCTTTCTACGTCCATAATTTTTCAGTGCTCAATACTATAATAAGCTTTGTGTAGTCACTAATAAGCTTTTTTCTTTCAATTTCTTTTTAACTCCTAGGATTTTCTCGTGTTATTGTTGAATATTTTCTCTAAGTCACTTACTACCATGTTATGTAAGCACTTTGTGTACCTTCCTTGCAAAAACAAATGGCTTTATTAGTTATCCAGTACTTCAAATTCACCTTAGTGGTCCATACAAAAGCAGATTGCCTGAGGAGATGGGAAGTCCATTAGAAAGTCAATTACACTACTCCATCAGTCCAGTCTAGACAAGTAAAAAAGAAGAAACAGCTTCAAATGTCAATGTAAATACTAATTTCAAAAGCCAGTGTAATTTTTTTCTTTGCTTTTGCCTCTTTGAATCTCACAGATAACTGTAGAAGCTCTAGCAATGTCTTTTTCAGACTAATGTGGGCATGAGCAGTGCTTTCAGACGACAAACTATAGTTCATCAGGATGAGAAAATCAAATTACTTCCTAGGCGTCTGTGATACAAAATCTTATTTTGAGATTCAAATAAAAAAAAACCAGGAGTTATTACAAACATACTATTTTAATGAAATTCAGGAAGAATACATGTACTCTCTTCAACGTGAGCACTGATGGAAAGCATATTGTTGGAATACGTTTAGCAGAGTCTGTTGTGATAGGACAAGGGGAAATGGTTTCAAACTAATAGAGGGGAGATTCAGATTAGATATTAAAAAGAAATGTTCTTCACAATAAGAGTAGTGAAGCTCTGGAGCAGGTTGCTCAAGAGATGGTGGATGCTCCATCGTTAGAGACATTCAAGATGAGGCTGGACTGGGCTCTGAGCAACCTGATCAAGCTGTAGGTGTTTTCATTGCAGGGGAGTTGGACTAGACAGCCATTAAAGGTCCTTTTAACATGCCTTCCAACACATATGATTCTACTATCTGAAAACTATATGTATGTGCATAATCATAAAGAGTATACAAATTCAAGCTAGAGCAGTGGAGTCCCGGAGTCCTGTAAGTCAAGCCGGAGGAGCAAAAGACCAGTGTGGATGAACCGGGATCTTTTGTTGAGACTCCGAGAGAAAAGGAGAGTCTATGTCCTCTGGAAGATGGGTCAGGCTACTTGGGGTGACTACAGAGAACTGGCCAAGATCTGCAGGCAGAAAATTAGAAATGCTAAAGCCCAGCTTGAAATTAGGCTGGCTACTGCTGTAAAGGAGAACAGGAAACCCTTTTACAAATATATTAACAGCAGGAGAAAAACTAAGGAAAATTTCCCTCCTTTACTCAACGAGGCAGGCAATATAACCACAGATGATAAGGAAAAGGCTGAGGTTCTCAATGCCTTCTTCACATCTGTCTTTAATAGACAGGACAGTTATCCAAATGGTACTTGCCCTGACCTGGAAGTCTGGGACGGGGTGCATAATGCACCCCCTGTGATTCAAGCAGAGACGGTCAGAGATCTTCTCCTCCATCTGAACTCCCACAAGTCCATGGGGCCAGATGGGATCCACCCAAGGGTGCTGAGGGAGCTAGCAGAGGTGATTGCCGAGCCACTTTCTGCCATCTATCAGCATTCCTGGTTATCTGGAGAGGTCCCACAAGATTGGAGGCTTGCCGATGTGACTCCCATCTTCAAGAAAGGCCGTAAGGAAGACCCGGGGAACTACAGGCCTGTCAGCCTGACCTCGGTATCAGGGAAAGTTATGGAACAGATGTTATTGAGGGAGATCACACGACACGTGCATGGCAATAAAGGGATCAGACCCAGCCAGCACGGGTTCACCAGGGGCAGGTCGTGCTTGTCCAACCTCATCTCCTTCTATGACTGGGTGACCAGACAGGTAGATGAGGGAAAGGCTGTTGATGTAGTCTACCTGGACTTCAGCAAGGCCTTTGACACGGTCTCCCACAGTATTCTCCTAAGGAAACTGGCAGCCCGTGGTGTGGACAGGTTCACTCTTCTCTGGGTGGAGAACTGGCTGGAGGGCCGTGCCCAGAGGGTAGTGGTTAATGGAGTTAAGTCCAGCTGGCGTCCTGTAACGAGTGGTGTCCCCCAAGGGTCAGTTTTGGGGCCCATCTTGTTTAATATCTTTATTGATGACCTAGACGAGGGAATTGAGTGTACCCTCAGTAAGTTTGCAGATGACACAAAGCTGGGAGGATGTGTCAAACTGCCTGAGGGTAGGGAGGCCCTTCAGAGGGATTTGGATAGGCTGAACAGCTGGGCTGAGCAAAATGGGATGAGGTTCAATAAGACCAAGTGCCGGGTCCTGCACTTTGGCCACAATAACCCCATGCAATGCTATAGGCTTGGGGCAGAATGGCTTGAAGAATGTAGAGAGGAAAAGGACCTGGGGGTGTTGGTTGATGCTCGGCTCAACATGAGCCGGCAGTGTGCCCAGGTGGCCAAGAAGGCCAACGGCATCCTGGCCTGTATTAGAAATAGTGTAGCCAGCAGGAGCAGGGAGGTGATCATCCCCCTGTACTCAGCTCTGGTACAGCCGCACCTCGAGTACTGTGTTCAGTTTTGGGCCCCTCACTACAAGAAGGACATTGAGGCCCTGGAGCGTGTTCAGAGAAGGGCAACAAAACTGGTGAGGGGTCTGGAGCACAAGTCTTATGAGGAGCGGCTGAGGGAGCTGGGATTGTTTAGTCTGGAGAAGAGGAGGCTCAGAGGAGACCTTATTGCACTCTACCACTTCCTGAAGGGGGGTTGTGGTGAGGAGGGGGTAGGCCTCTTCTCCCTGATAAGTAATGACAGGACGAGAGGGAATGGCCACAAGTTGCGCCGGGGAAGATTTAGATTAGACCTGAGGAAGCATTTCTTTTCTGAAAGAGTGGTCAGGCACTGGGATGGCCTGCCTAGGGAGGTGGTTGAGGCACCATCCCTAGCGCTGTTCAAGAAGCGTTTAGATGAGGTGCTAAAGGACTTAATTTAGTAGTTGGGTAGAGATAGTGATAGGAGGATGGTTGGACTAGATGATCTTATAGGTCCTTTCCAACCTTATGAACTTATGAACTTATGAGCACAGTATATTTGTAAGAAAGCTGAAAATGTGTATCCTGATGTGACTGGTACATCAGATAGCCCTCTGCTCAGCCACCACGATTCTCCAGCTCCCCTGCTGCTGATGACAGCAGAAGCTACTTCTGACTACTATCCTGCAAAGGGAGGCAACGTAAATTAGTATTAGTAAAAGCCACAGTTATCCCAGATAAAAAAGTTTGAAGAGGCTCAGGCTCAGTCTGCCTTAATGACAGTTAAAATTCTATCCGGCTTTGATGATTTCTAAGTGCCATACACTACAGAAAATAGGACTCTTTACCTTTCTTTTAGAAATAAGCATGAAGCATTAAACAATTCAACAATTTCTTTTAAACAATTCCAATTCTTACTTTAGTCCTGCATAGTGAAGTTAGCACAATCAATAACACAATTATGTAAATGTAGAGTGCACATTTTGTTGTGTGCTAGTGGTCCCAATAAGCAATGGCCATTTTAAGCTGTGAGGAGCAGCAGTAAACGAAAGCCTGAAGATTAACTCAGATGACCTGTGTACAAACGAACACATTTCACAAATCTTATTACAAGTTTATCTTCACAAAAACCTCCACAGAATCATTTCTGCCACGCTAAAAGACTCGAAGGAGACTTAAACAATCCCTGCTCAATCCCTCGAGATGAAACTCCTTCTCTCGACTGCATATAAAAGGGGCTCTGTGAGACTTACAATGTAAGCATCTCAATAAGCTGGCAGAAGGTAAAACGTGATCCTCTCCTTTTTGACCACAAAGTTAAAGGCTGAGCAATACTCTTAACCTGATTATTCCACATTGTGGTTTACCTCTTTACTCACTAGACCAAGAAATTCTGTTTTTTTCAATGCTTAAAACATAAATAAGTAAATTATTCCACTCTTTGGAAATGACACTGCTTAAGTACCAAACTAAAATACAAAATAAAAGAAGATGGAGAATTAGCAGCGCACTTTTAGTCAACAGAATATTGCATGTGATAAGATGTCTGACTTTCTCATTAAAAAGGAGGGAGTTGTTCTTAAGAGAAAAAAGATTACAGAGCTGTTTTATGCCACGTGCAATTAAGATACCTGAAGATAACAGACCAGCCTTGCATAGAAGAGCTACTGATTGTAAAAGAAAAATCAATGCAGTGTTGGATCTGCAACAGCTGAAGAGATTACCCTGAGGAAATTAGAAAACTTCCACTCAGATTAAAAATTAATTTGATTTCAATGTACTTATTGTGATAACTTCAATCACGGAGTGGTATCATATATGTATATTTTTAATTTAATAATTATGTTCTGCTCTACACACTCCTACATTTTGTTGAAACTAGTTTGAAACTCGAATCACTAGTTTTCTTGTGTACTGGCAGCACTAACTCATATATAGACACCCACTACAGTGGCTCTATCTCCCTAAAACTTGATACAGCTCCACACATTACTTACCTCGGATCTCCAAAAGCATGAAAATGGATTAAATGGACACCTCCCTTCTGTTTCCAAACTAAGTTTGAGAATCTCACCTTTGAAAAACATGAAGGCCCCATCTTGAACACCAACTTTAGTTTATGCTTAATTGAACCTTGTTCAAATGAATATTTTATTACAGCCTTAACTAAGGTTGTGTTGTGCTTAGTCTTTCTGAAATTATTTCCAGAAGCGACACATTGATTTCAGCAGAACTTTTGAGTTTATTACTAAACTAAGAGCACATTTTCCCTAAGACTTCAGTCTCTTGTTGCTAGTTAAATACAGCTTGGCAGGACACAGAAGCATTCAAAACTTCAGCTGAGAATAAAAGCCAAGAATCACCTCTTTGTCCCTCATGCCCTTATTCTAGTGGTGGCACAGTGCAGAGTGACTTAGGTGGATCTGTGTAGAATGGAAGTTAGTGCTGGGGACCTGGTGTCCACACTTGCTGTGTTATACTTCACCTTAAGTTCACTCTGATCCCATGGACTTATCAACTGCTAGCAGCTAGTGAGCCATAGCAGGCAAAGAACATGAAACCATATTTCATCCAAAAGGAATCCAGTTTACAGGCATTAAGATTACTCATGATGTGACCCAATATATGGTTATAGAAGATGACTGGGAGACATGCTTCAAAAGAGTGCTCTGAACCAAACACAGCAACCCAAACTACTGTAGGTGACCTCAGTTAATAACTGAAAGCAGGCAAGTTCCATTGCACAAAAGGAGTTGATGGTGACTTTAAAAGAAAAAAAGTGCACATTTCTTAAAAAGCATCATTTTAAAAATCTTGAGTGGCCATTATTTTCTTCTAAGATATCAGGAAGCTGCTGTAGGAACAATAGTGTTCAAAATCATTTTCACATATATCCAGAGCTACGGATATGCATTATCCTTAAATCCCTGCTTTAGAGAACTTCATGATGTACCAAACAAGCTATTTAAAAGCTAAAGCAAATGAAATTTCTAAGTGTTCTTAAAAATGCTTTAAAGCCCACAACGCTAATTTACCTAGCTGTAGCTTTGAAGAACTTTAAATTTACCTAATTTGTAAAGTGAATATGGTTATGCTGAAGTTATTAGCAATACAATTATGTCATGTGGACAGTCACATTTTAACAGAACAAGTCAGAGAGTGACTTGAGAGTGCCTACTCCATCTTCTGAAGACGTAAGGCAAACATATGATTTGGAACTGCATTTACAAATGTGAAATTCCCTAAAGGAAAATGCTATACAGGAATGTTTTATTTAATGCACTGCAAGTTCTGGCTGTAGTGCTGAAAGAACTATATATGAATTTCATTCTAAATTAGCTTCAGATCAAAAGCTTAGGAAAACAAGTGTCACTACTAAAAGCAGAATGAATCTAAAGGCTGTTTTAACAATAATTCTTTACACAATGAGAATGTTTTTAAGAGCATGTTAATAAACTACAACATCCACAGCACATTTTGGATATACTGCATATACAGGGTACGGGTTTTACAACTTTGTGTTGCAGAACACCTTCCTGGTGGATTCAGGTATTCACATCTCCCATGTGCTCTCAGTAGAGGCAAACTTATAAAACTGAAAGTAGGTGTATTTCAAGTAATTGTGTATCAGAACAACTCCCAGCTTTGCCGTGGGAAGTCAACAAGAACAAAAAGTAAAATTAAGGGTAAGTTTGCCCCTTTTTGAGTTTCACACAACTGCAGCCAGACTGTTCGTGGCATCTCCAGAGACATTATAGCCTGCAAAGGCATTACAGTCTGCAATACTAAAACTCTCGGAGTTCAGCCAACAATTCAGACAGTAATATCTTCTGATGACATTTGTATTTTTGAAAGCAAAAGATTAGTAAGTACAACTGACGTGCAAGACATTAGCCAACATCCTTCTTCTCTTGCAAAAATATCAGACTTGCCTTGTTGAGAATCAACTAGAATGTTAATAGATCCTCATCTACGCAACACATTTTGCATGGATTTGCTTTTATTTATGCAGTATGTAGGAAAATGGCATAAAGTAACAAAGAGATCTTGCAATAATCTCAATTTAAAAAAAAAGGTAAATGTCAAAGCATTATGCCGTATTCCTGATTTAAAATACTAAAAGATCAAAATAATTTCACTTTTATGATCCCATAATGAAGAAATAATATACATATATAAAACACACACACAGAAATACATATATACACACACACAATCTGCTTTGAAAGTAATGCCTCCTATTGCATGATGTCAGCCCATGGTGCCTGGGGCAGATGCTGGTGGGATGGCAGTACAGGCTGAACATTCCCATCAATATCCCCTTCCACTTTGCTGCTGTGTGACAAAATGCAGCAGAGGGGATTTCAGACAGAACAGTGCCTGGCATGGAAGTGCATGTGAAGCAAAGGTATGTCACTGAATTTCTCTGTGTGGAAAAAATGGCACCAGTGACATTCACCAGTGCTTTCTGAACACTGATGGAGACCAAACAGTGGATATGAGCACAGTGAAGTGATGGGTGATGCACTTCAGCAATGGCAACAGCAAGGAACCTCTGCTGGTGCAGACTTTTATGAGTGTGGCACACATGCTCTCATTCTTCACTGGCAAAAATTTATAATAGTGGCTGAAAAATAGCATTTTGTAGCTGAGAATTTGCTCTATCAAACAGCATTATTGTGCTCTTTGTATCTATCATAGTTTCCATGGAATAAACACATATAGGTTACTCTAAAAGTAATGCCTCCTGTTGTTTATGTATAACACACACACACATTTTGACATAGCATTGAGTAATCATGCTTCTTAATTCACTGGAAAGTGGCTGAGATTATTGCATTACATGTAATGTTACTTTGCTGAAAATATGTCTCATATCTGTTCTATTTTATTCCCCCACACTTCCTCCAAGAACATAATGATGGAGTATCAACATTAAAGCAGGTAGGTACTTCACATTTAAGAAGGATTTGAAACATGCTTTTAATTTCTTCCATCTTTAAGAGACACACTAGTCAAAACAGTATGTATCAAATGGTGATACTGAGGATTCTTCCAAATGCCAAAGTCTACAGCCCTGGTCATCAGGAGAGTGACACTTACAAATGGTATAAAGTAGCTTAAGCACTTTGTTTCAGGATCTTCAGGATCATGCATTCCATCACCCCGTGGTTGCTGCATCCAACTTTCCTCCCAACCTTTGTATTCCCAGCTAATTCTTGTTTGTAAGTAGGAGAAATATCATTTCTTGACCCCAACAGAGTAAATCCAGTTATTCAGTTATTTTATTTCCCTTATTTCTTTGCGTTTTATACTAGTCTGGTCAGTTAGGACAAAACAGTTCAGCTACCAAAGTGGGAGAGATTAATGCTGATAGTCCCTGCAGCACTCTTCAGGGAAAGTCATATTTCTTGGAAATCCAGAGAATACTTCTGCAGACAACTTTCAAAGGAAATTACTTCCAGGGACGCTTATATTTGTATCAAGTTCAAACCTCATATGAGAGCGGAGAAGAGGAGAAAGGAAAATTATTAGACTCTCATGAGCTATATCTACTTGCTTGAATGTGAAAACACTGAGATGCACAGTATGATTCTGACAGCTTCTACAAGAGATGAGTTTCAGAGGGTATGATTGTCATGCTCATACCTATCTTGGCTCGCAGTAGCTCCAGGACCTCTGTTCTACTACACTCTAGCATCCCAACAAGAGAGGGTATCCAAGTTCAAAGCTACATTTGTTTTTGGCTATACAGAGTTAAATATTTAAATGCTAACCCCTCAAATTAAACTGTATTAAAATACATCTACAATAACAGAGAAACCACTTTCAGAACACAGATTCAACACTGGCTGCCTATCTTCTAAGCAAGAGACAGTAGTTTCAGCCTTTGGTATTTAGCACATTCCAACACAATGCCTGGGCAAGGTCTGGGACACAAAACACAGCACAAGCAGTTCCTGTTACCTGAATGATGCCACCCTCTTTTAGGGAAGAAAACCATGTAAGTTGCATCATGATATTGGTCTCAAGGCTGGAGAACAAAATGTCTTTGCTGTTCTATCTAGTAGTGAAGAAGTCAGTTGTACCTTGAAACAACAGCAATCCTAATTCCAAAAGATTACAATTAACTGAACCTCACTTAGAGAAATAAACATTTCTAGCTGTGTAAATCAGCACCTAATTTTCACAGATTTGAGGACAAAAAACAAATTTGTAACGTGGGCATCATTTTATGCTGACTCAAAGAATGCTAACATCAATATTTAGATGAACCTAGAGGAGTGAAAAAAGAACAGAAAAAAAGATGCAGGCTGGATGGAAATAAGATACAGCAAGGAAACTTTGCATGTATTAAGAAGAGAATGTCTGAGTCAGTGCAGAGAGGAGAGACCTTTAGCCAGCCTTTAGGGGGGTCATGGGGTCAGCATTCAAAGCACACGGGTGCAGCTGCATGGAAGTTTGATTGATAACTATGAAGTCATCTCCCTAAAGGCTGACCAAAAGCACTCTTTTATTCACTGTGTAAGCTGAGCTTTCTTTTGAGAACAGAGTAAGAAACAAAACTGTATTATAAACTGGGGAGAAAATGGAAAAATGATGAAATAAAGAAAAGTGTACTTTACAACATCAAGGAAGATTCTAAATTAAGAAAATAAAGATTAAATGTCCAACAACAAAATAACATTCAAAACTTAGGATCTGCTGCCAATTTCTTCTATTGACTAAATACTTCAGTGTGTTCTTACTGGTTTCTGAAATAGCTGATCAAAGACATATGCTAATATTTTAAAAATAAGATAAGTTTATAAAACACCGACATGTTTTACAGTTGAGCCTGGGAAGTCACACATCAGGGAACACTCCAACCCCAAAACAGGAAGGACATTAGTTCCACCTAAGCTACTCCTTCTGGGTTGGTGGATGCCAAAGGCAACTGCAAAATAGCTCAACCTAATTGACTCACAGGAGACAGAAAAGCAACAAATATGTAAAGTTAGAAAAAGCATGCTATCATTAATGGAGGAAAAGCACATATAACTGGAAATATCATGCAAAATGCTGTGAGCTGTCTTTGGAAAGAAATGAGGTAGAAATTCCCACACCTACCTGATCAGAATACAACATCCTATGCTTATAACTTATGTTTCTGTTGAAATACACTGCAGCTTGTCTGTTTGTGATTTAAAGAGAGTATAAGGCATCACCAATAACTTGGATTTTCACATGTCATCGTAAAGCCAACATTCCAAATGACAAAGAGCGTATCACGGTTGTGACTACTACTTTTTTGCCCTTATCTGGAAAATAATTGATGTCACATAGCTGAAAGCAAAATAAACTTTCCTGACAGAGTCCCAGAGCTTACTTTTTGGCAAGTAAAAAAAAATCTCAGATTCATCAATATCGAAAATCCCTATTTAATTCTCACTGCCAGGCAATCTAGAATAAACAGAGTGAATGGACAGCATTATTTGTGACTATTGCCACCATGATAGGTAAGAAAGCACACTGAGAGTAAAAGAGTTATCCAGCAGTGGCCACAAGCAGCACAACATTTTATATTGGCAACGAGCATCTCATCTGGGAAGGGAATTCCCATCCACAAACTAAGAAACATTTATGTATTTAATCTACTAAATCTATTTTCACTGAGTTTCTGGAAAATTACTTTACTCACTTTTTTCATCAAATATCCAGGAAAGAAAACATTTGAAACTCTTCCGTTTCAAGACTTGACATAAAGAAATTCATCATCTTGATAAACAGCTTGGTTCAGGAATGTAACAAGCAGGCTGTTGTACAGTAATCCTCATTTGTTATGAAGCATAGGAACTGATGATGCAAAGAAAATTTAGCAAAGAATATGTAAGTAAACTTGAAACTCCCAAGGCCATAACTTTGGTGAAACTGGCACTAGCAATGATTTGGAAGAAATATTTAAAATAAAGACAGGAAAAATAGGCTGGAATTCCTTACTGTAGCATAAGCTTCGTCCAGTAACTTTCATGTCATATTAAATGAAGGCAAAATCCAAACTAGAATTGTATCCTAATAGCTGTAAACGTGAATGAAAATGAGCTGCTCTATTTCTAGAAAATGACAGTTCAATCTTCCAAGTCTTCACCAGTCTTCAAATTAAATATCAGAGGTGTGATATCAAACAACGAAGCAAGGCTGAGCTGAAAACCACTGCATGCACAGTGGAGGTCTTGTGGAAGAATGAAGATTAATATTTGTGCAGGACACGTGTTTTGATAATCCAATGGTGAAAAACGTTTGCCTACTGATAAAAGGATGTGACAGCACACATCTGACTGCTGTATACTTTTCCACTTATTTTGCAGATTTGTAGGTAGAAACATATGTTCAGCACAGACTGCATTTACCAGGAATCGGAAAATTCTTTGAAGTAGGTATCAGAATATCCCTCCAAAACAGCACTCACTGGTCTAATATTGACTTTCTCAATTACTAGAAGACCTAAGGAACACAATAATATTCAGATTTTTGTGCAGTTGCTCTTCTTGGGAATTTCATTGGACTGCAGTATTAATCACACAAGGACAGAGGCAGATACCCTTCCCACTGGGATACGTGGCTATCAGAAACTGGCACTTTGAGAACATACTGGAGCTGCATTATCTAAAAAGTCCAAGGGACCTTCAGATAATGACAGCCACTGTTCTGAATCTCAGAAAACCAACAAGGAAACACGTATCTGAAAGACTGCTATTAGCTAACCATAGTGCAATGAAGTGGGCCATAAGGATTTAGTCTTCTGAGACCTAAAATAAATGTGCTTCCTTATCTGCTAGTGACAGTTAACTACTTTCTGTGCTAAAGATAAGGGGGACAGTGTTTAAAGATTAAGATTGTCATAAAAAGTTCCCCCAGAAGTGGAAGGAGATAAAGAATTTCTAATACTATTGCTCTGAAATTACAATAATTAGTTTAAAAAATGTTTAAGTGAGGCTTGTTCCCAGTCAGATTTGATGCTATACGAGCACACATCTTTCTAAGATAGACATATTCCTGATTACTTAGAAACTACACAGAATTACACAGACCATGGAGGTAATTCAGCTCAGTAGTCCATAAATACAAAGCACACAGGAAATTGTACTATGGAAGAGAAGCGTGTTGTTTTTGTTTTTTTTTTTAGTATTAAATATCTGGTTGAAACAATTCATTTAATAATCATATATATACCTCACGGTGAGGTAATATACTTACCACACCCTAACAAACACATCTTAAAGAATAACAAACAATAACAAAAAAAGACACCGTGGAAAGTAGAATGCAATCCTAACCCAACATTGAGGTAGATAGGTGGATCAGGACACCAACTATAGCTCAGCTGGTAGATAATCTGTAACAGCAGCAGAAAATGCTTAGTTTAGAGGAGGTAGGCTGATTAATACTTACATCTGATGGGGAAGAAGAAGGCAGAAAAAAATTGTGCACTGCACTTAACTGTCATCATGCATAAAGCAATTCATCCCACACTAACTGGCAAGGTAAAAGAACATTTACCTCTAGGCAGAAGGGAGACCCAAAGATACAAAATGAAAAATAAAGCATACCCGAGGAAAAATATGAAATGCAATACCCTGTGTACAGAGCACATTCAGAATAATTGCATCAAATAACTGTTTAATACGGCAAGGAAAGTACATTCTCAAGAGCTGTCTTTTTAACAGCAGTGTGTTCATAATTTAATCTGCCGTCTGTTGAAAATTAGGAATAACAGTGCAGTATTATTTTATCTTATGGCCAATTGCTAGGTCTAATATTTAACTGAAATAAAACTGTGAAATTTATGCTGATGGCCAAAACATTCCTTGCTCTAATAAATGGACACTGTCTTCTCAGCTGTCTTAGAGAAGAATGGTATTATGTCCCAAGTTACAACAACTCCGATAGAGAAATGCTGTACAGCAAGATCAAAATATTCTTAAGATAATCATTTACAAAAATGAGCTGGTGACACCAAACTTCTATGGAGCTCTAAGAGTTCCTTAATGTAAGTAGTAACACTCATGACCAGTTTTTGGAAAGTCAACCTCCTCATCTTCCCAAAATCTAACATTTCAATTTCTATAATTTGAAGGGCTTGGTTTGTTTTGAACTCAGCCTGAGCAGTCTGAACTGTTCTTGGAACAGCGGAGATCAAATGCAGTCAGAGCTAACAAACACATTAAGAGCTATGTAACACAAAGTAAAAACAAACATCTTCACATTTACCAGGATTCCCAGCAACTCTCCGTACCATATTTTCATCACTAACGCTATCGAATTAAAATGACATCACGATGTTTTAAACATGCTGATGTTTCCTGAGAATGGCTTCATCATCAGTATAAGTTTCCTGCAATTCACAGCTAGGCTCAATGTCCACTGAAACAAAGAAATTTCAATAAAAAGTCTCAGACTACATTAGAGCAGAGTTATATTACTAAACAGTGAAGATCTTGGAAAAATGCAATTATTAGATTTCTTGTTATTATTTCACATGTAATGATTTATGTCCTAGTTCCCTTCACGTATGATTAAATCCCAGAATATATTTCTGGTAATTATACCCATTGAAGATTAATTTACTTGTAAATTCTTAAAATGCTCCATCTGTGTTAACGGAGTAATTCATATGTTAGCCCATAAGGTAGTGCCCACAGGGCCATCACAATAGATAAAAAGCAAACGCCTTGTGATAACTCTCCAGAAAGAAGAGAGATGTAGCAAAAACTGAAGATCGAGTTTGGAAATTCAGCATGCTCTTTCAATAAGTCCCATTCTGTGCCGGCTAAAAAACAGATAGTTGGAAAAAATGTATGGAGGGGATTATTTGGCACCTCTACTTCACGTTTCAATTGGCTGCCTGGAAACAGTTCCCCTGTGACAACTGAATTAAGTTAGGCTCCTGACTTCAGTTTCCTGAGCAGCATCTAACCAAAACAACTACGTAAACACTGAACAGACTGTTCAAAGCCCACCAGTTTCCTGGACAACTTGTGTCATGGTTCTGTGGTTTTTATTGTGTTGTTTGTGTTGTTATTTGACAGTAACTTATGGTAAGGTAAGCTACGCTGACAAGACTGCTCTGTAGTTTATTCAAAATGAAACGTCAAAAAAAAGTGAATTCACTACATTTCAAATAAAAAGTAATGCCAAGTAATTAATATAATGCTTCACATAAACAACAGCAGTTAAGATTTTCGCTGTCAAATTGGCGAGGAGCCCACTGGAACCCAGTAGAATATAGGCTTCTAAAAATCAAAGAATGAAAGCAACACAGAACCACCAGGGTTGGAAAAGACCATCTCCAAGACCAACCAGCCCAACTGTCCACTCACCACCAATATTTCCCCACTAAACCATGTCCCTCAGTACAACACAAGTATTTCTTCAGCACCTACAGGGACAGTGACTCCACTACCTCCCAAGGCAGTCTGTGCCAGGGCCTGACCACTCATTCAGAGAACAAATTGTTCCTAATGTCCAACCTGAATCTCCCATGGTGCAACTTGAAGCCAAAAAGTATTTCCGCATAAATACGTTCTGTATCTGAATCTATTCCATTTTAAGTACCTTCACCTTGACAGAACCAAAAAATGACTCAAAATAACACTGTTGCTGGAAGCTCCATTTCATGCTGTCAGATCTACCTGTGCATTTTTCCAGTCTACTTCAAAGTACCCAAATCTCAAACAGCTCTTCGTATTGTTCATGAATCCTCATGTTCTAGAGAAAAACTGAGCTTGTAGTTTAAAAAGATAGTTACAAACTGCTTCAGCTACCAGCTGCACTAAGCACTATCATAAGATAGGGCCCCTTCTGTAATTCAAAACTTTTAATGCAGGATACAGTAATTAATTACCCAAATAATCATTAATTTTTCCTGTTCTAATGAATGTACAGCGAGTCACAGACATACATGAAACAGAATATAACAAAGTTATTACACCACCAAAATACACTGAATGCTGTATTTGAGAGAGAATGATAGTTATCCAAAGGATTCCTTTTAAACTTTTGTGGGACTAACACCAGGACTTAAACAAATATGAAATTAAGGCATTTCATGTTTTTTTATGCAACCACTATGACTCACTCCATTACCTATTCCTCTTTCTCTCCTGATTTTGTAGCAAACTGTTCAAAGCAATGATTCGGAGTCTGGAGTTCTGCCTCCACTTTCTGATACCATATTTCTCTCTTGCTTACAGTATCTTGGATGATACAGGGCTGGGTTTGGTGATGAGTTTTGGCTTCGTTTGTTTGATGTTCCTCCTTTATGCCACAACGGTCGGGTATGTAAGCACAAAACTCACTTTCCTCTTTATACCATCTTTTCTGCATAGTTCTGACTAGTCTTAGCTTTGAAAGATAGCAGTTACAGCTAAATCAGCTTTTCCAAATCTCCATTGCAAAATCAGGCTACTTTTTAATCACACTTTCCAGCTACTGTCCTTTATCAAGCATTTTCTCCCCCTATCACTGTCTTGCCTGCACCAAGCTCACACCAAGACAAAAAAAGACAAGTTCACGTCTGGAAGATCAAAACTGTAGATAGTACACACCCTTTGACACAGAGAGGTGGTAAGGCCTACAAGCAGCCTGCTCAAAAGTTTCTAATTTGGAATTGAGTATTTAGCATCTACAAAATATCAGAAGTTACTAGCAGTAACTCTTCTGAAGAGCTACCAATGTCCCAGTAAGAGAGAACAAGTTCTCCCTGGACACTTTTACTTCTTATTCATGCTTTTTGTCACAATATCAAATGTCAGATTTTCACCTGAAATACATTTGAAATATTTTCCTCTGAGATCTGTGATATAATTTATAACCAAAAGCCTATGTGCAAAAGAGTTCTGTATCCAAAACAAGCCTCCAAAATAAAAAGAATTACATTCCACATAGCAGCACCAATTCATTAAATGATGAAGCACTGGAAATCATAGAATCATAGGGGTTGGCAGGGACCTCAAGAGATCACCGAATCCAACCCCCCTGCCAAAGCAGGTTCCCTAAAGCAGGACACACAGGTAGATGTCCAGGCAGGTCTTGAATGTAGCAGGGCAGTGAAGTGCTATGCATAAAACAAAGCCTAAAAAAGCATACTGACATTTCATAAACAACATTATTTATCTTAAAGACTGAAAAAACTTTTCAAGTCTCAGAATCCAAAAATCTTTGTATCCTGAGCCTTTGTCCTTAATCTTCTAAAGATATCCAGGGAGGCTGAGCATTAAGTTTTTTGATAAGCAACCCTTCCACTACTATATATGTCACATCTACGTTAAAATTCAGTGTGTTCATCTTGAACTCCAAGACTCCAATATACGATTAAGTTATACTACAATCTAAGGAAGATGCACAGCTCTGTGTGATGAGCTACTTCTCACAAATTCAATAAAAGGTTTATTACACTTGCTGATATAGAACTAAAAGTTTGTCATTTTTCAACTTTGAAAAAACAAAATCCAAGTAGTTTCTGCAGAAGAATGTAAGTGCTTCCTATTTTGTTGGACTTTTTTTTTTTTAATTTTCCCATTTTTCAATAATGAGTCAAATCAAATTGATTCAAACACTCAAAACTCTACTTGCAATTTTTAATAATAACCATCTTTTTACTTGTCCAAACACACAAGCTGTGACTGGGCAAGCAGCAAATCTTCCTTATTCTACTACTGTACCTAATGTATCACTGGGATGTATAATTTCTACTCTGTTTAAACAATATAGATAAATAACAGCCATTCTCACATTTATATTGCTATAAATTGCTTTTCTTCTGCATTTTATCTCATCTATGTATTTTTAAAATTATGTTTGATAAGATACTGTAACTATATATTACAACATGTGTGGGGTAAATAACTCCCAAAGATGGTACTTCACAAAGAAATAGTACAGACGATAGTATATTTTGAGTACTTCAATATAGATGGGATACAAATAATACAAAAGAGAAGATGGCTCACCTTCAGGATGACAAGGCTCTCAGGGGACTCCACGTGGGAGGGATCTCCAAGAAGAGATCCTTCCCTGGTGGTGGTCAGCCCTTAAATGGGGTTTGGGAGAGGTGCAGCCAGGCTCCACCCCTTCCAATCACACAGGTGTATCACCTCCACCTGTGCCCCCATGGCTGACTCGGTGCTCACCTCAGGTGCCCAATCAGTGGTTCAGGCCGTGATTCAGCAGTTCCCATACAAACATGTTTGACGTATTAATACGTATATTTAAGAAACAAATTTTTATGCCAACTCACACCAGTGTAAGGGCTTAAAGCATAAAAGCACCTCAGCAATTAATCGGAACAAATTCATGAATGACTTCCTGAAGAACTGGCTTTTTCCTATTTTAGAGACTGAAAGTAAAAGAAGCTATAAGCTAGAAAAATGAGTTTCTTTGGGGAATGGATTTCTTGAAAATGAAACTCCTTCAACAACCTCCAGTTTCAAAACACTTCCAAAACCACTTCCATAAACACAGACCTCAGATCCTCCTTCATCTGAGCTGTTCCACAGTCAAGCCTTTAAAGGCGTACTGAATTCCATTGTTGAGAAATTTCCTTCAGCTTCATTGCTACTTTCTTATCTTCACAGGGTCTTTGTCCAGGTTATATGCAAGCTACAGACAGCTCAATTCTCCATTCGTTTTCAGTAAATGAGAATGGCAGATTGAATACTCTTTTACAGCAAACAGATGCTGCGCCTTACTGCTGCAAGCAAACATATTTCTTTTTTCCCCAACATCAGCAGGACAGGAAAACGTGCGTTTATGTTCCAACATGAGTCTCCTGAAAAGGATGCTCTAAAAAGAATAAGGCAGGCCTCCTGTCACTCCCACAGCCCAGTAAATCTCATCACCACTGGCACATCCGCATTTTTAATCTCAATCTGTCAACACAGCAGAACACCCGCATACTTACAGCAATATTCTGACAAATCCTACATTACTATTACACTGTAAGCAGCCTTACAGAAACGACATGCTTTAGTATCCACAGATAATAGGCCGGCTTTCCAGGTCGCGTGCCCAGGCAGCAAGCATTGCAGAGGCACCCAAGAAAGGCAGCATTCTCCTGCAGTATCCTCCTCACACGTGATTTGTTTAATGCCAGCCAGAATGCAAACTGTGCTTGTTTAAAATGCATCTGATACCTGGTGGTATTAAGCATTAAAGTATTGTCAAATTAAATACAGACATCACATACTTTGAGGGAAGGGTGGTATAAAAAAGTGCAGATGAAATCTTCAATACACATTCAGGAAAAACGTTCAAAATCGCAATAATTATTGGAAATAAAAACAGGGAGACAAAGTTATAATGAAATGGTCACAAAATTTTCTCAAGGTTAGGAATCTCTGTTAAGAAATGAATTCTAAAAGTAAATCAATAAAATTTCTTTTTAAATACAATGAGAAATACCTTAACTGCATTTATTTGTATTTTTGCCATTTCCTGTGGCAAATGTTGAGTTCTTGGGTTTTTTTTTGTTTCAATTTGATTTGCTTTCACATGCGTAAATTGCAGAAAAAAAATACAGAAGAGAACTGCCCACCATCCAACATTTCATTAGGAGAGAAAAGAGCAGTGGTCTAATTGCTTGCTGTTGCACAAGGAATACACAATATACAAGTAAGAAAACCCTCTCTCCTTTTCATACTGTTCAATTACTATCAAGAACTTATGATCCAGCTTGGTTGTACTAAACATAAATACTACACTTGCATAAATTTCATTCAAGGCAGTAACAGTGCACAAATTGCAATATTCCCATCAACACATTAACTTATAGCTATTACAATCACCTGCTTCAAAAACGTTATTTTAAAATTACTCCAGAAGGAAAAGAATACCCATATATTTCTGATACCTAATCCTGGAAAGCACAAATGGCCACATGCAAAGAAAGAACACTATACTTCACTTTCCACATTAAAATGTTCCAATAGCTCTGCTTTGACATAGCTCCCGCACGTGAGCTTTAAGTGTGACCTACCTGAAGCATCAAGTGTAGATTTACAATGCAAGAGATTTTGTGATTGCTTTGTGGTCTGTAATACAGGGCTTATAGAGCAGAGCAAACAGGAATATTCTGACCGTCTATGCCTCTCAGCTGTTAGACCACACTCAATACCCAAAGGTTTTATGAGAAATAAATAAACATGGGAAAAAAAGAAAGTAGAGTGAAGAATACAGTATATTACATATTCTTTGACTGTAAACTTCATAAATTGCATGTCTGTTTGGGCTCCACATAAAATGCACCAGAAGTCTTCAGAAAACCAATTCTATTAATTTCAATCGTGTTCATCCTGCTCCATAATGATAAGACTTGATAATCAAGACTTGATAACACCTCCCCTATAAGGAAAGGCTGAGAGACCCGGGTCTGTTCAGCCTTGAAAAAAGACACAGAGGGGATCTGATCTATAAATACCCAACGAGCAAGAGGCATAGAGATGAGGCCAGACTCAGCAGTGTGTAGCAATAGGACGAGGGGAAACAGCCACAAACTGAAGCACAGAAAGCTCCACACAAATGTGTGTGAGAACTTCTTCACAGTGCAGTGATGGAGCACTGGAGCTGCACAGAGAGGTGGTGGAGTCTCCTTCTCTGAAGGTATTCAAGACCCACCTGGACGCCTACCTGTGAATCTGGGCTGGGAGCTGCTCTGGCAGGGGGGTTGGGCTTGATGATCTCTGGGTGTCCCTTCCAATCCCTACAGTTCTGTGATTCTGTGATCAACAGTATTCATTATTCCACAATTAAATTACAGGAAGAATGGTATTGATGATAGAAAGTAACAAAAATCATTGAATGCCTTAGCCTAGAAAGGGAGCTCTGGAGGGCACCCAGACCAAACCATTCTCAAAGCCAGGCTCACTTCAGTGTTCAACCATGTAACTCAGAAACCCTCTCACTGGGAAACTAAGAGGCAGGAGAGCTCGCATCTTGTAGTTGCCCTGCATAGAAAATACACCTCAGAACTCACTTTATCCATATACTGAACATCTGCTTCATTAGTTGAGTGAAGCACATTATGTTTCTCATACAAACAACTTTTCAAATACAAATTTTAGGGGAAAAAAAACCTCAAATCATTGCTTCATTAATCCCTCACAGTCTTGTCTATTTTTGCTAAAACCACGTTATGTCCAACTGAACTATCTTGACAGAAAGCAAGAGGCAAGACCATTAAAATTGTAACAACAAAGCAAGTATACATTTTTAAACATGCAACCTAAGGAAGAAATCCACTTCCACGATTTCAACAAGCACCTCAAGGGAATGTACATTTCTATGTTCATCTTCCCCTTTCCCCCCCAAAAAATAGCATTTACAGAATCTTTTCAGCATAGTAGGAGCTAATGGCAACCCCTGGAAGCAGTTCTGCTCACTTCAAGGTCTTCCAGTCTTAATGACTTTGCAATGTTTTCCAAAGTCTGCAAGCTTCATTTATTTATTTTTAATCAAATCTTAAAAATTACTACCTGTTGGACTGCAAATATACACACTATTGTTTAGAAGTTAGTCCCAGGTACATGAATACCATAAAAATGAGGAAACTGCAGAATTACATTCAGCCCATTCATGTTAGTTGTATGCTGTGAAGCCTAAAATGTTCTAATTTGGACTCTAGCATTTATTAGCTACACAGTGATATTCATGCAAGGAACCATCTACTTGGAAGTACTGGCAGCAATGGGATGTTCTTCAGTAAGGTCTGCAAACTGCATCAAAGGCAAGCATTACTGGATGCAAGAAATAGAACATTCTAGCAACATTTTTGAGACTCAAAATAAAGCTCTCTTTCCTCCCTTAAGACCCTTATAACAACAACTTCTCTGAGCCACTAAAAGCTCAAATCATCTCATATCTTGCGCCCTGTTCATGCTTTCAGGGCCAAAACATTTCATCCCCTGCTGAAATTATGGTCATCCTACAGAATTCTGACCTTGTTCCAGACAGGAACAAAATTCACCTTTCAAAAGCACTAGTTAAAAATTGGCTGAACAGTCAGCCATCAAAACACCTGAACAAATTTGAACAAATGGTTACTCATTTTCTTTAGAAAGTAGAACAGGCAGAGCTGCATCTGAAGTACAAATAGCAGTCACTCACGTTCTTCCTATTCCCATTTTAGGCTCTAAATGACACGCTGCCAAAAGTGGTTTCTCTTATAAAGAGTGCTTCAAGAGACAAGGCACAACACAGCTAGGTTTGACCAAGAATAACTGGTATAATAAACTGGACATTATTTCCTTAGTAGATGGAATATTACAAGGGAAGTGGGAGGAGGAAAGGAGAATAAAAGCATCTCAGTCAAACCAAAGAAACAGTGATCTATGCAGCTGTGCCTTGACAAATTATCTTGAAAGAAAAACCTGTGTTCCATGATATTGCAGACGCAGTAAAAGTCATTCTTATCTTAGTTACCCGAGGAGACAAGTCTATCTGAACAGCTTTCTGGAAGTGACTTTTAAAACAATAATAAATCCTCACAGTATTTCATGAAATGCTACTACTCTATCATGGACAATAAAAAGGAGAAGAAAAAATGCTACTTGGGACAACGCAGCCAGAAACTCCCCCTGGGGAAAGCGGATAGCTTTCTGTTAGCAAGACCAGAGAGATTATATGACAACCGTGTGATTTTGTTAGCGAGTCTCAAAACTTTGACTTCAGCACATGTTCCTACACTCACACCATGTGTCACCTGGCCCTGTGCTGGTCACCAGGTGGTGCTGAATTCAGGTGAATTGGGAGGGCAGCTGTTAGCTGTGCTCAGCACCACACAGTGAAACCTCCTCTAGGTTCAGATATTTGACAGGAGTAGCATACGGGCAGAATTAACACTGTCTATTTATTGACAGTTTCTGTATTTTGGACAGATTTTTTTAAAAAGGCCAGCTGGATCTCTGTACCACAATTTCGTGCAATAAATTTTGTATTTCTCTAGTACGACAGCATCGGTTGAAGTCACTCTTTAGAAAGATGAAAGACAAGAAATTGACCAGATGAAGAGCGAGACCTACTGTAGCCATCTTGCACCAGCACGCTTGAGATTATTATCTTTTTGTCTGGGGTACGAAGTGCAGGAAATTTAAAGAAGGATCAGTTCTACCTGCGGGGCAGGTTTACAGCACGCTTGTGCAGGGTGTAAAGGGAACTGCACCTGCGTTCTGCAAGGCGGCAGAATCAGAGCCAAGGTCCCGGTGCTGCCGGAGTCACAGCTTCGCAGCACAGTTGCGTTAAGATCTCCCCGCTGCATTTCCATGCATTCGGTCCCTTTCATTCAAACCCACCCCGCCAGGAGACGAGCCAGCCCTCTTACCTGATAATATCGTCGTTGTGCCCGAGGAAGAATTTCTGGCTGTGCTCTCGGGTGTTGTAAACCACGCCGACTCCGGCCACGAAATAGACCACCTCCTTGCCCGCCGTGTAGTACAGGTTGTTGCGGCACTGGTGGCCCCTGTACCCGTAAACCCATTCCAGACGGAGCCGGCATCTGGGAGCCGTCCGATCCGCCATGATAAGCGATCCCCCCTCCCCACCCAACCCCGGCGCTGCCCCTCCTTCCCTCAGCTCCTTCCCCCGTCGGGGTTTTTCCCCTTCCGAGCCCCAGCGGTCCCCGTTCGGCCGCCGACTCTTCAGGTGGCACTTCCCGTTCTTTAGCGCTGTCTCTTTACTGCCGTTCTCCGGAGCGATGCTCCCCAGGCACGCGCTGTCTCAGCACGGTTCGCATCGCAGCGCGGGTATCACCCGGCGACACCGACCCGCTCCGAAAGCCGGCCGCGGGAGCGGGGCACAGAACGCTCCATCGGAGCCGACGACCGTCACGGAGCCACCGCCGCACGAGGGAGCGGCCCCTCGGCCCTCCTCACCCCGCCCCGCCCGAGGAGCACAGGCCAGCGACGCCGCAAACCCGACAGGAAAACCCGGCATCGCACCCCGAGCGACGGCGGGAACACCGCCCCTCGCGGCCCGCAGGGGGACAGCGCCCGGGGACTGCGTGATGGGCGGAACCCTCCCCCGCCCCGCGCGGCGCCTCATGGGAACGCGAGTTCCGGCGCGGCCGCCGCTGGTCGACCGGCCGGGGAGCGCCGGGCGGAGGGAGACTACAACTCCCAGAGTGCCCCGCGGCGCCGCGCCCAGCGTTTGCTGTGGTGACAGCGGCCCTGCGCGTTTCCCGCCCTTTTGGCGGCGGCTCCGCTCAGTGAGGTACCGCTACAACAAATCCAGAAGGGGATCGCTAGTGAGACCGCTCAGAGCTGAAAGCACTATTTATAGCAGTTATGCGTAGCGTAGCATTTAATACAGTGTAGAATATTCCCTGCTTTCTCTGTATTGCTGACTACTGGGGGTGGTGCTGCCTTGTACTTCTTTTATGAGTTAGCTCCTTCATGTATTTCCCTCAGTAATCCCAGAAGCGTCATAAAATGTTTTGTGCAGTTTTCCCAGATGTTTTGTGCAGTTTTCCCATTGGAGCGTGTCCATCCTTCCCTCAAACGCTGTGGCTTGCTGCACAAGCCAGGTTGAAGTTTACATAATACAAAACAAGTTTCTTTTTCAGCTTATGATCACAACCAAATTTGCATGCTAATTTAGAGCAGCCATAGAATCACGGGGGTCGAAAGGGACCTCAAGAGACCAGCAAGTCCGACCCCCTGCTAAAGCAGGTACCCTGCAACAGGTGGCACAGGTAGGCATCTGGGCAGGTCTTGAATGTCTCCTTCGAGGAGCCTCCACAACCTGTGTGGGCAGCTTGTTGCACTGGTCCATCCCCCTTAGCATAAAGAAGTTCTTCTGCATGCTATGAAACTTCCTGTGTGACACTTTTAGCCCTTTACTCCTCGTCCTATTGCTTGTCCTCCCCTCAAGGTTTAGGTTGTCTTTCCAGTGTTTAACCTGTTTGGTCTTCCTAGGAACACAGCAAAACCTCTTGTTTAGTCCAAACATATGCAGACATTGAGATGACTGATGTTTCCAAATGCACAATCTGTTACTACAAAGCCCTTTTCCAGAGGAGTGGCTGAAAATAGAGAACAGCAAATACGGCTTTGCTGATGGGAAACCAAATTGGGAAAGTAACAAAAAATATTTTGAGAGAAATGCTATATGAACACCTCATTTGGAATTTCTGAACCATACTTTTCAAATGTTTCTGTGACTCTATGGATAAACTGATATGTAGCTAATGCACTGCCCGGCTGAAAAATCAGTTACCTCTGCAAGCTGAGTTCTGCAGTTTAAAATCTGCTGGGTCTCTTCTGCTGCAGGTTGCTAAGACTGAGTGTTTCAGAAAAGGCAACAGATCTTTCATAGCACTAGTGCTTTGTTTTGAATGAGTTTCCCTTTGGTAACATGCCAGGTCTTCAGGACACAGTGTGTGCTGTACCTGTATAAAATATTTTCCCATGATCTTTGAGGAGTGTAGTTGACTTTTAATGTTGTTATTTGCACTGCATTTTAACCCTTGTTAAAATCAGTTCTGCATAGAATTTGAGTGCTTTTAGAAACTACTTAAAGTATTTCAACTTCATGTAAGAACTAGTATTTTCATGACTGTCTTTGTGACTACCTTGCACTCATTGAGATAGATCGACTTAGAAGCTTTGAAATGGGCAGCAATATGCAATATGTTAGATCAATATGTTTAGAGAATGTATTTAAAATAATGACAGTGCATTTAAGTTTTAACGTGAAGAAGTTCTTATGATACTTCACTTTCTTAGATTTTATTGGTACAGTGTTTATTTGTGGGATAATGTTGGAGTGACTTTGAATAAAGAAATTGTGTATCTTGTCTTAAGAGCAAATAGTGTAATATCAAGCACAAGTTTCTGTCCAATAAAGATTGTCCTGAAAGTTTTCTGAGATCAGCAGCATTAATAATAAGGTCATACGTTATCTTGCAACGTCAAGCAGCTAAACTACCTTGTGTTTAGGAAATAATATTTGCCCTTCAGGTAATTCGACAAAATGGAGTCTTAAATACATGGCTTGGGTTGGAAGGGACCCCGAGGATCATCAAGTTATTGGAAAGCTGTAATGAAGTCTCCCTGGAGCCTTCTCCAGCACGAATGAGCCCATCTCCCTCAGCCTGCCTTCATAGGAGAGGTGCTCCAGTCCTCAGAGCATCTCTGTGGCCCTCTTCTGGACGCTCTCCAGAACCTCTACGTCTTTCCTGTTATTTTGTCACCCATGACACTGTCCATTCTTCTTCTATTCATAACCACTGAATTTTAACACCTTAACTAAATACTGGGAATATTATCCCTTTTGCAAGCATGAATCTGCAAGAAGTCAATCTAATTGAAGAATAAGTAGAATATAGGCAAGACCTTTGTCTTCTAAGAGACCCCTGCTACAACCGTTCACAAACTCATGCATTCATACTCTTTATGTAGCCTCAGAAGGACAGAATCAAGAATACCTTTTGGGAGGCTGTGTGTTACACTACCCATTGTATTACTCACAGGTGTGCAAATGTACTGGAAGCTTCGGTGAAATATCTTCATGCGGCAGCGCAGAAACAATTTTAATCTCATTATTGGGTTTGCTCTGAAACACCAGGATGTAAAAAATGAAAATAAAATGTCATCCAGTGGATGTGTGTAATGTAGTAAGATGTTTAATGAATTATGAGTTACTAATTCCCTGTTTAGATGAAAAAACATTTTTTTAAAGCCTGTCCTGTTGCTTCTCTGTATGGTTCCTGAGCATTAACTGTGGGGAGATCTACAAGAGGGTTCGCTCCTAATTTAAAAGGCCTGTATCTAGTCATTATTTAAAAACAAATAAAAATAAAAATAAATTTCGCTCCACTTTGTCATATAGAAAATCATAAATGTCAAAAATTGTCTCAGGAGTCAGCCATGTTTTGGCTACCAGACACAGCACATGGCGGCTCGAGATAGCTGGAACGTTCCTGTGTATGCTGCCACTGGAGCTGTCACATAAATCTGTATTTTTAGACAATCATATTGGAAATCTAGAGTTGAGTGTTCACCGTTAAACAGTTTTCTGTATTTGTTTTAGTGATACAACAGTTACAGTTAAGTAATCATCTGATTTGGCTGTCTGCCTCACTTTAATGAATACTGCACAAACTTTAACCTGTTGTGACAGTTTCAAATATATTTCATTTCTATGATGTGTCATTCCACTTCAGTGTGCCACCAGTCCTGTTATATTTGCATGTCCTTTAGCTCACTTTCAGTTCTGCTTTCTCTCAGTCTGTTAATGATAAACAAATGGAAGTCTTTCTCTTGCTGAGATCACAGACATACTCTAAGCATTAACCTGGAATACTTGGTTTCTCATCCTGTCTCATCTCAGTATTATCCAGTGGAGTAAACTCCTTGCGATCTTAGCTTTCTAACGATTTGTTGTTATTGCTGCATTATGTATACCTTCTAAAAATAATACATGTGACAAACAGGTTCTTTACTTACTCAACAAGGACAAACAGAAACTTTCTTGAAGTCTGTGACTGCAGTGCTGCCACCTTTCTCTGAGCAACAGTGGTTTAGTTTCATCCTTCGGTAGAAGCTGGCATATTCTTTCCCTATTTGTGATATTTAGTATGGTCAAAGTGTGAATTAAATGATACACATTGCTTTACTAAATATGTGTGCTTGGGTTTAGCAGTGAAGCATGCTAGTCATGAGCTGATACCCACCGAAAGAACAAGGAAAAATCATGTGGAACTACAAGTTTATTCTCACTTATTTTCATATTATCGATGCTAACAAAGGTTTCATGATTTTATTTTGGTGATTGAATTATCTTTCACAGTGAGTTGCTTGTGTAATTTTTTCAAATTAAAAAAAAAAAGTGTATTAATTTCTTATCAGTTGTCATGTTGCTAAAAGTGTTCCTCAATACTGCAACCTACTGTTCATTGTCAGTACGACATAAATATCACTGATGTTTTTCATGGTTTCTTTTAAGTGTTAATACTGTGTGTGAGTCTAAGTGAATATAATTCTTGAAATTGATTCCCAATTATATATACATACACTTATTTTTTCATTTCGAATGTGAAAACAAACTCTCTGGATAGCAACAGGACTACGTAGCACTTTACAAATTAACATTGCTATGCCAAAGTAGAGCAAGCTTAATAAGTGCTTATGGAAGCAATATTTTTTAAGTCCTTTTATTAGGTAGTAAAAAAGTCATGTTTAATCTAACATTTAATCTTCCACTTACAGGGCTTCCAAGAAGGCAACGTAAAGGATATCCAACCTCAACAAGTGCTTTTGTTGCCAATGCCTACTGCAGAGGAGAGTGAGGAAGATGCCAAGAAGAGTTTCAGAATGGATGAAGGCCCTTCAGCAGAGGTACCCCAAGAGTCAAGTACTATCAGAAGCAGATTCAGCTTGGCTGCTGAGCTTCCCATTTACCTGCAGGAGAATAGTATCGGTTAGAAAAATGAGCACTGCTAGGGAATGCTGCCTGCAGGCCTCTAACAGGCAAAAATAGGACCTAATAAAATGTCTGCCAGATGCGAGGAAGAGCTTCTGTCTGAGCGACTACTTACGTTTAGCATAAATAGCTCTTGCACAAACTAAAAAGTAGTGCTGGTAATGGGAAAAACACCTATTTATCACCCTGGGCTTAGGTATCACGTTTAACAAAAGTGCGTTTTCTTAAATTTATTCTGATGGGCAGCAGCAATTCAAAGTTTTGGTCTAACAAACATATTTACAGTACTGCATTTAGCCGTGCTTACAGCTACTTTTTAAATGCCCCTTGGTGCTTAGACAATACTAGCAGTCTGAGGGAAGCTGTTGCCATACGCATGTGGAGGATCTACGTACTCATGTGGCAGACTGACTAAAGCAGTTACTGTTTGTCTTTTGTTAATATTTTCTAAGGTCTAAAGACTGTGGTCATGAGCTGGCACGCACAAACCAGCTATCCACAATTTCTGCCTCCAAACGTTTTCCAAGTTTTAACTCTTGATGAGAGACTGTTCTTTTGTCTTGCTCAGGTAGGTGATTTTTTATTTACCTATTCCAGTCCCTATTTCATTGTCATCATTATAAGATGAAATATGACTTACATAGCATTCCATATGGGTATCGCCTAGATGATATTTAACATGTTCACAGTCTGCTAAGTGACCATTTACTGCTGCTGCTGTTTTTGAGGAGTTTGAGCTGTTTCTATTTGATTGTTTCTTTTAAAGCATGCCTTGTATAGGTGACAAAAAACATCACATCTCGTATTAACTCTACTCTGTGCTGTATCCTGCCTACTCTATACATATCTGAGCCTGTGGTTAATAATGAACACTGAGGTTTTCCCTTCCAGAAACATCTGTGTTATGTCCAAGACCTTTCCTACACAAAATACCACTTATAGCTCACATTTTAATGGGTAAGTGTACTGCAGCTGCACTGAGAAGGCATATTAATCGGTATTCCAAAATAGGTAACTTTTGAGCTGTAATTAAATGATATAAAATCCATAGGAACTTGGCACAGGGAGGGATCGGAGTCAGGAATTGTGATCTAGTTCTGTTTATTTTTTTTGCCTGGCATTACATTAATCCAATCCTGATTGATGCCTCTCAGTGATTTTACAATTCAACTACAAAACAGTAACAGAGGAATTGGCTCTAAGCTCTTATTTCCAGTGAGTGGAAATACTGATTTGCATTGATGAAAGGTTAGGATCTGTTCAGAAACAATACCGGGGAAAAAATAAAAATAAAAATAAGTAAGAGTCTTTTCCATCCTCAAATGCAAAGCAAGCTTATTTCTGAAAGATCAGACATACCCTGTTCTTTCAAATTCTAACCTGGAGAGAGAGCCCTTCCAAACCAACCATAATCTATTTGTTTTGCTGTATGTCTAAGTGCAATCCAGGACTACCACACGGAGGAGATCAATAAAACCATCTGTCTTAATCTGCTGTGCTCATGGCTGCTCAAAGCCCAGAGGTACAGAGCAAACTGAATGATCTTCAGAGACCCAGTGAGCCTCTGAAGCAGCCTGTTTGTGATGCACGGCTGCAGGACCCCTGCCTGAGGGGTCTTCCAGATAATCTCTAGTGAGTTGCTGCCAGCCTTTACCCAGGCATGCTTTTGGGACTGTCTTTCTGTAATCTTGTCAGAATTCATTGAGGAATTCCAATCTACTGTCACCATCACAGAGATCTTGTTCTTCCCACAGAAACTGCTGTCTTTATTTTCCGTCACAGGAAGAATGGAGGTGTCCTTTGCCTTACAGCTAAATGTCCTGGCTCCCATTAACTTGGCTGAGGTTCCTTCCTATGATGATTCATCTGAGATGTGTCTTGTCACAAGTTTACATAACTTTTCAAATCCGACTCTTCTTTTTCAAGTTAAGAGAACTTGCACCCAAGTCTTCATTCTCTTGAGAATGACCTAGTGTTATCTTTTCCATCAAGTTTATTCAGAAGGCAGTTGCTGGGAATTTGCCTTTCTTAGACCATGCAGGGATAAAAAGAGTATCTGAACATCAAAGATACCAGTCTCTGTGGAAAAGATAGCACAAATTGCTTCCAGCTTACTTTTAATCTACAGAACCAGAGGGGAGTATATGTGCTCTTCCTTTTGTCATCTAGACCACAACCAGCATTGTAATATGTTGGTCCTTCCTCACCATCATTTCTTTATAATTAAGAAATAAAGAAGAAGCAACGAACAGCAGGATTTTTGGTGGCAACTTTTCTTCTTTTATTTTCTACATGCAGCATCTCATTAACAGGAGGAGTGTCATCTGAGTATCTTATTCCGAGAGCTTCTGCCCTGAAGCCAGGCTCGCAGCTTGTTCCTCTCCACATTACCAGTTTCAACTGTCATAAAGCACAAGATTATAAAAACAGTTATAAAAACTTGAGGTGGTACTAAACACAGTGGTGTGAAGACAGCCTTTCTACTCTGCCTACAATGGTGCCCCAAGCAAATTAAATGTCAGACTGATATGCAAAGAATGAGTATTCCTTTAGCTTAGCTACACTTCTTATAGGTGAAGTATCTCACCTGGAAGCTGTCCTGAAAGGGTGAGAAATCTTGGCATTCTTTCTTTCTCTGCTGAGCTTTGCATGTTATGTGCTTTACTTTAGGGCTTCTCAGTTCTCTGGTGCTGGTGTCAGTAGTACTGACTCTGACATACATAGTTCATGAAAAGCTTGCTTTTGTTGCACTGAGCATTAAAATCCAAAAATAAAATCCTGTTTCCAGTGCAAGCTTCCGATTTATTTGGAGTAAGAAGAAAAGTAAAATCATGGGAAAAGTTTGTTTTAAACCACTCTTGAAATACATTTTCTTCCTTGTCACTGTATTATTTTTAACAGCCATTTTAAAAACATGGACTGATGTGAGCAGGCATCATAAATCTTCCTCTTTTCTTCTGCTTTTTGGGGGGGGAGTATAGAATGTAGCTTTTATATGAGTAGCTAATTTACTTTCAGCACCGTCAGAGTGAGTTCACAAATGCTACTTGATTGTTCAGGCGTACTGTTCAGATAAGAGCAGGTCTGTTGCAGCTCAGCATCTCTCTGGATACAGTGACCTCTCATGGAAAATGCTGGTACTCTGAGAACAAGGGGAATATTTTTCTCACCTAGATGTAAGAGTAAAATAATAATGGCATCGATAAGAAAATAGTAACAAAATCAGTATTAGGTCTAGGTGGTTTCTAGATATAACATCATGAACCACCATAGAGTTTCATGTAACCATTAAAGATTAGGTGAAATTAATTATCGAAATAAACAAATTAAATGATACTTCAAACACAGAACAACAGGTATAATTAAACTGTATCAAAGATTTGATGTTCAAGGTCAGCTGGCTAATCAACAAGCTGTGCTCAAATAGCAAGGGAGAATTTGTTATGAAATGAATGCTTATGCACAAAATCCTTCATAGCATCCTTTATAGAATAAATGGATAACTTCTCACAAAGCAGGCAGTTTAAAGTCTCCTGACGTGCTCTGGGACTGCTGTCGGTGTGATAATCGAGAACCTCAGACTCTCCCACTCGGGCTGCTCTGTTCTCTGGGTGCACACTGCATATACTGCATTATGACACACTGCAGATGTGGTCACGTGGGCTTGGTGAAGCTTCTCTGCTGCCTTGGCTACACACAGTGACTCAGATATCAGGTGATGGTGCACACAACTGGTCTAGATTTGCTTCAATAGCATTAGCACATGTTAATAGGACATCTCAGCCCTGCTAGGCAACTGCTAAAAGGCAAAGCAACAAAAGGTACAAGCTGAACGAGGAGCAAAACCTTTAGCATTTTTTGCTTTTTGCATTTAAATGATATGTATGGTAACACTTTATCATTATTCTCACTAGTTGCCCCCTGCACTGCAATACTGAAAATACTGAGCTGTGTTTTTGTTTGATGCCTCACCTTATTTGTACTTCAATCTTGTTTACAATCCCTGGAAACAAGAATAATCCACCAAAATTAGAATATTCATTGAATTGCTGTCACAAAGCTAGAGAAAAATATTTAACAATGGGATAAATTACATTCAGCAGTAGTGTAGAAAATAGATTATTGCCTCGAGCACTGAACTGACTCCTCAGCTAGACTCTGACCACAGAGAGTGCTGCTAAGTACAGGCTGAGCTCTGACAAGTAACTGCAGCTGAGAAGCCAGCCTGGCTGTTTGCTCTGCCTGTTCTGTAGTTGGACCAGATGCACTACGTTCAGCTCATGAATTAGAAGAGGCTGAACTCAGTCTTGACTATGTTCATACCACTGTACAGAAAGAATCAGATAAACCAGTTAAAAATGGTAATAATGCAAGAGAAACAATAACAACGACAAAAAAAGGAAGGGCAAAAGAGTATTTCCTCAGGTATTCAGTGAGAAATACAACTCAAGCAATTAAACATTAAATTAAATAACTCCACAGAATACTGTATTCTGTTACTTAGATGTGGCAAAAGAAAGTACACAAGTGGATTAAGGAACTATCCCTTCTGCAAGCTTCTTGCTTGGTGTGTTAGGTCAACCTGTGACCAGTATTTTACTTTTCAACATACGGAGGCAAGGCTTTTCTATCCTGTACTTAAAGAAAAAGCACACTCTTATAGCTTGGCAAGGCAGAAAAAGATTTTGAAAATACCTTAATGTTGTGACATGCATGTGGTAAGTATATTCTGAAATACTGAATTAAGGTCTGCAACTTAGATATGCATAGTCACAATCATTAGTGTCTGTGCAAGAGGAACTTAAAGCACTAGGACCATGTTTAATAAAAAATAAAGAAAGCAACCTTAATGACAAACCACATAGTCAATATCGTGTTGAATCAAGGAGAGCTTTTTCTTTTGCTTCTCACTTTTCTATTTCTTATGTCATTAGCTTCTGATCTTATCAGTTAATTTAAAGAATAATCACCCACGTCATTAAAGCTATTGTATGTGTTCTGTGTAGTGAAATACTACTTAAAATTTTTAGTTTCATTTACATCTAGAATTGCAAAAATATCAAAATATCAAAAAAGCAGAATCTTGCCCAGTTATGTCATTTATAGCATAGAGATATTTGGATAAGTAGACTGGGACAACGTCTTACTAGATAACTGATGGTCCAGCATTAGCAGATTAATTGTGCATCTCATACAGTGTGGAATTTGGTGCCTCTTATATCCCAGTTAGGACTGGAAAGGAGTACAGAGTGTTTTTTAAAAGAGCCTGAGAAGGAAATAAAATTTACCATCCGTCTGCCCGACAGCATTCTACTGTCATGACTGCTCTACAAGGAAGCAAGTGGCAACAGTTTTCATGTATTTATATTTCTTGCATGTCTACTTATCAAAACTTATTTTAAAGGTGAATATCTGGCAGGAAATGGATTTATTTTTTTTATTCAGAAATTAAATCCTGCATCATCATCATCATCATCATTATTGTTGTTGTTGTTGTATTTTGCTGTTGGTTGGCTAGATTTTTTTTCTTAAAGAGAAAGTAAATATAAGGTTAACTGATTAGCACATAGTAAATACTGAATTATGGTTTACTTTTTATTTTTTGGAGAGCAAATCTGCTAGGGATTGTACATAACCTACTCGTGTACATAACCTAACTTTGCCAAAGGGAGTTGCCTGGGCTGGAAGGAAACACTGAATAGAACCCTACTCTTCTGGGTTTTCCCCTACAGCCCCATAGTCACAAAGGTACTTACAGACACTACAGTTCCTGCCTGGCAACAGCTCAGCTCTGTTATCTACATGGGAGGAGTAGGGGAGAATAAAATGCCATCAAGCTACTCAAAATAACAGAACCATGTGTGTGAATTGTACCATTTTAACTGCTAACAAACAGATTTCAGTGCTGTCGGTGCTCCTCTGGATATCTGAGATTAAAGAAATCAGAGGAGGAATTTGCTGGCCAGGTCACTAATGTATCTGAGAACTACGATAACCTTAACTGTCAAGTGCTAAGCATCTTCAGTTCACCAACAGGAGCCACACATATGTCATTAACAATCAGAAAGGCTTTATTGCTATTCCTAACATGCGTGCTCCTTCTGCCCAACTATGAAATCAGCTTGGCGTGCAGATAAACTTGTTTTCGTGGACTGTGTACAGAACAGAGAGATTTATTGTCCATGGGGATTTGGGAATCTACCCATGGGGAATCTGTTATGGCACAAATTGTGAGATCAGAGGAGTCGAATCCCAATCTTGCTGAAAAAACAAGTGGACTGCAAGTAGGTAATTGCAGGCATAATTCAAGTTCCAATGCTGTACTCTTCTGGATGAGGAATACAGTACTTCTCACCTGAATCATATTCTGCTTCACCTCATACTCTTGATATCAGGAAGCAAGCTGAATTTCAGCTGGCTGAGAGCTCCAGTTCCTCTTGTTGTCAGGATGCCCTCTGTTGCTCAGACTGCAGGTGGAGCTGCAGTGTCAGAAGAACTAAATTCTGCTTTCTTCAGTAGTTTTGCAACATGAGTTCAGCAGAGCCTGATTTTCTGAGGTGCTCTGTTTATTGTGCTCCTCTGTTCGCTTATTTGGAATGAAGGTGTCTGATGTTTGTTCCAACTAATTGTGATTGAAGTTTCTGTTTTAGCTCAGCTGTGCTTAGTCAAGGTAGAAAGACCAAAACATCCACAAATAACAGGCAATGTTGTATCATACCTGCAAGCTATTTATTATAACAGTATACCCATAAAGACCCTGTACATTTTAAGTCTATTCCCTGCAAACTCAATCATAAAAAAGAGAACTCACACTGAAGTGAAAATCAGTCTAAAACAGCATTTCACAGGAACAGAATTTAGTCATACATGTCATTTACTTCACTGTTAATCTCCCTCATACGGAGCGGATCTCTACAACAGAACATATTCTCTATGAAGAACAGATGGGTTAATAGATCATTTCCACCCATCTAAAAGAAAACCTTCCTACTCAACATATGCTTAGTTCCCACAGATAAGAAGTTTTGGGATTTTCATCCTCACTGTACTCGATTCACGAGAACATGGGAAGGACCCTTCAGGTGCAGCTCTCTGAATACCTACACAGATTAGATTTCAATTAAGGTGCTCCCCTAGAGGAAAAAAGGACAAGCATTCCTTACGAGGGAATTATGGCTTTACAGCAGTGAGAGTAACACAGCTGAAAAGCGGTTGGCTTCCATTAGTTTTCTTTGGAAAACTTTTCAAGCATTCAACTTTTATATTACTTTTACAATTCATCCCCAGAGGAAACACAAGCAACTTAAAAATCGTTACCTTGCCAAACCTACTAAGAAAGGAAACTAATATAGTGCTTAGCTGCACGACAAATCCACTTTCTTGAATGCACTGATCAGGAGAAAGAAAATGTTTCATCCACCAAGGGGTCTAACAACATATAGAAATGGCTATATTACTTTCAGAACCACACCACGACAGGAGTTCAAACCAGTAGTGACAACTTGCCCAATTTCAGTCTCATTTCCATCATCCATACTTACAGTCTTTACTTCTTCCTCTGCCATTATTCAGCAGGCTCTTCACATAATAAAAATGAGATTTCCCCATCCTTTCTTCATTCAAAAAGGCAACTGTTCTGAAACTAGTGTAACCACAGCACAGGAGGGCTGCCCTGGGCTTCGGCAATGGCTCCAGCCTGTTAAGGGCCCCAAGCCCTTCACTGACACACAACTGTGCTGAAGCTACTCGGTACCCAACTAGGAGGGAACTATGCTCAGCCATCACTTGCCTTTTCTGACCTGGCTTTCGTAGGAGGACCCTCTTCCTGTCCCACCAATTCTCTCTGCATGGAAATTGCCCCCCAGAAGGGAAAGCAGGTGAGACTTCACTCAAGAATTCACTCAAGCTTCTCAGCAAATTGAAATGGCTCCTAAGCAGAAAGGACTTCTGCTCAAATACTTCTCAAGGACAGCTTACGAGGCAAGACAAGCAAGAAAAACAGAATTCTGAAGGCGTGATCAAAAATATCACTGCTCTACTACACACAGCAGGTAGTTAAGACTCACTGCTAAACATTCCTTGCCTACCTTCTTAGCTTCATTGAAGTGACACACAGTAAGGCATCGACAAAGGTGTGTATGCTGATCAAAAAAAAAGGTTTGCATTTTGATAAAAAAAGACAACCTTCATATTCTAACATCACAGCTCAGCTTGTTTGCGTTATATTAAATTTTCACATTTACAAGACTGGTGGTTGTCCTACCTTTCACTAATAGCCTGGAACAATGGAATATTAGAGGAGTAAAAACCAACGTGCATGAATGACCCAAGAAGTCAGAAAATGAAGAAAACCCAGAAGACGCAGCGCGCCCCGTGGAAAGAATCAAGACCCCACACTGATCACACATTCAAGAAGGTGGTTTAGAAACATGCTCGTTTGCACCGTGTTGGCTTTCCACCCGAAGTTACACTTGAGTGTATTTTAATAATCAGAAAAAATCAAATAAAACCAAGTTTTCTTTATTTCACTGTTTTTAAACTTTTAATTCCTCTTTATACCTATTGGAGCTCTTCCTTCCGGATGGTTCCCTAGATGTCATCCAATGCAAAGAAAATTCTGAAAAGATTCTTAGTCTTCAAAATGTTGAAAAATCCAAGGAAATGCTAAGCTTTGGAACTCGCCTTACTGGCACTGCATTTATATCTTCGCAGGAGGGCTATAAGTTAAGAGCTATGTTTAAAAAAATAAGAGGAAAAGCAGTGACATTAATTCGGGCAGCACAAGAAGCCCTCGGCAAATCACAGCTCAGTTACTGTCTGATTTACTACAGGCTTTAGCACCAAAGCACACTACTATGGGGCAGGTAGAAAGCTACAGAATTAAGCTCACTTCAAGTAACGTTCAGTTGCTGCCAACTCAGACATGGCTACGTGCCTCAGCCCCGCGAGACGTTCAGCCAACACGCTCAGTTGCCCAAGCACATGGTTACTTCCACAGATGCTGCTGGATGAATTCCCAACCAAAAAGATCTATGCCAGAACATTTTCCAAAGCGCTGATTCCCCCTTAGTTTTTATTTTTATTTGTTTGGGGCACGGTTCGAGGGGAAGGGCGGAAGGGAGGGCAAGTGGGAGCTGAAGGGAAAGGAAAGTTAAGGAGAAGTGTGAAGATAGATAACAATTATTTCAGTATGAAGTTTTGCACACGCACACACACACAAAGAAGGAATTACAACTTAAGACATTAGCTTCAGTGCACAGGAGAAAGGACATTTTAAAATAACTTTATTTTTGATCCTTTCAAAATTATGATTTAACATTATCAGAAAGGAAATAAGAAACTTAACCAGCATATTTAGTTTTAAAAGCATTTAATGACATAGCATATATTTAACAGATAGGGTAAAAGTCTAGAGGTACAGTTCGATACAACTGAAAACCAGTTCCAGTACTACTCTTGACTACAGGCCCAGTCATTGAAAGTTCATTCCTATTAAATGTAATCTTTGATTGTGCAGTAAGATGAGATCTTTTCATTACAATAGTTACAGTGACAGAGAAATGCACACTATGTATCAAAGAGCAAGGTAATGTAGCAAAATTATAACACGCAGTGCTGTAGCTGACAAGCAAGTAACCATTGGAGTAACATTACTTTTCCAGTATATGCTTCAGTTCCACTTTTACACTTATCAATGATTTTAAAGGGTTTATTATACATCTAGTCTTATTATACTTTGTACTAGAATTATCTGAAACATACAATATAATGTACTTCAGCAAAAAAAATTTTTTTTTTGAAATTACAGATTATTTAAAACTGTATCAGCCTGCTTATCCATCTCAGATGACATTCTTATCTGTCATACCTGATGCAGAAAAGCTTCAGGTCGCGTTAATAACCAATGCCAAGATATAAATGGTTTGTCTGTAAGTTAATGCATACCTGCACTCTGTTACAGGAAAGATAATATGCTATCATTGTAATAAATGTTAGAATTGAAATGGGAGGCTCTACTAGTCAAGACTCAGCATAACGACCTTAAATGGAAGTGAACAGTTTTGAAAATTTGTCCATTGGTTTTTGATGTGCACAGTAGATTCGAAAGCACCGCTGCCTTGCATACCAATAGCACTAGGAGTGGGTTATTTTCCAAGACAGCCTCACAAAATTGAGGAACAGTTTAAATAGTAAGATCTAATCTACACTAACTTCATTAAAAACAAAAAACAAAAAAAAAACCAACAACCAAACAAAAACAACCCCCCCAAAGCTGGTCCTCCCTCTCCTACAGAAGCTGCCCAATGCACCTCATACACTTGGAACTTCAGATTTTTTTTTTGTTGGCTTTTTATTTTAAAATGCTCTATAAATAAAAAAATGTCAATCACATTGAGGAACATGAGGCACAGAGAGTAACGTATTGGTTCTGAGCTCGCATGCTGGAATTCCACTGGAACGATCAGAGAAGTGCAGTGTGAGGAGATGGGAGTTCACTTCTTTTTACCAAAAAGGCTGAATCTTTTCTCTTTGTCTTTCTCTTTGTCTTTCTCTCTCTTGCCAGGACTGGACTCGCTTGTTATTGTGACGCTGGCGGGCAGGGTCTGGGCACGGCTGGAGGCTGGAGTGCTCTGAGTGGTCGGGGACACTTCGATTTTATCAGATGAGATGGCTGATGTGATGGCCTGAATCCACGTGTTCATCTCCTCCTTCAAGAAGCCCCAAAAGGTAGAAAGCTGTTACAATCCACGCACCACACTCTTTCTCTCATTCAACATTGGAGATGGGGAATGGACAAAAGTGGGGAATTAAGCACAGTCATCATCTGGCACTGCTCTGCACCTGCAGGAGCTGTCTACTTCAAACTGTGCTCCGAGACCATCTCCATCTATGCATTACACACACATACATGACCAGAGATGAGTAAACTGAAGTGCACCCCTAAGGTTTTTGCTTTTTTTGTTTGTTTTTTTTTTTTATTATTTCCCCTTGGACAACAGCACAGAATCCACATCAGTAATAGACTGAGAAAAACAAACTTACATCATCTTTGGCTTGGAAGAGGTATTCATTCCCATCAGTCAATCTGTAGAGAAAACAGCCATTGCAAATCTAGGTTAGGAGTAGTCACAGTGGATCAACTCCTGCTTTTTTAGCTACTGTACATAACCAGACTGAGACATACAGGAAAGTCCTAACATCTCTATACACACACATACATGCCAAGAACTAATGTTTTGGTATCTGATTCAGCCATGCAGATCCAGCCACACACACTATATTCTGATCTCTATACATGCTTATGATAGTGGAAGTGTTCCAGTATGCCATGCTGCACTGCAGAGGTCACGATCTTCCACGGCTGATGACTTATTTCAGTGCTTGCTCTTTCAGGCAGATCTCTTCTATCTTGCAAATGATAGTATAAAAAAATACTCAATATGTTAAAAAGACAAAAGTCACAGACAACACCCAGAGTTCACACTGCTTTTGCAGAAACTCATCAAAACTCTGCAGCTGCCCTGCTGTCAAGTCACGATGATGAGTCAAGATACCGTACTGTGTATTATTCACAAGTAGCTCTCACAGGGAAGATCAGAAGCTTCCTTCTATTTTATTACTGTGTTGTTTTTACTCAGAGTTCAACCGGGATACATTTAACAGGCTGTATGAAGATTATTAATTAAAAAAAAAAGACTGAATAACATCAGATAAAACATCTGAACAAGTGATAGATAGGATAACAGTGGGAGAAGTGCTTGATCTTTCTCCACAAAAAGAAGTAATATTAAATGGTAAAACAACATGAAGGTGAAGTAAGACACTTGGAAGAACACAGATATCACAGAAGCATAAAATGGCCTGGGTTGGAAGGGACCTCAAAGACCATCTTGTTCCCAGCCCCTGCTGTGGGCAGCGTTGCCATCCACTAAATCAGGCACTAGTTCAGGCTGCCCAGGGCCCCATGCAACCCAGCCCTCAACACCTCCAGGGATGGGGCCTCCCACCTTCTCTGGGCAGCCTGTGCCAGTGCCTCACCACTCTCTCGGTCAAAAATTTCCCCCGACATCTAATCTAAATCTTCCCTTCTGTAGTTTAAAACCATTCCCCCTGGTCCTATCACAATCTACCCACACAAAAAGTAGATTTCCCTCCTATTTATAATCTCTCTTTCAATATGAGGAGGCCACAATGAGTTCTCCCTGGAGCCTTCTCCAGGCTGAACGAGCCCAGTTCCCTCAGCCTGTTTTCATTGGAGAGGTCCTCCAGCCCTCTGAGCATCTTTCTGGCCCTCTTCTGGATGTGTTCCAAAAGCTCTACATCTTTCCTGAGCTGGGGGCCCCAGAACTGGACACAGTACTGCAGGTGGGGCCTCACAGGAGGAGAGCAGAGGGGAACATCCCCTCCTCTCCCTGCTGCCATCGTTCTGTTGATGCAGCCCAGGATGCTGTTGGCCTTCAGGGCTGCAAGCACACACTGCTGGCTCACGTCCAGCTTTCCATCTACCAGGACCCTCACGTCCTTCTCCACGGGGCTGCTCTCAGTGACTTCTCTCAGTCTGTACTCGTATCTGAGACAGCCTCATTAGGTTCACATGGGCCCACTTTTCAAGCCTGTCCAGGTCCTCTGACTGGCACCTCTTCCTTCTGTTGTATCAACTGCACCACTCAGTTTGGTGCAAACTTGTAGAGAGTGCTCTCGATCCCATCATCTATGTCACTGTTATAGATGTTAAAGAGTACAGGTCCCACCTATGCCTGGCTTTTGTAAAACGTTAAGGAAAGTATTTCCCTTGTACTCCCCACAGATCACGACGGCGCCTTTCTGTGAGAGATCTGCCTGCACAACAGAGGCCACAGCCTTTGCAGAACTGAGCCTCTCAGGTGTTCAACAATATAACCCTCCTCAGCTTGGAGAGGGAGCTTCGACACAGTGAGCTGGCAAACTCTGGGGATTCTCCTAATGAGAATGAGGTAAGAAAGTGCACCACATGACATCACTCAGGAAGGACTGACACAGGCGACAGGGTACAGAGAAAGAAGGGCAATTGGTTTTTCTGCCAAACTTTGTATCTGGAACACCTTATTCTTACACTATCAATTCAGAGACATTTTGATAGTGTGAAGGACGGATCACACAGCTGCAGCCTGCCTTCAAGAAGGTTAGCTGCAAGTTTCCCTAAATATGAATTATATTTAAAGGATTCTTGCATCAGTACAGACCTAGAAAAACCCTATCTTAGATTACACAATCCGAACAGTTCATAAAGTTAGTCTCCTTTGAAAAAGTCCTCTAGCAGCAGTGTAACAGTAGAATATTTTTCAATTGTTGGCACTAAAATCTTTACCAGTAAAACACAATTTTGGAACTGAAAACCTTATTTTTAGATCCTTTGAACAACGAGTGCTTCATATACTGATGGCCTGCAACAAGTTCAAGACCTGAAAACGTGACTGACAGATGTCTTCAGTAGTTTCCTAAATCCATACAGAAAAAATTAAAAGACTTGGTTTTTAAAAAGCAGAACCACCAACATTCAGCTCTTTTCAATCAGTTCCAGAGGCAGCAGCTGGAAAGCTCAGGGTTTTTAAATGCACGCTCAACTTTCTTTATGTAGTCTAGTCTTGTCTCATAAATAAGTTCTGTTGTGATTGTGATACTGATTGCGACCTGTGATTAACATCCCACCTTTCAGGGCTGGGAAGACCCTGGTCAGAAAAGCAGACACTGCACTTACTATTCTTTATCAGCTGGATCCTCCCCATGAGTTTGCAGAGTGAACGTACCCACCACAGCTTATTCTCAGGTAAAGAAACTTTGACAGGTTTACCTTAGCTTGAACACATGCTTTTTCTTTTTATAATCCACTGCCACTTCACAGACTGCTTCCTTCAAGCTGACTGGAATCTCATTGTGATAGGGAATGCCAGAAGCAGCGGCTTTTGAATCCTTGTAGAAGCCCATCTCTTGGTTGTTTATGACACAGTAAACGTTATGCCACGACCTTCAGGACATAGAAAACAACAACAATACTTATAAATGTAATGCTCTCGCTTGCAAAACTGGAGAAATTGAACACTGTGATTGCTATAAGGTAATGGGGACCAGTTCAGTGTGAAGACAGAAGCACAGTATACCATGTCCTGCAAAATGCAGACAAAAATTCTCTCATACAAGCACTGCTTCAAGACAGAGGTCCTGACTTTGAGCCAAATGGAACAGAGGTTTCCAGAGTGCTCAGAGATAGCACACTAGCATATCCTAACAATGTGTGGATGGTTTGGCAGACCATGCTGTTTACATACTTGGAAGATAAACTGGTAGACCTTTTGATGACTACATTTAATTGTAGGAGTTCTCATTTTGCTGCAAGCTAGTGAACAGACTGCATACGAAATCCCTGACTGTCACAAATGATTAGTGACATCATTTACCTCATTCTCTAATACAGTTATAAAGATCAATGGTTACTGTATTCCTAAATATAAATATAAATGTAAATATTTCTAAATGCTAGTATTAGCAGCTGTCACAACCCCACGTTAGTTCTCTGGTGTGAACGAACACTAGCTGATGAAAAATGGCAGTCCTGTAATGCAGATCTCTTTTCTTGTGATCTGCACTCAGCTCTGCTGAGTACCTCAGCTCTGACCACGTCCCTCAGATGTCGGTGTAGCTCCACAGTCAACACTTTCCTTTTCAGCCAAGTCATACAGCTATTCTCGAGAGCTTTCTCAGGTTATGATGGACTGGCATCTGATTTTCCACTGCACACAGAAAGCTCAGAAATTTTGCTTATTTGAGAACTGCATAACTGAATCAACCACGGCACACAGAATCATCTTCACCAGTTTTTCTCTTCTGAACAGATTATCGTGTAGGTGGAAAGTGCCAATGTGCAAACAGAAGATGTCAGAATAATATGGACATCTCTGTTCTTACACCTACTTGTTTTTCTTTTCTTGTAGTAACATACAACTTGAGAGATCTGGAATCAAATCCCACTACTGCCACAAACTCATCACGCGATGTGGGAAAGTCAGTATATCTTTATGCCTTCATTTTCTCCCTTCCAAATATGGCTAATTGGGCATTTTCTACCACGTATGATTAGGCTGCAACACCATCAAATATGTTCTTCAACCATGCACATGCAATTCCTAGAACAACTTGAAAAACACTTTGGAGCTGTGAGAAGACAATAAGAGCAGCGATAACATTCACAATTATATAATAATGGAATGTCCTGAGTTGGAAGGGACCCGCAAGGATCACTGAGCCCATCTCCTGGCTCAACACAGGATCATCCAAAATTCAAACCACACAGCACAGTGAATTTGGATACAATTATCTGCATTAAGCAGTGATCCTCATTAAACATCAAGTGCTCTTACCTGCTTGAGGCTTTCTTGCTGTGTGTCTCCCATTCGTGTTTACGATGTAAGAAGCCTTCCATCTGAGCTGAAGGAATCTCCTGTGTTTTGGCTGGTAGGGTAGCAGCAGTCTGAGCCTGAATGGCAGCCTTGGCTTTGCGGTCTGCCGTTGGAGAAGGAACAGGACTCGACTCCTTTGAACTTGTCCTTTGTTCTGCAGCTCCGTTAACCATTTCATTTGTTTCTGCAGCTTCTGTCACCTACGGAGAGTGGAAAAAGTGCTCAGCTAGATGACTCACAACACGGAAGTGTTCTGCAGTTAATCTGTTTCCCTGCACAACGTGGCTGTGTATAAGCTTTGCCTGGAGAGTGACACAGGCCTATGAGATCTTTCTCACACTCCATGGAGACACAGGAGGCCAAGGACATTAGAAGGTATGAATGGATTAGTACCCATTTTATAGGTGGAGAAACAGGAAAATAAGAGCTGCTAAACTGCAGTGTGAATTTTACTGTGCTTTGCTTTGCTAGTCAATTCATATTGATTTATATATTGTTATTCCTAAAATGAGAGCATTCAATTCTGCTGCTTACTCAAATGTTTGGAACAATAACAATCACACTTTCTGCGAACCTAAGAGGAGCAGTAGAAGTTATACACATCAGCCACCTTAAATACATTTATGACATTACTGGGGCATAAAAAGTCTACGAAATGTCTTAGCTCTAAGTCAGCAGAAAAATGCCAAAATTGCCCAGGAGCATTTACAAAAATGTTCAGAATTTGTTTCTGTAAAAGCTCCTTTCCCACTTTCCCCATTCCCCTAGTGACACAACAAAATCAAAACATGCAGAAATTAGAGAGATTACACCATGCATTTCATCTCCAGCATCCCAGTTAAGATATTTGATCTTAAAGACGAGGGAAATGAGGTCATACGTCATTTATCAAAGTCTTTTTCAGACTTTCGTTATTAGGAGGAAGGGATTTTTGTTAAAGGAACTGAAAACCACCACAGTCACACACCATCACACAGCTATTTACCCCCAAACAAAGACAGAACCAAGGCCTTGCCCATCACTTGCTTTGTTGATCGCGTTGCCTGTCGCACTGTGATCGAGATAGCCTAGAGAGCAGCCATGTTTCCAGCAGCTCTGACTGGTCAAGCTTTCGACGTCTTCAGGAGCCATTCATCCATAATCATTTAAATTGGAATCCTAATGGCTATACGCTTTTGAAATGCAGCTTGGTCCCAGTTGTTTTTTGGTTTTGTTTTTTTTGTATTCTTGTACCATTACTTTGACACGTAGAGCCATTGGTAGCAGCTCAGGAGTTACACAACCAGTGTGTATTATTATTATTAGCATGTTACTAAAGCTTAGTGCTGCTAATGCTCTAGTAGATTACAAACATTCTGGACTGTTTTTATGCAGACAAGCAGGTATTTGTGAATGGCACAAAAATTAGACATTCCCACTTCTGCACATAGCCTGGACAATTCAAAAGCAGCCGAATTATGCAACAGACTAAATTTTGCCACTGTTTGCTAGAACTTCTTGTACCTGCCAAGTATACATTATTGTACCTCACACCTTTGTCCCTCACACATTGACCTAGAAAGATCTAAATGTCATCTTGCTATGAATATGGGAAGGGTTGGTTAACTGCCTTTAAGCAATCTAAATTTCCAGAATACAGACACTACACCACTGAAACAGGGAAAGAATCACAGCTCACATTCCACTTCAGTCAAATCTGTTTTACTCCATCCCTAAAGAAACACAGCCTCACAGCCCAGTTGACTGGAAAAAATATCTACTCTGCACTGAATTTCTTTCTACCTAGTGTTAGCCAGCTGTAAAAATCAGTGATGCTGTTTCTTCAAATTCAGGGTAAGTCAAAGCCATCGAACCAGGCTATTTATATCCAAATCTCAAAACAAAGATCTTGCATTAAAGGAGGGTGGGGGTGGGGGAGAATAAACAAATAGATGAGACTGAAGATTATCCAAACACTGCCGGCACTGCTACTGCAACAGCAGGCTGTGAAATACACAACCAGTGATTCACCAATGAGTGCTCAATGACCTGTTCATCACCAGTGCTGGTCACCAATGCCCAACAATCCACATTCAAGAAAAAGGAAAGCCCTTTGCAATTTATTTTTTCTCACAACAGACAGTTACTGAGGTTCAAAGATACTCTTCTAAATGGACAGGATCCCTGTCTGAGATATATGAAGCCCTTGTGAACAGCGACGAAGAATTACTGGATACTCACTCAGTCTGCATGCTACACAGACCTCAGTAACTCAGCACCACCTTAGATAAACTACCCAGAACTACCAACCAGCGAAAGCACTGCTAAAAGTAGGATGTTTTCTGTACTCATACGGATGAGATGTGAAAATAATTATTAGAGACCTTTGGGTACCCATAACAATTAATCTGAAATAAAAAAAAAGACAAGTTCCAGAACAGCAGTCACTGCAAAAGCTACTTAAAATGTTTCTATGGGAACTAACGTGAAATTCAGTGCTGCAGTCTGCAAGCCTACGCTTTGAAATGGTAAACGCCAACTTTAATTACAAAATCGGACCTGTGATATCTACTTCAAATGCTACTGATTGTGAAAGGGCTATGAAAAGCTTTATTGATGCTCTTTCAGGTTTTATTTCCTTTCCATGTGTTATCTACAATTAACAGAAAACAAGCAGAATAAATCCGAATCATAAACAGGTTTGCAAAGAATGTGTAATGAAAATAGAGAAAAACAGGAGCTAAACAAACTTTAATGGGAACGTGCACTGGGCATGCAGGGACAATGCAACAGAGGACAAACATTAATAGCAAACTGTACTGTTACAACAAAGCAGTTATGTACATGGAAACAGTTTTCTTAATCGTGACTTTGAGGTTAGTTGCAAGTGCTTTAGTGGCTAGAGACTACTGCTGAGGTATTCTTAACTCAGGGCTGTATAACATGCAAGAGGACAGCGGGGACAATGACTGGAGACATCCCTTTCATTTTCATAGTGCTTAAAGCAACCCTGTATTCAGTTCATCACCTTTAGTCTCTGCACCACTGCTTAAATAACACAGAGATATTTGCCTTTTCGGATGCAAATAGGTGATGGCTTGTGTATTGTTCTGGCTTCTGTACCCTTTAAACGCTTTAAGCCAGAACCGTGGGCCATAATGAATCGGTGTAATCTCACATACCTAGTGCTTAAAACCATGACCTTAAACGATGACTTAATTCATTATTCCTAATCATGAAAGTTTAATTCCTACGCATCAATGTATCTACATAAATTACTTTTTACATACTAATTTTTAGCCAGAATATATCTGAAGTATTTCCAGACTGTGGCATCTGAAGCTACAGCTGAACTGCTCTGAGAACTGTCACAGCCTAAAGGCAAGAGAACCAACACTGGTGTAGGTAGTCACCAGATCATCCGCATAACTTTAGAGGGAATTTTTAGAAGCATTAAGAAACTATATCTTGTTGTCCTGACAAAAGAAAAAAAACATGCATCATCAAGTGGAAAGGCAAGTTACAGTACAAGTATAATTACTGAAGCACATCCTTTCAGTCACCTCTCTCTTTACAATCTTAGCCAACACCAAACAATTTAGCTGCACTGATCAGCTAGAAGTTTACATTTTAACCACCAGCACTGTCTCGAGCCTTAAGTCAGAAGTAATACGGCTGTGTACGTCTGATGCATTGCAACACGAGATTCAACCAGCAGAGCTCTTGTGTAAGACTGGAGTGTGGATGGCAACGACGAGCACAGAAATGCATTATGTTTCAATGTAATAAAATAAAAAATGAAGGAAAAAGGTGGTGTGTAAGACCATGACAGCCAACAAGATGATGACCACCTGGGGTGTGCTTGTGGTGTTCCCTACCACAGCTACGTACAATTTCATAAACGTTAGAATGTACAACAGTTATCTCACTTCCTCATTAGTATCCAAGATAAACTAAAAAGACATTATCTAAAGAAAGAAAAAGGCACAACTGCTTAATATCCTACAGCATTAACAGAGCCTGTGTGCAGAGTCAGAAGTCACAAGGATGGACTGTTTGAAAGGCAAACATGCTGAAAGGCATTCCTCCCAGAGTCCCAGACCGGGAGCCATGTTTTCTCTGTGGTGGTGGTAGGAGCTCTACTATCCACTGACTCGAGCCTGCCAGGAGCCTTTCCTGCACTTAATATGACCTCACAGAGTGAGGCTCAAAAACATGAGAGACAACATGTGAGAATTTCTCCTACGATTCTAAGCATCAGTCGAAACTCAAGTGAGCTCTGAAGGAAGGTAATGGAGCACTAACACCAGTGTTCAATTCCTCTGTTGTTTAAATATATACATATACATATTCACTCATATGTCCATTTTGAGATTACTGGCATTCATCTCGACTCCACTGGAATAACTCTATCAAAAAGGACTGAATGGACAATTCAGCCCACATTATAGGAAATATGGAGCTGGAATCTTAGACCAACGTACTTTATTTCACTTCCAAAGAAAAGCATCACAACCTCTCCTTAAGGGTCCACAGCCTACTCTCATTTATACCACTGTATCTCCAGGGTCAGGAAACAAAACTGCTGGTGCATAAATCAGACAGGACTGAGAGCAAATGGGGCCCCAGAACAGCTATTCAGCATGACCACAACTCTTCTCAAGGACTAAATACCAAGATAAATCTAGAAACTATTTTTTATTGTTTTATTTTACGTTTATTTTTATCTGCAGTCAATGAGTCCATTCTACATGGAATGTTATACAGCTAATCTTAAGGCTTTTAACTTGGTAGTTACAACACTCCCCTCCCTCCGAGCCTTCACTGCTCATGTGCAGTACTGTCTTTGGCCTTGAGAATAACTCACTTGCTAATGCAGCTGATTTAATAACGTTGCCGTGCTGAAACCTGTTAGTATAGCTCGATGCGTCATACCTGTCAGATTCTAGTTCTCTTCTTCATTATGACGTAATCTCATTAAATCTCAATTACTCATAAAAGGATGGTTTAGCTGGAAAATCTTAATACTATTAACAACATGAAAAACTCACAGTAAATAACATGAAATAAATGTGTCACCTTAAAGCAACTGAGAGTCAGTAGGGATACTTAAATAAACAAGGATTAAAGTGAAACAAATGTATCTCCAAGGATCTGCTAATTAAATAGAAGTCAACTGATGGGAAGGAAGAGAAAAGCAGCAAGGAAATCTGAAGCCAAAAGATTAAACCGGTACCAGTAGACCACACTGAAAAAAAAAAAGGTGTCTTTTGCTGCATGTGATTGCATGTCACAGTCCAGACCGTGATCGGTCATTGGCTGTCCGTCTGCTAATAAAGTTTTTGTAGTTTTGGTAGGTTTGGGAGCGGTAACTAACCCGTGGAGATTCCTGGTCTGATGGCAAACCATTCTGGGAAACCTGTTCTCCTTTCGTCCCATCCCTGTTGAGAAAGAAGAAAGAGACATTTTATTAAGCTGTTAAAAGTCAACCCTCTTTTTCTCCCAAACAAGATTTTCATACTGAATTTTGCACATCTCAGAAATGCAAGCAAGTTCTTAAAAACTGCCAAGTCATCTGTCGACAACGCTGTAAAAGCCTTAAAAAGATTTCCACTTGCAGTGGCAGAAGCAAAGAAGAAATGCTTAACCGAATAAAAGAAATGCAGAGTAGGCTTTTGTGACAGTTACTGCTCAGGGTCTATTCCTAACACATAAGTAACTTGATAAATGTTAATACTCCATGGACATGGCTTAAAATCCATCTGTAAGTGATGCTCATTAAAAGAGAAAGACAGGTTTGTTCAGAAATATTAGTTCATAACACATAGGCTGCATAAACAGCACTTTTACTGGAAGGCCCGGTATGTATTAACAGTAGTAACTGCTTCATGATGGAAAATTGGAACATTCATCTTAGCAGAGAATTCAGATGCCTGGGAAAGTTGTGGCCCCATCACCTACATCCACAGCCTTACCACTGCTGCTGGGAGCCTCCATCTTCTGCAGCCTTTGGGCTTGGCTCTGGAGTAGGCGGCTTTCTCTTCCTCTCCTCTTCCTCTTGCTGTCGACGAACTTCCAGCAGTTCCAACTGAGAAATGAAACATTTTTGTACATGTTAAAGCACTGTAACTCAGCTATTTTTCAAGGTGCATTTCTAGAAACTTAAGAATAATTCTCTGCATTTTTCTGAAACTCCTGAAATTAAAGTTTATCGGAATGAAATTCGAAAGCACAAGCCTTTGTAAGTATTAATCATGAGAAGGATGTTGCACTGAATTTCTCAGTAAATCATAAAGCATCACACCCTTAGCATCACACAGAGTGCTGGCACAGCTGCTTGGCACTTGTCCAGATTTCTGATCTAATTCATTTAATTAACACAAAACAAACAAACAAACAAACAAATGTAAAAGCATCCCAGGCTATCAAAATACTGAAGTGACATCCTCATCAGCTTGACAAAACTAGAAGTAAAACGTTTCACATGTGAATCCCTGAGATGAACCATCTAAATAAAAGCTGGATTTCTGAAGATCTTGATAAACTTGAATTCACTTTGGCTGCTGCTGTGCTGCTCTGTGCATGAGAAAAATCAAGCTACTTCAATTTAGTGCCTCAAGTAAAATTACTCTCTAAAGATGGCAACATATTCTCCAGGTATTATTACTGACATTGCAGCTCTCCTGAAAACCGTTGTTGTTGATGGTGTATTTCTAAGGGAGAACACAGCAAACATTTCTGTTGAACTCCCCATCCCACACTGTCCTCTTTAACTGAAAATATTTTCAAGAGTTTGGATCTGGGTCTTCTTCCCTCAATGTCTCCCTTCCCATCTGCCAGTACAGCCTTTATATCAGAGGGCTGGAGCAAACCGTTCAGCTCTAGAATTTGCTTCTGCACCATCACTCTTGGGCCTACAACAGCTCTTGTTACCAGTAAGGTCATTTATCACTTAATCTTCCTCTGCACGCTGCTGAGCTCAAATGAACTTGAGAGGGTTTTAGTAGTGGTGGGAATATGAAAATTCAGGCCCTGGGAGGTTGGCCTTGGCTGACCCTCCACACGGCCAAGCAATGGAGATTAGGTTGGTGGTGATGGGAGTTGCTAGTAACAATCAGCTGGCACTGCCATGAAGGGGAATGGTGAGGAGTTCCCGCTGCTACACTCACCGTGGTCAGTCTTTCCAGTGCTGCAAATCTCTCATCCCAGGTAGCTGCAGATTTCTCAAATGCTTCGTGCCTCTTAATTAATTTTTCCACTTCGTCAACACTTTGACCTATTTCACGACTGGACAGGTAAGGCTCCTGCCCCAGCAGCCAGGCCTCAGCCACACTTGCATCTCTTGAAAACTGATGCACCTCCAAAACTGAATGAAGAATGCACACAGATTGGTGCCATTAGTGTCAAAAAAGGCATCATGAAGTTATCAGAATAGTATTTGGCTGTTTTCCTTAACTAAGCTCACTGAAATCAATGATTTAAAAGACAGAAATTTGTCACGTTAGCTTTGCTTTGAGGAAAAACAAAAGTGAGGCTTATATCTTCTACAGATTATTTTACTTGCTAATTTCAGCGTTTCTTTTTGGTTCTAATCTGCTGCAACCAAGTAAATCCAGAGCAGAAATTGTTATCTGCTGGCTTACTCCTCAGACTGACCTGCCGACCAAACATAATGAAGGCTGCAAGTCCCTTCAGCAAGCACTATTTCTGTACTTCATGCTTGTCTGCAGTGCTTAGTTCAAGGTTTCCTTCCAGCAGAAAAAAAGCTTCAGCAGCTTTTGTGAATGAGAGCACGCATCGTTCTGATGAACATGATACCAACACCAACCCTTAGGGACAGTTCCTCACACAGCTGTACTTCTTAAAGCCCGCTGAGACTTAGGAACAATGAAGAACCTACAGCCCAGAACTCTACCACATGGTAACACTGCACTGGACGGCTTGAGATAACAGAAGGGCACAAATTGGCAACTGCAGGAGCTACAGAAAACTTTATCTTAGAGTTTCTGAACTGTGTTATTTCTGGCAAAGAACTTGGAAAATGCTACGATGCTTATAAGTACATCTTATGTCAACAGACTGTTCAGCAGCCTTCCAGTCTGTCAGATAATGCAAGGGTGTTACATGTAACAAGACTGCTTCCCCATATTTTTTGTTAGCACATCCTCTGTAAAAATGCAGTTGGAAGATGACACCTGCAAAACATGCTAGATCTGTTTCACCTGGCTCTAACTTCAGGCACAGAGAGCAAGATCATCTGTGCAGGTTTCTTTGTTTCAAGTTCTCCATGGTTTTACAATTAACAGATGTGAATTCTACAGTTCCTACAGTACCAGCATACTTTCAACGAAGGCTAATAGAAGAAGGTAAGGGGTTGTATGTTTTTTCAATGCTCAGAAAGACAGAGAAGAGAGAATCAGATATGGGGCCGCGAAGTAAAATCCAAGGGTATCCTTACTCAGTCTCAGCCACTCCCATCTGTCTTCCCACTTGTCAATCATTTCTTTTCTTTTTTCTGTCAGCTGCAGTAGCTTTTCCTTGATCTGGATTTAAGAGGAGAATGCAGGACTGTTACATAAGCATCAGGCATCACATTCACCCCACTGCAACATGTCAGCTGTTACCACAAGCAAAAGACACTGGCATTTGCTGAAAGGACACACTGCACTGCTTTGTCAGGAGATGACCTGAGTATGAATGTAACAGTTTTTTCTTATTTTTGAAGTAGAAATAAATATATATAGTTTGTATTAAAATATCAAGTTTACATGCAGTATTTCTTAAGAACTACAATATCAAAATTATTTGGTAAAAAGAGCACAATGGATAAAGATGGTGCAAATGTAGTAAGTGTTTTCTAGGAAATAATGCAAAACGTGCTGCCCACGATTGCTATTAAAAGCCCCAAGCTATGATGTGCCAGTGTAAGCCCCATATTGTGCTCAGGGTGAATACTGGCTAGGAAAATCTCCCAGTTCCTCTGTAGCTCTTATGTGTAATGCACACACAGCAAATATCACCTTCCTGCCATGGGCAGTGTCTTACAACCAGTGGCTACCCTTCTTTGGCCAAAAAAAGGCATGAGGAAACACGGGTTGAACCACTGCTCTTCAGTCTAGTGGGATCAGAAAACAAATCAAGGCCTTAGGCTGCTGGATATATTTTTCTCATAGCATTCCCTGCATTTACTCCCCATAAACATTTTCCCACTCCTTTCCCTAGCAGGCCCCTTTAAAACTCAGACACCCTCACAGTTGTCTCTGCTCCTGCTCAAAGAAAACACCTTTCCAAGCGCAGCCATCGCAGAGACAGCTCCCTGCAGACCTGAACGCAGCAGCTTCTTTGTGTTTCCTGGATGGACAATGATATTGTGCATCTAGGTGTCACTCCTGCTTCCCAGCATGAATTCACAGCATGAAATCACACGCTAATTTCACACTCGTAGATAAATGCAATGGTCCCTGAAGTAATGCGTGACGCTATAAACACGAAGCTTATGAATCCATAGATTCCACAGTGACAGTTTCTCTAGCTGACACAGAATGTATAGGCCATCAGCACTGCAGCTGTTACACACTCAGTAAGCACAATACCTCCTCTGATGCATAGTGTTTTCTTGCCAGAAGAGATTTGCCGAGCTCAATACAGGTCGTAAAGCTGTCATTTCGGGCATCAATTTCTGCTTTGATACCCTGGTGATTGTTCATTAGCAGTTCAACAGACGAAACATCCCTAAAATAGCCAATGCATGGTTCAGAAACACGTATTTCAGACACAAACAGCAGTTACGTTTTCAAATAAATAATGTAAGCCAGAACAGTACAGCACAGAATTTAATTTGTAGTTATCTCTGTAGTCCAGAAAACAGGATTTGCTTATTTGAAATCCGATTGGCGCCGGAATGCTGCTGTTCCTGAGGAAAGGCAGCTAGCAATCTCTTGGAACATGATTTTCCATTGCAGTTACTTCAGTAACCCCCAGCAGGAGCACAGGAGCAAGCTCCCAGCACACCGCCATCCTGCCAACCTCTCCGAACTTCTGGCTCAGTGACACTGACTGTCACACATGTTCCTCAACTGACCTGCAGCCTTATCTCTCACGTGATATCACACAAGATGCTCCACGTTACCTTGGCTTTTCCTGGGCTTCAATCTGCCGGATAACATCTTCCATCCAAAGCATGAGATCCCGAACCATGCTGAAGAAACGGAATTTGTCTCCCGTGTCCACCAGCCTGACCCTGCGGCCCTCACAGGCATCCAGCAGCGCCTTCCATGCTTCCAGGACCTCGTTCTCCCTCTTCTGGATGTCATCAGCTTTGTCTCCAGCATAAGCAGCCTGAAGGCGGGCAGCATCCTCCTGGAGCTGTCTTACCTGGTGTGTGTTCACAAGAGATAAACGTGTCAGCACTTATGTACTTTTCAGTCACATACTTGGGAGCGTTTCTGCTGCTAGTTCGTCATTTGAATTGCCCTCTGAAGTCCTTGCCGATACATCTGGTTTGTCAATATAGAAAGGTTTATTTTGTTATTAAGCTGGTGTATCCCTACAAGAATGTTTATCGGAGAAGACTGTTGGTCAAGGAGCCCCCAGAATAACAAAGATTTGCTACTGTCTAAACCTTGTGTCGAACTGGGTGCCAACGTAAAGTGACAAATTCCAGGGCAAAAGGGAACTATTTCCTCATCAGATTTTCTACCTCCCACACAAGTGACAGAAGGCTGCTCAGGAAATCCTGCACCAGAACAGCAACGCCGGCTGACAGAAGAGATGCTTTTTCAGAATCACAGATAATGACTTCAAGCAGCAGCACGTTGGGAAATGCAAAGACCCTTGTACAATGAGAAAACACTTTTCCTTTCAAACACTATTTCTTGACTGTTTCACGCACTTTTCCAACTCTACTAGCCTTTCTCATTTTAAAAAAGATTCAATGCAAAATTGCTAGCTAGAGGCACACATACCATGCCACTACCATAGCTCTGCACTGTGATACGACATAGCATACTATGACATATTCCCAATTGCCTTGAGAGAGGCTGGGAGTGGTATTTTGTGAACCTCTCCCATTTTATGTATAAAATCTACAGCTCCTGAAAGTAAAACATTCGAAAAATCCAATGGTTGCTATACCTCCTCTATTCTAGTGTAAAGAACTCTGTATATTGCAACATAATTGAGAACTGGCAGGCAGCTCAGCCATAAAAGCTATCTTTTCCATCCTAATGGGACAAATGCAGTCAGTCTTAATTCCCCCATTTCTTAAACATGCGGTCCCTTTCCAAAATTCCCATTCTGGCAGCAGAAGGCTGGTTTTTTTTGGTTCAGAGTCCTGAATGTGTTGGATGACCAATTGCCTTCTTCTATTTATCATACCTTGGCTTCAAAAGATACAGAATTAGATCAAGTTTGGCTGCTTTTCAAGACCTTAGCTTGGACTATGCACTTGAAATCTGACTGTGATTAGGAAGCATCACAGAAAACAGTATTCACAACTGGAAGCATAAACTCATAACCAAATCAGAAAGCCTCTCTGTAGGGATGCAGGCTTCTTTTACCCCTCAGAACAGGAAATGGAAAAGTAACTAGCAGAGGAGGGTGCCATTTTTTCAGTTGGTAGTACTGTTTCTTGTTGTGGTTTGCCTTTTGTTTTGCAAGTTCACGCATCTCTTTAAATTTGCTTCTGCCCCCCACACATCATTCCTGGCTCCTTCTATGGGCAGCCGGTTGTGTCTCATGTTCACCAAGGTGAATGTGGCATAAGGACCAAGGGAACCTGAGGTGGCTTCCAGCACAAGAATGATACCCAAGAACAACATTCAGAACAGAGAAACCTGACAACTGTATTTCGTGTTACCTCTGTGTACTAAAAATTCTTCGCATTTCTGTTTCAGGGAAACTAATTAACCTAATGCAACGTCAGAGAAGTCAGATAAGAAAATGCTGCATAAGAAGTAATTCCTGTAGGAATACACTTGGAAAGCAGCTGCCAGCATTGCCTGCCATCCTCTGGGGCAGTATCAAGGTTCTGTATCCACAGACAGTGCTAGCACTTGGTACACACCTGTGTGCCGAGAGCTTGGATGTCGTGTTCAAACGTTGTGTGCATTCTCTGTAGCGTTTCCACTGTGTTTTGGTCTCTACCTAGCTCTTCTGGCAGTTTCTTGTGTTTGTCTTGAATGCGTCCTAAGATTTCCTTGGCATCGTGGTAAAATTTGTGCAGTTCATAAGAGGCTGCTAGGATTTGTGTTCTCGTGTCAATGAGCTCCAGGAGATCAGCCCAGGCCTCATTGAGACCATCCTTCCACTCTGCAATTGTGGCAGCATCTGAATGCCCGGAGTTGATGAGCTCGTCGGCCATGTGGTTAACGGTGTCGACGCGCTCCTGCCCGATGTTCCCGGTGTCCCGGGCAAATTCTCGGAATCGCTCCTGCAGCATCTGAAACACACAGAAACAGACTCATGGCAGGGTGCAACTACACACTGATGGGAGCAGACCGTTCAGGTCGGTTACACCAACCATCTGCTGGCTTGCTGCACGCGCAGAAGGGTAAACCTGCAGCCATACCCACAAGGCTTACCGTTACGTGCTCGTAATCCTGTCCCAGCTCGTGGGATCCTGCCACCACCTCCCTTTCAGCAATCCACTGCTCCAGGTCGTCCACCTCTCTGTTCAGCTGGAACAGCCTGTGTCTCTCATCCAGCTTGCCCCTTCTCTCTTCTGCTAGATCCTTCAGGCCTGCATACAGCTTATCCACTTTGGACTGGCGCATGCTGATACGCTCACTGAAAAAAGAAACAAAGAACACTGAGCCCTCACAGCCATTTACAAACAACAAGTCAAATGAAAAATAAGACGAGGATAAAAATCACTCTTGGGAGTTGAACCCCCAGAAACCAGTTGCATGCAGAAATTTGGCTCAGACACTCTGGACCAATCCTCTGCTGGAACAGCTGACTGCACCAGCTGGAACTCCCTTCTGCCCCATGTACGTGTAAGCCCACTGCTTAACAGAGTAAAGCTAAGAACCAAGACCTTCATTTGCTTCACCACAGATTACACCAGAATTTTTTCCCATGACAATAAGCAGGATTCGAGCTGCTGAGGCAAGGAACATTTCGTTTTCATTTAAATTCTGCTCCAAAGTTCAGAGGCACTGACGGGTTTCTTATTCCCTAAAGCTCAGCATTTCCAAAAGAGGATCACGTTTCTACTTGCCTTATCTTTCTCAGCTATTCTCCCTGAGCCATATAGCCCTGCCTTCCCAACTTCACATGAAGATGATTCTGATATTGCAATGCTCAGCCAGCCCAGACAGGAAATCCACTCTCATAAGAAACTCTGACGACCACAAGAGAGTGCTTTCGAGTTAAATGACAACCTCCTACCGGGAGCAGGGAGCACCTCTGCTACCATCGCTCTCTCTTCCAATCTGCAAAGCTAGGGCAGTTAAACATGTCAGCCTCATCATCAAATCAGCCTCAGAGTCAAAGCCAACAGAGAATTCTGTTTGCTTAGCTGCGGCTCTTAGAACAAACAACTCTTCATCTTGGAGTCTCCCACAGGGAAAATCACTTATGAATGTTGAGAGAAATTAACAAAAAAACAGAACGTTACTATGCCCATGTTTAAAACATAAGACTCAATTCTGATTCTTCTGATATTTTAAAGAGAAGAAGTAGATCTCGGGGAGCACTGCCCTAAGACAGAAGGACAAACAGCTGCCACCCTGTGTTCTGCATATAAAGCTGGTTGACAGAGTGAAGATTGATCCTTGTCTCTCAGGACTGCTATACGTCTGTACCGCCCAGCAGAGCTGGCAGACCTGACACCACTAGCCTGTATAAAGTGTACAACAGGCGTTCACCGAATGTGTGCAGTGCTATCCAGCAGTCTACGTCTGGACATGCTGACCTTGTCTGGGACACAGAACTGCACTCAGCACGCTGTTTCTCCTAAAATCCAGTGTCTGGCCAAATCAGATTGGTTCAACATGCATTTTGAACTGAGGGAAACTCAACTCAGCTTCTCCTGTACAGTCTCCAGAGGTGTTTTCTCTTCCCCATAGTCTTTGTGCATCAGAATTACCCAATAAAGGGACTGAGCTTCTAAACAAACTCAGCATACAATTAAAAATAGCATTTAATACCTTTCAGGATGATTATCTGCCACCAAAGTCCTGCTGGTCTTTGAAAGCTGGTGCACAGTCTCAGCATAGTCCTCCACAGCCTGTTCCAAAATCTGGTGTTTCTTCAACATGGACACTGCACTCTGTTCATCCTGTAATGGTGACAGAAAATGATGGCCCATTCTCCCCATGCCAGTGAGACTCCGCACAGCAAGCTCATCCTGTTGCTCGAGCAAAGAGCGGCAGCCAGAAAAATTTATAATGAGCTGCTCCAAACTTCTGATGGCTGTAAATCAATTATTGAGTCCACAGTAAATGGTGGACGCAGAAAGCAAAATAATGAGAAAGAAAAGTGAATTGCAACAGCTCCTCTGGGATGCAGAACAAAACCACAGCAGCTGCGAATCGAGCACGTTCAGTTTCTTCTTCTATGAAGTCCTCTGTGTGTTTGCACAACATTGGTGATTGTGCAGAGCTCAGAAAAGCAAACAGTTTTAGGCAGCTCACTGCTCAGGCTTTCCAACTCCAGCCTGGATACAGACAAGAAATCCCAACGAGCTCGCACCAAAGGGCTCTCCACCAAAGCATGTGGAAACATTGCAATGAAAACTTTGTACGTGTTGAGAAGAACACCAACATAAAAAACAACTCCCAGTGTTAATTAATATTGTCAATACGCCTTTTCATTAACGTATTTTTTTGTTATCAGCCACTGACATTAATAACTCTTCATCTGCCTCGCTTAAATATAAAAAGGGACACAAATCCCTGTGAACAGAAGGATGAACACCCATGAAACGTGTTACACAGGTACTAAGCTGGGTTTTATTCTAACACAGAAATGAACACAATGCATTTCTGTACCTGCCACACTATTGAAAAATAGGAGTTCAACGAGTCTGGTATGGCCTGATGCTGTTTTGATTTCATTGTGCCAGGAGTAAGGACAGGCCAGCAGCTGTGGCATCCACTGGCTGAACACCAGGCCAGCTTCACAGAGAGCTGCAGTGCGCTGTTCCCAGTGACTCAGAACTGACAGAAATCTTGACCTAACTGGACTGCACTGGTAAATCTCACCTTACAGTAAATGGAAGCACGCAGTTACCTTGCACAGTGTGAGTCTACTTCACAGACTGCAGCAAGGCCTATCATTCACACTATCTGGTGTGTCATAACTGACAGAAGGCTGCTTGAGCTTTCAGAAGGGAAACAGGTTTATGTTACTGTTACATTAGTGACAGATTAGATCATGTCACCTGCCCCCCTGTAGCTAAGCAATTATTATCAGACTAGTGTCACAGTGGAGCTGCTCACCTTGGCCTTCTCTTCTGACATCATGTAAAGCTCCTGCTCACTCATCCAGGCCTCAGCCTCAGCAGCATCGAAGTAGTACTGCTGTGCCCGGTGGGACTCCTCCAGGCGCTTGTGGCGTTTCTCTGTCTCCTCGATTAGGAGGTTCCACAGCTGCTTCAAGTCTGCAAGCCTCTGCTGAATTGCTTCAGCATTGGGGCTACTGTCTGTGATAATGTTTTGACTCCTCTCAAAAATATCATCAATACGAGGCTGATGTCCTTGGATTTCTTTCTGAAGTGTCTATAAAGGAGAAATGCAGACAAACAAAACCAGAAAAGCTGGTCAGGGGTCTCACCTCTGGAGGGGCAGCAAAACACATGCCCTCAGCTCACAGGGTTAAACTGGGGCTCTGCCCATCATGAGTGTCCTGGAATATGCCACTCCCCAACACAGTCACACCACCACTGAAGCCTCCATGATTTTTCCCCCGGCCTGTATTTACTCAACTAGTCAGTGCTAAGGAGAAGCAACAGGCAGGGAGCTCTGACAGCACCTACCTGGTTTTTCTTTATCAGTAGCTGCACAGTCTGGAGGTTGTGTCCATGATCAGTAGATGTTGCTATAGGCATCCTCTCTCCAACCCACAACTGAAAGCAAGAGAAAAAGAGCACACCTGTTTTAATGCAACCCCAGATACAGCCAGAAAAACAGAGCGTTCACGAGGTGCAAAAAGCAGCACGACTATAACATGCTATTGAGACATGATTGAAAGGTTTATTCCAAGCTGTGGGAAGATGTGAGCTTTTCCTAGTGTCTGGGGAACGAGATTTCTCTTGCACTTACAATTTCATCTTCCACGTCCCGGTTGAACTGGTGGATTTCTTTGGAGGCCAGCAGGTTTGCTTTTCTTTCATTCAAAGGTTCCAGCAACTCCAAAAATTTCTTTTCGACAGTAAGGCGTTTGCCATCTACTTCATCTGTACTCTTCCCTTCTTGACTTAGAGCCCGTGCCTGGCTTTGTAGCTCCTCTATCTCTTTTTTACGAACATCCATCTGATTCTCTAGCATCTAAAACAGATTAAAAAAAAAGCAGAAGGACTTCAAAAATAGGGTAAAAGCAATTTACACAACTAGGGCACATTAACAGCATCGTGAGAAAGAACAGATGCTGGTCAGTAAGGATTTATGGTACTAATAATCACTGTAGTGCTCCTGTTGCAAAGTACAAGGTTTAAACACACATTCACTCTTTCACAACTGCCACCTGCTGATATTCCTGTTACGCCTGCTTGTGTAAATCTGGCCAACAAGGTGCAGATAAATCACTTCTATCAGTTGGTTACACTGAACAACTTCAGAGCACGGCTAAATGCGGATGAGAGCATCATTGCTGCCTGCTGTCCTTACTGTCTTTACTGAAAGAAATCAGGGACCAACCAGCACTGGACACATCTGGTGGTAATTATATGGACACATCTAGCAGGTAATTATGGAGGACTACCACAGGAGATAGAAGAGAGATATTAATGTGGGGAGTGAAGGAAGTACAAGGGAGTGGAAATTTAAGGCTGATTTGTTTCTGAATGTTTTTGCTTTTTCTTAAAGATAAATGGAGCAAGAAGAAGAAGAAAAGAGAAGAAGATTTTTTCTGAACTGAAAGGATCTCCCATCCTCTCCTCTGAGAGCAGGTAGATGCTCAATGCCTGCTCGGTAACCTGTGCGTTCTTTACCTGCTGCTTCTTCAATAGGATGTTGACACTGGTGAGGTCTTTCCCGTAGTCATCCGACTGAATTTGGCTCTCCAAACCATTCAGCCACTTATCCAAATCAGCACAGCTCTGGGTAAAAAGCTCCGCCTTGTTGGCATCAAAGAGACGCTGAGCCTTGGTCTGAGTAGTGGATTCGAGCTCTTCCCACATCTGATGGAGACCTGTTAGCTTCTCTTTCACTACAGCTTCAGTCTCTGGTTTCTCTGCAATGAGCTGCATTCCCTCCTGCAAAGCAAAGAGCAAGCAAAATGGTTCCTCTTCAGGAGCACCCACAGACCATAAGTGAAATTATTCCAATTAGCAAGCATTCAAGACTCCTCATCTGCTGGCAACATCAACCGCTCACTTTCTATCTCCAATTATCCAGTGACTCTTTCCAGAACAACATCTCCCACATCCTTCTGTTGCAAGGAAGAGAGATAATTGCCAACAGGAAGGTCAAGCAACACATCCTTTCTTGTCCCCACTCCTCATGTTCCTCTGTGGGACTTCCAGGGATGGTGCTCGGACCGGAGTAGGGCAGGCTGCCCCACACAGCTGTGTGGCAGAACGGGAGCTGCTGCTGAGCAAGCTGCCCACCTGCCTGCTCTGAGGCACCTCACCAAGGGAGCGCTGCAGATGTGGTGTAATGCTGGGAGAGGGAACTTGTGTCACAGAAACAGAGCTATGTAACTTAGGGGTGATATGTCAACGGGTCACAGCAACTCCCACACGCTTATGCTAGTGCCAGAGAAGAACATTCTTCCTTGGCAAGCAGGACACAGCAGCAGGACACTTTGGCTTAAAATATATCTTTATCAATATGGAGATTCTATCAGCTTTGGAAATATTTGCTCTATTTCTAATTATACTTCTACCCCTGCAGCTGGGTGGTGCTACCAGTGGACAAACGTCTCTGATGTGAACACTACTGACAACCCAGAATACTTACTAGCAGTGATCCTGAAAACATTAACACGGTGACCGTCAGCTGTGACTCAATAGAAAACTTTGGTACTTTGCTACAATCTGATTTTTCAGAGGTAAAGAATGAGGATGTACTGCTGTTACTGGGAAAGTATGCTCAGTACTAAGAGCAGCCTTTTAATTACACCATTAAAGGGTACAGCTATTTGCAGATCAGAGAAAAGCCTCTAATGGAATATACAGTGCCAAAGCGGGAAAGGAAATAAGCAATTAAGCTAACTTACACTGAACAGAAACTTCACTGTCAGGACTAAAGACACTTTAATTTTCTTTCTTAGTTTTAGCTCATGACAGAATATAAAAGCCTTCATAGTAAGTTGGTGACACAGAGCTGTGAATCTATGAATTAATTACAAAACTGGTTGTACTTGCATTAAGTTGGCATGGGAAAAGGCTGCCTGAAATTCCTGAAAGAAGAAAACCAGCATGGCACCATGGGTGTCTACACTTACCTATGTTCAGTTATTTCCCAGCCAGTACCTGCCCTTTATTACCTCAATTTACAACATTTGCCCTGTTCACTTTAGGGGTATGAAATAGGTTCTATCTTACTCCTAACAGGTAAGAATGGTTAGACAAAACCAAACTGTCACCTTAGTCTTTATGTGTTCTATGAATGTGTCTTGGATAACAATGAGGAATAAGACGGGTTAGTTGGAGACAAAAAGAGACAGGTAGTTATCCTACAGCAACAAGACCCCCTCTGACTTTGCGGAACACACGATTCAAGGACCAGTCCTGCACCACAGCAGATCTCCTCTTTGAGTGAAACTGTCTTTGGCACAGATGGGGGCATGTTTTGGACATTCTTTAGTTACCTTTTCAATCTTCTCCAGCCACTCTTTGTTGGATGCAAGTTCTGCCATAAATGCCTGATGCTTCAGCCACTTGCTGTGCAGGTTCCTTGCCTCATCGTAAGACATATCCTGAGCTGTAAGCATCTTCTCATTGATCCAGAGTGAGAGCTGAAAAAGAAAACATACATGTGTTCACAAGTACACCAGGAAATAAACGTAAAGTATCAAAATGCGTGAGATTCACAGACTGTTTGTACTCAGGATTCAGTCAAGGATCCACCTCTTTAACAATTAACAGCCAGCTCCGACATATAAACAACCCCAAACCCAGAGAGAAAGGAACCAACTCCACCGTGAGCAGAATCCAACGCACAGGTCTCTGCCAGCCCCACAGGAAAAGAAGCCGGGACACGTCCTGCTTCGTGGCCACAGTGTACTTTCGGGCTGTTCTTCCCTTGCAATATTATTCCTTGTGCTTGCTACTTGACGTGAGGAGCTGAAGGTAACCACCATGCCACTGTGGAGCCTTACTGGCTTCCCAAGGACACAGCAGAAGTACACGCAAATGGAGTGGCATGCCCAAGTCACTCTCCAGAATAATACAGAGCCTGTGGCCAATCTTTCACAGAAACACTGAATGAGAAGGAATATGGTAGCAATATTCATATTGAACGCCTTAAGACTAAAGATGGCTTTGAACCATTAATTCACACCACATTTTAGTATTCCTCTAGAGTCTTCTACTCACGCTGGTTAAACAACCACTTGCATTGTTTATCTGCCCGGCCCCCAGCACGGTTCTGGGTACTAAAGACATTCCTTTTGCCATTACATAAAATCCCAAACTGTGTTCTGATTTTCTTTAATACAAAGACAGTGAGAACCATTCTCAGATCAACACTGGAGAAAAATCAATACTTTAAAAATAGCTCATTGGCCAAGGGCAAATGGAATGTGAAAGTGATCGTAGCAGCCAGCATCCGATTTCCTCCTAGGGTGAGTCTGACTGCTCAATCCATTCCTTAGGTGTGGATGAAAAAAACCACTTGTCAGAATGTATATAGAACTTATTCTATATATTATAGAACGTATTCTGCATATATAAAGTGCCTGCCAAAGAGGAAAATGTCAAAACAAATCTAAGCTTTTTTTCCTGGAATGGCACTTCAGTGATGCACGCCGTCGTGCTGAGGAAGCAGCCTGACCAAAGGAGTAACAGAGCACAGGCAGGACTCCCCACTAAACTTGGGATACAGGACAACCAAGTCACTCAGATTCACAGGACTTCTTAAAATTGTCCCTATAGGTTGAGTTCTACAAAAAGGGAAAAATCAAAGCAATTAAAAAAATCATAAATCAATCAATTAAAGAAAGTCATTTGATTTTGCTTTCAAGTCTAAACAGAGAAATACTCGTGTTAATGAAGATCTCTGGAGGCTTCACAGATGACAGGTCACAGGCTGCCGTGGCACCCAACGATCACAGCTCCACTAAGGACTGCTGTGCAGCCAGGAACAAGCAGCTTTCCTCCTGCCCTTCTAGCCAGAAGACAGCTGCTATAGTCTGAAAACTGCACTGCTTGTCTTTCATTGTTTGCATTCACTCAGCCACTGCATGAAGCCCTCTGAGGATTTAGAAGTGCTCCCTAAAGGAAGGCAGTAAGGCCTGTTGAGCGGGCAGGGTCAGCTGAGACACAGCCTATCTCGGCACGCTCAGCGGGCACACAGAAATGTGCAGTCTGGCCAAATGCTTTCACTGTGGCATCCCCAGGGAAACAAGCCCAGGCAGTGCTCAGCTTCGTGTGCTCACAGGGAAGATCAGCTTTAATCTCTTCCTAGGTGAGCTGTGGAATGGCATAGTCACAGTGGCACAGTCCCTCTGGCCCAACACAGGTACCAGAAGGCACTTTGTAATCCCACCAATACAAATCCTCCATCTCACTGTGGCTGTTCCCTCAGAAAACAAGCATTCAGTGATCATCATGGCTAATATCCTCTCAGAAAGGACTGGAAAAATTTATAATGCTTTGATACTGTACATTCTATCTTTGAAAAGCTCAGTCGAGACATCCAGACTTCAGTGTCTGGAGAAAAACAATCAAGAGAAAAGGCACTCAGGCGGCCAGACACTGGAGCTTTTATGTGTTCCCTTCTCTTTCAGTGACTTTGGGGGAAAAAAAAAGACCCTAGGGAACACCACATTGACACAGAAGCTAGAAGAGCTTCAAAAGCCAGGGGGATTTCTGTATTGGAAATGTTACAGAGGAAGGAAGAAGCTGTTGCTAATAACAGCAGAATTTTTGCTAATCTGTCATGTTTTTACTACCAAGGAAGGAACATTGAAGCCAAATTTCCAGTCAGCTTACGCAATGCAGGAAGACAAGACTGCATCTAGGCAACCAAGCAGTAAACATCATTTGCCCACTTTGTGAGTACCATTTTGTATGATTCCTTGTAAAAATCCCAGCTGTGGGACAATTCCAGTTAGAGACACTGCAGTGACTTCCAGTCTCCCATGGCTGGCTAAAAAAGTACAGCTAATGCAGTAGCTCTTGAAACTGAAAGCATTATTCCCACAGTCCTTGCAGGCCTCAGGTATGGACAGCCAGCTTTTAATGTGCATCACAGGCAAGGCCTGAACCATCTTCAGTATCTGTCAGAATTGCAGGAAATAACCCGAAAATTACTCACTCAATTCCCCCTGCTAGGAACAAGGCTATTTGAACTCCAAAATGCTGCTTTCAGAGTGAAGAGTCCAAGTAAGCCACCAGAAAAGCTGGAAAGGGTTTCTGGTTGTTTTTGTTTTAATGTCGCAGTCCTTAACAAAGCACATGCAAACCATCAGGTAGATCACACGTTACAAACTACCCCGATTACATCTGCTCCCCTTTTTACTATGCTTCCATTCTTCTGGCTAGTGTTCCGTACTAATCACATACAGGAATATCCTGTTTCAGGCCAAATATACGTACACAGCCCCAGAAAAGATTCTTAGTATGAGAGTTCAGTGTAATCCCACCAAATTCTCCACGATTAACTTATCCCACAGCACAAAGTTTCGCTGCTTTGGGCAATTTTCTCTGCTTTTACCTTAGGGGAGGAAAGGAAAAAAAAATCAGTCTGCACAACAAATGGGTTAACCTTTGCAGGGTTCTGGGTGTTCAGCTTTGGGCTGGTTTTGGGAACCGTTTACTTCATGCTAATACCACTGGAAGACTCGACTGCAAAACACTGACGAGTGCAACGAAGGGGGGTAAGGCCGCTCTTCCGCAGGATGCAGCTATTAGTGACACCACTGAAAGGAGATGATTTACCTCTTGACAATCCTGAAGAAACTTCTGCAGGTCCCTGTTATCTTTCAGTCTCATCAGAAGTTCGCTGGCTGCTTCACGGTTCTTCCTGTGCCTAGCCAAAGAAATAACAGCAGAGAGAAAGTCCTGAAATAGGCATTCCCTGCATTTGGGTTTGCTCGTTCCTGTAGGCTCTCTGGGATATGTGTGTTGTGTAAGTACACGCTGTGTCCTGAACAAAGGGCACATCTGAAGCTCAGATATGAATGTGTTACTTAGCGTGGTTACTTCAGTTCAGCACATATTTGTTTTTGTGACCAGTTAAATACACGGGGAAAATGGTGAAATCAGCGGGATGTCACAAGTGTTACGTACAGAACTTGGAGCATTGATTTCAAGACCATAGGAAAGTTCAGGCTGCCAAAAAACATAAGAAAACAATCTTCAAAACTGCAACAGTGGGGGCTCGCACTCTGCGGCCTTCGCACGGTGCGTATTTGCTGCAGGGCTCTTGGTAACAGACCTTGATGGCTCTGCACCTCCTGCTAACAAAGCTGCAGTCATTTATATAACCTTCCAAAAGCTGTACTGAATAAAACATACGTGACACGGTCGTGTATTTCTGCCAACAGAAGCACCATGCACCTCAGAATGTAATTCTCAGGGCATTTAAGACTTACTAGAGAGAAAAACCAAAGGTTAGACAAAAAGCCCTATTTTTAATATGCTAACTGCGTGCCTCCTGAAGGATGAACTGTGCTCACCCCAAGTCCCACAGGATGTGGTGGGCTCTCCAAACAGACCTGGCTCCTGATGAACACGTTCCCCACATATCCCTGAGCATGTTATTGATTGAGGCCTAATTTGGAATAGACCCCGCTGTCATTCAGCAGTTTTGTTACTTACATGGTAAGATTTGATCGTACTCACTGTGCGTGGTCTTATATTAAAATGTCACTGTGCTATGTAATAGAATGAGATTATAATAAAGATAGAGAGCTGGAAATTATTTTATAGGGTGGCAATTTACAAGATGATCTCAGAACATAACAGTAATAGCTAAATAAATCCACGTTAGCACATATCTCCAGAGGCTTAACGTTCCTGAGGACTATAAATTACGTTGACAACAACTGGCTTAATGCACCACTCCTCCTGACCTACAAATTACCAGAGCAAGTGCTCTGGGAACAAAGCAGTGCCTCCAGAAACACAGGGACAACCTGAGGATAGGTTTTGCATAAAAGCAAAAGGGCTGTAGCCAGAGGTATAGGAGAAAACACTTTAAAGGACTGCAAATGGCTTCTCCTTTGTCTCAACACAAGCAGCATCCCTATAGCTGTAGCTGTCATCAGCAGAGTTACAGATCAGCTGGCGGGGAAGGGACGCGTAACTGTGGAAGCAGGAGGATGCAGCCCAAGCCCAGCTAATCTTGATGTTGGCAGCTGTTACCAGAGGGTGCAAAGGGAAGGACACAAGCTGTGCCTTAGGAAAAACTGCTGTAAGGTAGCTAACATCGGTGGGTCTGACTCAGCTTTCTTGACTCATTTGCATACACTTGGGCAAATACAGTGCACTTTTCTGGTTAACTGTCGGGGTGATTCTATCAGGATGACCCCAAAGATTCAAGGAGAAATTACATTCCAGACTCAAGTATTCTGGAAAGGACACGAATTGGGAAACTAAAAGAATTATTATGACATTGATTTAAATAAAGAATGCACAGGCAAGTTATTTTGTTGAGAAATCTGGAGTTTAAAAAGACTGACAATAATATCTCCCACAGAGTGCTTCATGAACGCTGAAGGGAACACATGCAGGGAAATAATATAAATGATGGAATACTTTTTTTTCTTCTTCAGTCTAATAATTCTGATCTTTGGTGCTCAGAGCTAAGTAATTAAAAGGCTGTTTCTCTGTCCAATTGGCCTGGAGTGAGGCTCAAGGATGAGTATTCTCTGAAGAAGAGCAGTCAAATTGTGGCAAGGCTTCATCTGGGTACTTGAAGATGTGGCTGGGGTATTCGGAGAATGGATGCTGCTGCAACAGGAAGAAATTCCTGTCTTTTTATCACAAAACCGATGTGTTTTTTTCTTAATGGGAATAACTGGCCTTGAGAAGCAATTTAGCATGTTCTCCTTACGCAGACTGCCTTATATCTAAACACGGTTAATTCCGCGTCTGTTTTCCCCAGGTCGTTCTTTACAAGTTCCAGCAACATATCTCAGAATTTTCTTATTACAGAGCATAACTACCCACATCGTTCAAAAGCTTTTCCGACCCTCTGCCACCAGTATGCCAGACATGCCTTAAGTGGAACAAACAGAACAGAACCCTTCAAATTACAACTTCTTATCCAGATGTCAGAAGCACTGGGAGCTGCCTGCTCAGCCTGGCTGCAGCTGAGCCTCCTGAGCACAGTGGGGCTGCAGGATGGCCCACACTGCGGCTCTGCCAAAGGCCACAAGCACTGCAGCATCCCTGGAGGTGGAGAAAAGCTCCAAACTTGACGTGTGCACTTCATTAACAAAGGCTGCCCATCTGCTGATGGCTGCTGTTACTGGTCAAGTCCTTTTCTTCTGAGAGGGATGCAGCAAGGAATGGCCAGGAACCCAGATCCTGACAAACTCAGGGTATATCAATGGATGCTCTCACTGATTTGCTAGAACTGTTTTGGAAGAAAATCCCACACTAGCACAGAATGGTTTGCTCTTCAGATTTCAGTTACTTAGAAAACTACTTGAATTCATCTGCCTTTTCAGGTGAATTATCACATATATTACTTAAATTATAGCTATGTCCAGGTTTACATTAAGTAGGTTCTTCCCTCTGTATATACTGATGAGGCAACCTCAGATCCAAGTGTCCAAGCTAAGCTAGACCTACATGGAAAATAAAGGATAGGAAACAGGATGGAGCATCTTTCTTTTCTGGCAACAATATGAAGAATCTAAAATAGGAAAATGATGTATGTTCAGCAAGAAGATGTGTCTGACTCAAATCACTCGAAGAGCAGAGCACCAAAAATTGCCATAATGCTCCCAGGCTGCCTCCCCACAGCCCCCTGAGAAGGTTAACAATGCTGGAAGCTGACAGCATCTCCTGTGGTTAAACTGTAAACCTGTGGGTTTCAAAGCCCCTAATAAATCTTATACGTAGCATAAATGCTACTGCTTGTCAAGAACACTGAGATATATGCTAGGCAGTTCTAACTTACTTAATTGTTCCAGCAAACGGAGGGCGTTCTCTTTTCTGAACGGGCAAGGAGAAAAAAATTATTTCAGTTCAATTTAAGCAGAAACAAAACTTGGACTCGCCACTGTCCTTACAGGAGCATAACTGGATCTTGTGTGCCACAAACGTGCTGATGGCTTGCTCCAGTTCCCCTTCTTGATGGCAGCTTTGTTCAAACCCATCTTCTCCTCCTCTTGCTTTCTCCTTAATTCCTATTTATTTTAATTTTGATCTCTGCTAAAATAGTGCAGAAGTTGTATCTCCTTCTGCAGCCTCTTCTCCTCCCTCGGCCCGGTGTCTCCCATGCCTGCTGAGGTGCTAAGCCCTCACCCTGAAATGCTGTCTGCTCTCAACGGACAGTGGGTTAGCCTGCAAGCATTACTGTAAAAAAACAACAACCAAAAACCCAAACACCATATATAAAAAATAAAACAATATAAAAAACTACAAAGAGCACAGGAAGCGTGGAGCCACTGCGCATACTGGAGTTTGTTTGGTTTTGTCTTTTGTTACAACATCCAAGAGGAGCTTGGTTGGGAGAGCAATCTTTCGTAAAACTGAAGAGGCTTCCTCTGCCACCACTCCCACTACACCCAACCCACGGCTTTGTTCTTGAGGCTTATCAACCTTACAGACTCAGAGAGCAATCACACGGATTTCCTGGATAACAGCACACCGGATGACTTTTGCAGCACTCTGCATAAATAGCTTTGGAATTGAGGAAATGCGTTGGGAAAAAAAAATGAGTTAAGAAAAAATGCAGCCTCTGAGACTTGCCAATCCTTCTGGGGGGACCAGCACACCAGCTGCAGTCAGGGCAGCACAGCTGGCTGAGCAGGGTACCGCAGGGACACAGAGGAGGAGCTGTGCTGGGGAAATGGTCATCAAAGCACCGCAGTGGTGGGCAGCAGGAGCCCCTGTGCACACCACTGCTTTCAGGAAAAGAAGAACAAATGAAGGTGCTGACTGGATAAGCTCATTGTGCTCCAGTGCTGTACAAAAGGCACATGTAAGTTCTTCCTTTATCTGTATTGTCTTCCAGAAAAGGAAACCATTATCTTCACACAAAGAAACCTGTTTGTGTCTGGACTTGGGTTCTAAGTTGCTGCAGCTGCAAACTCAATTAAGTGAACAAACTCAGATCCCAGGTTGCTTTCTGTCATCTCCTTTCTTCGATCTTTGCAGATTCTCTTCAGAATCTAAAGAGAATCAAGCTGGCCATAGAAAGAAGGAAAAGGTGAGCTATCCTTGGGGTTACGAGGCCCGAGGACTCACACAAGCTCTGGGAACAAGAACATGCACCTTTTTTTAAAGCCTCAGGCCACAGCTAAAACGGGTACACATATGGTGTGAAATGTTTAGAAAAACAGGAGAGGTACAACATCATCTGCACTGCTTCAGCTCAGTTCTCTCTGAAGATAAAAGCATCTGGCAACCTGAGCTTCCTGGCTGCAGGAGGATGCAAGTCCGACAGAAGCTGGTCAGTAGTGTTTGACATAAAAGTTCTGCAGGAGCTCACTGCTGTGTTCTGACAATCATGACTGAAAATCACTTTGAAAGATTCTGCTGTTATTCAAACCAATTGAAGACAGAACTTTCAATCGTAGCCATCAAAACTAAACATTCGGTTCTCAAAGAAAATGCAACCCTTGAAATGTCTATAGCAACCACAGCTAAAGAGACAAAGCAAAATCCTTTTTTCTAGGATGAAAGATGCATTTGTACCAAGGCTTTCTAACCTCATTTCAGTAGAGCCAGGTAACGTGGAAAACATGTTCAAAGCCAAGTGGATGGGGTAGATAAAATGCCAATTACACTCTTGAAGAGCCACATCCCCAGAGGAAGGACAGGAATATATTACTGTAACTAAATCAGCTAGGAGATAGCAGAGGAAATTTAAGTGTTGTAGAATCAAGTACAGCTACTGCTACTGCTTCCACGGGAGTATGATAGTAAGGCTGACAATACTCCAAGAACTATGTGGCAACACTCCTGCAGCCAAATTCTGACTAGTGAGCCCATTCCCTAGTAAGTCTTCGGAAAATGGGACAGGTAACATTTAATTAAGGTAGCCAAGCATGTTTTTGAAACATCAAAGCTCCTACTTACACACAGGACAAAGAAAACAGTTAGCAACAGACATCTTCTAACAAGTCACTTTGCCTTTCTATTCCAGTAAAATACCATTTCTCAGAGAAAGGAAACGAAACACAGCTACATTCTGCTGTCACTCTGACCTTACCTGTCATCAATAGAGTCCACTTTCTCTTGGATTTTATCCGAGTTAATGTTCCCATCACTAACCAGCCTCCTGCCTGTCTCTACAACTGCATTGATCTTCTCTTCATTCGCATCCATGGTGGTCATGAAATCCTCCTGTTTTTTAATAGCAGCTTCTGCTCCTTCCAAGGTAGTGGGCATTTCTGTGTGTGCCAGAACATACTCCTGTGTTTAAAACACAAATCAGAGAGGTAACAGTATTGTTCTCGGGCTATGCTGTAAGCTCTGTCAACAGATTCAACACATATGAAAAGAAAAGCCTCCTGAGAACAGTTAAAAGTAAATATAAAGAGCAAATTGCAGTTAGGAAAAAAAAAAAAGGTAATTTATCTGTTCTCAGTTCTCTTGTTGAACAATCTTGTTTGTTAGCTCCTTGCAGTATATGTTAACTCATGGAAATGAAGCCAAGTGGATCTCTGCCACTTACCTGGTTATTAAGAAATGCTTCTGCTTGCTTGGTATCTCTGAGAAAGAGCTGGTAGGCATGAGACTGGGAAAGGAGATTTTGCCTGTTCTCCCACATTTTGTGAAGCTCATTCCACCCAGTGTCCAAAGCTTGCAGGCGCTGGCGTAGGAACATGTACTGAGCATCAGTTTGCCCTTGTGTCACCATCTCGCCCATGTCCCTCATTTTCTGATAGTCTTCCTCATAATTGTTGATTTCGTTCTTAATATTCTCGTGCTGAGTGAGCAGCTTCTCGGCCTCTGTCAGTGTGTTCGGCATGTCTTCGGAGGCAATTGCAGTCTGCGTTCTGGATAGCCAAGACTGGAAGTCATCCAGATCTCTCAGGAACTGCTGCAGTTTGCTTGCCTCTCCAAGAGACTCCTCCCGGTTTTTCAGGGTGGTCTTCATTTCTTCCCATACATCATTGATTTCTGCAAGCCGTGAAAGGATAGCTTGTGCCTGGTCTGGATGCTCTGATTCCAACTTTTCTGCCTCCTTCTGCAGGTCACTGAGCTTAGCTTCGATGGCTACCAGGTCACGTTCCATCCCTGTCAGCTTCCGCTGCAGAGCCATCACTCCAGCTAGATCATTACCCAAATCTTGTGTGGATTCAATCACTTTGGTTTTCTCCCTGATCCAGGACTTGGTTTCATTACATTCAAGGTGGTAATTCTGGATACTTAAGGCAGAGAGCAGGGCATCCTTCTTCCTGTCTACCAGTTCTCTGAACTGGCTCCATCTGAAATTTATGAGGAGAAAAAGGCAGATAAATTGAGACTCATATACACCAAGGGAAAAGGGTATAACAACACCGCGGAGTGGGCAGCTACTCAAATCAGTTTGTGAAGCTGTGAAATAACCTAACTTACTTGTGCTTTCTCAGTCCTTTCCATATTATTAACAGTTGTATCAACACACATATTAACCAAGCTGTGGCATTTATTAGACTACACCAAGTATAAGCAACTTTGAGTCTTTCCAAGTATAATCACTCCTTAAGTGAAAAACTGCTAGCCACCTCTAACTGTCACACTAAACACACTCTCTCAATGGACTGTGAAGCCAGAAAACGATCGAGAGTTCAGATGAGATATTTCAGACAGTGATTTCTTGTTTATCGTAATAGCCACTACAGTAAGCTTCCACCAGGTACACTGAGGACCTGGTTAAAATCAACTGCAGAACTCCATCTGCTAATCAAATATGTCAAAGACAGCTCTCTTTGCTTTTGAAGCTTTATACTTAAAGGCTTACCTTCAACGTATTTGAGGTAAGAACACCAGAATGCATTAAAAAAGACATTTAAGAAATACAAGTGACCCCAGTGTACTTTCTTCATCCAGCATCACATTTTTCACAACTGTTTGGCCTTCACTTACCTCGTGTTGAGCTTATCTTGCTGTGCTTTTATCTCTTTCTCACTTGGATGGCCACTATGCATTAACTGTCTTGCAATTTGGTTCACTACCGCAACACGGGAAGCCTGATTGTTCATTTCTGGTTCTAAGCTTTCAAATCTGGAAAAAAAATAATCACAAAGGTATTAAAGAATCTCAGTCATGGCCAATTCGACAAAGGTAGCTGGTGCAAAAATACCGTTTCCCATCCAGTATTTCCCAAACTTCCTGGTAAAGCCACTCTCACCTGTGCTGGATCACTTCCAGGTCCTCCAGCTTCTCTGGAATCTGCATATTGTTCAGCCACTTCTCCTTCTCATCAATCCAAAGTTCACAAGCATCCGCCTCACTGAACATCTTATAAAGAGCAAGGGTATCCTGCAAAGCCTGTTTACGCAGCCGAGTCAGCTCAGCAACCTCTTTGTATCTTTCTTCTATTCCAGACAACCTGCCTTGCACATCTGGAGAGCCGCCGTGCTCCTGCGGTAGTGCCTTTGCCTGTTCATGAAGCGAGTCAATGGTTGGCCGGTAGCTTGCGATCTCTTCGGCAACATCCTTGTGTTTCTTGACCAAGGACTGAGTGGAATATTCATCATGGCCAACATCATTGCTGGAGACGATTTTGAGGATGTCCAACATCCATGCATCAATGTCATCAGCATCAGCTTGGAACTGGTGAAGGAGAGAGGCTTCCTCCAGACGTTTCTTCCTAATGGCAGATAACTGTTCCAAGTTAGCCCACTGCTCCCGAATATCCTTAATTCTTTCTCTGATTTTCTCAGACCCAAAATGCTCTTCCGCAATCATGTCTTCACCTTCTTTTATAGCCTGCTGAAAGTGGCCACTGCGACCACTCATTTCATCTTCAAATGCCTTATGTTTACTCAAGAGACGGACGACGCTGGTTAGGTCCTTCCCATAGTCATCAGATGAAAGGATCTGCTCTTTCTCCCTGATCCAACCCTCTTCTTCAGCCATTTCCCAGAAGAATTTCCAGAGGCGCCGGGACTCCTCCAAGCGGGCACGGCGCTCAGCTGCGAGCTGGCACAGCTCTTGGTAGCAGAACTCCATGTGAGCGACGCGGTCCCTAATAACCTGTGGGTCACATGGCTTGTAACCTGTTCAGATAGAGAATGCATGTTACAACAAGGTCCCACCCATTTTCACCTCTACATCTGGGACATACATCTGAGTTCTTGACTCCTGCTAGCTCCATCTGCAAAGTTTACTGTAAAGAATCTACAGTTAAGTCTCCTGAAACTTAAAAATGTTTAAGTTTTCAGACCAAATCCTAAAAAAAAAAAAAAAAGTATTCATAAACTACCAGTTAAAGAAAATGCACTTCTCCAGATTTATATTACAAAAATAAGTATTATCTACTCTAGCTACAGTCACTAAATCAGCGGAATTGCTTTGAATTAGCATAAACTGGGGAAAACACCACACTGATGATTTCTTAAAGTCTGTATTAGAAATGCAAACTAGAATTAATGCTACAAACCTACAGCAGCTGCTGGTTAGGAATGTGACATCCTAGGCAAACCGAAATCTTGAGTGAGTTACCTGGATGAATTAATCATTGACACACTGAGCAAACGAACAAATACCGGTGGGTTCTCTTATTCCAGTGGTGAATTCAACTTAATGTGCCTTGCAGAACTAATGAGGCTCAGGGCTAAGAAGGACATGTTGGCTGCTAGTTACCTTCCCCATCGGTGGCAAACTTCTGAGCAGAGGCATTGACCCCTCTCACTCTCTCAGCCTGAATTGCAATGTCTGCTTCCACCAGAGCATGTTTCTGCAACAGGTCTTCAACCCCCAACAAGTGTTTGCCATAGTCTTGTGACAGCAGAAGCACCTGATCAAAATGGAAAAGGCAAGTAAATCGGGCGGAAGGCCACAAGCTGTTTGTTTCTTAATGGCTCTTTTGTGCCTTATACTTTTCTCTAGTCCAAAGTAACAACAGGAACATAAGCACAATTACTTCAAAATTCTGGAGACACGACCAATGTGAATTCAAAACAACACTTTTCAAATAATTAACAACCACAAAGAACGTGGCCATGCTCTTCAACATAGTTGTAAGCCTGGGATGAAGAAAAGCTAAGTTCTCAGCAGGAACGATGCAACACACTCTGTCCAGGTACTGTGAGGTGCCACTGAGCTACATGCATCTTTCTTTCCTCGGACAGCTTACCAGTTCTGCTGGCTGAAGGATGAGAACAAAGTTACAGTTCTCACTTTTCTAAGGTCCCACCAGAACACACAGGCAGACACTTCTTGCTTTTTAAAGCACAGTGGTGAAGAGGTGGCTAAACTCCCACGTAAGCAGCACTGGAGATATTTAATCTAATTCCCTTTCACCAAAATCTGCATCCTCACCCAAGCCAGACCAAAGCCTCTGGCCCTTATGACAGAGGCATGAACACGAAAAGTGGCTTTTTATAGGAGCAGACCTGCTCCTTCTCCTTATTGTTTTTAATCTTTATTTTTTTTTTAAATCATCATTTATAAGGCATAAGGAATTTGTTCACTGCTTATGAATTTGCCCACTAAACCAGAAAGGCAAAATGAGTCTTAAAAATTTACCAAAGAAAAGACACACACGCCTCTCTAGAATATTTATTCTATGTTCTCAAATGGATATTTACCTTCATCTCATCCATCCAGTCCATAATGTACAGCATCTCCTGGAAAATCTTTTGTAGGCCAAGATTCATTTCCAGCCGTTGTCTTCGTGCCCTGAGTAGCTCCAGAAGGTACTCCCAGAGGCGTATAACATTGTCCTTCCTTGCAGTGATGCGTTTGATATCATGGTAATTTTCAGTCTCAAGCTCCTTTGCAACTGCAACCACAGCCTGGACTCGCTCTTCATATGCTGCAATGTCTGTTTCAATGGCCTCGTGCTTTTTCGTGGCAGCCTCTACTGCTGGAAGGTCAAAGCCAAAGTTATCCTGTAAAGACAGAGACGGTTCTTCAGCGGTGGCAGCTGAGGAGAAAAGCCTAATGCTCAAATTTAAATGTGATTTCTGGTTGTGCAGAACAGTCGTTAGCATCTGTGGATCTCAAAATGCTCTGAACTCTCTTCTGATCAAATCATAGTCATAATGTTTGGGGAAAGAACCACGGTAGCTATCAGGAGTAGCCTAGAATTTTCTTGTTGGATTTTTTTGTTGTGCTAAATCCATCTCTAGTGGATAATAACAATAATAAACAGGCTAATTCCACTGAACCAACCTGAATATTCAGGTAAAGAAAATCTCAACTGTGGGTGTTTATTTCCATGAGTTTTTCCTGACTACAGACTGACAGACTCTGAGAATGGGTAAGCCAAGTGCGTTAAAGACAGGAGAGTAATATATATTCAAAAATACATTTACTCACATATACAATACTTATAAGTGTACACAGATTCAGTAAAATAAGTGGCATGGGAGAAAAAAGATTCCCTTTGCAAGAACTGTGTCCTTTAAGTACTTGGAATCATTTGAGTCACACAGACCATTTCTGACATAGGCACCTGAGAAACCAGACGTTGATTTTCACTCAGCCAAGTTTCTCTCATAGCTGCCTTGCGATCAAATCTGCGTGCAAGTTGTTCCAGTTTCTCTTGTCTGATGAGCTCATTTCGCAGTGCCAGTTCTCTTTCATGTTCAGCTTTTTCCAGTCTTTCCCAGGCCTGAAGATGTGAAGGAAAAAAAAAACAAGTAAAAAACAAACAGACAAACACGCACCTTCTAAACACGTGTTCATACAGTAAGTCACATCTATTTCACATGAAATCAGTACTGAAGTCACTCCAGCCAAGTTTTGTGTATGTGCCAGTATATCTGGTTTATATTGGCTGGCCTTACAGCTTGTCTGCTAATGCAGACTTCAACTTTGGTCACCATTCATTCATTCCTTTTCTGAACCATATTTATCTCAGATGCATTTTCTTGAGTTCATTTGTTATTTGCCCCCACTGAACCTTACACAAACCACCCGGCTTGAGCACATAAGACAGCAATTCTTCCCAAATTTTCTGAGTGCTATTCCCAAAGAAGGGATTCTATCCTTCTCCTTCAGGAAATGAAAATTAGATATTTGTGGCTTCTCCTCTCTAAAATCAATTTACAGCTGTTGTTATCACATCCGCTTTGGAAAGGAAAACAAGCACCAAATTTATTTGGCTGCACAGAAGTCCTTTTTTTTTCCCTCACACGCATGGCATTTGTATAAAAACCAAGTCTTAGAAGGATGCTGAAAGCCAGCTTATCACCTTTCAGATCTTCTTACAAACAACAAAAATACCCACAATTAAACACAAACTACCCCAATTCCTCTAAATCCTAACAGATGTGAAATTGCCTGAAACTCAAAGTATTTTAGGCATTCCCAGGCACAGGAGCTTAATGCAAACAGGGGAGCCACGCAGTGTACTGCTCTCTAGGATGCAGATTGAGGCCACAGACACCCGCAACAGCTGCTCTGGGAATGCCAAACATGATCAAACACAAATGAGGAAAGCTCAGAGTTTTAAGCTGTTTGTTATCCTTGAGAGAGTTTGTCAGCTCTGCTGAAGCTCTGTCAGCTGCACCAACATAAAAAATAGCTGCTTAAATCCCAAAAGAGAACCCACAAGATGAGTCACAGTACTTCCTTTACTCTCCCATGCTGTGGACAGAAGGGCTGAGAGGCATATAGAGGCCAGCTCTGCTCCCCACTTGTAGCCATGGAAGGCAGAGGCGTTGCATAACCCTGAATGACACAGGCTGTCTGCTGCTGCACTTGGCTCTGCTGGGACTCAACCAACCTTCTTCTTGTAGGGAGCTCTACTGTGATGTATCTCATCAAAACTAAATGAGGAGGGACGGAATACCTAGATATTGTTGCTACTTTCTGCTGATTAATAACAGCCAGGACCCCAGAGGATGAAGGGCTACCAGATCCATAACTGACTGCTCAGAACTACTGAGCATTTTTCACCATGCAGAACAGCTTAGGGATACTGAAGCCATCCAGGGACTCAGCTCATATCAGTGAGTCTGAGATAAGGGAAAAGATCCCCCCACCTGTCCCATCCCTTACAGTCCCCTATAAGAGGGCTGGAGATAGCAGATACTACCTTCAGACCGTCCCAGTATGCAGACACTGCAGAGACAGACACTGAACAGAAAAACCAGAATCCTGAGTCGCAAATAATGGGCTGCCTCAGTTTACCTTGTTAATGTCAGAGATGAGTTTGCCCTCCCTTGGCATGTATACTTTCTGATTGTTGGCTCTCATTTTACTTTGGATGGTAAAAAGCAGCACTTCCAGGTTTCCTTTTTCTGTAAACCTAAACAAAATTTTCCAAAGGAATAGTGTCACAATAAAGCTTTCATGGCTACCAAGGTATTACAAAGCACTTCCTTAAAATACTGACACTATGAAAGGGGTACTCAGATAAACACCTGCATCTTGTGTGAAAGCTGGAAGCAGCAGAAATAGCCTCCCCCCACCCTGCAACCAACTGGGCCAAGCAGAAACAAACTAATTCCTTCACCGAAGACAGTTGTCTGTCTGTTTGGATTTAAATCCCTTTGAGGGATAGAAGGCTGCATATTTTTTTACTCCATTACGTGTGTTGTCCTTCTTTACCAACTCAAGAAACTCAGGTTTTGTTTAAAGCCCACTGCACTCGATAAACCCTTCCCACTCTTTTCCCTGAGCTGTATGCCTGGGAAACAAACAAACTGCACAGGCACTGGGGAATAGGCTGCAGTTTAGAGGATGTCTGGATATTCTGTAATGCTCTTGACTGTCATTATTATCCATTATAACTTACATTAGACAAAATAATAAACAGATCTGATAACATAATGCTAAAATAAACTTTCCAGAAATAAAACGCCTGGCTCTGGTCATATCATTTTTAGCAAGCACAGCTATGCTTTATGAAGCCAGACACACTTCCTCTTGATTTTGGAAAAACAGTTAAGAGCCCTTTAATTGCTGTGTCCTGGTATTACATGCTGCTAGTGAGCACGATGAGTGATATTGCCATACCAACGTGGCACACCATTACTGCATCTCTGTGAAGGGACAGCTTCCAGCACCATGAGATCCCGCAAACAGCACACTTGTTTTCAGTGATTATTACTGCTATTCTTATTACTGTATGCATATCAAATAGCATAAAGCAAACAGAATCTAACCAATAATGGTCAGTGCCAGTTAGAAAGGTGATATCTAGTAATGCTCAGAAAAATAAATTCTTCAGCCAAGATAAAATCACCTAAATGCATTTGCTTTCCCAAAAAAACCAACAAGTGACTGAACAAAACAAGACCACTGGGTTTTTTTAAGCTAAGATTGAAATTACTTGGGTGGCTTCTCTACTGTGCGGTAGGTGTTGAATGCCTGTAGCTGCTGCTGCACACCAACCAGCGAGTTGGCAAATTTACGGTTGTTGAGGATGATAATGGTTTGCTCAATCCACTCCAGGAGGTCAGATGCCAGCGATTCGTATTTCTCTATCATTTTCTCTGTTTCGATGGCATTGTCAAGCACCTGCAACAAGCAGCACAAAATAAGCTGAGTAACAAGGGCAGCATTCTTCAGCATCATCTAAATCCAACGAGCTGCATAAAAGAATCTACATGGGTTTATGAATCAGTCTGAGTTCGCTGAGGTAGAAGGGCTTTGCACTTTTCGGTGCTGAATCCCCACGATCCCAAGGCCACAGAGGGGCAGAGCAGAGGCTCCCAACAGGATCCACATCTACTCTGCCAGCTATAAGAATAGGGGCAGCTTTGCCAAAGGGCAGAGAATGACGGCATGTTTTTTAAATGAGGGACTTGTTTGGGCTTCAGAAGAGACAGAAGACCCAGAGGGTGATGAAAAGCAGCAACGATGCAAAATTAACAAGCAAAAATAAAACACCAGCCAAATGTTTTCTAATAAGAGGCAGCTGGAAATTAACTACTCCTCGTGGTCATATGGGAATATTTAACATTCAAAATGCATTTCAAAAGCAAAACTAAGAACCACCATACAGTGGACTCTCTACGGTTTAACACTCGAGAGGAAAAGAAAAAAGAAAAATCAAAAGATTTAAATCACTTTGCAATAACTTATAACTTGAACTTGCAAACCTTTCCAATGCGCTTTCCTTCCACAGCTAAAGCTTTCATTTTGGAGAAGTAGTGGTAATATGTCACCACATAAGTGATGATTGACTTTTCATCAGGATGATCAACACTGATATCTGCAAAGTAAACATGAGTTGTCTTAGCACAGTGGGAGTGCATGGATTAAAACAACAAAGCTAAGAATCTAACAAGAATGGGTTCAAGAGTCAGAGAAACGGGTTCAGTGGCAGTTCAACTGCTAATCAGAAACATAGTGAGCAGTGTTGGAGTGGTTCTGGATTCTCAACCCAGTGTTGTACACTGTCACTGAGTATTCCTTTACCCACCTCAGTGCAGACCATGGCTGAAGCTGGGCTGGAGATCTTTGGGCCCTGGCATCTGGCTCACCATTTTGTCACAGACTGCACAGCTGAACTACTCCTCTAGTGTTCATGTGAGTCAACACACCTACTGCTAATTAAAATCTTCAGTGCTCTATCAGTATGAGGAGAAATGCTAAACGAATGGCATGTCTGTCCAGGCAAATCTTCTGAGTTATATGGATCGAAAACAAATAGGTTTTTTTTCTGTAGCAATTGCGAGGTACTGGAAAACAAGCAAGAAGAAACTTGCCCAGGCACAGGCCTCTATTTATTTGCCCTGTGACAGAAAAATTTTGTCCTAGAATTGTGAGCATTCCTTCCAGCACATGTGAGTGCACAACCTCATAAGTACATGCAAAAAATCTCACCAGGAGTCTGAAAGAAACAGCAAACTATTGGGTGAAACCCACATCAGTAATCTCCTGGTTCAGGATGACAAACAAAAAGCCTTTTTTCAGAGCACGCCAGAAGGACGTCTCTAATTGGAATGATTTTATGATTTTTATGGCCAATCCAGTGGTCTTGTCAGATGGAGGAATATAAATTCTGAATTTAGAGCTGTTTTGGTTCCACTGCTCAGTTCTCTGCAGGAGACATCTTGCACTCGCTCCTTCCCTCTCTGGCTGTACCATCGAGTGAGTCAGCAGCATCCAGCCAGCTGCTCTTCAAGGCAAGAAGCTATCACAAAACAGCGTGCTCTGACAAGGACTGGTGGGAGAAAAGAGCCCACTAAGAGCTGCAAAGTGTTAAAACTGCAGGAATTCTTACCCTCAGGGTCCAGGAGCTTAGTAAGACCAAGGTGTTGCTCAGCAAGGTTAAAAGCGTTCTGCAGATTGTAGTGTGCATTTGATTTCTTCAGCTTGTCAAAATCGATCAGATCAGGCCTGGACGGGATGAAAAATTCTTCAGATTTGCCAAAGCACAGCACAGCCACCCTCAAATGAACAAATGCCATAGAATGTGCCACCCTCAGAAAACCTGGCCTCTCATGCTGCCGAGGTTTCACTTGCACAACTACCCCTATGCATTTCAGTGTGAGAATTAAGAGGAATGAAGTAACACCTAGCAGTTAGCAGGCCAGCAGAACCTAGCCCATGACAAAAAATAACAGTAGTTTACCAGGGACAAATGCAAGTGATCAGTCAGTCTCTACTCCTGACAAGGTGAGTGTGGAAGCCATCCCCACTAACTCCACCTGAGCTCACCAATGAGTGGCACTGCAGCTGTGCCCAACTTTGCAGCAGACTCTGCAGTCTCTGCCCAGTGATTCTTTCCCTTTCAGGCTGCCACTGCATTCCATTCTCCTGGTACGCTAATTCACAACTCACAACTGGCTACACAGTAAGGTATAAGGACTTCTCCAATGTGGTCAGACACAGAACCAAACAACAGTGCGTGTAATTTATTCTTCTGAAACCAAACACAACTAACACACATTGTGGTGTGAGAAGCTGTTGGCCAGATGAGCTCACAGCAAACACAAGAGTGAAAAAGTGAAAGGCAAGTTGCTGTAAAACTCCCAAGTCATTCTTCAACTTCCTCCTCTCCACAGATTCTAAAATCAGGCTGCAAGGTAACTTCAAAACACAGTGCACACTTCAACAGTACAAGCTTTCAAAATCCTTCAGGACATTTCCCCAGACCACACGTACCTGTGCTTGTGTATTAGTGCATTGAAAGCCATTCCATCCCTCCAGCTTGTTGTAAAGTTGTGAATGTTGACATTGGGGTAACTGCCACAACAAAGAGAGCACAATCAATACCGCACGTCCACTGCAGCTCTGTGTGTTCTGTTGCTAAGGGCTGGTTGCAGAAGTGACTTATTTGTTGTAAAACTAATGGAGGGACATTCCTTCCCTCCATGGACAATTTACCTTCATAACTGTTTTCTAATCAGGCACTAGAAGTAAGAGCATCTTTTTCACTCCCCTAAACCAGCAGAATTGATATGCATGTGGCTAAGCCATAGATTCACAGAGCATGAAACAGAAGCCAGCTTACCACTGGTTTATTTTCCTTGCAGCTCTCAAAATAAATCGTTGTGAATTCTGGCTCCCCAGCTTATAGTTCACAGTCAAAGATTCAACCAAGACAAGAGACCAACCTTTGCTGACATCCACCATGATGGGTGGGTCCCACTACATTTGACTAAATGTGAACAGAAAAAGCATTATGCCCGGAGGGCAAAAATACTTTTGGAAGGCCAGAATACATGTGTCAGCACTCTTGAGACTTAAAATGCACATCTGTATCTTATGCCATTAAACAAGAAGTAATTTTATTTTTGAGCACTGAAAAAGTTAAAAAAAAAAAGCCTTAAGTGACAACAGAGTTGACAGCAGCTTTTAATGTCCAGGAAAACCTAATCAATCAATATGCACAAGACACAGACTGAATACAGCAAATTATCAGCTTGCCTTCAGCCTGCTCACACTGTAATCAAAAGGGAAAGTTCGACTAAATCCAGGGCAGTTCTGTTCCTTCTAGATTTTTCACAGACCACGTGAGAAAAGCTGGAGAGCCAGGACACATGAAATTCACCTTCACTCTGATAGTGAAAATCCAGATAGAAGCAAATGGCATATGTCCATTCTTTACAAGAAAGGACTCAGCTACTGCATCATCTAAGGGAACTGTACACCAGGGCACAGCTGATACCTTTATGCCACTGTATGTGCAAAGAGGAAAAGCTGGCAGCAAAAACCTTAACATCATTATTTCTTCAAAGTAGGGTCAGCTTTTACTATATATTCATTTGTTTATCGCATAGAATTAACATAATAAATCAGAATTTTCTGACTTGTAAACATCAATGTACTTTTCTTGTTCAAATTTGCTTAAGGAAATGCATGTATTTGCCTATTTTAAATGATTTCAATGAAAACTCAAAATGTTGTAGGAGTTTTAGAGATAATCACTTAATCCACACTCACCCAGCTGTCTTCATCTGGCACCACAAAAGCAATGCATCCTTAGCAGACTTCTTCTCCTTGTTGTCCTCAGTTTCAACACTGATATCTTGGATCTGAAATTAACACAGAAGTTGTAAAGCTTCTCTTTGAGAAAACACATCTTTCTTCTTCTTAAAAAAAGAGGAAGGACACTGTATCATAACCTAACTAGCAAAGGAAATCTATGATGACCCAAAAAGCAGGTTAGCACAGGCACAGGCTTTTCCTTGGTTAAGAATATTCATGTCAAGAGAAAGCTTCATATGCCCTTATTTTACTGGACCATTACTGTTTCTTTAGTCTATAGTTTGAACTTCACCAGAAAATATTTCCAATTGCCAAGGCAAACCCTGTTCTAGGTAGCACCTTAGTTTTACCCTGCAAGGTGAAACTGCAATACTGAGATCAAGGGCTACAAGCTGTTCAGAAGGGATAAGGGCAGGGGAGTTGTCCTCTATGTTAAGAAGCAGATACACTGCAAAAAGTTGTCTTCAAAAAACAGCCACGATCAGGTGAAGAGCTTGTGGGTAAAAATTAGGGACCAGACCAGTAAAGGACACCTGGTGGCTGGGGTCTAGTAAAGGCAACCTGACCAAGGAAAGCCTGTTGGCAAGTCCTCCTTGCTTCAGCTATAAGAAACATCACACTCGCAGGCTCTCATCCTGATGAGAGATTTCAACCACCCAGATGTCTGCTGGGAAAGGGACTTCGTGAGCTGTATGCTATCCAGGAGACTCCTGGAATCCACTGAGGATAAATTCCTGGTCCAGGTGGTGGGAGGTGTTCCGGTGGACCTTGTTCTTAAGAACAAAAACAGACAGGTTGGGGATGCAAAAGCTGGGGGCATCCTTGGCTGAAGTAATCATGAGACAGTGGAAAAGCTGGGGAGGGACTTTTTATGAGGGCATATAGTGACAGGATGATGAGAAATTGTTTTAAACTGGAACAGGGTAGATTTAGACTAGGTATTAGGAAGAAATTCGTTACTGTGAGGGTGGTGAGTCACTGGAACAGGCTGCCCAGTGAGGTTGTGGATGTCCCCTCCCTGGAGCCATTCAAGGCCAGGCTGGATGGGCTGTGAGCAACCTGGTCTAGAGGGACGTGTCCCTGCCTACAGCAGAGGGTTGGAACTAGATGATCTTAAAGGTCCCTTCCAACCCAAACCATTCTATGACTCTATGATTCTATATGTCTGTGACTGGAGCTTCATATTTGTTAGCAGTTAAAAAATGAAAATGTATGACCCTCTGCACAGGAGACCTAAGCCCTAACTCCCAGTGACTGACACTAAAGATCTTGAAGTTACACTCTCCTCCCTCAGCTCTGAAGCATGTCCCATCAGATGCCAAGCACCTTTATCTCCCATCAAGTTGAAGGGTTTAGGAATGCTCCAATCTTAAAAAGCAAGATAAAACAAATTACAAGTACGTACGGAAAACTCACAACACACATGCATAGGTATGTGTGTAATGAGTACATCCTCACCTGGAATCTCAGGATAATAGTCCAAATAAGGCCAAGTGTCAGCCTGTGATTCCCATCCACAATATCATGAGATCCCATGTTTTCCAGGTGCACTCGTTGCTCTTTCAGGAACTGCAGGGCTTTATCAACATTCTCCAAGCAATGGATGCGCATCCTTCCCTTAGTTGGTTTGGGCTAGAAGGTAAAAAGGAGAAGAAAAGCTTGTATTACTGTAAATGGAAGAAAAAAAATGCATAGTAACTCTTCATTCCAACAAGCTGAGTCACTCAGGTAGCCCACTTCCAGCCACCAAAACTGCATGCATTTGTCTTGCATATTCAACCACCTATTTACATCTCAAGGATAATGGTACCACAACTGTGCCCTGGGGCATCAGGCCCTGAGTTGCATGGCCTCACCACCAGCACTGCCTGCACTCTGGGTGCTACAGTTCAGAATGGACATCGAGCTACCAGAGGGTTACAAAGCTGGAGAAAGGTCCAGAGGAGAAGACATATTGAGAGCACTGAGGGCCCTGGGTTTGCTCAGCACAGAGCAGAGGAGCTGAGTGGAGGCCTGATGGCAGCTGCAGCCCCTCACAGGAAGCGGTGGGCAGTGCAGAAGGAAGGATGGGCATGGAGCTGCATCAGGGGAGGGGCAGCTGGGGGTGAGGGAAAGGCTCTGACCCAGAGGGCAGTGGGCCTGGCACAGCAACTCTGTTCCACAGGCTCCAGCTCCAGAATCCTGGATTCAAATATGAGCGTATAATTCCTGTTCAAGTGCACCAGTAAGCACATCATATTAAAATAATGATCTATACTAGTTTCTAGGCTTGTTTATTGTTTTCTGAAAATATGATGTTTCTTGTCTTGCTTTCAAATGTTCTGCATACGGTCCTGCCTTTGCATTCCTGCTTGGGTGCCATGGCAATGTCAGAACTTAACCAGTGAGAGCCACAACAAATTCCAAAAGGTTGGAGAACATCAGCAAGTGGATGCTATGTGCTGATGCTCCCAGAATGTTTGTGCTGTGTGTAACTGTCTCAAAGCTTAGTGCTCTGTGTTATCTGTATTCTTGTTTGCAGAGGAAGGTGTGGTGGAATGTACTGTACAAACAGAGACTGCTCTCCTCCATCCTGAGATAACAAAGCAACAATAAAAAGGAGTTTGTGGTAGTGCAGACAGCCGCCAATGCAATACGCTGACGATAATGTGAGTTCACTGTCATCAGGTGACTCCAGCACCCTGCCCACCCAAACAGCTTGTGTAAGCTCTTCTTGCATTTTTGAAACCTGGAGTAAAATATGTGAATGAATCACGCAGCAAGAGTCACACGGCTGGTCTGCACTCCACCACTGCTACTTGACACTGAAAGTCAGATCTTGGCAGGTAGATACAAAGATCTAAACGGAGGTGCCAGAATGCTGCCAGAATGCTCAAATAATGGAGCACGTTGTACAAATAAAACCTGACCTCAGTGCTACCTGCAGTGAGCAGGACAAACCTCACCGAAGTAAATTATTTGACACAGAAAGAAACCTATCTCCAGCAAAATAGAGCTGACAAGTACTGAGATTGTTTACCACCACCCACATGGTGCTGGGACAGGATACTGTCCTGCATGCCAGAGATTCCTTCTAACCTCACAGATGCATTTGGAAATCTCCCTTTCTTGCTTCACTATACAGATGCTACATTGTAGGCCATATGTTCAATTCATTACCCAGGGTCTTAGCCCATGGAGCTCTCATTAGTAGGGCTGCTCTATGACAAGCAATTACACAGTTGCAACCTCATGTAGCCTAACGTTTTAGCTAAACACTCCTATGTCTTTGAAAAGATTGCTTTAAATTAGATAGTTAAGAGCATAGCCATCATTTTAAGGAAATGAATGAATAAGTGATACTCAGCCATTTCCTCCCACCCAGTTTTCCTGTCATAGAGCAGAATCTTTCACTGGAGAGCTTTACTTACCTCCACGTGCTGATATCAGAGAGATTTTCTCCAAAGAATTTGTTCATTAAATATATTTTAGGTGTTTCTCTAACAGCAACAACAAAAATCCAAGCCTTATCTATTGCAGTAGACTCAAGTACACCCAGGAGCATTACTGAGTAGTTGGATGTGACTGATGATGGCACAGTGAAAGCCACGGCAATGCTACCCAGTGTGTAGCTGGCCCTCTCCAACCTGCTGTCCTTCACTCCCCTGCAGCACACCCTAGGGAGGGGAGAAGGGATATATCCCAGGACTTGGGCTGGCATTTCATGGGCATCATTTATTGCTCTGTTTCTGTCAGATCCAGGAGCTGGCAGTGTGCTGCTGAACTGCTCAGTCTCTCACCTGCAAGAAGCATTCAAATAAGACTTCCTCTGGCTTTTTACCTAATCCAGTAAGAAGATATTTCAATGATTTCTGGATCCAGATGTTCCTGAAATAATAAGCCTTTTATCCCCTATTTAATGCATAAGACATTTGCAGTGTTGAATCTTCAATATTCAATACTGGGCCACGCATTCACCAAAACAAACCAAGAATAAATGCACCATGAATATTAATAAGCAAGTGCTTACAAGTCTTTCTCCTGAAAGAACTTCCAGAAGTTTGATGAGCATCCTTCCATCGCGAAGGTCGGTGTACAGATCTGTAATTCTGCATGACACACGTGCCAAGTGGGAATTAACCCACTTGGTGAAAGTCTTCTTCTGAACTGCCTCACGTTCATCTGTTAAGAAAACAACACAGTGTTACTCAAAATAAATCACAGTTTATGTACCTAAATGAGAACGTGATGCTCAGACATGTCCTGTCTGTTAAGTGAAAGAAGCCTGCTTCTTCTCTTTGCCAAGTCATTGCAGAAAATTTGACTTCTTATCAGAAATCTGCCTTTCTCCCTGCTTTAGGGTGCTTCCTATCAACACTGGGAATTTTACTGAGTTACTATCAATGTTACAAATCTGGAGTACAGATTGCAGACTTGCATGCTGCTCATGTAAGCAGCTTTCTCAAGGTGTGAAGAGGTCAGCTGTGGAGCTGCAATGTAAAAGCCACTTTGGACTGATCAAATTGCCCTGTAGTTAGCTCAGAGTTTTCTTCCACCACTGGAAGAACAGGACAACTTCTGCTCTTGAACACACAATCAGATCCGCAACAAATTCCCTGAAACAGCAGAAGTCTCTTTGGAGTAGCACAGGTATAAAAGAGCAGAGGACAATCTTCTCATTTACTTCCCCTTTCCCCCATTATAGTTGCAGATTCAGCATTTGTATCTGTATTTACACAACATCAGTAAGAATTTCTCCGTAACTGCATGTTTGAGGTAGACTTGTGTTTATTTTAACCACAGAAAAATGGCCTCTTTCCATTTTCCCTTCCCAGAGTCTTTCGCAAATGTTTATACATGAAAACACTGGGTATGAGAGCTGTTTTAATGCACAGGTTCACTACAGTCCACATTAATTCAGAAACTCCTGAACAGCTATCTGCCAAGCTGAGAACTCTCAGACAGAAAATTTTAGACATCTCTGTGGTTAAATTCTTTTGCCAAGGGCTTTGGATGAAGCCCTTCCTTGTTAGCAGAAGGTCATTTCATTGAGCTGAGAACTACTACAGATCAAATTTATCAAAACACAGGTGCTCAAACTTGGAATTCTAAGTCCAAAATTAGACCTAGAAATGAAAGCAGTCAGTATTTCCAAGCAGCTGAGCATCTAAACCTCCTACAGGTCTCTTTAATGGTGTTGATGCATTCAGAAACAGGACATAAAGACTGATAAATATTAAACTACAATGTCCAGATCTGACAACTCTCAGTGTGCTGCTCCAAACACAGAAAATGTTAATGACAGTGCAGAGGAATGCAAAGTCTATGTCTGACTGCACAGAGCCCCTGTGGATGCCATCTTTCAACAGGCAGCACATGCCCACTCCCTGCAATGTGCTTCCACAGAGTGGCAGGGGCAGGATCAGAGACTAATAAAGGCTGGAAAAGACCATCCAGTACAACCACCAACACCACATCACTGACCGTGTTCCTCAGTGCTGTATCTCCACAGCTCTGCAGCACCTCCAGGGACGGTGACCCCAGCGCTCCCTGTGCAGCTGTGCCACTGCATCACTGCTCTTTGGGAGAAGGAATTGATCCAAACACCCAACGTGACCCTCCCCAGGCACAACGTGAGGCCATCCCCTCTCGTCCTATGGCTGTTCCCTGGGAGCAGAGGCCGGCCCCACCTCACACAGCCTCCTTTCAGGTCGTTGCAGAGAGCGATGAGGTCTCCCCTGATCCTCCTCTTCTCCAGACTGCACAGCCCCATTCCCTCAGCTGCTCCCATCACTCTGTGCTCCAGACCCCTCACAGCTCCACTGCCCTTCTCTGGACACGCTGCAGGGCTCAGTGTGTTTCTTGCACTGAGGTCCCAGCACTGAGTGCAGCACTTGAGCTGCAGCCTCACCAGTGCTGGTACGGTGGGACGGTCACCTCCTGCTGGCTGCGTTCCCACTGACACAAGCCGGGGTCCGTTGGCCTTCTTGGCCACCTGGCAGCTCACAGCCCCACGGCCTTCACTTCCACACAGGCTGCCAGCCGCTCTGCCCCAAGGCTGCAGTGGTGCATGGGGCTGATGTGGCCAAAGTGCAGGGCTTGATCCCAGCTTGTGCCTGACCAGCTACAGCATCCCGCTCACGGGACGGCAGGGAAGCAACAAAAGCCTGATGACCAAGAAGCTGAGGCTGAAGAGGATAGAAAGGTGGGAAATGAGCCAAAGGAAAAAGAACAGTAAAGAAAGAAGCAATATAGTAAAAAAGTGGTACGGAGGAGGGATCTGAGAGCAGATCAGCACTTCGCAGTCGGTTTATACAAACCCCACCCCAAGATTTCAGTTCCTCCCTTGCATTTCTGAGTTTATTCTTGCTCCTTGGCCATGTGGTAGGAAATGACCCAAAGCTAACGCATTGAAACTGTCCCACACATAACAGCTTTTACCCACCTATATGTTAGGAAACTAAGATAAAAGCTGCAGCATCTTCTAACCACATTGCAATTCACTCCAGCAGTGTAACAACACGGCTTGTTCCTCCTTGGACCACAGGAAAAAAAGGAATGACACAAGTGGAAATGGACATCTATCCAAGCGAGGACTTTAAAACAGCATCTACTGACACTAAATATGTTCTTTCTGAAGTATTTATAGCATCTTCCTGGGAATGTTGCATCCACATAACTTTGTCTACCAATGCTTTTAGTTGGAATATTTTTTGAAAGGAATGAGTTGCAGAATTAAAAACCTTGTAATAGTTGGTGCTTTTGAAAGAAAATTCCAGTAGAAATTACCACATGCCCCTTTACCAGCTCCACTGGATTAAGCAAGCTCCAGAACAGCTCAGCAAGTTTATTTAATCACTGCACAATTCACAGATCCTGTGCTTGTGCTCATCTTAAAGAGAAAAATGGATAGCCAGGGTCCTAAAGATAACGTTGGACATAGAAAATATAAGATAAACAAGAAATCTATCTGTTATCACCACAAAGCTATCCATTAAAAAAAATCTTTGGTCAAAAGCTATGGCTATCAACAATCCCCCTCACTCTAGATCACAGTAAAATCAATGGGTGGGAAAAGAAGAACACGCATGTGTTTTTAATAAAAAGATGAAGGATGAGAGCCTAATTTCAAACAGAAAGGACACAACATAGGAAATAGAGTGATGTGCCGTGTCAGGTTGTGAAAACCTTGGTGCTGTTGCATTAACTGGCACATACTTAGGATCTTTTGTTGTTGAGAGACAGTCAAAGGAAGGCACCAGAGAAGCCAAGCGTGGGCACTGCTTGCAGTGGGGGGAGGACAGTCCCTTCCATGGATGGTGCGGCCCAGGGGTCCCCTGGCTCTCCCAGAAACCTCCCTATCCCAGCATGACTCAGGAGCCTATGAGGGGACATGGCCATGCATTCTCCAGGCAGCGGGGACTCAAGGGTAAAACCTCGAGAACGTTCAAGAGAGTGATTCCTTTCCATGCATGCTGCCTGAGCATCCTTAAGCATGCCAACTTCTCAGTGAGGTGGGAACACTCCCTGTCAAGCTGGGGGGCCTCAACGCTTCAGTAGCACGGTGCCATTATGTCTGTTTCCTTCCTACAGCTGCTGCCTCTCCCCTTTTACCTTCCCGTTTCCTCTGTGTCGCTTTCTGTGGGCCTCCAGTTCCTGTTTACAGCAGAAGTTCAAGGGTTCGGTTGGTTTTTCTGGCCCCTCAGCTCCCCACCCTCACTCTGGTCCCCTCACACCTCATCCCCACCCACCCTCTGCAGAGCAGCCTGCTCCCTGCTCGTGCTGCAGACAAAAATAACCTCCAAGTCCCCACAGGGACCGCAGCTTCAGCCGTTCCAGCACTGAGTTTGCTGCTGCCTCTCCTCGTGTGCCCAAGCAGGTCAGTTACTGATCACCCTGGCGGGTTGCTGGGTGGGGTGCCAGGCCCAGGCCCTCCCCACTTGCTGCTGCTGCTATGTGGGAACAAGCAGTGTGTTTCGAAAGCTGTGTGACTGAGGCTGGTCATGTTTGAACCTCTCCTGGTTATTTCTACATGGTGTTTCTTCTGCCCGGCGTTTCACAATGACTGCAAGTTTTTGCAATGCTTTCACCAGCCCCTTCAGACCCATCAGCTGTATTTTCCTGCTGTGGAATTTCAGGTTCTAGCATGCGCAGAAGTAAAACTGGTGTAGCTCTGATAGAGCAGATAACACAGAACACATCTAAAGCTACTCCAGTGCACAGTGCTGCTATACAAAAACCTGTACATACAGCAGGAGCCAGGTGCACCCATGAGTGACATTAGCAGAGATGGGCTCTGAAGCACTATTTGTGCTCCTGCTGTGACCGTTTTGACAGATGTCCTTCATTCCTTCCAAACCACGTGTTTAGGTTCTGAAGATTAACTAAAACTAGAGGATATGGGTGGGGCTCCAAGCGGCCTACAGCTTGTGAAAACATTTGTTTCCCAAGGGTAAAGAGAAACATATGACATGCAAAACATGCACAGCAGGAAAACGGAAGGGGCTCTAACAGCAGTATTGATAATAGAGAATCCAACTTATCTTGAAGCAGCACTAGGAAGGAAATTTCCTTTATGCGGAAACCCTCCTGACAATGCCGCCAGCACACGGCAGCTTGCAAGCTCCAGCACCGTGACTGAGATAAATCAAGGACTGACTTTGTTCAGAACTTCAGTAAGTAAGCTGGAGTTTGTCCCCCAAAATCCACATAAACCAAGCCAGAACAGGCTGTCAAGCAGCCATCCAAGTCTACCTTCCACCACTTCTCCCTCGGCTAATTCAGTGAGACCTGACCCAAACACAGTCCGCTTTGAATGACCCACCCAAGTCACTGCAGTGAGAGCAGGCCAAGGCGGTCCACCTCCTCTCTGTTTCATTCACTGAGTAAACAAAGCAGTCTGGGCCAAAATAACTGAGAACTTATCATAATAAATGCCAAAATAACTGAGAACTTATCATAATAAATGCCTCTCAAAATGCATGGCTCTGACAGCTGGCTGAGGGAAAGACAGGCTGCTCCTCCATGCCACAAAGCGTTACCAATCCCAGCCCTTTCTTGACACCACCACTAACTGCTCTCCTGGCAAAGGTTACCTGTGCGCCCGCTTGTTTGCTATCAACAGCCTCCAGACGCTCTGCTCCCTTCCATACCGGTCAAACCACATTTTCAACACTCTGACCTTGAATCCGTTTAGAACTGAATGGCAAGTATGCTTGGTGCTCCTCACTGCCAGCCCAGCACAGGTAAAACAGCTTTCAGAGTGCAAAAGCTCCTGCCAGCACCTGCACTGAAAATGCCCCTGCACCAATCAGATAAGAAGTGGAGTGTTCTGAAAGGAGATGAATAAACAGAGAAATAAGTGCATAAAAGGGAAGCTGAAAGCAACAGTGAGCACCGAGGACAGCCGCTGCGTGCTTGCTGCCCTGGCCTAGTCCAGGGTTTGAAGGCACCACAAATCCTTCCCACCCAGCCCCACATGATCTGCACAGGACTGGTGTGTGTGGGTCCCTGTCACCTTGAGCAAGGCAAAGTAAGGATCAATTTTAATCCTCAACTGCAAACATCCAACCTCCTGCAGGTTTAAATCTTTTTTTCTTTCCGTGCTGGAAGTGATTTTTCTGGCTTATTATTTTTTCACTACAGCAACAAATGCAGCCAGCATGCACCCTACATGAAGCACTGCTAAACATATACTGACTCAGAGATCAGATGAGAGTTGCTCCAGGCACTCTGCTTCTGATATTCAATATCCACAGCTTCTCTGAATTCCTCAGATTGTAACCTCTGCTAACTGTGCAGAGGGAAAAACAGAGCTTTCTTTCATGGGACAATGTTGGCATTGCTATAGGCTTTCAGGGTGCAGGACAGGGCTGTGTGTTTTCTCAAGGATGAGAGGATATGGATTGAGCGGCCACCAGTATTCCAGTCTCACAAATCCCAGCCTGGAGGTTTTCACCCACGAGCAGTGCCGTGGGAACAGAACAACGCTGGCAGCTCCCATCCCTCGTGCATCTGTGTGAGATGGAGGAAGGCTCAGCTTGCCCTTCGTAGGCACCTCACAGTTCAGCGGGGTGGCAAGGCCTGGCTGCAGGATTCCATAGATTGCTGAGCTGCTGCAGTGCTAACTAAACATGACAGCGAGGGGAGAAACACGTCTGTGTGCCTGTACTGCTGCAGCTAAGGAGAAAAACATCTGCCTGGAGAAACACTCCCAGAACGATGGCCTTTCCAAATGGTCAGCTACGTGCTGCACCAAGGGACACGGTGAGATGCCTATAGAGGACAACACATAAGCACTGCAGTTGGGTACCTGTTACACATACAGAATTTGAATATATGGGAATACATCAGCAAGAAAGAAAACAATGGAAGGAGGAAGGATTGCCTGGTCAGGAGTAAGGCTACTAATTTCTTAAAGGAATAGAAATGAAATGAGCTTCTGTGTGCCCAATGGCTATTTCCCCTTTAAGCAGTAAGGCAGCAGAAGCGAACAGTGGATGATGCTTCCATCCAGCTGCAGATCATGGGTTAGGACTGAGGGCAGGAGAGGATTAAAATGGAAAGGAGAGAGCTGAACGTAGGAAAAAGAGGTTGGTACCAACACAAGCATGCACAGGCAAGCAACAGCACAGAGTGAGACCTGCAGGAAATAAGCCTGCATCCTGCACAGGCAGCATGGCCGTGCAGCACGCGGGGCCTGTGCTCAGAAACAGCCGGGGGAGCATTAGTACAGCATCTCCTCTGGTTCTTCTTCAGATAGTTTAACATGGAGGAATGACTGCAGCTGATGAAAGCAGCTTGTGTTTGCTATGGTTATTTATGGTGTAAAGCAATCTCTGGTGTGACTCCCCAGCCAAAAGTGGTGAGACTGTTCTACATGCTCAAACATGACTTAGACAAGAACTTGAACACGAATGCGAAAAATGACAAAGCAAAGAGGTGATTCTGTTCGTACTGTGTTTAGCTGGTGATTTTTGTTGGGAGCAAAATCCATGCTGCCTTCTCAGCATGCCCACACGGAGATCACTGGTCACAGGTCCAGGCTGTGTATGACAAGCCATTTTCTTTCACTAGGAAGCACCAGCCAGCTTCTAAATCCTATTAAATATCCACCCTTCTCTATTAAACATTACAGCCAGCATGTGATTACTTTCACTGCTGAAAATGCTCTGAAAGGAAAAAAGGGAAAGCTCCATCATGCAGCATGCGGGAAAAAAAGATTCTGCTGTTTTCTCTTTGATGTCACTAACCCTCCCTGGAACAATGAAGCGATGCACAGAACAATGTCCCGGAGCCAGCCAGGCGTTGCAGGGCTGGGAGGGCAGCTCCCCCCATTGTCTTTATTTTTACACAGGGTTTATGGCATTTTGGTGTCAGCAGTACAAAAATAACCCTTCCAAAAGCCAGCTTCTGATTCACATAGAAGAATGATCGTGTCCATCTTCACAGCACCATCCAGGTGCTGTGAAGGCTCCCAGAGCCAAGTAAGTGAAACACAGAAGGAGTCTGGGTTTAGCAGATCTACTGGGAGAAGAACTCAGCTTATTTTTTTCAAATTGTTATTATATCTGAAAACCAAATTGATATATTTAAGCAGATTTGGAGAGAATACGTGCTCAGCTCCCTCTATGTTGGCATAAATCAGCAAACTGCCCCTTTAATGTTAAATAGCCCAGAGTACTGGTACATCATCTTCACACTGCATTTGGATAAGCACATTAAAAAAGTTTTTTACAGCAAAAGAACAAAAATACAGTGGAATAAAGACATTAACTTTGTGGCCTAAGGAACGTTGAATATGTAGCTCAAATGGAGAACCTTTAGAAAACAGCACGAAAAATACCGCAGTGTTGTCTGCATTGAAATTAAGAGGGCACGAATGCCTGACATCTTATTTGATGTACTTCACTGCCATTTTCTCCCTTTGCACAGCTCTCCCTCAGGAGCACAGTAAAAGCACTGGCTTGCCCCAGGCCGCTGGAATTCCCACAGAACAATGGCCAGCCTGAGGTCACGGAACTATTTCAAGCCCATACAGTCTTGTAGGGTCTTTGCAGTTTCCTTTAGAAAACATTATGAGCATAATGCAGGGAAATGCCGAGGTTTTTCTGGAAGGGGGCACTGCTGTTATTTTTAATTCATGCCCAATTCACTGGCTGAATAGCGCTGGGAGCAAGGGTGAGGGCAAGGCTTGGCACACACAGAGAAGACAATGGGTACTTGACTATGTAAAGTCCGTCTCACTTCCTCCTGTGCCTAGCAAGCCCAGCAAAATGAAAAGAGCTTTTCCAGTAGGTTCCACTTGTCTAGAGGAAGAAGAATGAAGATAGGATGGAGGAGTGTATATATATAAATATATATGTAATATTTTTTTAAGATGGTTTCCTTCCTGCTGTTACCTTTTTCCTTCAGTCCTCCTCCTCCTCTCCTCGCTGCAGTTAACACAACAATTCTCACACAAGAGTAATAGTAACCTGCTGTTTCTGCAGAACAACTATGTGGGCAGGCTGGGATCCTCCTTATCTAGGTATTTGGAAATATGAAATTATAACTGTTAAGCACAGGTGAGTCAGTAAGGGCAGGGCTCTCACCATGAAGACAAGGAACTGGATCCTGACACCCATCCCTTACCAAGCAAAGCCAGGTGCAGCAGGGACAGCAGCTAGCAGGGTGTACCTTGCTGCTGGTGCAAAGTTGAGTGTGTGCAGGCAAGGCGAGCTCCAAGGCTTGGGCCAGGAGGGCGAGCAGATAAGCAGCATCAGGCCCACGGAGGCTGGGCCTCAGCAGCCTTGGGATATTCACACCTCTGCTGGGCAAGGCCCTAAGCAACACACAAATTGCCAGTGCTTTCAAGAGGTTTGTTGGACCTAATAAAACTCCTCATGTCCTTTCCAACCCAATGAATTCTGTGATTCTGTGAATTTTCACAAGCTTAAACAAACGCAAGCCAGAAAATGAACAGCTAGCAATCCTGTGCAGGCCCACTGAGGGATTCCAGAGAGCTGCAGGGTCTCTTCCCTTCATCTGAAGTGCAGGCTGAGACTTTACATAGAGTAAAATGTCGAAACTGTGCTGTGTTTTCACCGTGCTCCTTTAAAACCTCTTTGCAATCAGAACAGATGAAAGAAACGCCAAACCTTTGTTGGTTTCATGTTTAAATCTGATTTCACCTTAATAACAGAAAGGCATGAATAGAAAATAAATAAATCTATGATGAATGTATTTAGCCCTTTCAAAATATTAAACCTGAGCGCTAAGAGATGCTATCATTATAATTAGTTGCTGTTAAATTATAATTTTCATTATCACAGAAATATTTTAAATGGAAGAACGTGTATTTAAACAACCACTGTGTTGATCAGGGATTAATAACAGTTCCAGTTTAACAGGCTGATTTTATAGCCTCACTGAACAATGTGCTTAGTTCATCCAGTTGCCATGGTCACAGAACAATTTATTATTGGTAATTGCAGGCTGTAGTGCAGAGGCAAACGCACCACACCGTACTGACAGGCTCTGAAGGAAAGCAGCAGCACCACAGCTAAGCCAGGCCATGGCTCAGAGTACTCAGTCGAGATCTAAGCTAAAATCCCAGAGGCATCCCCCACAAGGAAAGCAGGAGGCCTACCACCCATAAAAACATGGTAGGTTACAGCAACAATTACTGTGTAACTGAAGGAACCAACGGTACTGATAACATGCAGCTATTTCTAGGAAGGCAGTTTCAAAAAATGAATGAAATTTAATGAGATTTAAAGCAAACTGCTAATAAGAAGCATTAGAGGAAAAACCCCTAATCTTCTCTTGCTCTAATCTGCAAACCCATCATGCTGAGCTACTGCTGAGTCCTGCGGCTGTTGTTTGAGAACAGCATAACCTGTGCCTTCACCTGTTAAATTCCTTAGGAAGAGCTCCTGAAAATGGAACCACAATGTAAAATCTAACACACACACACACACACACACCAGTCAGTCTCTATACATTAAAGCTCTCATTTAACAAATCCACATGTTAATTAAGAAAATGTCTTTTGTGCCATACTTTCTTGTGACCCCAGAGGTACAAAGCTGCACATAAATTTGAATTCCTCACCTCAAAATTTTCCTGCCAGCTTTTTAGATTCCAAACCCAAGGTCCTTTACGGATTTGCTTTGGTGGAGCAACGTGGCATGTTTAAGCAAAATCATTTTAGTCTTTGGAGTCATACAAGAGCAGGGGGAAGAAAAGATACATAAAGTACAGTATATTTTTCCCATACAGTAACTTTCAAAGCAAGAGCAGGAAAATCCTAAAACTCCCTCTGCTTGAAACACTAGATATCTCTGAGATCTGAAAGGTGACACAAACTTGAAGGAATTCACTGAGTAAAATTATACTTTGAACATCTTAAATATGTGTCTTCGTTCAGAACCATCACTTGTCTTTCTAGTCTTAAAGTGGACTCATGAGTCGTTCTGGATTGTGTAATGCACTGACTGCACAAACCGAAACGCTCCACGTGGGTACAAAGGTGCAGCTTCTGTGTAAGTTATCTGTGAGAACTCCCAATAATTTTCCTTCACTTCAATTTTTAGCACAGTAAGATTTAACTGAAAACATTATCAGCTCAGTGCCATCAATGGAAGAAGCACTCAAACATCCCAATGACCAAAGGCATCAACACACTGCAGTGGGCTCTGCACTCTCCCTCCCTGCCCAGGTGGGGCTTAGTACTTGGCTTTCTGCTTGTTGGGGGAACTTAAGTCTTGTTTTGTTGGGGAAGATTGCTTGCTTATTGTAGTTTGCACACAATGAAACACAGCAATCAAGAAGAGAAACAAAGCCCAAGAACTTCTGGAAGCTGAGTACCGGATTAGTGCTCCCAGGTGATGATGAGCCAGGATGAGATGAAACAGGAACAACGAGCCCTAACAATCACCCAGGTATCAGTAAAGCACAGAGCTACGGCACATTCACATTATGCACCCGAACAGGCTCCTTTGAACTCACTGAGACTGTTGTGTATTTATGCCTGAAAATAATCCTATGCACCTCCATAGGCAAATTACACAGAGCTGCATGTGTACACAGGCAGTTGTGAAATAATTTAACATAAAGGCTGGAAACTTACTGAAATCCAGCAGGACATAAGGACTACAGAACATGAAAATGCATCAACAGCATCTTATGCAGACTGCATGCACCTTATTTGTGCGTCCCCAAAACAGCACAATGTTTTTCAGATCTCCAAATGTACGAGCATATTTAAACTTAATTCAAATGCACAAGAAAGCTCCATGAACACACCTGAATCTAAAGTGACCCACAGCTGGTGTCACAGAAATATATTTAAACTTGGCACCAGGTGCTAAACTGGAGAACTGACCTGCATTGCACAAAACCCAAAAGGTGCTCTGGGCATTAGACAGCTCACAAACATACCCTTGAAAACTCTTCTAGGAGAAAAATGCAATGGGCCACACTCATGGAGAAGAGGTGGAAGACAGCCTGCACCCAGCCACTGACCAAGTGCTGAGGAGGTCAGATCATGCCATTTCAGTCAGGCAGAACAATAAGAGCTGCTGGTCCTTGCTCTGCCACAGCCAGCCCAGAGCACAGCACAGCAATGTGCTCCCTTCCTGTGGAAAGCACCCATCACATGCCTGGGGACTTCATAATATATCCTATCAGGAGTCTTTATTTATTTTATTTACTTTATTTGGAGGAGGCAAAGGAGGTGTATAGAGAGAAGAGGATTCAATAACATGTGAGTAGCAATGGATCTGTGGAACAAAACATGCCACAACCTCTAGGTCTCTAGCTGTGAATTGCTTGCATGAGGACTGCAGCAACAGAACACAATCAACCTTGACTTGCACAAGCATCTCTTAGAGGCTGCTGGGTCACCATGTGCACATGCGAAAGGGACACTGGCCAGGATGTCACCTGGGGCACCATCAGGGAACAGTCTAGAGGTATGGCCCATTTTCTGCAATGGCTTTTTTGTACTGGGAGCAAAATACCACTTGCCACTGGGTGAGGTCACGAGGACAAAGTACAGCTCACATCTGCCAGGTGAGTGAAACTGGTGGGGAAGCAGAGAAGGAAGAGTTGCAACACACCTCTAAGGAAGCAAATGTGATCCCTACCGTCGTGGATAGAATATTTACTGATACCCTTTCCTCAGACATCGGGTTCAAGACTGGAGCCTCCATCAGTCAACCCTCATCAATGTCACTGAAGACATGCTGAGCACTTGTGTCTCCTCTGCAGTCCCAGCCCCAGCACTGGGCCTGGCCTTCTCTTTCCTAAACCTGCTTGTGACGCTAAGCACTTAGAGGCAGGGTTAACTCAAACCACTTAGCTCCCCAGCACACAAGAACAGAGGAGAGGTCAGAAGTTCAGGCCCAAACCAACATTTCTAGACACCTCCCCTGTGTATTCAGAGCCGCACAGAACTGTCACTCCATAACGACTATTACTCATGCAATCAAAGTACAGTCACATCCGCAATTTCAGAGCAGTCACTTTCATTATATTGCCAGGTGAAGTGGAAAAGCTGAAAGGAGGAACACACCCTGAAAAAAAGGGCAATTGCACTACAGAGTCAGTCAGTTTCCCTGGAGATAACCATGGAAAGATATTAAACGAGATGCAGAATTAATTATTACCCAAAGCAAACTGTAGTTCGTTGACTGCAGATGAGACGGCCCTATTATCACTCTCCTGTTCTTCCTGGAAACAAATCATATTCAAAAACCTGGAAACGTTGCTCAGGCAGAACAAACACCGAGGAGTGGTGTTTTTTGGTGAGGGGAAGAAGTCTGAACCCAACAGATGATGTCAGCTCGCAGGAGCTGAACTCACAGAGGAGTTATCTGAGAAGGAGGGAGCAGCTTTGTTACCCTCAGTGGGGCTCAGATCGCTGGCGAAGTGGGCTCTGCAGATTTCTGAAATGCCTGCCAAGCCCTCGAGACACATTAAGATATCTTTCTTAAAGCAGAGGGCTTTTACCGAGAAAAATCTGGGCAGCCAGCATTTCTTTAATCTCTTTGCAACATGGCACTGCTTCACTGTTTTGTTGAATCTTCACAGACACAAGGGCACCCCTTGTTTGTGAACAGAGAGCGGAGGTAACGCAGCTGATTGCTGCACCTTGGCACCATGCTGCTCGGTGTCTCTTTTGCATCTAATTCTCTAGGGATTCTACCTAAAAACTCTGTTCTGACAAAACCAAAACAGACACGAGAAAATCCCAAACAAGAAAGCCAGCCACCCATGCCCAAAGCAACCCTCAGGAATGTTATCCACTGTGACAATCACCGAGGCAGAGACACTTTCTGCAAGCAACAACAAATGTGATTTCTGTGCAGTGCCATCTGGGGCCATACTATTTGTTTGCTAACACAGGAAGTACACAGAACTTGCAAATGAGAAATGGTATTTGTGACCTTGCCCCCCAACCTCGATCCAGTTATACTGCACAGGACCGACCATGCTGCTCACACACACCAAACAGAGGACTGCCCCTCCCATGAGCCAGCTCACCATGTGAGCATAACTGAGGCCATGCTTCCAAGGCTTCCAGTTCCTAATGTTTGTGAACAAACCCAGCTTGACTGATCATGGCATTATATCTACATTCCAGCTACCTCACGAGAAGGCGACTTGCTAATGTCAGACCCTTCACAAGACCTTTGAGAAGCCATGAACGTGGCCTCTAGACTATGCCACAATTTGTGCATGCCATGTCTGTTCAGCTGCACTGCCCTTCCCGAAAACTGAAGGGCCCTTTTCTTTCAGCTTCTTTCTAAGTGAAACAGTGGGGCATTCAGTCCCGTCGAGGAGAGCGGTTAATATTAGTTTGGCTACAGTAGCTCTCCTTCAACAAAGGAGGCTCTCAGCCCGGGATACCCGCGTTCCAGCAGCAAGTGCACAAAGGCTTTGTGTGAATGTGGGCTCTCCCGGCCACCGCGACCTTAGACTCCACATCAAAGTCACAAGCATGAGTGGTCACCGTCCCACTTGTGTTTTCTCCCCTGAAAGAAATGAAGGATACTCCTCTATGTGTTTTTAGGAGCGACCAGCGATGTTAGACTGTCCTTACATGCCCTCCTTAACTGCACTGGGGTATTGCAGAGGACAGTAAGGCCAGAACTCCTCTGTGTGCTAATCCAGCTCCATTCAGTATGGGAATAGGATTTCATGTTGAAAACCACATCAGGAGCAAAGCCCTGCTGCTCCATTGCAGGGAATCGCAGACACCCTGTGCGCCAGGTCAGCCCCTCTGCAGCCTGCCCATCAGTGACCCTTTCCACAGTAGGGGGCTGCAATGAGATGATCTTTAAGGTCCCATCCAAACCAAGCCATTCTAGGATTTTATGACCCTCTGCTCAGCAGAAGCCAACAGATTTCACACTGGGAGGGGAGCTGCTTGCTAACACCTAGGAGCTGACTTTCATCTCTGGAGTCTTTAGGTCACTTCATCTGGGAAACAGATTGCCACCTGCCCACCTCCAGCATTAACTTACAAATGAAATCTCGTATTTGTTTTCCTGTGGGAAGAGAAAAGTAGGTTCTAAACCTTTATTTTATTCTCTCTCCTTCACCGCAGCTCTTAAAGTTAAGGAAGACTTATTTCCAACATTTGGCCTAGCAGTTTTCCCAAACCTGTCTATCTAATAAAGAAAATTCATTTTCACGTAATGAAAAACCCAACGTTACCATAGCCTACTATTAATACTTCTCCATTCAACTGCTACAGGAACAGAAAGTCCTTCAGAGCTGCTGGCAATCAAATACTCTTCCAGTGAATCAGCTCAGATCAACATCCCGGTAACATTACAGCAGCTTCTCACAGAAAATTCAGAATCTGAGCCTAAGGAGTACGTACACCTTCCAGAACTCCATGTCCTGCACTACGATATCACAGAAGATACAATAGCTTAGTACAGGAAATAGGAAGCTTGGATTTTGTCACCCACGCTGCCATTTTATTTATTTTCTTCAGTGTTTCCCCTTGGCTTAGCTAGCATTTCAGCCATGTTCACAGACAAAGCACGCACCCAAGAGAAAACAGAGATGAAAAGAAAGGAAGAAAAGGTAGGAAAACACAACACAGATCTGAGAAAGAGTTGAGGAATGAAAGCATGTCGGTCTGATTCTTCGTGACCGCTTTCATCTCCATCTGTAGTCTTCTTTACCGCTTCTCTTTCCACAGAAGTTAATGGCAAAAACTGTAATCCTTTTGAAAGGGACTCTTGGACAGAAGAAATATTTGGACCAGGACACTCCTGCACACGGTTACAGCATGCCTACGGTGCACTGGGATTCTCTGTGGCATTTAGCTTATTGGAGGCACCCAGTGCAGCAACATAAAAACCAGTTCCCTCCTGAGCACAAGTCATTGTATTTCCAGATTTGCAGAGCTATGGGGTTTTACATCCCACAGATGAAGTCACTATTCTGGAAGGCAACAAATGGCCCCTGGGTTATTCAGGGATCACCTTACTGTCCCGTATGACAGTATTTCCTTACAAGCTTTGTTTACTTCACAGTTTCGGAGACACCAAGGTGCACAGCAATTGCCTTAAAAAAAAAAATAATGAGAGAAACCCCGCTATCTTCCAAAGCTGAAGTTTTATGTTTGTCTGAAAACAAAGTTCCGTACCCAAACAGTCAAAAACTAACATCGTAAACAATCTAAACAGAAACTGAAGAGACTGCCACACAAAGCTGAGGCAACAGCTCAGAGCTGAGAGTTTTCAGTTATTTCAGTCAGGAGCCAAATCCAATTTAAACATTTACTTTTTTCAACTCTGTATCATTACTGACCGCATTAACAGAAATACTCCACCATGCACTGTTTTAATTTGCCCTCTACAACTTCACGAGTATCAAAGCCTACAACCAAAAGGACAAACTTCTCAGAATTTTGAAGACATGATACAGAGTTCAGAACCTCTAAAAGACAGAAATTGAGGACACAGTCATTTCCTTCAGTACCTAAGATATTACAAAAATCTATGGGATGTCTCCAACAGGAAGTGATATCTTAGCCCTCTTTTAGCTAACCCTGAGCCACAGTAGCATCTAGCAGTACAGATGGAGTTGCCACGTAGCCCTGTACGCCCTATGGAACAGAAAATACAAAGCACTAACATGTCAGACTGCATTTCTCAATTCACTCTGGAGAAAGATTCCTGCCACGAACTTTCTGTTAAGTTTTCCTAAAAATCTCACTTATATTTTGACTTTAACATCATGACTGGAAAACAACGAGAGTCCAATGTTCACATGTTAGAGTTTCCTAGGTGTTTTTCAAGTTTAGCCTTCACAGACCCTATCCAGATGTTTCTGAGTAAGCCTGCTTTCTGTCACCTAATAGCAAAAATAAGAGAAGTGTGGGCGCAGAGTCAGATGTCTTATAACGGACAATAAGCGTGGCCACTAAAACTGACTGTACTGATTTCAGCAGTCCCTATCCAATGGAAGGGCATGAAGGTGACAAGAATCAAATACAAGTCCTAACTAGTGATTTGCTACAAATGTGCCTTTCAATGGAGAACCCAGATATGTTAATCATAACACTCACCCTGTCGTTTCTAAGTTAAATCCCAAAATTATACACTCGATTGAGTGGCAAAAGCACTTTTTATATCCTTTTCCAAACAAGTGTCTGTTTGAAACATTTCTAGACAAAGAAGACTTCCACCAAAATTCAGCTACCATCTAATAGATAGCTAAAATGCCCCCAGCATAAAAACACATTTGCAGAACTACTTTAAGTCAGAAGGAATAAGGGCCCAGCTAACACAGGAACACATGCTGCATTTGAGGTCATTTAAGACTGCAAATCTGACAGCCCTTCTAACGCTTCAGCTTGTGCTCCTGTGTTCTCTGAAAATAGAGAGCTGAAGAATGACGTGACATGAAGATTTTGGAAGGGTTGCAGACAGCAGAAAATCAAGCAGAATTTGCCATAGGAGCATATTTGCAATTCAAATGGGTCTGAGAGGGGAGAAAAAAAGCATGTAAACCAGATACATTTCATCTGAAATAAAATTAAGCCTTTTCCCCTTCTCCCCTTTAGGGAAAATTACCATGACAAGAAATGCCAGTGACCAATTTGGTAGACAAAGTAGGACATCCTTCAGCAATTGCTGCCTGTAGCTATGCAGGTCACTGCTAGCAAGTGACTGTAAAATCCTTTAATGCGTAAATCTTGCACTAAAGAATGCAACTGTTGAAGCTGTCTTTCCAAAGGCACCCACATAACTCCAGAGGATCCTGAGTGGAGCAGATTTTGCTGCCCTACCTGAGGCCTGATCCTTCAGCTCCCTGGTCAATTACAGCCGTAGCTCCTGATTCTCCTTGGGCATAGGAAGGGAAATAGGGACAAGGCTTTCTTGCAGACAAGGAATCGTATTTCCTATCTGAAATGTAACATTAAAATAACCTAACAGAACCAGAACAGACTGCATGGCACTGCACAGAGCTCCAGTGGAAGCCAGCCTTCCTCTGGAGCACAAATGTAGCTCACTCCCTTCCCCCAGGATTTCAGTCTGTAATTACCATGAGGAACGTTGCTGTCAGTTATCCAGATGGGAAGGAGTCTGTGAGCAGTGATGAGAGCTGCTCATCTCCCCTAGCACCCAGACCTGCCCTTGCTGGGGAAGGTGATGCAGCAACAGGAATCTACCCAAATTCCTGACTTGCATTAATCTCTTCCTGCCAACTATATATCCCTGCCAAGCCACAGGATCCTGCAGTGTTAATGCATCACAGGTGATCTCTTGGTTTACAAGTGTAACTTATCTGTTATGCCTGTCATGTAATTGCTCAGCTGAACAGGATGAATTTCTCCACTGCCATGCCCTGCATAAGCCACATGGCAACATGTTTTCCACAAACAAGTTTTGGGGTCCTGTCTTTACTTGCAGAGCTACAGCAGCTCTACTCCAGATCTCTTTTTACTGAACAACTGGCTGTGAGAACCAGAACTCCACGCCTAGGTTTAAACGATAGCAACCACTGATACCATCTCCTGCCTATCATTCCAGGACAGTGTGAACTAACCATAATAAGAACTGACAAAGCTTACTGAAAACAGGACTTGTTAAAGTATTTTTCCTTCCACACCTGCACTGAAATTCTCACAAGGATTAAGTATGCTGAGAAATCCTGGAGATGATCTAGTTTTCCTCCTCCAGCCATGGCCACTTTTAACAGGCATCTCCACTATCTGCAGAATCTCAACACAGAACTTCAGTGTTTTCTGACACAAAGCAGCCTCGATCCTCAGGTGCACTCCTAGCAGCACCTTCCACTGCATCCTTCCTCTGTGGGACCCCCGGAGGCATGCAGGAGCAGGGATCTCAGCAAGGTGACTCCAGGTGCAGGCTGGAAACCTGCCCAGAAGGCTCTGTCACCATAGCCGAATTTCATAAGTTTCCATAAAAATCACCACTTCAAGGTGGGATGTAGGAGTGCCTAAGTGGTCATTTGAATCTGCATCTGAATTTGCTTTGTCCTCCCTGGCTAACAGGTTTACCAGGATCATTTGTTTAGCATTTGGGGGCACAACTTGGTTGACTCTGAGCTTCTCTTTCCTTCCTCAGCGAAACTCTCCGAGCCAAACCCATCCAACCATAGGAGAGGTGAGATCAGAGAGTGATTTGCTCATACGCCTTCTAATCGATGATAACATTGTAGTTTAAGAGTACTATATATGGACTCAGCTCAGCTTTCCTGAGTCCGTGTCTTGCTGCACCAAGCACTCTGCAGTGCCACAAGCACCCTACAGTTCCACTGGAGTTTCCAGCAAGGAGACAAAAGTCACTTCCAAAGTACAGTGACTCTCAATAACAGCTCTCAGCTACTCTTCAAACAAAGACCTATTAATCCAAGGAAAGACACCTTCAATGTCAGCAGTCAGGCCACTCCCTTCACAGCATGCAGTATTTTCTACGGTTATTTAGCATTTCATGGAGTATCTAGTGCATCAATTGAAAACATTTCCTGTATGTAAGCTCCACCCTGTAGGAGATCATCGTCAGCACTAGTCTTCAAGCCTGTCTGCCCTGCCTGCAAAGTGAATAAACAGCCAGGGATGGTCTACTGCAAAGTCCCTGCTTACACTTCCAGAAGAACACAATGTATTATCTCATTCCTAACAGGAAATTGCAGTAAATTTAAGAGTATTGCAGTCTTCCCCTCCCCCCCCCCCAAAAAAAAAAGTCAATACTGCATTCCACTGCGGGGTAAACTTTGCTTTCAACACTGTGGTTTGCTTTCTTCTTTCATCATCATGTAAACATGCAGATAATGGATTCCTGAAGCAGTGACCCTGAAAATGATAAAATCTGCCTTCCTTAGACTGCTACCTTCACCAGCACAGAAAGAGGTGTGAGCCACTAGATTTCCTCCATGCCGCAAGCTTACCTCTCTCATTTCCAATCGAGTACCGCAGCCTAAGATCTGACAGATGTCCAAGATAAAACCTCTAATGTATGTATTCCCTCATGTGTAAGTTTGGAGCCTGGACTTTATATGCCTTGCCTGAGGAACGTTTCAGTTATCAGTGCTTAAAATGCTGTCATTTCATCTTACTGCATCCAGAACGCAGCCACTACTGTGAGCCAGTTTACAAGATAAACAAAGTGCTATGAATGAAAGATTTTCTTGCCTCCCTCCTTAAGCCAGCAGCTAGGAACTTTCTTCAGGCTAACCAAGGCTCTTCCTCCTTCTCCAGTAGGAACCACAGGACCACACTGTGGTACAGACCAGCGTAAAATAAGAAACATGCACAGAAGGGATGAACTTCACTGTACTCAGGCTGCTCCAGCATTATTTACAGTCACATGGCTATGGAGGAGGAGGAGGTTAGGTTTTGGTTAAGAATTCTGATTGATTTTGAACTGCACTGCCAGAATTCATTCATCCCCAAGACTTGCCTTACACAGAAACAGCAGTGCTGATATTCCTGTGCCCAAGGCAGAGAGACATGGGCGCTATCCTGCTGCACTGCAGCACAAGCAACCTAGGATTCCAGCCCAGCTCAGAGGCCTTCCCTCTACCGAGTACATACCATTCTCCAAAAGAAACGGCTACTAAGTTCCCTTCTCACACAAATAGAGAATTTAATGGGAAGGCACTCCAGGACATTCCCTCTGTCTAAAAGTGAAGTGGTAAAAAACGATGGAAATTGAGAACGTTAAAGCATGCAAAAGCTTTCAGAGTAATCTACTATCATAATGAGCTAGGGATTTTGTTTGGAAATGATGCAACTGCCCTTGGTTTGAAGAAGTCAAGCTACCCTACCCGTCTTCACAGGAGGTACACAGGAAGCCAGAGCTGCTGCACTGCAAACTGCACCCAAACAAAGCCAAGATTTCACAACTAATATCCATAGTTACAACTGTATCTCACTTAAGGCTAAAACAAACAGAACGACCACTTCCTCACTCTCCCTTCTACTGTTCCAAGGGACTTGGTCTGGGCTAGCTCTCCCCTCTGTGAGCAGAGTGCTCACAGCTGGATGTACCCCGTAACAGTGTGTAAGACTGAGGACACCTTCAGAGAGATCGAAGTCGCACAGGAGCTCTTAAAAGCACGCAGAGCTTTGTGCTGTAGCACTGTTTTTGGACTCTGTGTCGTTCCTGCCTCCCGGTAAGGAGAACAAGCCCAGGTTAACGTATTCACTGGGATCATATCATAGCAACACTTCCAAAAGAAAAAAAAAACAAAACAAAACATACACACAAAACAGCATGGGCTTACCTTGTAACTGCTTGAATCTTCCTTCTAACTGATTATAGTTATAGGGTACCTGAGCTGCGTATCCTGGGGACAACGGCCCAGGCATACTGGTTGATTTTTGTAATTCCATTTACAGGTGACACAGGGATACGATGAACTGCAGCATAAAGAAACCACAGGTTTCTCTACCCCACATCCAGGTAAATCCCAGCTTCCTCTGAAGTTTGGCTTTGGTCCCTGAGAAAACGCTCTCTTGAGCCCCAAGCAAATAGCAGCTCCAGTTCAAAATCCAGTGGTGTGGGTTGGCGGGTACGTCTTCTGTAACGGATTCAAACGTCACCACGAGGAGGTCTGTAGGTGTTTTTGTTTTCTCTGCCCCACTGCAGTGCTTGAATCTGGTTTCAAATGCCCAACTCTGGTGAAACTAGCCTAAAGAAAAGTGAGCTTGCGATTCAGCCCAGAGCCACGCGCAGCCGTCCCAGCAACGCTCCCAGGAGCCGCGCACACCTCAGACCTCGCGGCGGGTTTGTAATATAATCAGCAGCCGCCCGGGCGGAGGCTGATGTCACTTGATTACCATACTGCACGGTAGAGGAAACGAAGGCTGTACCAAGGGCGAAGGGGCGGTGGAGCTGGGGAAGAACGGGGCTGGTGTTGGGACGCCGGGGAGGCTCCTTCTACTGGCAGTGCCCCGCGTGGTGGCAGCGCCCAAGCCAAGGGCCGCGTGCGGGGTCGCTGCCCGCACCCCGCTGCACCACACGAGCCGGTGGTATCTTCCTAAACAAAGCTGGTGGAATTACACGCTTCTGTGGAGAGCCTCATGTAACGGAAAAGTCTCAGATTACTATCGCTTGAAAAGGAGGGCACTCCATTTATTCTCAGTACCGTTCGCTTGAAAAAGCAACACGCACACAGAAGCGCTCATTCAGTATTTAGCAGCAGGCAAGGAGAGGACTAAGAAAAACGTGCTCTCCAGCATGCCGGGTACAAACGAAACCTTTGTGAAGGGGTTCTGTAAGCAGCCAGTTCCTTTTGCTCCATTTCATGTCACCTGCCAACACGGAGGATCCTGACATCTCCTGTGAACGTGAGCGCAGGTGCCCGCTGTGCCCAGCACCTCCTGTGTCTGACGGTGCATCCTGGAGGGCAGCTCCTGGAGATGGCTTTAGGATGGGTCAGCTTTCCCTTGGGGCCATGAGCTCCTTCCCTCACTTATTCACAAGCAAAATGAAAAGGTCAGTTCTGCATTTATATCCTACATCTGCATCGTTTGCCCATTTGCTTTTTAAACTGATAAAACAGTCACACAAATGTTTTCTCTTTTTTCTTTTCTTGCATTTCCAAATTCCTTCCCAATTGAATCAATGTTCTCTTCCCCTCCCACTCCATCTCCTCCTTAAATGTTTCAAAATGTTGCCTTTGTTTTGACGCCGCAGTTTCACAAGTTTTCAGTCAGACAGTAATTTCTGAGGACAATTCCTGTGGGTGAAGCACCCACGGGCTGACGGCAGCCCCAGCTCCAGCAAGGTGCAAGCTGGAAAGGTGACCAGGTGTCACTGACCGACTGGGAAGAAGCAGTGAGACTGGGAACAAACAGCAAGAGGTCCAGCTGTGAGCAGCGTTAATTCAGGGAGAAGGGATTAAGGCAGCACTTCCCAGCTGAAGCTGGGGTTTAAAAAAAAATAAAAAATCCTCAGTGAGCTGAAAGCGCCTGATGCATCATTCCCAAGGCCATAAATACATTTAAAATATTTATAGCCTTTAACTACGCTGAGACAAAAACCTACCTCCAACCCAGAGTTTCTTGTAAACTTAATGTGGAAGGGCTTCTGCCAGCATCTTCCAGTGAGCCCCTCCGTATCAATATAGCTGTGTTTAGGTAAGACTTTTGGCGCTACAGTAGGCCTCAAGTAGAGCCTAACACACTCCAACCTTTTCAGTACTACCCAAAGCCCATTCAGGTGCCCAGAGAAGACATGACAGCTGGAACACTGCTGTACCACGGAGCGAGGTGCTGCAGACTCATGCCCCACAAAAAGCACTTGGGAGGCACAAAGGGAATCGAGGAAGCACCTGTACTAGCTGCTGCTGCAGGCAGGATGCTCCTCCATGGACAACAATGTGCTGGCACAGTGAGCCCCACGTTCCTGCTCAACCTTCCCCTGCTAATCCCTGTGCAGCCAGCTGTCCCCCAGCACGCGGAGAGCTGTGCGGAGAGCTGCCAGCCACCTGACTTCCAGGATGGGGGAGGGGGAAGAAGGAGAAACAGAGCTGGTCATATACAACCACAGGCTCCTCCAAAGCTCCAAGGGCCAAAGGACGGACTCATTTCTGTTGCAGATGTTTTCCTGCAGCTTTTTACCGATGGCAGTTTTTGCCTGCAACGCCTGATCTATGTCATAATTAAAGGAAACCCATCCCCTCAAGAGCAGGCAGGCAGCCAGGTCCTACCTGCAGGCGTATCGGCTCACTGCTGTCCCACCTTGAGCAAACAGGTGTTGCTATGTGAGTTCAGGAGGCAGCCCTAAGGTCTAAGAGAGTGACGGGACAGCTGGAGTATTTTTAACATCTTTAAGACCATAAATCAGGAGCCAGGAGCTCTTCCCCACCTGAACGCTTTCCCAGCGCCTTTGGCAGGGGACACAATAAAGCACGTGGCCATTATCAGAACTATTGAGAAGTAAAATATTACAAAAAATGAAACATTAATAACTAAAAATAATCGTCTGTCTTTGACCCATATAAAACACAGTCACGCATTCCCCACCCTGCCGTAAAACATTAACAACACATGCATGAATTTACACCTCAGACCATCCAATGTGGGACAAGTCAGTGTGGTCAGCTCGCAGCTCCCAAGCACTGCTGAACAAAAGATGGCTTTTGAGAATTTTCGTCCCTGCCCCCAGTTCTTGCCTGCCAAGCAGCACTCAGTGCTACACAAAAAGGTAATGGAACTGAAGCAAGGACAAGCAGTGCAACTACACCACAAACAAAGGGAAAGCTAAAGGAAAAGGGAAGAATTTGTGTTTGAATTGAGTTAAATTTCTTCAAGATCTGAAACAGAGACACTAGGATGTTGGAGAACTCAGCCTCCATCATTGAAATTCAGACCTCTTTTTATGTACCATCCAGGTTGGCATTTGGGCTGAACAACAGGTTCCCAAGCAACAGATGTGACAGACTTTGTTAAAGATGATATCAGCTCCTTGGGCTGGCCCCAGTCACCCAGTGCAGCTGACTCATCTGCCAGAGCATTACTTGTGCTCTGCTGGGCCTCAAGTGGACATTTTGGAGGGCTCCACTTAACAGGTTGGTGGTAATTCATAAGGAAGAGCAAAGCAAAATGGGGACCAGCTCGTATTTGTGAAACTCTACACCACACGTAGCAACTTAAAAATGGGCACCCTGCCACTTCCCATTTTTATTTGAGTAACATCAGATCTAATACAGTCATTTGCTGTTGATTCCAAATTAGTGACCTTAAGACCAGTTTACTGCTGTTTGTAGCAAAGCACTGAATCAATTACAAGGGTCTCACAAACACAAAGCCCTTTTTTATACCCAGTTTTCACTCATTTTCTTTCTTCTCTTTGACTAAGCCCTTGACAATACTAATTAGATTATTTGTTACGAAGTGGAATTAGTACTTTAAAGGCCACAAATAGGATAACTTAAGTCACACTCGGGCCAGTACTTATCAAATCAACCCAGCTTGAAATTGCCCATGGTGCAATTCATCACTGATTACAGTGCTAGAGAAAACTAAGGGGCAAATCACGTGTTAACATCTAGTAATCAAGCAGGGATTTCTTCTCTTGAATTTCGCTTCTACTTTTCTCTTACAGCTCTGAAATACAAGTTTCTGCTTGTATTCTTTGAATTGTACCTCTCCCATAGTGCATGACTGGTAATGATGGCTTCCATTACTTGTGTACTTGTTAGGAGCTATTAAATAAAAGCACAGGTGATTATCCACTTAGCCATAAATACATGCAGTAATGCATTGTGTGACTTAGTTGATCTGATTAAAGCTTTGCAAAGCCTCAAGGAGAACAAGAGGTTGATTACAGTAACAATATGAATGTAGAAGCAACATCTGGAGGCAGGTGCTTTCCCCAGAACAAAAAGGATCTGACCCAGGACCCGTTTTTATACAGCTTCTCAAAACTGCTGTTGAATTGTTGCTCCTACCCACAAAGCAATTGTATGGAAAATAACTGATGTTACATCTAGCAAAACTGCCTTCCAAATCCCTAGCTGTCAATGTTTCTAAGATTTAACCAAACCATCACTTCTCTCAGCCAAAAGAAAACCCATAACCAAACAACATATTCTCAAAAGAAGTATAGACAAAAAATTCTAATTTCCAGGCTAAGGATCCAGTTCCTAACTTCTGCAGAAAATGCCAGATTGGCAGCATTAATAGCACTCACACAGTCTGGCTACACAACTGGAATAGCTAGAAACTGCCTGATAACCTCATCCAACCATCTCTCTACGCTGTTTTCCACTAATAAAGTTAACCAGTACTGGCTGGCTCTCCTGGGCTGACAGTGGAGATAATGTTTGTGGTGGACACAATCTCCAAACAGGCCCACCCACAAATCACATTCATTAATTGCAGATGAGAAAAACCAAGAAGGTAATTCACAAAATGTTCCCTGGGTACCATAAAACAAATACAGGATTTACAGTGCTGTGTTCTGAAACAAAGATGTGATTTTACAACTTCACGAAAGACAATCATCTTTCTAATGGGAAGCAGAATGCACGCCAGAGCTTACAATAATTACAAATCTGGTTAATCATCACCCTTGTCTTTCTTTCTTACTTTTATTTGCTCTTCTAAATTCTCTATGTGATGACTAACTAGAAAAAATATTGCAAGATAAAAAGGGTGATTTATTAATCTAAAATGCCTCAAAAACTATATAACATTTTATTCTCTCTTGAATGGGACTTAAGTTCTCACACAGCCCCTCTAGTGCCACAGTTAAGACCTGAAAACTCCATCACATTTGCCTTTCTTCACTCCTCTTGCCAATATCTCATTCTGCATGGTAAAAGGAGAATCACTCCTTACATATGCAATCGATTCAGCAAGGAAAGATTGTTTTTTTGCTGTGGATTGTTCTGGAAATACTTATTTTTATCACATTTGACAATCTGCATAAGATGAATCCTGAAGAGTTAGCTGCCTTCCCTGCAGTTTGCTCACAAGATGCTGGAACGCAGAGAGGAGCAGCCCACACACCAAGCACGAGATGCTGTGCCAACTTCATTTTGTCTCCCCACTGCAGGCGCTGGTGGAGCAGGTCTGTTCCCCTTTCCAACCTGTCATCCCCTGGGACACTTGGCAACTGCCTCAGACGGTCACCTATACACAAACCAAACAGCGCTCCTCATCAGTAGCGCTTCTGTGCCAGAACCGTAGTTTAATGCCTCTGTTTAAAGGGAGTTTTAGGTCCGTGACAAAAGTCCCTTCCAGATATGTTCTCCATGACACAAGCAGGCTTGGGAGAGCCACCGGGAGGGCGACGGGCAGACTGAAAAGCAGGACTCCACAGAGACTTTTGTCACTGAAGGACCTGCACACACCTCCCTCCCGCCAGGCCCAGGCAGGTCTCCAGCAGCTCAGTGCTTGGTCTCTGGCACAGACCTGGGCTCAGGATGAGCCTGCATGCGGTGACAAAGGTGGCTCGAAACCTATGGGAAAACTTCTGACAAATCAGCCCATAATGTCAGCTTACTATAGAAACTGGGTCAGTTCCACCTGGTTTCAGGTTTCAAGTGTGAACAGTTTTCACAACTGCCAGATTAACAGGAAAGTTGACATGACTTTTGCAAGAGCATGTCCCTGCTAAGAGCAGCAGTGGAGCGCTTGCCAGAAAAGCCTGCAGAGAAAAGGCTTTGAGCATTTCATGTCTGGAAGAGATTATGGTTTCTCTTAGTGCGTCTTCCAGTCCAAATGGCTTTTTTTCTGAGCAGTATTGCTTTCCATATCAACGCAGGAAAAAGCCCCAAAAATGACAGAGGTTTTCCTTGTGGGCCACAAAATGCTATCAGTTTGCTACATGATTTAGACGAGTAAATCTATTAAAATCAAGTAAGGCACACAATTAAGTTAACGTACTCATTTTCTCTGAAATGTTAGTGTGAAAGCACTTCTTGATTTTCTTCCAGAAAATTCTTCAAGTTTTAATGTGCTGTTTTAACAAGTCATGCTTTTATTGCCTCTCCTCAGCCCCTCTCCTCCTCTGACTGAACTGCACCAACAGTTATATGCAGGGAGAAGAAAGTGTTTCACCACTCCTTGAATTAATTTCCCCACTTGTCCTGTTTTCCTTTTTTATTTCCCCTGAGATCAACCGCATACACGGGAAGAGATGCACTACTGCTGCATCATAATCACTCAGGCATGCAAATTCAATCTTCTGTTACTAGTCAGCCAAATGAAAACAGGGTGAAAACAATAAGCAGAGCACCCTGATCTTTATAAACCTCCATAAGCCAGATTATTTATTTCTATCATTTTCCCTGCTTCCCATATTCAGTAGGGAAAGCAGGGCGGTAATATTAATGTTTGAAATATATCCTAATGGTGACCAGCCACTTCATAGGTGATAAGTACAGGGGAAAGAAATAAGAAGGCATCTTTTTGCTCTGCCTGTTACATAACCGGAGAAACTCGAGCCTCTAAACTAGAAACCTCTGAACTTAACTGGGCTCCATAAGGAGCCTGAGTTCCTCTTATACCTAAGCAACAGAGCTCCAGAACAGCCTAGGTATAGGCTTGAGCTGTTCCTAGAGAGAGAACAGAAAAATGTTAGACAAGACGGTGCTAGAAGTTGTCTTCTTTTTGGTTTTGTTTGTTTTTAATCCTAGATGCAGAACTAGGAGCTGAAAGCTTCGTTTTTGAAGTTAACATAAATGAAACGCTTCCTTCAAGGGAAAATCTCACCCACAAAATGTCATCATCTGGCAACTGCCTGTCACTGCAAAAAAAATCTTAATGATCAACTGACTAAATACTAATTGTCTGAAATCAAGTTCTTATTCTACAGCAAGCCACATGTTTCATTCTTACATACGTACAAGAGCCGTCTGTGTATACATCCACCCCAAAGTCTTAATGACATTGAAAGAAAGTAGAACAATATAAAACAAATCCACATTGTGCAACACGTAGTGATCAGGGAAAAAAAACATGTCAGCACTGCTCACTAGAAGAGATCAAAGCTATTAGGAAGAATGCTACAAACTAAAAAAGTGGCACTCGGAAATAAATTTGCACCACTCTCTGTACTTGTCTGGTCTCTGCTCCTGTTCATTTTGTCTCTTCCAATCAAGGCAATCTGGGTTTATATCTCTCCAGGATACTACCTCAAGATAAGAATCAAAGCTCTGATCTGAGGGGATGATTTCATCACTAATTCTTTTCCATTAGAAGAACTCCAAGGTTAACAGAAATTAGTAAACATCATTTAATCCTGCACTGTGTTTTGCTTTGCAGTATGGTCTGCTAGACATTATTTATACTTCAAGGAGTACTTTCATGCAGTATCCAAGCAACAAATAGAAGGAAAAATGCAAGGCACATTGCAGATTTGGCTGAATAAATAAAATAAATGCAGAGACACTGATAGTTAGATGCTGAAGATGTAAGACAAGAACACTCTTTTCTGCATACACATCTTTTGTGGAAATACATCTTTTACATGACAGATTCATGACTCATTTCTTAAGTGCATCCTCAGCCAAGCTCGTCCCTGATAGAAACCACAAATTAAAAAAACAACGTTGCCATTATTGGCACTCAGTTTCTTAAAGCAAGAAATCCTTTCCAATAACATGATGCAGCAAAATATATAGAACAATTGTATTATTTCAAAAAAGGGTCATTAACAGTCATCCCACGGTTTCTCTGTATTAATTATCTCTAAAACACTGATTCCAACAGCAAAGGTTAAGACTAAAAAGACTATAATGATCGGGTTCCCTGTGGTGGCCATATGGGTTAGATACCCAGCTGGTGGAAGTCAGTGTGGTACCACAGAAACCAGCAGGAAAATGCCAATCGCTACCAACAGACAAGCTGGTTGGCTGGTCTCCTAAAGCACCCTCTGCCCCAGCCCTGCTATTGCTTCTGGCTGAGCTCTCACTATGGGGCAGGCATCTCACAGTGAGGATCCTCCTGCTCTTTAAGTGGCTGGAGTAGTCTGTTTTTGACTCTACAATGCCTACCCTGCCTTTCCTTGCTGCACTGTATCTCACTCATCCCATTGCTGCAAGCAACCAAAAGCAAATCCCCTGGTGCTTTTACTCTTTCCTGATGCCATGGTGATGAATGGATGATGAAAACTAAAATAGACAGGAGAGAGCTGTGCTGTGCCAGTGTGGAAGTTAAGCAACACACCTAAAATCAGTGCGTGTCAGGAAACACACCATGAAGGTTAGCACAGAGACCACAAGTGCAACACCTGTGCTTTCAGGACTACTCTCACAGGTATTTCATTGGTAAGATCCTAAAAGTAGACATGCTGACTGTGTGTGCATACGCATACATATATTAGCTTTCTTTGTACTCTAAGTACAGATGGCTTTTTATTATTTATTCATTTTTCAACTACAATACTTTTTCAGATGTCCTACATTTACAAGAATTTTCTTCAACCTCATTTTGCCAAATTACTGCATTGCTGACCTTAGCATAGATTCAACCTTCTGTGAACTGAGGTCTGGGATACATCTGGAGATCTCCATGAGAAACTGCACTACCTGTGCTCTAGTCCAAGGACTTCCTGGGATTCAGAGATCAGTCAGTACAGCCTCATTCACTAGCAAGATGCTACACTCTCCCAAGTGCATCTCTGGATATTGCCTAGTCTTGAAAGAATGTAATCAGAGATGTAAAATGATTGCAGCTGTCAGACTTTCCACACTGTGCAGCTTGTCAGCAAGTGTTCCTTTTCCACCCCCATCCCAAAGCAGCTCAACGCCCATTTTCCAGCTCCACTTTTTCTGCTTGAGCAATGTCTGCTGGATCAGTTATTCACAAGGATGCAATCACTTTCATGCATCATTCTCCTACCATGCAATCACAAATACTATTCATCAAGTAGACAAGCATGCATGGTTCCAGATAATTCACAAATTACACTCAGCATGACTTTCTTCAGAAGCCTTGCTCCACGCTCAGGCAGCTACACTGGCCCACGGATCTGGTATCTGTTAGTTTGCAAAGATCAGGCTTATACCCCCAAGTGATTTGAACACTACTCATTGATTCAAAGGGAGAAGACAACTTCAAACTACGCAGAACTGATACCAAAATCGTATTACTACAGCAGTGAGATACAAATGGTCTTTGTATTAATTAGATTTTTGATGGGATATCATTGAAGAGTTGTTCACTTGAATGTAATTTTATGTTGCATGGATGCAATGATGCCTTTGCAGGTTGAAATCGGTCTATTTGTTATCTTTAAAATTAAAGTGCTAAGAACAAAATTATTTATTATCTGCTTTTGTTGTGATTTGCTTCAGAAAAATCCTTCACCAGCAACTTAAAGAGCAAACACATTCATCAGCACTGACGGGTCAAGCTTTCCTTGTTTTATGAGGAAAGCACGGCGTTCACTGGTAGGCACAGACAGCACAGCAGGTGACATGCTAACAGCAGTTTCACCAACATCACGCTTTCTCCCTTGATGTCTACATGCCACATAATACGCAAAATGTTACTCCTGTTTTCAACACAAGCCTCCTACAGGTGCTGGTTAAGTAAAGCAGTTCAGGAACTCCAGATGAGGAACTGTTCCAGACGAAATCCAGAAGGAAAGCACTGGGTGAGGTCCACACTTGCAAAAGCTTTTGGTGAAATAATTTCATCATCTTCTGAGCAGAATGAGATTTTTCAAAGTACGCACTTCTATATCTATTTGGAAGCAAGTTTGTACTTTAGGGCCCTTGGCTGCTAAAGCTGGACTTAACACCATGTTTTAAACCAGCACTGCCCAGGCCCATGCTGAGGAGATGCATCTGTGGTTTCATTGCTGTATGGTTATTTCTGTTTCATGTGAGGTGAATCTTGAACGTGCCCTTCAGACTTGACCTCCATTTGCCTCCCAAGTTTCCACAATACTGACAGGAATCAGTATGAAGCAGGTTTTCCTTTCCTTAAGCACTTGTTACTAAAATCAGAGAACTGGTTATCAGATGCCTGATACCTCAGATATTTATGAAACATACTGCAAGAGATTATTCTCAACACGCTCCTCCCTTCAAAGCCAAAAAATAAAAACATTTGTTATCTTGAAAGCTAAAACACTGCTTTGTCATCTTAAAAAAATAAAAGAGACCTAAAACTTCAGTCTGCCTGTGCAGAATTCCTCTCTCAGTTGAAGCAGTAACAACTTTGCTAAAAGAGGTGCTGGGCAGCATGGACCTGCAGGTGCACAGTACCTCAGGAATACTGCAAGCATGACTTTCCTTTTCTGCAGGTTTATTCTGTCAACTTCCTGCACTGGTGCAGCTGGGGGAATGGCTTAAGGATAGGGCTAGCAGACCTCACATGTGAGACTTAGCAGAGGTTTTCTTTACCTTTCTTTAATCCTCAAGAAACAGATATTCCTCTATTCTGAAAACAAAACTTTTCAACAGTATAACCTCAGTAACAAGTTCAGTGGCTTTCCCTTTTTGCTTCTCAAGAATCTAAGTTACTAGCATGAATTACAAGCCCATTTTCTCTGCGTCAGAGGGATAACCAAGGAAAGGCTCTACTCATAAAGCAGTCCCTTTACCTGTATTCCCCAAGGAGGCTCATGAACACCTGAAGCGTCCTGACCTATGCACAGTAAACTAGGTGGAGCTGTAAAAGCAACAGTTTCCCTGGCTCTGCCCTAAGAGGATACACCTCTGTTATTTCATAAACTTGGCAACTATTTTTTCTTCATACACCAGACAGCTGAGTCACAGACCTTCTGGTCTCTCAGGTGAACACAGACAACAAAAGGACAGAATACAAATGAAAAGCAGAAAAGTGAACTCCTTCAGACAAGTATTTTTAAATACTGAATTAGCTAACTGAAGAAAGGGAAAGTTCTGGAGGTGACAATTCTCATGCTGCCTGAAAGCAGCATCTGAGTTGGTGAGCACAACACACCTGAATGCCACAGTCCCAAGAGTGTGAAAAGTTCTGCAGAACAACTGAACAGCTTCTACAGGCTTTCGTAAGAGCTCTGTGAGCCAAGGCACTGCACAGCAAATCTTGTTAGCTAATGGTCCTCGATGGACGAAAGCCGACACTTGAGGGCTTCTGAATGAAGAATTTTGCACAAACATGATCTCTTTTTGGCTTCTACAGAGCAGGTAGAATTACCTGGTCTTACAGCAAGACCTTCCAAAGAACCACAGAGAACAAGGACAGGTGAAAGATGATTTCCTACAGCAGGGTTTCTTAATTTACAAAGTAGGGATCAGTTACCCTCGTCCCATACTGGTTGCTGAGTGAGTTCAACACGAATGGCAATCAATCTGGTTGCATATCTTCTTCAAATCTGAATTCTGATTGAAAGCTGAGTTCCACAGCAATTTCCTTTGTTTTAAGTGGAACTCATCATTAGCATTACTGTATTCACAGTATACAGACCACTTTAATAATACCAGTTAGCTGCTGTGCTGATATTAGTGTTTCTCTACTATTATTTATCATACCTGTTTTAACTAAGCTTTTCTCCAATACATATTGATTATTCTGACCACTCATCTCCTGCACTGCTCTTTAAATATTTCACCATCCTGCTAGAACATGGGGCCAAACAGAATATCAAGTGCTGCCTCAGAACTCGCTTCTTGCTTACCTGCTCTCCATCCTTTTCCTTTAAGGTAAAGGAAGTAAGCTTCATTTGAATTACAGTAAACTAGAATCAACACAAGATGGAAGCTTCACAGAAGAGGCATTTCACAGTTTGATGAAGAATGCTGACAGAAGATGCTTGCACTGAATACACAGCCCTTAGTCAAGCAGCATGAAATACTTATGGCAGTTGTACTCTGGCATCTTATCAACAGAGGAATAAAAAACTTTTTATTTTTACTAGGATAAGGAGATAGTGCTACACATGTGTTTCAGAACCGGCATGATACGGATGTTTCTCTGATTTGCCTCATCAGCTCAACAAAAGGAAGACCTACTAAAAGAAAGAGCTGGGCTCTCCCAGGCAGTCACTCAATCTGACTGATCTGGAACCTCTAAAAAGAAGAGTGCTGTTGTCAGAAGATGACCAATCCAAAATCAGGGTGCTGGATGATGCCGGTGCCCTCGAAGAACTGCCATCCTTTTAAGTCAGACTGGACTTGGTAGCTCTTCAGAGAATTGGGGCCCTACAGATGGTGCATGACTACTTCTGCCTTCAGAGAGTGGTGAAATTTGACCATAAAAACTTGATGGTGCAGACAAGCCCAGGCTTTCACACAGTGATTACTGTGTCTGATGCTGTGACAGGCAGCTGAATTACAAGACAGCTTGAGTCGGTCTCAATTCAAAGACAACAACAAGAAAAATAATTAGTATTCCAGCTCCAGGCTGAGAATCAGTTCCCTAGTGCTTACAACATGGAAGCAAGCACCTGCCCTTCTGGGGAGACACAAGGAAAGATTATCCACCAGAAAACGTATGTTGAATGGTGCCAGAAGTAACATGGCTTAGTCTTTAACTGTAACCTCCCATTTGCAACACAAGCCTTTCCTCATTCCTCTCTCCCTGCATCATCATTAGGATTTCAAGCAGTGCTGCAGCAGTGCAGCATGCACAAAGTTCTGGCAGCACACAGTAGTATCAACACGAACAGTAGAGAACCACAGGTAGGAAGCATATCAAATTAAAATGATTGTGCATAAAGCTTACACAAAACAAATGCATCATACTCTAGGACAATGATCATATACAGATTGGAATCAAATCCTCAGCAAAATTGTTTGCTTTGAAATTGGTATTTGTTCCAGGATGTCTAAATAATTTAAGCACTTTCCTTGCATTATTTCTTGAAGTAAGAGTTCCATGTTTATTATTCATTACTCAGGTGGGAAGCTTTGCTTACTCTAAAATTAAGTGGAACAACAGACAGCAGTAAGATGTGGGACCCAAATCCTGCTAGCGAGATTTCGACTAATGCACTTCCACAAACCAAGAGTGTAACACAGCTCACATCTACTAACATTGCAGGAATAAAATGCAGTTTATCCTTAAATGAGGTCCAACTAAATAACTCAGGTCAAGACTCTCTTGTTTTAGGCCAGTTTACACCAAACTCCTCTCATAAATATCTATCAGGCTACTTCTGACCCCACCTTGCACTGCCCCATCCCAAGTCTCACATTTTACCTGTAACTGCAAACGCACGCTGTGATGAGCTGCTGTATATTTAACAAGACTTCTTAAGACAGTAAAACCTAAATAACACACACCCTTTCTGCAAGCAGTTCCATTAAGCTGATACAGATACTTCCCTCAACAAGGGTTATATGATCTGCTCTTTGCCCACCTGCATGATTTCATTACCCTGTTACTCAGCTCCAAACCTGATCCTAGCACACAAAGGTGTTCAGCATCTAATGCATTCCCACGGCTGGCAAGGAGAGGAGAAAGGTACGCCGTGCTTCAGACGGTCTCATTGGAATCACAGATTAAACACGTGATACCTTTGTCTCAGTACAGCAAATTTAATAAACCTGCTTCAACTTGTTATAAAACGTTGGGTTTAAAATGGTCCCTGTAACTGAAACTTCAATGGTGGAAAGCTCAGCAGATTTTGAGCTGTCCTCTGCTCTTACAGTGCACCCCACACCACCGAGGCATTTTGTTCAGAGGTCAGGAATGTGGGCACACTACCATAAGAGTCAGGAAATCATTTACAGAATGCATAAAAATTGCTTTGCAGGGCAATGCCTCAGAGCTGAGAGGACATGACATAATCTCCTTGCTACATAAACAAATTTGGTTAATGTACAAGCTTTAATATGCAGCAGTCATATGTTTTAAGGAAAGGCAGACCCGCTTAAATTTAATTTCTCTGCTGTTGAGAGTAACTCAGTAGATGACAGCAAGCACTACAGAAGCTTTGCTTCTTTGGGAAAAAGATCAACAGTTTCAGCATTGTTTACTAAATAACAACCATCTCCAAATACCACATTCCTCCATTTCAGGGCAGGTGAGATGCTCTGAACACCTCTAAATGGAGACCTTTTGAAGCAGAACTTTGTTATCCTTCTGCTTTTTCTTTCTTGCAAACTAATGTCATTACCAATCACAGACAACCAACCAAAACAGTGTAAACACACAACCCAGATGTTTAACATCAGATGAGAGTAACAAATAGTGTGTTATGGTAGTAGTTCAGAATTCTAACTATATTACTACAGTGAAATATTCTAAATATTAATAATTAATATACTCTAAACATAATACTACAGTAAAATCAGATTTCAAAAGTGCCAGAAATTTCTTACATAAAGAAGGGCTTATTTACAACACAAAAAAGCATACACATCTTCCAGAAAATCGAGTGAGGAGGGTTAGAATTAACACTACAAGGAATTTAAATAAATTCCCTGCCTGCATTTTAGTTTTAAGTGGAATGAAATTATCCTCTACCAAGCAGTGAAGAGGAGAGCTCTATATAATACTGTCTCAGGCTGTGGCTGTGAAGTAGTGATCATGCACTGGAATAGGCTGCCCAGGTTGGTGGTGAAGTCACTGAGCCTGGAGGTGCTCAAGGAACATTGAGACACTGTGCTGAGGAACATGGTTTAGTGAGAACGACTGGTGACAGGTGGGCAGTTGGACTGGATGACCCTGAAGGTCTTTTCCAACTGTAGGGATCCTATGATTCTCTGAAGAGTCTACTCAGGATAAAAACAGATGGCTAGCTATTGCAAGCCTTCAGAGAATACCAGAAATTTTATACCTTCAATTACACATACTGCACTTACCAGCCAGCAAAATCTACCAGAGTAGTTTCAGGAACAGATTAAATAAGGTTTCTAGCATCCTTGTTTGTTTGTTTTTTGTTTTGTTTTTTTAACTGAGACATCACATACGAGCACATCCTAGAGAGCAATATGAGACCATCATGTCCCACTAACGTCAGTGGTAGGAATAAACATCAAAAGTCCTTCAGTCCAACTGCACTTGTCCTCAAGAAAATTTCAGCTCTAGTTTACCAGCAAGGCGCAAGGCACTGAGTACAGACTATTTCATACTATCACTTGCATGCAGTGTATCAGAGTTTTGCCTATGTGATGAGTACTTACCAGCAAGGGCCTTGATGCGAGATCGTTCAAACAGTCGAGCAGAACTATTTTCATTGTCCCAATCATCGACATCCCAGCGGTTGTTGACATCACTGTACTGTTGCTGGATTTCAATGTTGTCGTAATCTGTCGCTACAGTTGTCGTCATCCTGAGTCGTCTTAATCTATTCTCAGCATCAGATTCCTTTTAAAATCCTCTGTAAAACAAAAGTATATAATAGTGTGATGGGTTTAGACAACATACACCGGGAGTTAGTGGTAATGTTCGAGCTTATTGACAAAAGCAAAACTTCAAGAGATTGAAGAGACATGCTGCAGGCCCCACCCTTGGAGACAGTCAAGGTCAGGCTGGATGGGGCTCTGTGCACTGATGGAGCTGTAGATGCCCCTGTTCAGTGCAGGGCAGTTGGACCAGATGATGCCTTTAAGGGTCCCTTCCAACTCAATAAATTCTGTGATTCTATGAATACCAGTATTTTGCTGCATAGACATACGTAGAACTGTCACGTTGGGCTCCACGCAATGGAAGTGGAGCACACATGAAGTGGTGTGGTAACACACTTCCATAATTGCTATTTTCAAGACAGCCTGTCTCTCTTATAGATCTGTGATTAATGACTGAAGCATATGGGCCCACAGGTAAGTCAGCTAAGAAAACCTTGACGCTTTTACAAAATGGTGAAAATTCTGATGAAAAAAATATATATATGAATGTTTAAGAATCACAGGATCATAAAGGCGGGGGAAAAAAGAGATCATCCAGTCCAACTGCAGCCCAACCTCACTGAACCCACTGACCACGTCCCTCAGTGCCACAGCTCCACAGCACCTCCAGAGACCTCCAGCGCTCCCTGTGCAGCTGTGCCACTGCTTTTGGGGACGGAATTGCTCCTAACACCCAACATGAACCTGCCCTGGCACAACGTGAGTCCACACTCACTGCCCTGTCGTCATTACCGACCCCACCTCGCACTGCCTCCTTTTCAGGTCACTGCAGCTAAAAGCCGCGTAAGCGTTTCAACAACAGAAGCCTTTCAACACAAGACCTGAAGCAACACCTGCACCTGAGCGACTGCTCCCGCACACAGAGCACGTCTCCGGCCCCACACACGCCCCTCCACGCGGCCGCCCCGTTCGCCTCAGCGCGGAGCCAGACCGCGCTCGGGCGGTTCCCGCGCTCAGCCCGCCCCGGCGCGGCCGGCGGCAGCAGGTGGCGGCCCGAGGAGGCGTTGAGGTGCTGCCCCCTGCCGGCCATCCGCGCCCAGCGGGAGCTCCGAGCGCGGGCTCTGTGTGGGCTGAGCGGCTCTGATGGGAGCGGGCGCTGCTCGTAAACAAAGGAAGGGGACGGGATTAGGCCCATCGTGCACCAGACGGTTTTCTGCGCGGCATTCGCGCTGATCCTGATCCAGCCTCCAGCCTGGACAAAAGGCTCTCGTTGATTCCTGCACGCAGGCAGAAATCAGGGTTAATTCCAATTAAACCCGCGCAGTAACCCTGCTATAAACAACGAGTCAGGCTGTTACGTAGCGCCAGGCCCGACCTTTCCAACTGTCCCCATCCGTTGTCATCCGACAGAGGAGGCAACGTGCCCTGAAAAAGCAGCAGCTCAAACGCAAAAGTAAACGCAGTGGCCCTAAAAATTGGGTGCAGCCACATGCTGGTTCAATAGTGATGCTGCAAGCCACTATTGCTTGCAGCCTGGAGAGAGCAGTCTGGAGAAGGGAAGGCTCCAGGAGACCTGAGAGCGGCCTGACAGTCTCTGAAGGGGCGGTAAGAAGGAAGGGGACAGACTTCAGCTGGGTCTGTTGTGATGGGACAAGGGGAAACTGTTTCAAACCAGAAGGGGTGAGATTTAGACTGGATAGAAAGAAGTTTTTTACAGTAAGGGCAGTGAGGCACTGGCACAGGTTGACCAAAGAGGCAGCGATGCCCCATCCCTGCAGACAGCCAAGGTCAGGTTGGGCACAGCTCTGAGCACTGATGGAGCTGTGGGTGTCCCTGCGCACTGCAGGGCACTTGGACCAGATGGGCTTTAAGGGTCCCTTCCAACAATCATCTGTGTTTAGACATATACAGAACTGGATACAGAATAAATTCCTTTTTAATTTGTGCCTAATCTCTTCCCCTTCTTGAGCTTTACATGACCAAAATTGAACCAAAATAAACTGAGCACAAAATGGGTCTGTTACCCACACCACACGGTTAGAAAACTTGCATCTTCATGCTGGTCCTGTAAAGCTATTACATTAAAAATAATGTCCATTTCCACTAGCTCACTCAAGCTCACTTCTCTCATATGCCAAATGAACAAACAGCCATAGCAAGGAGATGTAGAAGAAAGACATGCAGTACACTGATAAAATAGGTACCTTGCAGCAAAGCCCTTCTAGGATGAGATGAAAAAATCACAACTAAATCCTAAATGAAACAAACCACCAGGCCATCTTCCAAAGTAAAGCTGAGCACATAACATGCCACCACAGCCCTACTAAGTTCATGCTGAAAACCATTCTGAGGAGACCTGCAGCAGCTGTGGTCCAGCCCAAGGCCCAGTGCCACAGGGAGCAGTGTGAGGATCCAAGCACAAGCTCTGGCAGAAACCTCCACGCTGCTCAAGTGCAACTCCTGCAGTTGGGCTGAGCTGAAACACCAACTTTTGTCTTTAAGTTATGGACGGCCCTATTTGACAAATGGAAACACCACCACTGCAGCTGCCCTATGGGGAAAAAGGTTTTACAGTTTTTCTGGAGCTCTTGATGTAGCCACATTCACTGTTAATAACCTCAAATGTGATCTGACGCCACAAAATCAGTCTTGCACTTGAATGACACGTGGTGAAAAAATTATGCGCATGTACTCATATATATTACTCATGTTACTCGTGTGCAGCCATACATTTTTTAAGCCTGACACGTTACTTGCACTGAACTGCTGCAATTTATTTGGTTGCACTTCCACTGCCTGATGATCTCAACAGAGATCAGTCAGCACAAAGCGAGAGGGGCTGCGCTGTTTGCCATTAGCTTATTGCAGCACTCTCCACTCATGTGCAAAGTGCCTACTGACACCCTTGCAGGAAATCTCTATGGAGTACATAGCACAGGCAGGAAGCACACAGACTGAAGAAAGCCTGCACTCCAGCAGGAAAACACCCTCTGTGATTTAAACATCCCAGCCTGGCTTCAGCTTGGAATACCAACCTAATAAAGGAACAGTGTTTTCTATGGAGACCAAATGCAACATGACTTCCAACCATCAACATCCTGAGTAGTCTTAATAGGGAAGACTCCAAACCAACCCACTGTCAGAATATGAAGACAGTGAGCATACTGGTAACAAGACATGGCAGTTCCACCTCCATTACAATTCAGACAGACACTCCAAGCAGCTTCTACATAGGGCTTAAAGGCATAAAATATGCACTGGGACTTCTCACCTAGTCCACGTCCTCCTAAACCTACATGACTACATGGCATGCACAAGGGCCTTGGAAACCTGAGCAGGCAATTACAGGGATAAGCAAGCACAGTGGTGAAGTAATAAGGAGCATGCAATTGCTCCAGTCCTCAACACACCCAGCACAGACCTGTCACCATGGGCAAAAAAAAGATTTTGTAACTGAAATCTTCTGTCTTCATTGCTGAACTATAACACACTATTGCCTTCTGCTGAGCTGACACAATACCAGAAGATCTTATGAGAGTGAAGAGATGAAACCATTTCATTTCAATGCATTCTTTAAAATAGATTGCATAATTTGGGAGTGGAGGGGTTGGCGTTATCTTCAAAAAAGAATAAATGACTTCAAGAAAGAATCAGCTACCAGGAAAAGCTTTTTCTCAGATAGTTTTCAAAGGCAATAGCCAGGGGTCAGACCTTTTGTATTTACTTTCATAAATAAACCAGATTATCCTCTGTTTATTTCTCAGATAATAGAAAATAAATCGTTTTATTCCATCCAAAGAATGAATTCATTTAAAAAAAATTCATTGGCTACATTCAAATGCAATAATGTAATAATGTAAAATGGGCTAAGACTAATCACTAAAATTCTGCCATAACCACACATCTGGAATTACTTCTTAATAGTTTCATTTATCTTTAAAGTAAACCTTCTTACTTCAAGAGTTACTATTCTCCTGTTGAATGTTCTAAGCTGCCGTGAGTTTCACATTACCCTTACTACCCTACAGATCGTCAGGAGGTTTTATGATGTTATGATTACACAAAACGTATTTTGAACAGCAATCCCAAATGGTCTCATTACTTATGTAAGTGGTGTATCCCTTGGCTAACTCACAGTTCAACCCACTGCAGATTCCTTCACAGTTAAGACAAACTGTGTGCGACTGAATGGCTGAAAGGGCTGAAAAGGAGACATGGCCACCTGCATCTCAAGGTTACTAGGCCACATGGGCTTATGAGCACAATCACTGGTAAAAAGATAATGGTATATAGGAAATGGAGAGAGATCAAGTATGAAAATCAAAGACATCGAGATCACCAGCTGCCTCCTTTCTGGAAGGCCTGTTTGAAAACCAAGGGTGGACAAGCACAGAAATTGATTACCCCTTTTACAGGTCTTCCACCTCCAGATGCTTTCAGCACCAGTCTGTACTGCTTTTCTCCTACTGGTGACTCACGCCAGGGCAATTAATTCAGCTCTTAAGCAACAAATTCACTTGGAGTACTTGTTATTATTATTATAAAAAGGAAGAAAATCTAATTAAGATGTAACCAGACTTTGCATTCGTTCTGAATAATATTCAGCGTTCTCCTAACAGCAGCTCAATAGACAGCAAATATTTCTACCATGTCATTTTGAATCTCACATTTGAGATAGAAGATCTGGAAGTCCTTATGAATTTCCAGAGCCCAGATACATCTTGCTTCCTCATCAGGGTGAGATTCTTAACTTCCACAGAAAGGAGAACTGGATTGCTCAAGCCAATATGGACGCATTAGGAGAAGCTCCTACCTGTGTGCAAAATTACATACAAGTTCAAACACCCCCACAATGCAAATCCTGCAAGTATTAAAAATATATATATATATAGAAATCAGAGCTCCACTGAACAACGGAACTGGAGGAGTTGCTAATGTAAACTTCAGACAGACTGGAAAATGCATGCCTCCATTCCACTCGTTCCTTAACATCTGAAGGAGCTGGCTCCCATCCTGCCCTCAACACTCAGTCCTGAGACAACTGCTTCGTGTTACATGAGCTGTGGTACACAAGGTTGAGAGACCTCATCCTCACAGTGTGGTTTAACAACACAAATGCTGACATTTGGGCTTGTTGTTTCAACTGCTAATCCAGCTGTAAAACAATAAAGGCACTAATATGGTAAGGCTTTAATTCCCCTGACCTACAACATCCTCTCTCACATACAGGGTCTGGATCCTGATCTCATTTTTTATTTTATTTTTTTTTTTTTTTGACAAACAGAACCACAGTGTTTCTTCATTTTCCAGCCCAAAAGCACTTCATTATGTCTCTGCTATCCTGCTTGCTACGAGACAGCCCTCTTACTGGTGCAGCCTCCTTTGGCCCTGTGCACTCGGGGATGTGGGGGCTGAGAGCTGCAAGTCCCTTGAAAGGTCACAGGAAAAGGCTGGACAGGCTGTGCTACTGGGGAGTCAAATGCCACAATCAGTGTGTAGGGCACAGACACTTCAGGAATGCACAAACAAAGCAAGACTGAAGACTGCTGCCAATGCAGGTTGGAAAAGTGGGTAAAGGTCATTAAAATCACGCAGCCGGTCCTTCACATTGCGAGGTCTACTTCCCCTATCTCAAATAACCTGTCATCTGAAAGCCAGCAGATGGGAGTTGGCAGTTTTGCAAGCACTCGGTTTTCCTCTGAAGTCCCCAGGACACAGCATTCTAGCTGGGAAACTGAGACTCATTACTTAAGCATCAAAACGACTTCAAGAAGTGTTCACACCGCTCCTGAAAACAAAAGTACAGTTCACTGTGTACTGGAAACCCTAGCGCACAGAACAAAGATGTCAGATGCTTCAGGAAATGCAGCACTCACAGCCCAGCACAGAACAAAACTTATTTGACAGACCAAAACTAAATCTGTACTTCAAAACTTTCAATTCAGGCACGAACCACTGCAATTTTCCAGTGATTCTCTCCACGTTCTAGGCTACAAAATTTCACTCAGCTCCTTATCCATCAACCACCAAATCTGGATTTCAACAGATTTTCCAGAAAACCGCAGAATAACGATAGAGTCTCCAAACAGAAAACTGAGACCTTTCAGGTGGAGAGCAACGGCTTTTTGAAAGAAGTTAGCAACAGGGAGTGGAAAATCACGTCGAAGAGAGCATTACCACACACAGCACTTGAGGGTGGGGTAAGCACCAAATCCCTTTCGGTCCTGCCCTTCCTTTTCCCCCTCATCACTTGAAGAATGCAGAAGTAGAGCAGCCTGTCAGGCTGCTGGGGGTGGGCAGCAGGGACAGCTCTGATAACCAGCACACTTGCAGCCAGCCATCTTCCACTGCTGCTGCAAGGGAAAACGCACAGATACACACACGCACAGGGTAGCCATGGTTTGCAACTAGTTACACATGGAGGCACATAACTAATATCAGGACTGTGTAAATAAGACTCCACATAACGTGAACACTAGCCCAAGGCTTAAAGAATACAACACCATAATTCCACTTTCAAGCAAAACACAAAATGCTCCACCTCATTCTTCACAGAGTTACTGTTTTCCTTGAACACTGCCACTACAAAACAAGCTAGAGCCAAATGCCCCTGAGCCATTTTGTAAGAGGATAAGCAGTTTAGCTAAGGCTAGCCCATGGCTGCCCAGGTGATGCCCATGGGTTACACACAGCATCGCTCCATCTGAGAAACCAACTTAATACACAACGAGGCCAAAAGAAATGCAACCCAACATCTAAAACTCTGGCTAATGAAATACCAACGGGGCACTTTCTAAAACTGTCATCCTTGTAATGGAGTCAAAAAAGAAATCCCCAGATTTCAATCTCTGCAGCCCCAAACCAACACCTGCTTCTTTAAAAATCACCTTCAGCATCTTCTTTGAAGTGTTTCTTAAGATGGTTAAAGGCAGCCTGTTATCAGCTATCTGGGAGTGCCCTTCTTCCATGCAAATGACTTAGCTGGAAAAAAATCCTGGGGGATCAGCTCACCAATTCTACATCACAGTATCTCCCACTCCTCCATACGCACACCTACTGTTGGTCATCTTGGCTATCTGTTTTGAGAAAAAAAGTGTATTGCTGCATAAGATAAGCTGGCCAGATACAATACACTTAGAAGGTACCTTTTATAAAGCCGAGGCTCAATGAAGATATTCCTATGAATTAAAATCTAAGTCCAGCTTAAACAACTCTGCTGAATTTGTCAGCTTAACTTTGTGGACTTGTTCTGGTGGTTGACAGCCCAAACACAAATACAGCTTGCCCCTTTGAAACAAGAGAAGTGAACAAGGAGCAGAAACAGGGACTGGATAACGGAATGGTGCCCTCGGAGCTGTGAAGGCTGTACAGCACAAGCAGCATGTGTTTGTGCACTTGTGTGGGCACTGACCTGTGGGGTTACTGGTAACTTCCAGCTGGCGTGCCCACGTGCTTGTCAGCAGCCACCACTGCTACAGCTCATATAGTTAAGCCTACTGATGGCAGTCAGCTAACTGTGTTAAAGGGAGCAGCCCAGATTAATGACACATTCATTATATTCACCATGCTCATGTTTGTAAGCAGAATGCAGTCAACTAGATGAAAGCAGTGGAGGCTGAAGTCAGAAGGCCCCAGCTCATCACACTTCTTTCTAGAATTACAAGACAGCCCTTTACTTCACAGACTCTAACTGTCAAGATAAGATTTATTCCAACACTCACTTCAGCTTAAGCACAATTTACTTCTTACAGTTACAGTGGACAGGGCAAGGAAGCAGAAAATATACTCTGAAATCTGCTGTCTCCATATTTATGAATGGATCCCTACAGAGACACGGCACAGAGGTGGGACCTTATTTCAAAGGAGCACTCAGATTACAAACAGCCTCGTCATTTTGTTAAAAGCCTCTGAACTTGGCCCTTCTCCATCCTCATGGTGAAGCAGAGCAAAGGTACCTTTTTTAAACATCTCTGAAAATTCCAGTAGAAAGTAATCACACCTGACTCTGCTGGATCTTCAGTCCAGAAGAGGGTGCCTGGAACATCTTGTCTCACCACGAGGCAAAAATAAAAGCTGATGTGTTTCAACGGTGTTAAGCTTCCCAAGAAACTTCCTTCTACTCAGTAATCCTACAAAGCCCAAGACTTTAAAGGACAATATTTGGTATGTTCCATCTGTGGGCTGACCTTCCCCAAAATCAGTCCTCGTGATCAACTGCTTTGAAGTCGTCACAGCCGGAGCTGCAGAGGCTGATTGAGGTACAGGGTGGGTTTTCGGGAGGTTCCAGTCTCTCGGGAACGAGTGAGAGCAGCTAGTCCCGGCAGCCCCCGGCAGCTCTCTCTCGCCAGAGGCTGACGTGGCGTAGGCGTTGCCAGGGCAACGGCGGGGGATTTAAACCGATCAGAACCCGGAAGTACCGCTCAGTCCTCGTGATCAACGGCTTTGAAGTCGTCACAGCCGGAGCTGCAGAGGCTGATTGAGGTACAGGGTGGGTTTTCGGGAGGTTCCAGTCTCAACGGCTGTTCTCGCGAGAGGTTAACGAAGCGTTAACGAGGCACAGGCGTTAACGAGGTAGGCGTTAACGAGGCACAGGCGTTGCCAGGGTTTCAGCGCCCTCGCCCACACCCCTCAGCTGAATAGGGCTGAAGGGGTATATCCCTGAAGGGCTCAGGGAGGGCAGCGAAGTATCACATTACAATTCATATCTATATATATATTATAATAAACTATTATTTATTTATTTACTTTCAATTTTTTCATTTCTTTGTTTTTATTTTTTTTGTGCCATGGTCTCTACAAGACAGAGGGCTTGCCTTAAGAAGGCTGTGGCGACCCAGACAGAAGGTCTGCCTAGAAGTGTGGCTACACAGGTCTCTGGTTGCAAGGAGTGCCAGAGCCTGCTACTACTAGATGAGGGTGCTAAGCAGTTCTCCTGTGCAAGGTGTGAGCAGGTGGAAGATCTGCTTAACATGGTGGTTGAATTGAAAGAGGAGGTTGAGAGACTGAGGGCCATCAGGGACTGTGAGCGAGAGATTGACTGGTGGAGTAACTCCCTAGAGTGCCAGAGAGAAAGGCGCCAGAGATAAAGGCACCGGGGAGATCCCCCACAGTTGGTGGTGGACTCCCTGACCTGTCCCCGTAGGGCAGAAGGGGGATATCTGAGGGATAGGGAGGGCTGGCAGAGAGTCCCTGCTCGGTACCCTGCTTGGTACCGTGGGCAATCTCCCCCTCTGCCTCCCCTGTGTCCCCAGATACCCCTAAGCAATAGATTTGCAGCATTGGAAGTTGAAGAGGTGATAAGGGGTGAAGTGCAGGAAGATTCCCGCAGGAGGTCACCAATGGCAAGGCAGTCACCTCCATGCATTGAGACTGCTGCTACTAAGAAAGAAAGGAAGGTGATCGTAGTGGGTGGCTCCCTTCTAAAGGGAACTGAGGGCCCCATTTGCAGACCAGACCCAAACCGCAGGGAAGTGTGCTGTCTCCCTGGGGCTCGGATCAGGGACATTACTAGAAGACTCCCGGACTTGATACGCCCCACCGACTACTACCCATTACTCGTAGTTCAGGCAGACTGCAATGAAATATCTCAGAGAAGTCTGCGAACTATGAAAAGAGATTTCAGGGGATTAGGGCGATTAGTTCAAGGGGTGGGAGCTCAAGTGGTGTTTGCTTCCATACCTTCTGGGGCGGTGAAGGACACAGAATGGGCTAGGAAAACACAGGTGATGAATAATTGGCTGAGAGGTTGGTGTAGAGACAGACACTTTGGGTTTTTTGACCATGGGGCAGTTTACTCGGCTCCTGGCGTGTTATCTGTTGATGGGACGTACCTATCCCAAAGGGGGAAACGAATCCTAGCACAGGAGCTAGCTGGACTCATTAAGAGAGCTTTAAACTAGCTGTGACAGGGGAAGGGGATAAAACAGGGCTCACCAGTAAAGAGCCTAAGGAGGCTGTGCTGGAGAAAGGGGTGAGGCAGATATCTCAGCTGAAGTGCATCTATACCAATGCACGCAGCATGGGCAATAAACAAGAAGAGCTTGAAGCCATTGTGAGGCAGGCTAACTATGACCTCATGGCTATTACAGAAACATGGTGGGACCTCTCCCATGACTGGAATACTGGGATTGATGGCTACAAGCTCTTCAGAAGGGATAGACAGGGAAGAAAGGGTGGTGGCATAGCTCTCTATATCAGAGAATGTTTTGATGTTGAAGAGCTAGTGGTTGGAAATGACAAAGTAGAGTGTCTATGGATAAGGATCAGGGGGATAGTCTTTAGGAGTGACATCGTGGTGGGGGTCTGTTATAGACCACCTAGTCAGGATGAAGAAATAGACGAGGTGTTCTATAAACAACTCGTAGATGTTGCACGATGGCCAGCACTCGTTCTCGTGGGGGACTTCAACTTCCCTGATATATGCTGGAAATACAATACTGCGCAGAGGAAGCAGTCCTTGAGATTTCTAGAATGTGTGGATGATTGCTTCCTGACACAGCTGCTGCAAGAGCCTACCAGGGGAGATGCCTTGCTAGACCTACTTTTCACTAACAGGGAAGGACTAGTAGGGGATGTGAAGGTTGGAAATTGTCTTGGCCAGAGTGAGCATGAAATGGTGGAGTTTGCTATTCTGGGTGACGTCAAGAGGGTGACTAGCAAAACTATTACCTTGGACTTCCGGAGGGCAGACTTTGACCTGTTCAGGACATTTGTTGCAAGGGTCCCTTGGGACTCACTCCTGAGGGGTAAAGGGGTCCAGGAAGCCTGGATGCTCCTCAAGATGGAAATCTTAAAGGCACAGGAGCAGGCAGTCCCGGAGTCCCGTAAGTCAAGCTGGAGGAGAAAAAGACCAGTGTGGATGAACCGGGATCTTTTGTTGAGACTCCGAGAGTAAAAGAGAGTCTATGTCCTCTGGAAGATGGGTCAGGCTACTTGGGGTCACTACAGAGAACTGGCCAAGATCTGCAGGCAGAAAATTATAAATGCTAAAGCCCAGCTTGAACTTAGACTGGCTACTGCTGTAAAGGAGAACAGGAAACCCTTTTACAAATATATTAACAGCAGGAGAAAAACTAAGGAAAATTTCCCTCCTTTACTCAACGAGGCAGGCAGTGTAACCACAGATGATAAGGAAAAGGCTGAGGTTCTCAATGCCTTCTTCACATCTGTCTTTAATAGACAGGACAGTTGTCCACACGGTACTTGCCCTGACCTGGAAGTCCGGGACGGGGCGCATAATGCACCCCCTGTGATCCAAGCAGAGACGGTCAGAGATCTACTCCTCCATTTGAACTGCCACAAGTCCATGGGGCCAGATGGGATCCACCCAAGGGTGCTGAGGGAGCTGGCAGAGGTGATTGCTGAGCCACTTTCTGCCATCTATCAGCATTCCTGGTTATCTGGAGAGGTCCCACAAGATTGGAGGCTTGCCGATGTGACTCCCATCTACAAGAAAGGCCGTAAGGAAGACCCGGGGAACTACAGGCCTGTCAGCCTGACCTCGGTATCAGGGAAAGTTATGAAACAGATGATCTTGAGGGAGATCACACGACACGTGCATGGCAATAAAGGGATCAGACCCAGCCAGCACGGGTTCACCAGGAGCAGGTCATGCTTGTCCAACCTCATCTCCTTCTATGACTGGGTGACCAGACAGGTAGATGAGGGAAAGGCTGTTGATGTAGTCTACCTGGACTTCAGCAAGGCCTTCGACACGGTCTCCCACAGTATTCTCCTAAGGAAACTGGCAGCCCGTGGTGTGGACAGGTTCACTCTTCTCTGGGTGGAGAACTGGCTGGAGGGCCGTGCCCAGAGGGTAGTGGTTAATGGAGTTAAGTCCAGCTGGCGTCCTGTTACGAGTGGTGTCCCCCAAGGGTCAGTTTTGGGGCCCATCTTGTTTAATATCTTTATTGATGACCTAGACGAGGGAATTGAGTGTACCCTCAGTAAGTTTGCAGATGACACCAAGTTGGGAGGATGTGTCAAACTGCCTGAGGGTAGGGAGGCCCTTCAGAGGGATTTGGATAGGCTGAACAGCTGGGCTGAGCTCAATGGGATGAGGTTCAATAAGACCAAGTGCCGGGTCCTGCACTTTGGCCACAATAACCCCATGCAATGCTATGGGGCAGAATGGCTTGAAGAATGTAGAGAGGAAAAGGACCTGGGGGTGTTGGTTGATGCTCGGCTCAACATGAGCCGGCAGTGTGCCCAGGTGGCCAAGAAGGCCAACAGCATCCTGGCCTGTATTAGAAATAGTGTAGCCAGCAGGAGCAGGGAGGTGATCATCCCCCTGTACTCAGCTCTGGTACGGCCGCACCTCGAGTACTGTGTTCAGTTTTGGGCCCCTCACTACAAGAAGGACATGGAGGCCCTGGAGCGTGTTCAGAGAAGGGCAACAAAACTGGTGAGGGGTCTGGAGCACAAGTCTTATGAGGAGCGGCTGAGGGAGCTGGGATTGTTCAGTCTGGAGAAGAGGAGGCTCAGAGGAGACCTTATTGCACTCTACCACTTCCTGAAGGGGGGTTGTGGTGAGGAGGGGGTGGGCCTCTTCTCCCTGATAAGTAATGACAGGACGAGAGGGAATGGCCACAAGTTGCGCTGGGGAAGATTTAGATTAGACCTGAGGAAGCATTTCTTTTCTGAAAGAGTGGTCAGGCACTGGAATGGCCTGCCTAGGGAGGTGGGTGAGGCACCATCCCTAGTGCTGTTCAAGAAGCGTTTAGATGAGGTGCTAAAGGATTTAATTTAGTAGTTGGGTAGAGATAGTAATAGGAGGATGGTTGGACTAGATGATCTTGTAGGTCCTTTCCAACCTTATGAACTTATGAACAAAAGAATGTGAATCTATAGGACAGTTTGCTATGGTGATATTTACCTTTTTCTTCACAGGAACTGAACAGAGTTCTGTTCAGCATTTTTCACAAAGTTTGTCGGGACAAGAATTACACTGAAGAAACTGTTGCCCTCAAAAAGGAGTCTCCCATTCCCTGGTCTCTACACTCTAGTGACTCAGAGCTTACAAGAAACAGAGCCCTGACCTTTGGAAGACACTTTTGTGTCCGAAATAAAATAAAATAAAAAGAAATAAAAAAGCCCCCACACAAAAGATGACGCTCTCACTTCCTGAAGCCTGCCAGACTTGTGGTTCTTCTTTGGATGAAGGCATCGCTGTCTGTGAATGGAGAAGAGCGGATAAACCTTCACATTTTGACCCCAGCCACGACCCTAACTTGGCAGGCAGCCCCAGACAACCTAAATGCCCTCAGCCACATCACTGTTTGTTTTGACAGCTCTCCAGACCCAGTGCTCCAGCAAAGTGGCAGTGCCAGGTGGTATGCAGCCACCCAGGCTGCTGACAGGCATCACGGAAACAGCGTGCCTCAAGGGTCTGGCCAGCCTGTAATCTAAAGGGAGATATTCTTCAGGAAAAACATAAAGCCAAGTCACTTAATCATTCAGTTAGTGGTGACTAAATATCCGTGGCCAGCAGTTACAACCTTGTATCTGTTATATTAACCCAACTGAAGAGAGCAACAGTCAAGTTCCCAGGCAGGGGAGAAGGACTGGAGATGTGCAAAGCGTCCTGAAGATAAAGCCACAACTGGAACTTTCTGCCTCACCTCTCGCTCCTACCAAGAGAGTCTGATGTAGAAGCAATGTCTAGGAATTATATTCATTGCTAATAAGAGAAGTCTGAAATGAGACGACAACCAAGCCTGCCTTTGGAATGCGTGCACGCAAGAGCAAACCAGAAGCTGGCTGCAGCAATCAGCGCGATGACATCCACGAGCAGATTCCTCTTTCTGCAACCTGAGATGGCTCTGACCTCCTTACAGGAGGAGGGCTGCCAAGTAAATAGCCCCAAGGATTCAGCCTGCCAGCTGCTGGCTCCCTCCAACTTCTAGCCTTCCTCTCCAGTTCTCCACCCCACCCATCCTAACTCTGTTATTGATATATCTTCCAACTTCTTTGACAGTTAATAAATGTGCATAGCTGACTTTGTGACTGTAGGTCAGGAGCACAGATCAAGGAGTGCCTGTACAAAGAAGGTAAAATGCTATTTTCCAGTGCTGCTGCCCACTGGAACATTCAGCTACTGGAACATTCTGTAGATAAGATGCACGGAACAAAAAAGGGGTACAGCAAAAAATTATTTTTTGATCGAAATACCACTTTAAGCACTGAGACTCTGTCTCAGGAACAAGAATAAAATGGGAGTGCGACAGGGTATAACGATTCCATCGAGCTGAAGGAAAAACCATGCCGTTAGTACCAGACTATGGTGCACTAGATTTGGATGTATGTCGGGGGAGCAGTAGGGTTCAACCCAATCACTGTCTGATCAGCCTACAGTAAAGGAATCCTGGGATTGCTGCTGGCTTGCATCCCCCAGAGAGGATAAGACACTCACCTGGGCCACAGGAGGCTGAACACACAAAGAGAAGGACACAAAAATGGGCAGCAACCTCAGGATACGCTGCTGTATACCTAGACAAACACCCTAGGTTGAAGCCATTCATCTTCAGGCTGGGAAAGGCTCCATCACTCTCAGCCAAGGGGGAGAAATCCAAGATGCCTCCTGCTTCCCAGGAGAAGCCGGGCAGGGGACAGCTGCTGACAGCTTCCAGGACAGGAAGAATGAGATGGAGCTCTTCTGGCTCTGTCTCCCAACTGCAGAGCAGCTCTGGGAAACCGCACCCAGGGAGACGCCTAGAGAGAAAAGGATGTTTTGTTGTGTAGGCTTTTGTTCTGGGCTTTGTTTATTTGAGATATTTCACAGCCGGGCAGGCAGAGCATGGAAGCAATTTAAAGGGCCAGCCTGGAAGAAATAACCTGCTCCACAGTGAGCAGGTTTTGAATTAGCAGAAACCAAGCAAACAAATAGCAGCAACAAAAACCAGATTCTGGGAGAGGAAAGATCTGCTAATGCATTTCCTAGGGCAACAACAGGCAACGCACTTGGAACAGCTGGTTTCAGCAGCACGCTACGCTCCAGAAGCGGCTCACGAAGGGACAACCCCAAGCCCAATACCCATAATCTCTTATTAAGAGGAGGTCTGGTATCATCATGGTGCACCTGGTGCTGTCCCATGGTGAATTCTGCCTGGCCACCTCCCGCTACTTGGTCCCAGTGCCAAGACCTCCCTAGTTCTGCTGGCTCTGCTTTAATCAAAGATGAAGCTTTGTTCAACAACACGGGGACTGGATGAAGGACTGGCCTAGTAAAGAACCCTGTTTCAGACAGAGTGGTGGTCCCAGAGGAGACCCAAGTCACAGCCAAGGTCACGCAAAGCTTCACCTCTCACTGGCCAGAGCCAGCGCAGCGCTCTCACTCTCCAGTGAAAGCAAATCCAGAATTAACAGAGGAAATGGGACAATTTTTGTTTGGATGAGATTACGACAGACAGCACTCAGCGTTACTTCTGGGATTCCAACATTTCTGTGACCCCAAACCAGTCAGAGTTTGGAAAAACACAGTTTCTCCAGCACTGGGACAACAGGTGCCCTGGGGCTGAGGCACAGAGGGAGCAGACCAGGCCGACTGTGTCTCCACACCAGAGGCAGCCACCGCTGTGCACTAAGCCCAGCCAGCACAGCCTGGCGCCTGCAGCTGTCACAGCACTGAGCACAGGGCTCCATTTCAAAGCTCTGCAGTCATTCCCCCTTTGAGTCGAGGTTCTCTGTGTACATGTATGTTTTTGACCATGCAAAAGCAGAAACACTGCTGAAAGCTATGTCAGTGGCCCTACGAGTCAAGCACCGGGTCACATAGCGGATGGCATAGTTCCCCTACGCCAGCAACATTTCTCATTGGAGTTAACCACATGTGGTTCAAGTGCTAGTTTCACAAAGAGGGGAAATCTGCCTCATCCGCCCCAGAGGAAACAAAGCACCTCACTCCCTCCTTTAGCCCAGGGCAGAAGAATCACGGGCACATGGGTCTCTTCATTTCTCAGCTGACCTTTGAGGAGCACACTGCACAAACCAGAGGAAGATGGCAGGTAAAGCCAAGCCTTCTGCTTCTGTTTGCCCTCTCTGAAGTTTTAAATGGACACCAGCTGTTAATTCCTTTCTACATTCTTCACATTTTTCTGGCCAACTCCCGACAAGACTAACAGAAACCTTTCCCCTTCAACTTTCATCTGATGCATAGATAAAATTGTCAGGCGTTTTCAGGCAAGGAAAAGAAATATATATCCTTATTGCCTTAATTGAAATGCATGCCTGGAGGTCTCCAGTGCATCCCTGCCCTTTGAAATGGGTTAAAGAGCCTTAATGCCATCTAAATTAAGTCAATTTGTTATTCAGGGCATTTGTGACCAAACAATTTGAGATGTGTCCTGGGAGGAAAAAGCACACAGGCCAGAATTTAAAACCATGGGAAATAAGATGATGGATGTGGAGTAATGGCCCAGAAAAGCTATATCTTAAATAGCTTGGGTCGTTATTTTGGTTCTTTGATGTTTCAACTTCGGATTAGGGGTTGTTGTTTTTCTGTTTTTTGTCTTTTTGAGGAGGCCAGGGCCAGTCCCTGTAAGTTGTTTCACGTCAGACAGGGACATTTATCATCTTCTATGACACAGAGAGGACTCTCGAGGTTGACGGTGGCAGGTGGCTGATAGAGCTCTGCCTTGCACACTTGTGCACCAGGCACCCTGTGTCCAGTAACACCCACACTGCGTCTGCTGCTTTGAAAGGACCACTGCACACTTCCCTAAAACCTCAAGGCAGTAACACTACTTACAAGCAGTGCAAGGAAGGTGTAATAAATAACTGTAAACAGCAACAGCATCGCAGTAGAGCAAAGCAGGGGCTCAGACAGGTGCCTGGAGCCAGAGGTATTCTCCTTAGGGCCACTGCAGAGCTCTGAATGCCCTAAGGAGAACAGGCACGCACAGCACAACGCTGACATTTTGCAGATTCAAAATATCTAACCATTGTTACTGGGGCTTTGTTATAAAGGCTTCTGGCAACGCAAGCACCACGTCACGTGCACACTGAGGTTTTGCTAGCTTGGTGCACCTAGGGAATGGAAATCGCTTTGCAGCAACAGAAAAAAAAAAAAAAAGACATCATCATTTGCTTGGAGAGCTTTGTGGTCCCTCCCGCTGACCTCACAGGGAAACAACGCTATGCTAGGCAGTATTCTCACACTAACCCCCACCTCCTGAAGTACTCAGGAAATATCAAAAGCAAAAACATTGCATTTCTTCTGCAATTACTCAGTTTCAAGTGGTTACCACGCACAAGGCACCATCCCTGCTTACCAACCCCCAGAGTCACAACACAGCAGCAAGGTGTAAAATACCTGATTGTTACTTCACTCTGATTTGAGGTTTTTCTTTCTTTTTTTTTTTCTTTTTTGTCTGGGAATTAGATCCTCAGCTGGCACATACCCAACCCAACAGCTGCATCGCTTTTCTACTTCCACAAACACTCCAGAAGTTAGCCAGAACCCTGTTTGTGCTGGCAAACACCCAAGGTTTTATTATTATGTACTATTAGTTCAGAGTGAGAAATGTGTGCTGCAGAGAAGAATAAAAAAATAAATCCAGAGGAGCTAAATAATTGGGTACAGATGTTAAAGCCTTACAAGCTCTACCCACTGGGCAGTGTCTTACATACTGCTTCTATCACCTGTTTGCATTCTGAGGTTTTAACATGACTGTGTGTGCTATCCTTGAAGAACATTCTAGAATTCCTTGTGCAAAAACCAATAACTTCCTAACGCCACTTGTCTCCTCTCATTAACAATCTCTCTTCACTTTTCAACACGTCACTTCATATTTAAAGAAGATTTAGGTCATTGCTTTCACTCTCTGGCGACTTAAAGCAATCAGACTGCCCCACTCTTACCTAATTTCCCAAGAACTCAGCCTGGCACATCACCCTAAACCTCCAGCACTTAGAATTCATGATTAAATACCTCATATCATCCCAAGTTCACTGTGCTAAATAAAAGGCCTAGTTGTTATCACCACTTTTTCCCCATTTACTCGCAACCAACATCTGCTCCACATCCCTGGGGACCACTGCTTCTTCAGGACACACAGACACAAAGGCCAATGCTCAGGCTAAGCAGCAGGAACCCAGCCCCAGCCAGATTTCTGAACCTCGCTTCGTTAAATGTATTCCATAAAGTATTTAGAAGGTGCAAAGCACCGAAGCAGACAGTAAACAACACAAAAGTAAGAACACAAGGAAATCGCTGGCATTTTCGTAAGTGACACGGAATGGATTTGCCTTTTCAACTACATCATGAGTGCTGACTTTCCACCAGCGTAAAATGGCGTAATGTGGTCCACTGAATCTTAAAAGGAGGATAAATCACAAAAGAAGGCTGACACCCCACAAAGCAACAGCTGATGTTTCTGCCCTAGTGCTGCTCAGTAAGAAGCACCCAGCCCTGCTCCTCTGTGCCCAAAGCACACACCGGCACAGTCCAATAACCTGACCTTTTTTTGTTGCTTTTGTGCCTGTGTGCTTTTTTTGTTTTGTTAACATCAGATTTGAATATGACCGTCTCCTAGGACAACCATTTTACAGCACACTCTGTATACCCAGTAGTACTTGGCTCCACCACAGCTCTGATTTCTTGATTCACTTTCCCTAAATTCAGGGCTTGCTCAGGAAACCCTCCTCCTTTTCCCTGCACTTCAGAAGACCTCAATGCATTCGTTGTCTCAGGTTATAGAAGAGCCAACTCCCATAGAGGTAGAAGCTAACTGAGAGAGATGCACTTCACTTCTGATTGCTCAGCCTAGATACTGACAGAAGATCTAATACGATCGGCGTTAGCAAAGTTCACATACAACCAGCCTGTGATGTGTGCTGCTCACTCAGCCACAATAAGCAGCTTCTGCCCCTTGCTGCCTTGAGATGGATGAGAGGGGCTGAAGAAGAAACCACAGACTAGCTCCCTTTGCTTAAGATCTACCTAGGACATGACAATCATTAAATCATTTTGTGGAATGAAGATGAGAAACAGAAAACTATACCAATGTGTACTAAATGCTAACTGAGAAAGGAGAGCATCCAGAGGAGGTATCCTGAAGTGCTACACCCCAAAGGCATGAGCAGGCAGACGTAGAACTCAGCAGCTACAAGGCAGAAAGAAGAGTATGACAGTAAATGATTCCAGAGCACAGCTCACTGTACAACGAACAATCACATCCAAGTGTAAAAGAGCCAGTCATAGTGGAGCTAACCCAGGCAGTAACTCTCTTTGTCACACAAGACACTGCAGAGTTTGACATTGCAAATGCATTTTTATGAATTATTCTGCAGAAGTGCAGCACTGAACCAGCCTCAGTTGTTGTTCAGAAAATAACAGCAGGTGCTCGTCATTCTGATCTGGGCCTTTTCAGTATGGCAGGGTGATGGGGTCATGAAGGAAAGCTTGCAGATAAATGGTACTGCCTGCAACCTTATCTCTATTTTAAAAGTAAAAGCCAAGAATCTCAAATCCTGAAGATTTGCAGTTAAAAAATAAAAAATAAAACCCACCACCAACCAACCAACCACACAGCAAGTCACAAAGTGCTAATCCTGACCATTTTCTACCTAACTGCTGCCTTCTGCAGTATCTTTTTAAAGGCCTGGCAGCTCTCCAGCTCTCCTCTTGCTTTTCCCTTCTCATGTGCATCAGTCTAGAAGCCATTTTGGGTGGAAAAAAACAAACAAAAAAAAGCCCTGGGAAGAGAATGCTCTCTCTGTGGTCTTTTCAGGCTCCAAAAGTTTTGTTTCTCTAGGGAAATCCTGAGCTTGGTGCCACTTTCAGGGCAAAAATACATTTTCAAAGCTTTAACAAATAAAGGGATAGAGGAAAAAAAAATAAAAAAATTAAAAAAAAAAAAAAAGCAGGAAAGGTCATTTTTTAAAGGATTTCTGAACTGCCACTGGCACTATGGCTGACAAGGCAGTGGGCCCAGTTCTGTTACTCCCACTGGAAGAAATTCCTACATGGTACAGAGTTTCCCTATCACTTGTTCCAAATGACATCCACTGTCATTTGACATTTTTCAAGAGGAACAATTACTTGTGATCAAATGTTCTGGCTCTCCCGGCCACCCAGCCAGCTGTGTTTTCCTGTTACAATTGTAGCTTGCATGCACTTGGAAGAAGCCCAGCACCCCTCATTACAAAAAAAAAAACCAGCATAACAGCTCATTAGCAGGGTGCAACACTGCTGTAAGGCTTCCAGAGGCCTGGTGGGTTGTGCCTGGTCCCAGGCTGCCCTTCTCACTGCACAGCCTCCATGGGATGCACTCATGCACTCCAGAAGCCCAAAGCAGGCAAAACCCTCCTCTCCCAGCACACACATGAGCATCATGGAAAAGCGAGATGTGACATCTCAGATTGGAACAAGGAGAGTTGCTGCGAGAGGCACAAAACAAAAACGTGATCCATCCAGTGCACCGCAATCAATGTTCGAAATGAAATCAGCCGAGTCCATATTCAAATCAGGTCACCAGTAATTAAAGCACCCTAATTTGCAATGGTAAAAGCAGAAAACATCTGGACTGGCACAGCTCTCAAAAGGAACATATGAACGGAGTACTCTGAATTGCATGATGCACTGGTAAGAAGCTTTAATATAAACCTCAGTATTACACTATGCAAGCTTTTTTATTAATATACTCTCCATTAAAAAATACGCGCTGTGAAATAGTAAGAGGTGAAAGCAGACCTTCAAGCATTACTTCACCCCTTTTTTCCCTAAGGACCCTGCTGTTAGTTTCCATTTGCACCGTGCTAGGTATCACAGGCAGAACAGAATGAAGCTCTGAAGTGGAATTTTATATAAAACACTTATTCACAACGGCGTCGGTGTCAACGCAACATACAGAAAGAGGCTTTTGAACTTCAACAGCGACAGCAAAACTGCCCCCTCGTTTCTGGAGCAATCTGCTTGCTCGACTCCATCTTAACACAGTGCCTCACCATGCAGTGATTCAGCCATTTTAATTCTGAATGACGACAGTGTGCTCTCCCTCCAGCATGGCATCGTGCACCAGGCTCAGCTGTCTGGAGAGCAGGAACGTCTCTGCATAAAGCGCGTGCAAGCAAAGGTTCAAAAATAAAAATAAGAAAAATAAAGGGAAAAAATTGGCTTCCAATCAAGGCTAGATGAGAGGTAGACTGCAGCAGTATTACTGAATACATAAAAACATAGCATTTTTAGATTGGAAAAGGATCCAGGGACAAACAGGTATCGCAGGAAAACCTGTAACTGTTTTTCTTGAGAAGGTAATGATGAATACAGGCTGAACCTCTGCTGTCTTTAATAACAGCCCTGGAGAGAAAACCCAAGTTCACAGGACACACTAGTGAGCTGGCACACACTGACATGGGTGTGCAGAGCCCTGCAGGCGGCGTGGCACAGCACAGGGTGTGACACTACCAACACAGCTGCCCCTGCACGAGGCACTGTCCCACCCAAGCACCCCTCCCATGGTAGCCCCGCACAGCACGAGGACAGGACTGCAACGTGCTGTAAGGGATGGAGCTGTTTACAGCCCTGCTCCATTGGGAAAGCTGCTTCCCTTCCACAGTGACCCGCATGGGATTTCCAAACCCTGAGAACCAACTGTTCCCTGTTTGAAGGTTGGCCACGTCCACGTGCAGATGTGCAAACCATCCCACAACGATACTGGATGGGATTTCTGCAGCCAGACATGAGTTCTTACAGTGCAAGGAGATGGCGCTGCATGGTTGGCAGTTTCCCCCAGCAGGAGCTGCCAGGAGAACATCAGCCATGTCTGCATCCTCTGTGATCCACAAGGACTCGTGCCCCCACATCGTTTTGGCCTTGGAAAGACATCAAAAGAAAAGCATACCTGCAAAAGGCAGGGCTTATTTTTGTCACACTGCAATACTTGCAGTCCCCCAGCCTTTAGAAGGGACAGTTCACACAAACCGGTAAAAGGAAACAGAAACAAAACAGCTAATCCATTCAAATGCTCGTTTCTGACATTCCAGCATCCAAAGGCAAGCTGACAGTCAGAACCTGCCTTCCCAGGTTAGCACAGGATCAACAGAAACAAGCCCCAGGTGACAGATGAACCTACGCTACACATTTGGTGTTCACTGCCCCAAGTGTGCCACTGTACCACTCCCCACATTAATACTGACCTCAGCAACTGCTGAAAAGGTGCTGGAGCTGCATGAGCACCCTGGTTAACCATGACCACAAGAGGCTTGTACCACATTCTTATTTACCAATTGCATGTTACAAGACTAACAAGAAAAACACGTTTGTTATCTGTGCTACAAACACCGAGAGGAAAATACTCATTGACGAGGAACTGAAATGTCATCCCTCCAGAACGGGCTGTAGAAGAAGAGACCCAAACAAGCCATCTCTGACACACACAGATTAGACAGATGGTGCGGTCCAGTATCAAGGAGATTTGTGCTTGCTTGACTTTGACATGGCTGAACTACCCATGAATTGCAGACACAAGAGCTGTGTTGGGTATCTACAAGGATTTCATGTCTATTAAAACTTCATACCATTCAAAATGTCCGTATATGTTCTGAACAAAATAATAATCATAAATAAATAGAATTCAAAATCACTCTCATATTTCTGGGGACTTTCCAATTCTGAGTTAGCACTGGGAGAGGATACAGATGGCAGCAATACTGAGCACGGACGCTGATTTAAAACGGGCTGAAGCTCATTACCCCTTAGAATGAGCATTTCTGGCACTGACCATGAGCAAGAAAGGCTGCATTCACCATCAGCACAACAGCCACACATGCACACACTGAGCTGCTGCACCCAGAACATGGGGGTGGAGAGCAGGAACCACACAGCCACTGCCCAGAGAGAACAACCATTACATCAGCTGCTTCATCTAATGGGTTAAAAATCATCCTCATCACCATCCATCAACACAAGTAGCAGAAAATATCAAAGCAGTGCTTTCATCCCCCCAAGCAACAGCTCCCAATTCTCCATGTGCCTCATTAAAGGGGAAGCAGACCGTACCGAGGCTCAAAACCAGAGCAACTTTCTCACCTGCAGCATAACACTGGGAGCTTCATTTTCACAGGCATTAGATACCAGCAGCTTCTATCAGAATGCAATGGGTATGTGATGCTCCCAGCCCAAGGCATAACTGTCAGCTCCACCCTGTCACCAACCAAGCGGTGCCATTTACAGCAGCTGTGTCCCTACACAGGGCCTGCAGAGCCCCTCACCCCACCAAGGCTCTCTGAAGGCTCACCAGCTCAGAGCAGACAGAATGGGGCTCAGGTGAGACCCACAAATATTTTATCCAAGACAAAATGACCCCCATCCACACTTTGCCTTTAAATATCCACGGACAGAAGAGAAGAAACTTGGCTCCGCATCAGCAAAGCTAGGGATGTTTTGGAAGCTCTGTAGGAACTACAGCCTTATCCCTGGGCAGATTTTCTTTCACGAAAACAGCACAGCTCCCCGTCCTTCCTCCCACTTCAATCTGCTATTAATTTCACAAAGATGGTTCATGAGTAAGTTGAAGACAGTTTAACCCTGCCGAGTGCAGCCATAAGCCTAAGCAACTTGGCTTCTAGCCTTCCAGAAAAAGCAGCAGTGCTCTTATTTACAGTTTTCCATTTTGCTCACTTTCACAAAGCCGATCATGATCTTAAGCTATTCAAAACAGTTATAAAATTTGAGTTACTCAGTGTAAAGCATCCAGAGATATTCAAGACCTGCCTGGACACTTTCCTGTCTGACCTGCTGCAGGGAATGTGCTTCAGCACGGAGTTGGGCACAAGGATGCCCACAGGTCCCTTCCAACCCCTGTGTTTCTGTGACAGTTTCCACCCCTGAAACACACCTATCCTAAGCAGAATAGCAGCTCTGAAGTCAGAACCCAGCCACACAGGGCTCTGTGCAGCATGCAGAAGCCCAGGTGGAGGCTTGGCTCATGCACAGCAGGGTCCTGAGCACAGCAGACCTGTCCATAAGCTTTCCAGAGCAAGAGGGGCCTTCAGTAACAGTGCACATACACTGCCCAATCATTTATTTAGGCTGCTCTTCTCCCTATAATTGAATCACTGCTCAGGGGACAAGAAACAGGAGCTGGTTCTAAAATAAGCCTACCAAGACCTGATTCATGTTGCTAAGTAGTTAATGTTTGTCAATGAGAAGCAGACACTTAAGCTAAGGTCCCTTATGCTGTCCCAGATTCTTCTACATTTCTATACACCAAAAATAATTTCAAACGTTGAGGACACTGCAGCAGCAGCCTGGACACACACTGACTATTGCTTGTACAGTACTGCCACCACACACTTTTCCTTAGAAACAAAAGCGTACTTGAATAAAAGTGAATCAGATGAACGATGCCAAGCGGAGAATGTGATGCTGGTACACCACAGGAGGCATTAGGATTATCCATCACCAACAGACCTGGAAGTTACAGCAAACACAGATTCACAACCTGCAAATATGCAGCATCTACTATCCAGCATCACCTTGGACAGTACTTCTGCTTAGCATAAGTGCAGGCAGAAGCATTAGATCGAAGGGATTTAATACAGATCTAATGCAAATGGACAGGCTTTATCAACGTTGGCTCCACTTACATCAACAGGTGACCTAGGCAAGCCCATTCCAGCTGACTCCTGCATAGCTCCAAACTTGGGAGTGAACCTTTGACGATCTGAGTACACGTCTTCCCTGGTAATACTAACACAAGAACGTCCCTATTCACAGCTACTTTGAGTGTTGTAGAGAAGGGTTAATATTTAACTACTGGAACTGGAAGAGCAATCACAAAAGGAATTGCCTATTTTAAGCAATGCACTGACTTCAGGATGACCCAAAGCCATGGGACTGCGATACGCTGGGAGGTAACCACAGAGAACACTGTGACACAGTCAATTTTGCATACAGAGCTTACACTTTCCAGGACATTCTGGATTCCACATGGAGCAAGGGAGGTTTATCATCATCTCCAACAGAAACCACCATACAGCAAAAGCACAAAACTAGTAATTAGAGCAGATTCTCACAGAGCCAGCTGCTAGAGCTGACCAGGTGTTACATCAGGGTATGGCTAAAGCCAGGGCCTGGAGGCAGGAAGACACTGCAGTGGAACTAATGGGACAATGGTGGCTTTATTCCTCAGCCCTCTGTAGTCCTCAAATTAAAAAACAAAAAAGAAAAAAAAAAGAAAAAAAAAACAAACCACCCTCAGCTAAAATTATCTATAGGCTGGGATTTTGATGTTGCTTGCTTGTTTTGGGGGTGGGTTTTCCTTTTCTGGATGGATGGTTGATTTCTTGTCGCTGTGATACTCAGATTACAAAGCCTCCTCCTGCCTGCTGCTGACATGGGGCAGCCAGTAACTCAGGAAGAAGTGGGGCATCCCATCCCATCTCATCTCCCTCACTGAAGTCACAGCTTTAAACAATATGCTACCAAACACAACGCTAATACTAATTACACTACTGAGCATTCAAATCAATGCCACTCTATTTCCTGGAGCTTCCACTAAGGCTGCCCTGTGTGGTTCTGAGACCAGCAGCATCTGAACCTCTTGTTCAGGCCATAGAGTGAAATGCAACAGCTCAAGGAAAAATCTTCATTGCCAAAGAGACTCAGGCTCACAAGCAGCAATGTCGTAACAAGTGCTGATCACCCAAAAGGGAAACAACACAGAATCACCGAGGGTGGAAAAGACCTCTCAGATCAGACCTCTAACATCATCAGTGAGAACTCCAGCAGAATGACTGAGTGCATTGTGTCTGATACAATAATATCAGCACCACAAAACCAGGAACAGTCTGCTAAAGCTACTACTGCACAGTGTCAGCATGAACCAGGAAAGAGGATGCAACAAGCTGGGATGCTAGGCTTTCACCTGTAAGACCACACCTTCTGAAAGCAGCATTAAAAACAGGGTGTTTTGCAGCTGTAAAAATAAACAGCAGATTTTGTCAGCACAGAACCCTGCCAAGCAGATCAGACTCTTTGTTCTGCCATGACCCCAGGTTTATGTGGCCCAAAATATGATGCTATGTGACCAGGACTCCATTTGTAGCACTGCAGCCTCCCAAATCCCTGTGGGTTTCAGCACACACCCAGCTCCCACTCAGCGCTTCCCGAGGCGTTCTGGGCTGCAGCATCCTTCAGCTTGAATGCAGAAAGTACCCTCAGTGTGCTGAACAACACCACCGTTTTCCAGGCTGGAGTTAACGAACATTGAAAACAGGATGGAAAGATTTCCCAAAAGAGCAAGAATGTATTGTTCCTAGTAACAAAAATGGGAAGCTTTCTGTACTTTTATCAACATAATCGAGGGAGGAAACAACATGCAAAGCACTCCCATCTACTACTATTTACTAGGGTCAATTCAGAGGAAAAAGAGTAGTATTATTTCACTACAGTGGAGTATTTTTCCACTACATAGATGACTTAAAGTACTTCTACTTTGAGAAAAGGGGATTGCAATTTAGAATCAAAACAAACAAGCTTGCCATTTGCACAACTAATTGTTTGGGAACACTCACCAGAACTATGCCTCGTATTCAAATAAGTGATCCAACCCAACAGCAACAAAACCCAGAGCTTTTTGGAGCAGTAGTGCACAAAGAGCTGCAAACAGCCCACAGCAGCTCCACGACCCCAGTGGGAAGACCTCCAACAGGGAGGGAGCACATCTTGGGATGGTGTTCCCTGCCAGGCCCTGAGCTCCTCTGCCAAGCCATGCGCATGGACATGAGACTTAGACGCATGAAGAACTACGTTTTGGAGTCACAGAATGGCTTCAGTTGGAAGGGACCTTAAAGATCACTGAGCTCCAACTCTCAGTCGTGGGGCAGTTGCCCTTCACCAGCTCAGGCTGCCCAGGGGCTCCTCCAACCTGGCTTTGGGCACCTCCAGCCCTCCAGGCAGCAGTGCTAGGGCCTCACCACATCTAGAACCAACACACACACATTCATTCAAGAGTTACCACATTCATACTGCAAGTACTTCTGATCAGAGTGTGAATCACAATGAGGCACAAAGGAAATTCAGAATACGGTTTGTTATTACAGTAATAGCTGCATAATGGCTGTTTGTACAAATTATGAGGGTAAGCACAGTTTCAGGACAGTTAGCTCAAGGTGAATTGCCCCTCTATCTAATCCTTTAATAACATGCTTGGAATGCAATTTGGAAATTCCCCTCTGATAAAGCAGTCATGCTGCCTGCATAGTGACCATTTTTCAACACTCATTACCATCAAGCATTTCAGTCTTTTATAAAGGGCAACGTTTTGATCAATACACAAAACAGAGCTTTAAAGATACAACCTTACTTTTGTTCCTGTATTACATATTTGTGTGCCCTCCTAGCTCTCTTTAGAGCAAAAAGTGATAGCCAAGCTATTAAACAGTAGAAAGGAAGTGTGCTGCTATCAAATATGCATAAAACCTTTAAGGTTAGCTCTGCAACGGGCACCAATTTAATAGTCTCAAAAACTAATTTTGGGCCCAAAGCTCTTCCGTGGCTCTTCGGCATCTCGCACAGCTGATGACAACCAGAAGCTAAAAATGAAAACAGCTGTTCTTCAGTTCAGATCACTCTGCAACAACGTGGACACACTGCTCTGCAAACTGCCCCTAAGGTGACACGTAGGTCCTGTGCCTTTTGCCAGGAATGTGAGGAACTCCGTGACACCCTGAACCCTCCTAAGCTCACTGAGCCACTGCAGGTCCAAGCAACAGGCATTGTTTTCTGCTGGTGGGCAACAGCTGTAAAAGCATCTCTAAAATGGCTGGCATGCCCTGGCTCCACCTATTGCTGGTACGTCCACGTGGCCTTCACCTGCCAGCTCCTTCAGCAAGCAGATCATTAGCTCTTCATGGCATTCCTTCCACTTGTGTAGAAGATGATCCTAGTTAAAGCAACTGAACTTCTTCTTTGCCTCAGCCTATTCCAGTGAGCATCTCAATGAGCACCTCTAGATCCCGCCACACCTCCACATCCAAATGTGGATCAATGTTCCATGTGCTGCAGAACCCCACTCCAGATTTACTACCAGATGAGGATAGCTCAGACTAGAAACACAGATATGAGCTGCGCTCCCCATTGCTCACACCTGCCCATACAGAGGCTATCACTGTCCTCAACTCCTAGAGCTATTTATTGCCATTTTGGTGTCTTTTCACATTTCTGGCAAAGAAAATCTGACAGCATTACAAAAAGAATATAGGGGGTCCCTCCTTTGCTGCTGCACGAAGCGAAGAACGGGGCTGTGAATTCACCACCAATCCGGCAGATAGTCGCTGTTACACTACAGCTCCTTCACCACTTGTCTGGGACATACGTATTTAAATCTTTGTCAGACACATTTAATCTACCTTGAAGTCATTATATTCTTGTTTGTCTCACTTACAATGGGAAAAGACCTCCAAAGATAACTTGCTTCCACCATCTCCCAGGTCCCCATGGCAGATTAAAGTATTATTACCCATCTTTCACATCTCTTACTTAAATAGTGCAATTTCTATGAATTTTTATGCTTGCAAATACATGGAGATAACATGAGAAGGTGTACAAGACTGAAAAATAAAAATCTCAGCAAAGTGCCAACTGGACTGCATTTTATTATTACTATTTAACTTTATTTACCTTTTTCTACTTGTGTTCTACGCAAGCATCCCTTCCTCGGAGCCAGATCCTGACCAGCAACAAAGCCACTTGACACACTGCAGCAATGCAAAGCTGTAAAGCTGGCTTAGTGGGCCAGCTGGGGTCAGGGAATACCCCCATGGTATAACTTCTACGCCACATCCTTTCCCCAAACCAACCCTGGAGAATAACCACTGCACCCTGCTTTGTCCTGAGCCAACAGGGCAGGACTGCCTTCCCCAGTGCGCTGAGCAGCAGTGCACTCAGGGCTAAAGGAGTCCTCTCCCAGCACCAAAGCTCGGGGGGGGACACAACCCTGCTTTCCTCTGAGCATGGGCCACGTGGATCTAACACTTGGGGCCAGAGATTTCAGCTGTGGTCCAGACATGATGGCAGAGTCACATCTCGCAGCGTTCGAGCGCTGAACAGATGCCAGGCTCCTAGTGCAGATCAAAAGCTGGCAGGTATTTTTCCACAAATGAGGTAATCCGTTGGCCCTTCCAAAAGCACAGCACACATCGCTAGACCCAAAATCTGCACATGCTGAAAGGTCATGGCTCAAGGTAGCCTGGACTTTTTGTTCTGGACCTCATTACTCCATAACATTTCTACTTTTCTTTTAATGAGCTCCTAGCCAAGCTCTCACAGCAACCTGAGCAAGCACCCATAAAACAGCCATTTCAGTCCCTACTTCTCTAGGGCAGGTGCCACCTTCTGACTCAGGGCATTATACCCCTGCTGCAAATCTTCAGCCCCTGCATTTCCCTATTCCACCCAGAAGCTAACTCATCTTCTCCCCGTAAGAAACTAAGTCAAGCATCACAGGTTTTAAGTTTAAATGGCTTATGCCAATGGCTAAAGCCACATGATCAGATTCTTATGTTGACAAAGGACTGGAAGTTAAACGTGCTTATTTTTACCCTTAAACAAAACCACGTGCAGCCTGCAGTGGTAAACCACCACTTGTTTTAATATCCAAATTCTGATTGCTTGCATCCATCATCATGTTCCAGAGCTGCACTACCACCAACCAGCCGAGGCGTGCCTGAGGCTCTGAGCTCATCTCACCACCGTGACACAGCGGATGGGAGGACGCTGCTCCTAACCCACACCAGGACACAAACCCACCTCATCTCCCATTCAGGTAACAGAAATAGCATATGAACACCTTGTTCCAAGCTGAGCTGTGGGGCTTGTACCACATAGCTTTTTTTTCTTCCAGCTTTTTCTTCCTCTTTTTTTTTTTCCTTCTATTTTACCTAAGTTCCAATCCTGCCCCTGGTTAAAGGCCTGAGAGGGACCACAACGTTCCTGAGATACAAACCAAAAGGATCTCCCTGAACCCTCCGCCTATAATCCGTTTTCAGGAAAGCATCTGTGCTAAAATGAGGTAAGTGATAACTTTCCACATCTCCTGTTATCCAGAGTACTATTTTAGGGAGAGTGTGACAGCATCCACGCTTGTCGCACAGCCCTGCTTCCAATCTCTGGCAGATGCCCAGCACATTCCGGTGCGTAGCGCACAGCGCTTGCTGCGGTGCAGTCCCACTAATCTCTCAGACACGTTGACTAAGACTTTCCCACATAAACTGGCCCACCCTTTACTAGGGAGAGGTCACTCAGCACAATCAGCCTTCAAATGAGGAAAAACAATCAGAAAAAGCTTCTCTGATGCCAGAAACATGGAAGAGTAAAATACAACAGGTGTCAGCCCTTGCTCTGTCAGAACTTACAGGCTGCAAGGCGAGATCTTCGGCTGGCGCAAACCACCACAGCTCCACCAACATCAAACAGAAGGTTTTTTTCAGATTTAGGATCCAGCCTCATAACAGCATTTAAAATTGAAATTAAAAAAAATAGTACTCGAGACGTAGCATTACAAAAATTCCCGTATCAAATGCCTGCTGACTACCATAGGCAGATCTAAGCTCAAAGAACCTCTCCAGAGGAACACTGCTAGCAAGAGGCAAAACATGCTTTCTCCACACTAAGACCATCAGCTTCACGCCATGCTCCAGCATCGCTACAGATGGATTTGCCACAAGCTGCCCAACAGTGCACAGCACTCCATCCACAGAGAGACTGGAGATCACCCTCAAATACTCAACTATTTGTTCACCAAGGGAGAAGCTGGTGAGAGCCCTTGGAAAGGAAATCTCATGGCGAGTTCAGCTACTGCCAAAAGCCAATACTTTCAAACTTAGATGCCCAAGCTAAAACCTGTAGGTGTTAAAATAAACTCCTCTACATCGAGTCAAAGTAGATCCGGCAGGCAGCACCCTTTCCCTTTGGAAGCCAAAAAGGAGAGGAGCCACTTGCTATAATTAGCAGGAGCATTTGTGGCGTCTAGGCGCTAAACAAAATCCACAGAACAAGAGGAAAAAATAAGCATTCAGCCATACTGCACAGAACAGTATGATTTGCTCCGCACTGCTTACTGCAGTAACCACAAATTATCGCCTCTGCAAGCCATGCTGCAGAGCTGCCCAGCCAGCACAAGCAGTGCCCTTCGAAACAAAACACCCAGACAGCTTTCTTGCTCTTCCCAACACAAGGCTCTCTTTCATCACATCCAAGTAGGAACCAAAAGCAGACACTCAGTGCCACTCTATAACAAATCAACAGCAAGACGGAATTAATTTCAGATCAGATAGCAGTAACTCACAGGATCCAAATATCCAAGTGGATCTGAACGTCTGCTCAGCAGTCAGAAGCCTCCACAACACCTTGCAGAAGTCCTTGACGGTGTACTTGGGGCCGTAATGCTACTGGGAGATGAGTCCTGCAGGGAAGATGAGGGCCCTCCCAGAGATGCCTATTGGCTTGGCCCAGGAGAGGCTGCTGCCCGAGCTCAGGTTCAGCAGTCAGTGTAACCTTACAGCCGCCGCGCTGCCTCTGAGCACACGCAGCCTGCTGCCCAGCCCCCAGCAAGGAAAAACCAATGTAAAAAAAAAAAACGGAATTTAATAAAACCATAATAAAACTAAGCTGAGATGTCAGAAAATCCCATTGGTTTTTAACTTTTTCTTTGCAAGTCCTACTCAGTGGCAAATCCACCATACCTCCGATTGCTTGCAGGAGGTGTTTTTCTTTCATATTCTTCCACATGTGCTAACTCCGAGCAGTACGTTTTTAACAGAGGAGAAACGCTTTCTTCTTACATACAGTACAGCTGTGGCCTCATGAACACGAGCAGGAGCCCATCACTCTAAATGCATTCCACAGATGACAGGCCAAGTGCCCAGCAGGTGCAGCTTCAGGATGCTGCCTCTTCTTCCAAAAAAAGAACAGCACACATTCTGCACTCCAGCAAACGGAAAAGCTACTTAATTTGGAACATTTACCTGTGAACAGATTCACAGGAGTGTATTTTTAGATGCCTGAGCAGAGCGTTAATGGCATACCTCTCCCGTTGCAATGGCACAAGTGGTACGGCCAGCCCGGCTATTCGCAGTACCAGCAGGTGTGTGTTAGCATCTGTTGGCACAAGGTCTTCATGCCAAGCGCCTCTTTTGTTCACTCCTTGCTCTCTTCTACATGAGAACATTGCCGGATAGGCCAAACCAACGCACCATCTTGTCTCGTGGTCCCAACGCTCAGTGAGTTCAGGAGACTGTGAAATGAAGACGACGGCACAACAGCACGATGTGTTTCCCTGGCAGTAGTGGAGACACACCAAAGGCACTCTCTGTGAGCTAAAAAAATGCCGTGCTAGAATGAAATCTACAAAATTTGTACAAAATGGAAGGAGAACGGCAAGAGGGAAGTGACAAGGCACGAGAAAGTAAGAACAGCCTGGACAGTTCACAGCTCAACACCAAAAAACTTGTTCAGAGGAGAGGCACAAAACATAGAAATGGTGCTGAGAAAGAATAGCTCAAGGCATTCCTCAACCTCAACGTCTCCTTGGCCATACAAAGACACTTTAATCCCCAAGAACAGTTACAGAATCAGAGATGCATCAAGGTCAGAAAAGACCACCAGGATCACCTAGACAGCTGTTCAGCTATTCCTACTGACATTTTACTGCGAGTAGAAACAGTGATTTCAGACGCAGGCCCACCCTCCCTTGCCATCTTTATCAGCTTAAGACCTCGTCTGAACTCCAACATCAACCAACAACACATAGGAAAGGTTTCCCCATAGAAGGTTGAGCTGTTTAATGAGAAATGGACAGTACCAATTGGATCTGGAATTAGCCAATAGATAAATAACATCAGGGGAAAACAAACAAACAAACAAAAAGCAGACTGCTTAAATACATAGAATTAATCTGTACCGCTCTGTTAAATAAGACGAGCCCTACTGAGCATAAAACCCAACACCCCTACATGCAAAATCCCCATAACCTTCTCACTGGAGGAAGGCAAAGCCTTGGAAGGCCCAGTTTTGGCTGCTGCAGCATTGTACTCCCGTTCATCAGAAAAACAAATTTGCTACAGGTCATTTTAAGAGTAATAATAAAGATCTGACAAATGGAAACCACATGTGCAAACAACACAGCACTGGGGAGCAGCGGTCTCCAATGCAGTCTCCTTGCAGAACAAGGACCGCATCTCAGTACCATCTGACAGCACACACATTTCACTCCAGCACTTGCTTTGCCACGCAAGAGCTCCCTGGTTATAACCCCCCAGCCACAAGGTGATTTAGAAGTTGTAAGCACAGCAGAAAGCCAGAGAAGACAACTAGATTTTCATATTGAATAATTCCAGGCTAGACTCCCACTGGTTTGACAGGGGCACACTGCTGTGAGCTCATGCAGAGGGAAGGGCCAGTTGTGCCGGCACACTCCCCAGCTCCACCAGCTGGGAGCAAGCCCCCCACACAAGCTTTTGGGACAGCCCCACACAGCCCTGTGCAGTGTGGATCACCGAGAGCCAGCCTGCTCTCAGACCAAGTTCCCACACACGGTGTGCATCACACAGCGTGGAAAACGAACCGCGGTGCTCCGCTTCCCAACCCCTCATTTATCTGCAAGCCAAAGCAGCCCCCAGCACTGCCAGCAGCTCCTTGCCCTGCCTGAGGCCGTCCACCTCCCACAGCCTGAGCACTGCAGAGGTTTTCCTACAAGCACAGAGCAGCGAGCAGGAGGGGAGGCCTGCGGCCAGGCAGCTGCCTGGGCTGCATTTCGGAGCTGACTCATGGCGAAGGGCAGCAGTGATCAGCTATTGGGCTGGATTTTAACGTGTGCCCAGATTGGATGACTAAGGAATTCAGGTACCTACAGAGACAAGCCATCCGCACACCCTTTGCAGAGAGCCTTCAGCATCTGCGTAAGCAGACCCTCATCCCCGTGCCACAAAATACGCCCAAAATATGTCCTCCGCACAAACGCAATACAAAGCTGCAGTCCGACTACAAATATTAAACCCTGCAACCGACCCACATTAAAAACAAATCCCTCCAATCAAACGGGTTTAACTGATGAAATTTTGCATACGTTGTAAGGAAAACAGAGCATCTGTCACACAAGGGACGGGTGTGCCTGCTGAAAGGGGCACGGAGCAGCACTGGGGTCTCCATATGCGGAGCATGAGAGCTTTGCTCCCTCTGTTCCCCCTCTGCATGCAGGCGGTCATCAGCAGCTGACAGCCATCCCAAAGCCGCAGGATTCACACCACAATGGGGATGAAACAGCATTCGTAATGCCTTTTTTTTTTTTTTTTTTGCCGTCGAGACTGCTGTAAGCTCCTATTCCATCCCCAAACGCCGCGTCCTTCTTTGTCGGGCATCGTTTACCGCACGTAACCTGCATTACAGGAAAACGCCAAGCGAGCTCCTCTCTCCTCCGAGCCGACCTCTTTTTTAGCAGCGAACTGACGCTACGGGATGGAATAACGACCCCCCCTCCGCTGCCTGCTGAGCGCCGGCTCTGCCTCGTCACGCAGCCGCGAGCCCGCACGCTCCCACCTTCACCCCCACCCTCCTCCCCCCTCTGCCCGCGGAGCAAACACGGCGATGGGGGCACGGCTCCGGCTCCGGCTCGGAGGAGCATTGTTCCCCACCGTCTCGGAGGACAATGCGCTTCCAGAGCTGAACGAGAGACGGGATCTGTTGGTGTTTTGTTGTTTTTTTTTCCCGACCCTGGCGAGCAGAGCTCACGGCTCGTTTCCGAAGGCGTTCCGCCTCGGGGTCGCCGCGCTGCCAGCACCGAGCGCGAAGGTTTCCTACCCAGGATCGGCGCCGAGCGAGCGCGACCCCGCGGCGCAGCCTGCCATGTTTCCTCCCCGCAGACGGCGACGCGAGGCCGCGCGACGCCCCGGGGCCCGGCCCGGTACCCGCAGGTACGGCCCCGCAGCACAAAGCCCGCAGCGCCCGCCCCCCGCGCCCCGCCCGTGCCGCAGCGCCTTCCCGGGCACGAACCGCAGCGCGGCTCGGGACGGACCGAAACAAAACGCGCGGCGGCGGCGGTCCCTCCGCAGGGCGGCGGCTCCGGGGCGAGGCCGCGGCGGGGCGGGGCGGCTCCGCGCTGACAGTTGCCGGGCGCGGGGCCCGGGCCGCTCCGCTCCGCGGCGTGGGGGGGGGGTTGGGGGGGGGAAGAGGCTGCGGCGGAGCCGCGGGTGGCACCGCCGCGACGGGGGAACGAACGCGCGAGCCCGGCCGGCCCTACCTCCGAGCTGCCCGCGCGGCGGCTCTCCCTGCTCGGCTGCGGCGCGGAGTGACCGCCGGAGCCCGCAGCCCCCGCGCAGCGCTGCGCTCCGCCCGCACGGCCGCGGCGGCTGCGAGGGGCGGGGGGTGGGGCGGGGCCGAGGAGCCGTCCCGGCCCTGCGGAGGCGCCGAGCGGCCGCGCTGCGGCGGAGCGGGGCGGTGCCGGGCAGGTGGCCCCGACGCGGCCGCGCTGCGCGCTGCGGTGGTCCGCGCCGTTGTCCCCACGCTTATCTGGAGGCTCCCTCGCCCCGGGCTTCGCGCTCCTCCTCCCTTGCCGCTCTCTCCTATCGCGGAGACAATGTTGGCTCACCCCCAGCATCCGCTTCCTCCGACGCCGCGCTCCCGCTGCTCTGTCATTCCCGGGGGGAAGCCCATCCCGGCTCTGACTTCCTCCGCTGCAGAGCCATCTTCTGCATCGCCTTCCCACGCAAACAGCAACGCCCAGTCCCTGGATCTCGAGCCCTTCTCCACGCAGGATCCGGCCTCGGCCCCCCCCCCCCCCCCCCGGCACCCTTTCCCCCCGCATCCCCCTCCGGTCCCTCAGTGCCGCCTGGAGACCCCCCGGCCCGAGCCCATCCTCGGCTTTCCCTTATCTGGCTCCGACCCCCCGGTGCTCCTACACTTTGCCGAGGTTTGTGGCATCCACCTCCCGGCCTGATCTCTGGAATACTGCTTCGTTTCCACCGGGACGGCGTTATCGTGGCTCTTTGAGATGTTTTCTTTCCAAGGCTGCCTCCCCCGGTCTTCTTACACCCGTTTCCCCATGGAAGCCCCAGCGGGTCGGTAATTACCATCATTCCCTCTGTACTCGCTGCGAAACTAAAACACCCAACACATGCATTCTGGAAGAGCCTCTCCATTTGGGAGTTATCTTATCCCAGTCCTTTGCCCGTCCTTGTGGCCACCCATTCCTTCAAAATGCACAAAAGGGAGAGCTTCTAACCTACGATCAAGCAGGCCTGCCTTGTTTGTCATGCAGCCCTGAACACCCTCCTCAGCTGGGCTTTGCCTCTTTTATTTTGCCCTTCGTGCCCAGCCAGGTGGCCCATGCTCTCACACAGACTCCCACCATCCCACTTGGGTCCTACCGTCAACGCTTTCTCTTGTTCCTATGCACTGCTCCTGAGCAAAATGTTCACTGAATATGGCCCAAGGAACGTGATAAAACTGCACTTTGTTTCAGAATTACACGGACAGTATCTCAAAATATTTTACAAATCAGAATTTCCATGAACCCAGGAAGGCTTTTGCTCTTGGAAAAAACTGGATAACTTGGCTATGAACAAAAAACTAGCAAGTGCCTGTGTGTATGTGCTCTGCAATACTTCAGGCTTGGAAGGGTTACGTTCAATAGAGTTTGGATCCAACCTGAATGTAGCTTTTACTTCAGCCATCAGTAGCAGAAATTCAGAGAACCCAAGTATGTACACATAATATACACAAATACAAAACTGTTTGACCCCTCAGATTTTAAGCAGCATCAGAAAAAAGCACCTTCCACTCAACTAATAATATCTCTCACATAAGTAGGCAGGAAAAATGATTGTAATAGATGGGAATGAGCAAGAACATTCAGTGTATTTAAAGATTCTGTCTGTCTTAACCCACATAGCTCAAAAATGGGTGGGCCATTGATTATCATGGAAATAACTAGGTAGCAATGAACGCCTGAAGAAGCAGGAACCAGAATAGCAGGGATACTGCGGGCTCCAACCAGTCATCCCAGTTACTTACAGTCACTTTCTTCTTTTATAAGAACCCACATTTTCTAAAGAACATGGCAGCCCCAAACGTTTTACTGGTGATAATTGAAATCCGCATCTCTGGGTTTGACAGCGAGGATGTTATTCTCATTAAAAAATGTCTCCAAGTGTTTCTCAGTATTTTCAGCAAGAACCTTCTGCTTGCACAGTTAGAAAGCCAAAGCCTGTGAATCTGAGACAAAGTGGGAATACTTACAAGTGAAAATACCAGCACCTCCTAATTCCAGCAAATGAGCTCAGACAAATTGCTGACACTGGTGGCTGCAGTCCCCTTCCTTTAATCAAACTGAAAGGAATAGAAAGAGTGGCAATATTAGAAACCGTTGTTAAACGAAATAGGAAAAGTCAGCAAGCAATGTTAGGTGAAGCCACTCCCTTTCTACCCATTACTCTGTAGTTAGCCTTGGTTTGGAAGCCTGAGGATTTTCCCTCTCGTGCATTTTGCCCATAGGGCTATGGATCTCTTGCAAATGAATCACTGAATCATAGAACCATAAAGGCTGGAAAAGACCTCTAAGATCACCAAGTCCAACCACCAGCCCACCCCTCCATGCCCACTGACCATGCCCCTCAGTGCCACACCTCCACGGTTCCTGAGCACCTCCAGGAACGGTGGCTCCACCATCTCCACCAGAAATATGTCATCTTTTTCTTTTCTTTTGAAAATCTGCTATGCTGCTGTGCTCAACAGTATCGTCAGGCTCTGACCCCACAGAAATGAATCAAAATGCACATTAACACCTCCACTGAGAGGAGGACACACCGTGGGTGTGTCAAAGTAAACACATTCCGAAATCTCTCAGATTATCTTGAAGTAAATTACACCTTAGATAACCTAACACACTGCTCAAAACAACCTGAAAGGGCTCCTTGTAGATTCTTACTCCTTTCAGGATCTAGAGCATTTCAGTTGTATCTTTGCGGGAACTGGGTTTGCTTTAGCTATTCCCAAACAGAAACAAAACCAGCAGATCTGGATCACACACCGAGAGAGCCACAACTGGGAAGGAAACGTTAAAATAGAAGAGTTCAGTTCTGCTTGAGGTTGGTGGCAGCTTACAAAAAGACAGAAAAAATACACATTTGTTAAGAAACGAACGCTGTGACAAAATGTTCCCAACTTTACCATTAAATTGAAAAGCATTATGCTGTTAGAAAAGTGTTACCTGGATTCCAGTTACACAGGTTCACAGTGTGACTGAGGAGGAAAACTCACACAAGGCACACCTTTCCTCCACCCGTAGTGCCCCATTTTATACACACCATGAGGCTCAAAGGCACAGCTCTAGACTAGTGCTTTGTCTGATGGTAGACTTGGCCAAGACCATGAAAGGAAAATCAAAGATGGGCAATAATTTGCCTAAAGGAAAAGAATCTTCACTTCCTCACTACGTGCACAGATTGTTTAGCTCACAATAGCTTCTCCACTGCACACATTTCTTCACAAAACTATTTCTTCTCACCTTCCTACCAGCACCCAGCTCTGTGCTACACCCTTTTATTGCTACACCCTTTAGATTGAACCTGTTCCATGATCTGTTCACGAGTGTATTTCTGTTTCTAACGCTGTTGCTGTGTCATATCCAGGCCAAAACCTCAATTTTCAAACTAAAAGAGGGAAGATTTAGATGGGATACAAGGAAGAAGTTTATACCATAATGGCAAGTGAAACACTGGCACAGGTTGCCCAGAGAGGTGGTGGTGCCCCGTCCCTGCAGACAGCCAAGGTCAGGCTGGACAGGGCTCTGAGCACTGACGGAGCTGTGGGTGTCCCTGCTCAGCACAGGGGGTTGGACTGGGTGACCTTTAAGGGTCCCTTCCAGCTCAAACCATTCTGTGATTCTATGATTCTGTGATTCTGGACTACGTGGTAGGCCTGAACGTCTCAGTGTGGTGTGGACACCACCAGCTACTCCCCTCACCCAGATGCCATCTCGTCACCTCAAGTCTCCAGTGGGCTTATGGCCTGCTTTGTCATGTGCCCAGTATATCAACCCCTGTAAAATTACTCAAGCATATAGATAGCACTTACAGAAGCCTTTGCCTTGGCCTTCACCAGCTGCTCTCTGCTTCCCACGCCACCAAAGTCAGCAGTGGAAATGCTGACAGTGTGAAGATGGCCTTCCTGCACTCTGTGCCAGCATCACAGCAACCTTCAGCATCCGGGAGGAGTCCTGGCAGGAGTCCTGGTGCTGGGCCTGCAGCGCCGGGGAGGAACAGGAAGCATTAGCGAGAACTGGTAGAGGCACAGGGCCAGCGTACTACAACATCCCTCACAGACATTTCCATTGTGTTCGAGTCAGTACATTAACAAATAAAATAAGTATCCTGGGACCTACTTGCATGACCTGCAGGCTCCACACGGCAGAAACCCTATCACAGAGAATGTCTACAACTGCAGACAAAGGTATGCCCAAAGCTGTGCAGACAGACACAAGATAGGTTTATGCCAGCCAGCTCAGGCACCAATAATAGCTTGGCTGCAGCAGTGCAGGCCCAAGGGCAGCTACAGAAAACCTCCCTGCAAAGTAGAGTAGCACTCAGAGCACACCAAGCTGTGCACTACCAGAGCTACCCTGCTGTTAGGGCTTAGCTAGCAAAATGAGAAACCTGCTGCAGGGTTGCACGTAGGACCTGGACGCATGCATTTGACTACAGACTAAATGTTTCCCCCAGAAGTCTGGCATTTAATGAGGGGCAAGTAATACAGAACACTTTCACTACATATAAGTTTCTTTCCCTTTCAGAACAACCTTTGTGGGGCAGTTTGAGATCTATGTAAGAGGTGTCAGTGCAGCAAGGTTTGCTCCCATGCATCAGAAGAGAAATGAGAATCAAAATCTTGAACATCATTTAACAGAGATCTCTCACCTGCTTCCTAGAAAGACTTCTTATTCTGAAAATGTAGTGGCCTACAACATGTGCCTTCTTAATTTTGAACCCTCATCAATGAGGACCAAGAAAAGTGAATCATCATATAATTGAATCATGGCATCATTAAGGTTGGAAAAGACCTCTGGGGCCATCTAGTCCAACCATCAACCCAGCCCCACCATGCCCACTGACCACACCCCTCAGTACCACATCTCCTTAGTCCAGGATCACCTCCATGGGCAGTGAACCACACCCCTGGGCAGCCCGTGCCACTGCCTCACTTCTCTTTCAGAGAAGAAATTACTCCTAATATTGAACCTGAACCTCCCCTGGTGCAACTTGAGGCCTTTCTCTCTCATCCTATTGAAGGAGTTTAAGTGGAATTCCTTTGGTCTCTGTGTGCCTGGTATGGGACTGCTCACCGATCATGAAGAACTTCTAGTGATGTGATTCTGATTCAGAAAGAACCTGAAAAAAAGTCAGAGACAGCCAAAACCAGATTTCGGTGGCTATGGGCATGGACTGTGATTTCTTCAAAACTCCACTCTCAGCCATCCTTTCGTAACATTTGACTTTAAAACTGCACACAATAATTGCTTAAGTGGAAACCCAAAGTCTCATTGTCAGTAGTGTCATCAGCATTTTGTCTGCATGCAGGCAGATAGAATCCACTGTTCTTCCATCACTTTCAAAATGGGAATTGACAAGCTGTATTTGCTAACTGGGAAGGTGAATCTATTGCTGAATGCAATTTCATTAGTCCTCTGTTGATGCCCTTCCACAGTTCACTAGCTATGCTCACCAGAACAAGGGAAGCATGAAACTGGAGTTCAGAAAATTCAGGCATAAAAGGAAAATTTATGCTCATCTATTTATAAATGAAGTCTGAAGCTAGCTCCACTGATCATTCCATAAATAGTTACTTGCCAAAATTCAAAGTAATTCACCCAAAGAAGTGAACCCGATACCTCAGGCATTCTCGCTCCTTATTCCAAAGCAGCACTTTTCTACAAAACATTGCTCCTACCTTATCAATGTAGTGTTTTTTAAATGCTTTTTGAAATGTACATGCTTGGATGCAAGGTCCAAACACTGTTTTTAGATGAGGAAAAAAGTACCTGAAGTTTGTAGAAAGGATACAAAGCTACGTTTTCTTTCTCCAAGGCTGTACCTGGCAATGCTTACTTACCCATGTTCACTATTTCCTTGAGCAGCTGAGGGATTCTGTGATCATGTGGAAGTGTCATAAACCCTACCTGTAATGAGGGAAGACTGCTTCCTCATCAGTACACTAGATAAGGCAGGAGGACTTAGATAAGCCTGCTAATATTCTGATATTAACAGTTCATCCACACCTATAGGATTTAAGACATCTGTTAGAAATCTCATCACAAAGAAGAAATAGTAGATGGCTCAGAGGGATGTTGAGTTGCAGAATTAACTCTCAATTTTTGACTAGTTTGTTTGGCTCTCACTCTCAAATCTTATCTTTATTGTGGATAGCCAGAGGTCACAATGCTTTATTCTTGTCTTTCAAGTGTGTATTACTATCAAAACTGACAGAGTCTATGGCAATTTAGGTGGTTTGTTTTATTCATTCTCTAGAAACAAAAACAAAATCAGAAGGTGTATGGGAACTGTTGAACCACTGTCCTGAACCACTGATGGATCACCTGAGGTAGCACTGAGTCAGCTGCAGGAGCACAGGTGAAGGCAATGCACCTGTGTGACCAGAAGGGGTGGAGTCTGGCTGCACCTCTCCCAGACCCCATTTAAGGGCTGACCACCACTGTGAGTTCCAGGTGAGCCTTGACTGTCACTGACAGGTGACCCTTTCTTTATTTATTGGTTGTCTTTATACCATCTGGATAAGCCATACAAAAATATACTGCCCACCTTCACTATTGTGTGTGGGTCCTATTCTTTCAGGGTATTCACCCTACAGAAGGGGAAAAAAAAAAGCCAAAACAACACATGGTAGAACTTACACAGTAGGTAATGCTTCTCACATTCTTCCTTTCCATGAGCCCTGACTCTTGGATGGCACTTTTATTTCCAATTAACTGTGTTTTCACCCATTTTTCCAAGGTTATGATTTTTATTTCTTTTTTTTGTTTTGTTATCCAGGTTACTGTCAAAGGTTCTTGATCTTAATGGAAAAACATTAATGTAAAATTTATATAGCTGTGCAAATTGCAGCAAGCTATAGTAACACTGGCTGATGCAAAGTCCCCCACCAGCCTAGCAGGACAGATTGGACATCTGCATGTCCAAAGTATCACAGAATCATTAAGGTTGGGAAAGACCTCTAAAATCATCCTGCCCAAGCACATCCCTCAGTGCCACATCCCCACAGCTCTGAAACACCTCCAGGGACAGTGTCCCCAGCACTCCCTGAGCAGCTGTGCCACCGCCTCAGAAGAAATTGTTCCTTATATCCAACCTGAAGGATGCACCTAAATGATGCTGATTATGCACCACTTTTGACCCTATGCTCAGCTGCTCTTCAAGGATGCTCTCAGCACAACTGTCTGTCTAGAAAACACTGCGCTGTACCCTAGTCCTCAATAAGAATCAGTACCAAACCTGTATGGCATCCTTTGCAGTAAAAGTAAAATTTGGGTTTCATGAGAAAATCTGAATGTAGCCTGATTTTGCTTTCAATCCAGTTTATTACAAAAGGCTTTCAATGTTGGGAAGAAAACAAAAGGGCTATTAGGAAAGCCTGCAAAGCTGATGGGAAGGAGACACTCCATAAATCCAAGACTGGCTATAATGTTTTTGCCAATTCCCAAGCACTGTTTGAGTGTTTGTGTTACCACTGGAAGATGTCAGCTTGAAAATGGGTGACAGCATAGTAATCTTCTCGGCACAGAGATGGCATTTTTTTTTAAGGAGCTGACACACTAGAATTTGATTTTATCTGCTTTCACACTCAAGATACTGCAAGGCACTTTACAAATCAATGCATTGCAGTGGTTCGATTATTTCTAGCAAATGGAAGCCTAGAATAGAAAAATGGCATTTATATATGACAAGAACCTGATGCCAGAACTTCAAGGTGGAACATACAGGGTGATAAAGATTAATGATCACCCCTTTCTCCTGAAATGCCTGGAACTGACTGGAACGTTTATCTGTTTATTCAAAGTACACAGAGCTGTGACAGCCATCTGAATCCATGATGTTTGGATTCAGCTCAGAAGACTTTGAGCATGCAGCAGTGGTTAGATCCAGGGTTCAGTATAATGCTGAACAAAACCCCAAACTGTGCATTATATAAAACATGTTTTGGTGGTGCAAAGAACTGTCACCTACACAGACCAACTACACATAATGTCCAAAAATGTATTCAGCTGTTTAGAAATCAATTTAAACCTTCTAAGCAGAGCTCTACAACAAGATGGTGTGTCTCAGGTTGTACGTCAGGAAATGTTGCTTCTCCCAAAGAATGGTGAGGCAGAGGCACAGCTGCCCAGGAGTGCTGGGGTGACTGCTCCTGCAGGTGATGCAGAGCTGTGGGGATGTGGCACTGAGGGGTGTGGTCAGTGGGGGTGGGGTGGGGTTGAACTTAGTAATCCTTGATGTCTTTCCAACCTTATTGATTCAATGATTTGATGATTCTATGATCTCTCCAGCCTTGCTCCTGTCGTAGAGACTGCTGGCAGCTGCTTTAAACACAGGCCACTGGTGGCTATGAGGCAGCTTTGCTGATGTAGTGGTGTAACCGAGATCAGAACCTGACCAAACATCTTCAGGAAAAATTAAATGGGGGAATTTTTCAAAAAGCACCCACTGCACTGTGTTACGATTCTTCCCCAGCCTCAGAAACATTGCTGAACACTACAGAAACAGACAGCAGCTATGTTTAAACTGGAGGAAGTTGTATCTTATCAGGATGCAGTTGTATAAATAATTTAAAAAATAACCTGGTACACACTCCACCTCCTTTTACAAAGGAAAATAACAGAATGGAAAACCCACTGTTCCCATTGTGTGCAAAAAGGCAGCCCTGTGACTGTCACACACAGACCCGAGCTGATGACTGCTGGAGTGTTCTTCCTCCAGCTTTGGATCAGGCCCGTGGTGAAAACAGAGAAAGTGATCGATACCTTTCCAGTTAAGGTAAAGAATTCAGTGTGCATGTTTCACTTGGAATATAAATCTATGTACAGCAGTTGCATTTTTATCAGTGTACAAAATGAAAGGAAAACGAGGGTTAAATGTAATGACAAAGGACTACAGCATAAGAATGCAGTTATTCTGGGCAGTCTGGATATTTTCTGTTTCATTTTAGAATAAGAGATTCACAGGGACCTAAAAACAAAACAAAACAAAACAAAAATACAGCAAACCAGAACTGCTGGTGGTAGTGGTAACCTCATGCACACGTGGGGAATCTGCTTCTGTTAAAGCACAAGCCTGGGATTTTTTTCCTCTCATGAATACAGAGCAAGTCAACATTGCAAACATTGCAGAACTCTTTTTTTTTTTTTAACTTATGTTTTGTTTCTAATGCCCTTTCATTAGAAATCACAGTTGGGTCCCAGCAACTAATAGGTCTGTGGACAGGAAATTGATTTTGCAGCTTTTCACCCATCAGATTCCAATCTAGTAAAATCAGAAGGAGCGAGTTATAGCCTCCAGCCAGCACTTCTTAGGGCCACAGACCACTTCCCACCATCCAAAGGCTCCTAATGCACCACGATCACTGGCAGTAACACACATGAGTGGCCCCAGCAGGAGGACCACAGAAAGAACGAGACAGGTCCTGCTAGGCAAGCCATTACCTTAGTCCTTCTGCTAATGAAACAATCCAACCCAACATGCCACGTTTGTCCTGCAGGGCCAGAGTTTGTTTTCACAGAAGCTAAAGCAGAATCTGTTGAACCTCATATAAAGATTCTCCTGCACTGCTCATGGTTCAGTTGTGGTTTTGCATCAGACATAAGCAAGAGATAGCACTGTGCTTTGCTGCTGCCTCCCAGGTTCTCCAGTTGTCTCTGAAGGGGACACAGTCCTCGGAAGGGCTGTGTGATAAGTGCTGTGCACCCACCCAAGGCAAGACATGGGTACTGGGGAAGCACTCAAGGGTAAACAGCCCTCTCCCGGGCTCTCTTTGCCCTGATTGTTCTCTACCTTGCACTAGAGTGTCCTCACAAATCCACTTTCCTATTCTGGCATGCTCCATGCAATCCAGAAATGGAATGCAAATGAATAAATGCTCACTTTAGTCTGGCCCTGAGCTCTCAGAGGAAAATCAGTCCCTTCAGTAAGGGGCGGTTCAAGCTGAGATAATGCAGATTCATTGCTTAATGAATGGAGGCTGTCTTTTGCCATCTTCTGTCGCTTGCAGATCTGACCTCTTCTAGCCCAAGCAGACAGGAGGGTTTGGCAACAATGCAGTAATTCATTTATCCCTCATCTAGTTCTCAAGACTGCTCGGTCTATTTATTCTTAGTTCTGTTCTCATTTCACCCATTATTCTTATATGCTTTACTGCTCCTACAGTAGCTGCAGTTTGTTGACTTGTAACCTCGAACAGCTTAGCACTGGAAAGCAGCCTGGGTAGTTCTCCTCTTGGAACAGTCGTTCCCTGAGAGCCTAGATGGGAGTAAGTTCCTGAATCAGAAACATTCTTAAAAGGATGACAGATATTTCTAAATATTCTTGGTCCAGATGAGTCCCTCATCAGCATGTATCCCCAACCAGAAGAGGGGCAGCTGAAGGAAATGCAGGGCACGAAGTGCTTCAAAGTGTTTTCAAGAGACCCGCTTAACATTTGGATGTCTCTGTGCTGCCTCAGGAGAAAATAGCCTACATCAGGAACACGCTGAGGGCATCACATACTGCCTGGGCAGAGCCAACAACTCTGGGCCAATGAATCTGTCTTTCTTAAAATGCCATCATTTGATCACAACAGCCACAAAAAAGAGAGACGCATCACAGCAGCACAATTAAAACTTGAATTTGCCACCAAGTCAGGCCTGGTAAAGGATCAGCTAGAATTACACTCGGGATTAATTGTGCTCATCATGTAAATTACACTTCCATCTTTTTTAAGGCTCTCTGCTAACACCCCTTCGCTGGCCACATCAGTCACTGCACGATGCTGTACACAATGACTCATGCTCTCAGTGAATGGCTCTCAATGGAAGCTTTAAACTGGCTTCAATAGCTTGTAATGAAGTGCTGATTTTGACAAAAAGTTTGGATTCTTCCATAGGCAAAGCTGAAAAACAGAATCTCTTTCTTTGTTCATATTTCTCTGTTGCCCTCCTGATGTACAATCATTGTGGCAAAAAGACTTTGTGCACATACATGCACTTTACCTGAAAGATCATTATGCCTCTGGTCACCATTCGCTGGAAGAATTTTGTTGGTACAAACTCTTTTATTTCACAACATTGTATTTACTTTTGATTTATTGGTCTGGGGCAGAGGAGGATGCCTAAGCTTTTCATATTTCAAGAAGCAGTATGCTGAAAAGTGTGGAATTTACCCTGCTTTTTACTCAGAAGGCTTTTCTGTGAATGGCATTCGTGATTTTTTCCATCCTGGATAAACATAAATATTTTATTATCAGAGAACCAATTCATTGCTAACATAAAGGTCATTGAAATCAATAGAGATGTGTTCATCTCTATCTTAGCAATAGGACAAGGCGAACGGCTTTAAAATAACAGAGGAGAGATTTAGGATAGATATTAGGATGTTAGGAAACTCTTCACTGACAGGGTGGGGAGGTCCTGGCACTGCTACCCACAGAGCTGTGGGTGCCCCATCCCTGGAGGTGGCCAAGGTCAGGTTGGATGGGCCCTGGGCAGTTTGAGCTGGTGGGAAACAGTGAGCCCATGGCAGGAGGACTGGGACTGGATCATCTTGGAGATCCTGTCCAACACCAGCCATTCTATGATCCTATGATCTATTCCATTACTGCTTTCTTTAGGTAGAAATACTAAAATATTTAATTTTGTGTATTCAGAAATCTTCACAACTGACATTCATGTTACGACCGGGGAAGGATCTGGCTCAACTACTTCATTTTTCCTACATGAAGAAAGCATGCTGTTACTTCTGTCATTATTGAGACTGTGCTGGAATGCTATCCCCACTTTTAAGGGTTACTTTTGAGGGAAATGAAAGGTGGAATATGGGCAAAGGATCAGAAAGAAATATAAAACGATTCTAGGTCTACCAGAGTGACATTTATCAAATCAAGATATTTAATCTAATTTACCAAGCAGAGGTCAAGAAATGACCTACTCAGCTTTCTGTACCGAATACAGGATACACTTCAGAGCTCAGTCAGACAAGTATGAGATCCATCAGCTGAAGCTGAGAGCAGATAAATTCACTACAAATAAAGTGCACATTTTCCATGTCTGGGAGTAATTAATTACCAGAATCAGCCACTTTGGGATGTCCTGATATGTCATGAAGCCTCTAGCAAATATTAGAATACATTGCATTCCTGAAAGTGATCTTCTGGCTTCAGCATGAACTTCTGTCTAGATGAAGAAATTCTTCATGGAGCTTTGAGGACATGCATGGTGGGAATCAGATAAGGCTAAAAGGTGGTTTCTTCTAGCCTTGGAGAAAAGAATCTGCACACACATCATTCACTTCCAACACATACGATAGGTGAATGCAAACAAAGCCTTACTTTCATCTTTAAGTCAAACAGTTGAATTCTGATATTTATTCTTCCCAAAACCATTTTAAAATCCTCAGAGAACCTAAGAAGAAAGAATGGATGAAACAAAAAGATTTATTACAGGCAAAAGTGTAAATGTTCAAATCCACCCAGCCCTATCCCTGAACTCCTACATTTAGGAAACTGCCAAGAGCTTAATTACTACTGAAAATCTTTCCTTCCAACCACGTGCTGTTAACTTTGGCTAGTAGCTTCAAAAGATATCGAGGAAGAGAAGGACACAGATGTGCAATTCCATGGGAAGGCAGGCTAAATATCACTCAGAACAGTCCAGGTTTGTTGTAGCTCTTATTCCCCCTGCTTCAGTGGAGTTGAACTAACAACTTAGTTATGGAAAGAAGTCTGTTGCTCCATACAACCCTGGAGAGTTGACAGCTCCTTCAGAGCACTGAGAAAAGGCCTCCTCACATCCCTTAAAGGCAGTAACATCACAGCCTGCCTCTTTATTTTAATTACGGCTGGATGTTTTGATAAGAAAAAACAGGAGCTGAGTACTTTTGATAAGAAAATAACAGGAAGCAATCCTACAAGTAAACAAAGACGTGTTCAGGGTGGATCCACATCCACCTAGAAATCGAGACTTTCCATTATGTTATTACTAGGAATGTTCCATATTTACTTTCCACACTGAAGACATCCATCCAATGTATTTTTACATCCATCTAAAATTCATAAAAGCCTCCAATCAAATCTGTTCTGCATTTCATAAAAGCTGGTGGCAAGAATGGTAACATCAACTTCCATTACACAGCAGTTGTTTGGGAATATCTTACTTTCTAGTAACTAAAACAAAGTTACAACAAATATACTTCCATTGTGCACGTAATAACAATTGATAAGGCCATTGTACTTGAGAATCATACGATCATTAAGGCTGGAAAAGACCACTGAGATCATCCAGACCAATCCCAACCCCCTCCCACCATGCTCAGTGAGAATGCCTCAGTGCCACATCTCTGTGGTTCAGGAACACCTCCAGGGGTGGTGACACCACCACTCTCGGGGCAGCTGTGCCACTGCATCACCACTCTTTTGGAAAACAAATTCTTCCTAACCTTCAACCTGAGTCACCCCTGGCACAATTTAAAGACTGATCCAGGGGTGAGGTAATGTCACCATCTGAACACAGCCTTTCATGAGCCTTGCAGTCCACACAGCAAACCACAAATAAAGGAAGCTTCAGCGATGATTCCCTTGCAAAGGCTGCAAAGGCTCTGAAAGTTAGCACCGACCCAGATAAGACGTTTTCAGAAATAACAGTATTTCTGAGATTCACATCTTGCCACTCCCAGACTGTATTATCACAATTCAGTTTTCCAGTTGTCTCATCTTAAAGACTTATCCCTCTTTGGGGTAAAGCTGAGGGACCAGGGGAGGTGTTACGTTAATTAAAAAGATGATGAGGAACGGCAGCTTTTCTGGTGGGAACTCTGATCCAGGAAGAGGCTGCTGTGTACACAGAGAACTCCTGCCAATAGAGATTGTAAGGATTTTATCCCACAGCCATCTCTTTTTTGACAGAGCTGATAGAGTTGCTGTATTGCTAGCTCTTACACTTTTAATAGAAATTGTCAGATCCTTGACATTCCTTCTGAAGACCCAGTACTGGCACCAAGTGATTGTGTAAGAGTATCAGTTCTCTTTACAGGTCATGCTGTTCTATCCATCAAAGAAAAAATACACTTATTTTCTTTCTTAGTGGTAGAAAAATACCTGAAAACGCATCTGAGATGTCTGAAGCTCAAAATCTAAGAGGCATAAACAGAGCTCCAGTTCCTGGTTCTTTACTTAGGATTTTCCATAAGGCACCGATTTCATTTTAAAATATGACTTTTACGTAACCAGTACATTTTGTGCAACACTGGTTAACTCTATGCCCTCAAATTATCATGCGCTTTCCAGCATATAAATCCCAGATCTTGACATCTAAAGAATGTTTGGCAGACCCAACAAGAAACACAGCCAAGTGAGATGTCAAAGGTATTCCCAAGGTTTCCAGTCAGCCAAGGATATTAACACCTTGCCCATCGTCAAAAGGAATGGAATTCTTGTGGCACTGGAGACAGTGCATGAAGAAATAACTGGGACAGTTTTTTAAGTATTTTGCAAATAGTTTGTGTGCTTGGTTGGCTTTGAATGCATGCATCACAGACACGACCCTCCAAGATCTGCAGAGTGCTGGCTGGATTTGGTAACCTAATTCGGTTCCTCAGGACAAAACCTTTCTCGTGTGTGCATGTAGATGAAATTATCTGGAAAACTGCCATGAACAAAAAGCAAAGGAGAGAGTCTGACCTTACAGTGCCTTGAATTCAGAGAAAAACAGAAGTGGGAAGGATCCCAGAGGACTGCTCAGCCAATCTTCCAGGCCCAGTGCAGCACTCAGACCTGTTTGAGATTCCTGTTTTGACAGTCACAGTCTCCACAACGTCTCTGTCTTTCGCTACGTTCCTCTTCAACTATGTTAAAAGTTTGCCCTAAAATCCACCCCAAATGGCAGCAGAACAGTGGCATTTTCTTATTGTATTGACATTCCTCAGGTTTGGGTTGGCAGGACTTTATTACATGCAGCAGAGCAGCTTTGCTCCAGCTGACAATCTTGCTGATGTCTTATAACATTGGTGGGCAATCAGGTCGGAGAAGAACATCCAGCCAACTAGTGCAAAAATCAGGAAATCTTCTCATAGGAGTTTAGTGGAAAACTCTTAAAATCCACACTAGCTTTTGCAGATCTTCCAGAAAAACACTGCTGTTTGCTGCAGGCACAGTGCCTGTTGGCTGCTGGGGCTGGGAGGAGCTGAGCCCTCCACACCCGAAGGCAGCAGAGGCCGTGGGACCCAGCTCAGCCATGGACCACTTCCCACCCCTCAGGGCCTCCAGGTCTCTACCCGAGAAGCAGCCTGAGCTGCAGACATCCTACCTCTTTCAAAAAAATTGTTTGCACAACTGCAATTCAGACTTTTTCGTGTTATCTGCTGTCACTCGCTGTTCTTCCATTGGACCCCAGCATTCTTTCCATTTCCAGGAAACAGAGTCCCCAAAAAGCACCTAGCTGATGTGCTTTTCACCTCATTTTAATACATGCCTTTCTTTTCTCTCTTAATACAGCATTTCTCACTTTTTACTTTCGGTGCTCACATCAAAAGCACCCCATTGTTTCCTAGCCCTTGCACAGATCCCAGGTTTTGGCTTCCAATCTCTCTTTATCTAGCCGAACTTAGGATGTGTATTTTCCTCTGTCCTTGACTTTTCTTTGCTCACCTTTGGCTCCACACTTTACTCTTCCCAGAAAACTTGTGCTGGTCTTAAATCCCAGCTCTGTACTCATCAGTGCCACATCTTGTTTCCATATCTACTTCTCTAATTATATCCCCTTCTTATTTCCATCTCCCACCTCAGATGAGGTTGCTTTCTGTCTTTATTTGCTGCAGCTGGCATAGGAGCAAAGGAATCGGTAGGAGGTCTGAAAACCCTGTTTCCCTTTATAATTCACAGCTTTTGCCCATTGACAGGGGGAAGATCCGCCATCTGATGACAGGTGGGCCCATGCTAGGACATGTTCAGTACAGACAGACCCTTCTCTGAGCTTGACTGGCAATGTCTAACAAGTGTCTCCTTAGTAGGTGACATTACAGGTGTTTTGAGGTTCAGTAATGACTAAAGTTGAGCAATTTCCACAGAAGTGGTAAAGCTACAAGGCTAGTAACAGCCTTCCTAAACAACAGCATGTCAACGCATTTTAACATATTAATAAAACAAACAAACAACACATAAGATACACTCATAAGAAACAGCTGAAATACCAATAGCTGAAATATTTCAGTTGAAAGTTTGAAAAAACAACCTGTTCAGCTTAAAGCAGATACACTGGAGAAAATACTTCAGCATGAAGAGCTAAAATTTGACATTCACAAGGTAAGAAGGGAAAACTGCAAGTGCCAGGCATCATATCTGTGTCATTTATGCTCATATGAATTTTTCATAATATCTTTTCTTGTTGGCTAAAACTTTAGGGAGATTTCAATGACTTAAGATAGTCTCCACGTGTGACATTTATTTTTTCTCTTTACTTTTTTTTGGGAGGGTGAAAAAAGAAATCCTGTTCTCACCCTTCTGATCTCTGCTCTGATGCAGCAGTTCACACTCAGCAATCACCTCCAGAAAAATTACAGGCCATTCATTCCACCAGATGCTCACCTCTTTTGGAGCTCTGTTCAGGAAACACTCAGCCACATCAAGCTCACTTAGGTGCTCTTCCACTGCTTAAAGCCAGACCCTATGGCTCTCACATCAACGAACACTTCTGAGCCAGCTAATAAACCTCCAATTAATATCCGAGAATTGTCTAATGGAGAAGACTGAGTTGTTCTTGCAGTCAAAGGAGAAAAAAATGCATGCAAAGGATGCCTAACCCCCCAGCAGGCAGCTACATGTGGCTGTTGTAAGAAACAGCAGTGAGTGGTACCATGCAATTGGGAGCAGGCCTGGGCCTTCTGCTCACATTAAGGAGGAGAGACGTGGGGACTAGTGCCAGGTGAGTATCATCTGAAGCTATCTGTGTCTCTCTCCAGCTTCATACGATGCTGCCTTGGAATTCAGAGCTCTGAGATCCCATATAAACCCTTCCACTTGGGTTTAGATGCAGTGAATCACACAGTCACGGTAATGTCACAAACAGTGAGAAAATGATTCACAGGTCTCCACACCCTATCCTCTCCAACCCTTTCCTAACTGCTCAGGGCCCCCCAGATCTCTCAGTCCCTCCAAAGTACTTGCAGTGAGATGTCTCATCCACACAGAAGCACTACGTTTACTTTTGCAGTGCTTCTGTGCTGACTTAGAGGGAGTACTGCAGCAGAGTGCATATGCTCACAGCCTCTGCAGTATTTGTCAGTGATAAAGTGACCCTTTCCTCATTAGAATTAACAACGCTGGTCCATGGGCTTTGAAGATTATGGCTGTTGGTAGGAACATAAAGCTCTTTTGAGACCAGAACGATGCTAGCCAAATGTTGAAAATTAATTAGCAGTAAACCCTAACGATCAACTCATCATCTCAATTTCATAAAGTTTTGACAGGTTTAACATTTCCTACTCCCTGGGAACGTGGGAATCTCTGCTCATTACTAGTGAAGACTGATCTTCATATTCAGCACAGACCCATAAGTTGAGCACATCCTGTGGTCAGGATGGAGGTTGCCTCTGCGTAGCACCAGGAGCTGTACCACTGGCACTGCTGCACTACACGTGCCTCACTCAAAGGAATAGAGTGTACACAGAGATGTGCTTATCCTACAGATGTATCATGAATAGTAGTAACTTTTGTTGTAGGAAAGATACAAGGAAAATTTACAAAGTCAGGTATGTGTTCTTCCTCTAAAATCTGCTTACTGGCCTCAGTTCTGGATCTCCTTGACACTCATGGATGGTGCCTTGCAGATGCTGAAGTCCCTTGAACTCAGGTGGGAGTGTGGAAAATCCCAAGAATCGGAACAAAGGCTTCTTGCAATGAAGAACACTCCCTGGGCAAGAAGAGATGCTCTCACCTGTGCCATCAAAAATAATTCATGCTAAGCTGGACCGACCTCTGCACAAGTCTGAACAGCTTCAGCTGCCACTGAAGTCCATGTGAGTCACCCTCACCTATTTCAGGTTTGAGTTTGTCTCAGTGTCTTTGCTGTAACTCTCACAGCAGTGTGCTTTCATTTTCTTTACTTGTTTTGATTACTTTAAAGGCTGCTGTAAGTTCCTGATTCACTGAATCGTAGGATCACAGAACCATTAAGGTTGGAAGAGACCAAGTCCCACCATCGATCCACCACCATCACGGCCACCGTTGCTGCTTCTATCACTCACACAGGCCCAGTGTTCACTGCTGTGTCCTGCCACCCTGCTGCATTTAGTTCAGGGATTAAACACATGAGAACACATTCTCAAGTGTCTTGTGGTCTTCCTGTTTAGCTAAAATGGTGGCACATGTCTTTTGGACATACGCTCACTCCAATCCAGCATTATCTAATTGTAGCAGAAAGATTCTGAATGACTTTGACAATTGTTTTCTTTAAGCTAGAAAGACAGCTACCACTGCATTTCACTGATGTAAGGATGTAATCAGAGAGTTTTTACTCACTGTTGAATTCAAACCAGAAGTGCACTCTGGCCAATGGTTCATACCCACCCATATTTATCTTTGCTTTGATGGCTAAGGCTTCACATCATTTTAATCCCTATGAAGCTGCTCAAGAGATGGATATGTTCCATGTGGGCTTTTCTTTTAATTTACCCAGCCCCCTTTCATCTTGCAAGCCCCTGTATATAATTACATGAATTGAATGAGCAACATATCATACCTCCTACTGCAGTTTGCTCAGGTCTTTCTTTTTGGTCTATGGAAGGAGAATGCAACTCTTAGAAGCACAGCTCTTTAATTTTAGCTTGTTACTGGTGCTACTGTGAGATCACCTCCAATCACATCTCATTTTTAATGTGTGAATAAGCAACTAGAAAGGGACAGGGAGCATTAAAAAGGGTGCTTCTAGACGAATAAATATGCTCACCAGTCATAAAAGGCCTCAGTGAGTACCTGGGGCAGAAAGGCCTTAGTGGTGCTCTGCCATTTGCCATCAGCGTAATCATAGTCATTTGAACTTATCCTTCACTGCAGGAAATTTTAATATAAACAAAAACAAACAAACAAACAAAGATAGAACAAGGGGAAACAAAGAGAAGTCTACACTATACTCCAAACTAACTGTACAGAACATGGAACGAGAACTGAGGAGCCATTGCATTGCCATGAGCCAACCAGGCAAGGAAGTATGATACAACAGAAAACAAAGCTGGAAGAATTTCCCCCTACTGCATTTCTGTCTCTTTGTCTTGCATCTTGTTGTCTGACTTGATTGAGAGCTGGACCTCTTACATTTGTACCCTGTGACAAGAACCTGCATGCTGCACTCACAAAAATCTGCACCACTGGAGATGACCTGCTGTCTCCACTGCTGAAATGCATCATCCACCTCTCACTGTGCTCATGTCAGCTGGTTGGTCTCCAACAACATTTAGCAAGCACCAAAGAATGTCAATGGTGCCTTTTTTCCTCATGGAGGAATTCAGCTTCATACCTTTGCTTCATCTGCACTTCCAAGTCAGGCACCAATCTGTCAGACTGCCCCTCTGCCACTATCTGTCACACAGCAATAAATGGAACAGAATATTGGTGGGAAGGTTCAATACTACTGCCATCCCACCAACATCGTGGGCCGACATCATAAACAGGAGGCATTATAGCCAGAGCAGCCCTTGTAAATCCTTAGTAGGTAGTGCTGGGCAACCAGCTGAGCTAGAACAAGCTATCACACTGCCAGATAATAGGACATCAGTGAACACAATGGCACTTCAGCCACACTGGAGTACTCTGCTTCTTTGTTTCTTAGCTGAGCTAGTCCCACTTTCAGATGATTTATTTTTAATTCCAGCCTGCAGGGAGCTGAGCCCTTAAGAGGCTCTGGAATGAGCCAACAGAACAGACCTTTACACGACATGTGTAGCAGTTCATAGGTGACAGCATCTACCAGCTGAGATTCAGGCACCAGGGGAATTACCTTTACCTGCACCTTGGAATCACCACTGAACAATCGACTCCTTGTTTCATCCCAGCTCATAGCAGCAAGAAATGTGGCTTTCTACTGTATAGAACTAAAATCTGTATCTAAAATTAAGCTTCTACATTAGCTATGCATGCTATAGCTCATTAAAAATGAATAATAATTTCAAGCTCTGACATGTAAGTAGGGAAATATATTGCTCAATATGTGCAAAGTACAGACATAAAATATCCATTATCTGCATGCCCCTGTTTCAGAAGAGTACAGTGGAATACAGCAGTGACTAAAACAGCAAGATTTCACTGGCCAGCCATGGGCTGTCTGTTCTGTTGGGTTCTGCTTACAAAGCTATCAGGAAGATGATGGAAGGAAGGTCAGAAAAGTGGCTGACCGTCCTGGGCCTCACACCACAGGGACAGGGCTTTGTACAACAGAACAATCTGACTTCGACTGTCCCTCCTTCAAAGGTTGTACCAAACGGGAGTGTAGGAGCAATGGAAAGCAGCCAGTTTCAGAGCTCACACAGCAGGCACAAAACAGTCGTAGATATTAAAGAGAGTTTTACCACGGGCTTCCTGGAATAACGAACTTGCCACCATGCATCTCTGCAGGCCACAAGCTGCACTCTTAAGGCCAAAGCAAAGCTCTATGCCACAACCCAAAAGGCTGAGAGCTTCTCACACTGGCAAATCTCCCCAGACACAAACATTTATCTAATAGGCCTGATGATGAGGCCTTGCTATCCAAATTTGCCCCTTAGAAGTTTCTTGTCAGACAAAGGAAGCAGGTTTTTGTTCTCTCCCTGAACACATTGTGTCACTGAGAGAAATTGATGCTTTGCTGCACTGGTACATGTATGGATCTTTGCTGCAGGTTAAGTGCATAAGGAAAATCATTTCAGCAAATCCTATCCCTGTCTGTCTGCAGGTTGGTAAAAATGGTAATAAAAACAAGACAGAGATGAATCAACTTGGAAGTCATGGGAATAGAGGCTACGAAACAATACTCGTCTGCTGCGGGTCCACACATTTCAAGGTTAGACAGACAGCTTACAAATGTGTTTTTTAACATCTATACATGAAGCAGCATTATCGACAGGAAGAAAAAAAAAAAGATACCCTATGTTCTGTAGTAGGATTGAACTGCTTTTCAAGCTCCATTAGTTACTCACAATTTTAATTTGTCACAAAGAAAGCAACAAAGTGATTCATGGGATATATGGCAAACACCTCCTCTGCAGAAAGGACAAATTCTGTCATCAATTCATCATGTGAAGGTGCAAGCACGTGCACGTGAGGTGTTTACCTAGCAATCAAAACTGGCTTCTCCAAGAGATTTTTGGTCTGTGTAAATGATTCTGTCACATGATATACCAAATGCAGTCCCTACGGTAATCCTGCAGCCCCAGTCTCCCCCTCACTAGGCAGTAGATCTATGTGAACAAACACAGGGATCTTCATTAGACCTTCGTTAAATCCTCTGAATACACACCCAGCTCTCAGTTCTCACTGAATTCTTCACAGAATCTCAGCAGCTGTCATTGCTATTTCCTAGCCACAACCACACACTCTTGGTGCTGTAGACTCATTGACCAATTAGTCCCATAAGCTCCTGTAGCCAAGGAGACTGGAGGCAGCAGTTTAGATGAACATTAGAATATTCAGAGATGCTTCCTGTGATTTAGATTTTGTCTCTGTTTAACATTTTACCACATCAGCAGATTTGCAGTACAGCTAATTAGAGCTAGGCATGGCTGGCACAGTCAGTTTAGTCATCCTGCCACCATTACTGCCACTGGAGAGTGTCCTTCAGTATATGAAGGGGCTGTAAGAAGGAAGGGGACAGACTCTTCAGCTTGTTCTGTGTGACAGGACAAGAGGAAATGGTTTCAAACGATAGGAGGGGTGATTTAGGCATGATATAAGGAAGAAATTCTTGCCATAATGGTGGTGAGGCACTGGCACAGGCTGCGGAGAGGTGGTGGTGCCCCATCCCTGCAGACAGCCAAGGTCAGGCTGGATGGCACTGTGAGCACTGATGTCTCTGTTCAGAGCAGGGCAGTTGGACCAGACAGCCTTTAAGGGTCCCTTCCAGCTCAAACGGTTCTGTGATTCTATGATTATCATAGAACTTTGGTAGCTTAAATCGATGGCAAGCTTTCAAGATTCCAGCAAAGCAGAAGAGCATTGTCCCTACAGAGAAAGTGCTGATGCTCAGAATAATGAATGGGTTCACATTCACTGTATGGATAGAGAAGCTCAGAGCTACTAATCAAATCCAGATTTTTTGAATCTTAGCTGAGTGCTTGAATACAGATACCAACTATTCTGTTCAAGCAAATTCCTTCCACTATTTCTCCTAGGGAGAACCCAAGGTTCCAAAATCGTTTGCTTGCAATGTTCTAAGAAATCACTCAGCCTAGAGGTAAAGGTCACTTAAAACACACTAATGTTTTAACTGGCTTTTTCAGTGAATGTCTTATTTTTTCTCCATATAATTATCTGCAAGACAGCACGGGGCGGTAGGCCAGGGCTCTGTGTATTCAGAAACATTCCACAGTCTAGTAAAGGGAGGAAGAAACAGGGAGAGATTAAAGGGAACATAAGTGAGGGTATCAGTGCCAAACCTGTGTGCAACGCTCACCTTAACTAAGCCTCAGGCAGCATGAGAATTGCTTCTTGGCTTCTGTAAGCTGCACATTCTTCTATCATTAAAAACTGAAGGAATATTAGTCTTAATAATCACATTGCTCTTGCAACTCCTCTCAAGTACTGACAAACAGCTTTCCCAGTGAAGAATGCTGCTCTCACAGGACAAATGGAGAGGGATTGGAGGCAAAGACCACAGGCACGACTGCATTGAGCTGTGCTAGGAGGAATTCTAGGATGCCCACAGAACGCCCCATAAATATTTCTTTTTAGGTACTGCTGAATTCAAATAAAATCTTGGTCAAGACAGCGAGCAGGTCACCAGCACTTCCTCGACAGGATAATCTCCTAGAGCAAACATTACACATTTTGACCCTAACAGGCTCAGTAGTCATTACACCGGGTGTTTACTCACTCTGTACCAGATATTCCCCACTTTCACCCGTGGTTAGAACCGCAGTGTTTTATAGACATTCTGTGGTTGCACAAACCACTTCCCCTCTCATGTGCAGCGACAGCAATTGCATTCATAGAAGAGTTCTAGTAGGAACTTCCATGGGTCACAGCTTAATCCCCATTGATATGTGCCAAAGAAATGCAACGGCAGGACTGTGTTCTTTTTCAAAGGCTGCAGTTTTGTCCTGCTCCCACTACTTACTACAAATGAGAGATGCGTATCAAACTGAGGCTCCACTCCTTTTGTTAGCCTGGAATCACCGACATTGCAATTTCATTTACTTGCAACTAGATGAAAGCCACAGCCCTCAGAGACAATGGGAACATAAAATGCCACTACAGGGCCTGATCCAACTCCAGTTTATGCATTTCTATTGACTTCAACCCCACCCTACAAAGACTGGCTGGGAAAGACTTGACAGTAGATTACAAGTGATTTTGATTCTGAACAGTACCGCATTATTAAACATGCTGACTGCCACAGTGCACATAGACACTGCAACACATCACAGAAATATGAGGGTCTGACTGCTTAAGCTGGCAAGTAAAACACCAGCTCAACATAATGCCTGAATGCTAACATCTGAGGCTGCTTCACCACTCTTCACAAGTGAAGTTCCCATCACCACTCCTATTTGCATCTGGTGGCAGAGCTTCACCTCTCTCCTGTGCCGTTAGATGCAAACAGCAGCCTGCCCTCCTTGGAAACACACTCTCAGTGCTGTGGTTTCATGACTCATGGCCCGAGGCAGGATACCATTCCCAGCATATGACTGGACATGAAGTCTGGTAACAAGCCATTAGGTTATGGATTTCAGCTGTTTTGGCATTCGTATTACAGACAGACAGAACTGATGAGCACGCCGATGGGCTGGAAGCAGAACCAACCTCATGAGGCACCTGTCAGCCGAGCACAAAACATTTCAGACTGACTAGTGACTAATCTACTGCAAATACACAACTGTTGATTAACTCTGAGAGGTTTCAGAAATCACTATTGCAACCATATAGATCCAATCTTACCAGTTCTGTTAAATCAGTGCTATAGCAATAACATGGCTAATCACTCTGTTTTCCTTCCGTGGTGAAAAAGCTTGAATACTGCCACTTTCATGTTGCCTAGAACAGGGTTTCCTGCAGAACTGTGGAGTTCTCCCCCAATTTCCTTTTCAAGACCTTCCAACTTGACAGACCGTGGCTTGTCCAGGTGTGCAGATAGCTTGGTAACTCACATCACAAAGGAGTAGACATCCACCTGCCTAACTCCTACCCGCTGTGCTGAACCAAGGACAGAAAAAAATAGTCTTTCTCAAAGCCCATTTTGTATTCAGATACTCAGAAAAACCCTGACACCTCACTGCCAAGAGCTTCTCACTGCCAGGGAAGGAAGCATGTGTGATGGAGCAAACAAGACAGCTCAAAACAAGAAACCAGCTTTGCTATTTTGTGCCAGATAACACCAATGGGTCACTTCAAGATTCCATCACCACCACCAGGACAGAGGCTGGTGGTCTGCATGAGTGCAAGGACACTTCTATACAGGATTGCAAATGCTGCTAATGCATCCCTAGCCATTACAACTCCTCGTAGGGCCTATAGATGTTCCATACAGTTACTCTGCTAATGACAGCCTTGTCACTGGCAAAAGGCAGCACAGCCTGTCTGGTCCCTACAGGGTGAGTAATCCTGTAGCTGGACCAGCTGGATTTTCTGCTCCTCTCCACACTGAATTTCATTTCAGATGATGGCCACAGAGTGAATTAGAAGCAATAAGTGCAGCTACCAATCCTCTCTTATCCCACTTTTTTATTTTTTTTTCCTTTGGTGGAAGGAGATGATCTGCATCTCACCATGACAGCATGGTTGACTGTAGGCTAGGCTGGTGACCTGTGAGAACAAATTAACTGCTTTTATCTCCCACTGTTGCCTTGAAAGTTTCTTCAGCTCCCAGTGCAATGACCCAGGCACATTGGGCAGCACAGCTTCTAAAGGAATTCCTTATGACCAAACTCATAACAATACATCCAAATGTCACAAAATGCCAGTGAACACTTTGAAGGCTCAAGTGCACATTCAAGATAGCAACACCAGGAACTTCTGTTTCTACTATCTGCCAAATAATAATAATAATAATAATAATAAAATAAAATAAACCCCGCTGATGTCCAGGTGACTGTAACTGCAGCTCTTGCAGATCTGTCATGAAGTTGTCCGGATTGATTTGACCATCAGCTATCTCCTGATTCATTTCAAAGATAGATTAGTTTCACATTCAGTTATTGTAACTATAAGCTGACTTCTTTTTAGACATTCTGGAAGAAACAAATACTTGCTCATAGTTCCTTTGCGTGTAAGTACTATATAGTTATGGTGTGACTTAAAGACAAGAAAGCCACTTTCAGAACGCACATATTTTCAGAATACGTTATTTTGTAAATAGCATGAATTAAATGGAACTGTGATTTCTCCATATATACGGTGAGAAGGGAAATGCTTCCACTAACACTTGATGAAAATCAAAAGCATCAATGGAACAACAAATCTGTACCAAGCTTACAAAGCAGAGAAGGTAAATATACTTGGATAGCAGACCTTCCTGAGTGCACAGCAGAGGCACATAATCAAGGAGCCAGGACTGTTACTCCGAATCCAACAGAGAAGCTCAGAGCAAATGAAGTACCTCCAAAATGTGGGTCTGATACAGAGGAGAAGTCATCAAAAAGACTAAAGTACAGATACTCCGGTGTGGTATTGGAGTGTGTATTTATAGTCCCATTACTCTGTATGAATTAAACCACACAATGTGTGCTGCTTTTAGGAAATATGAATCAGAGCCTGGAAACATTTACTCATGTAAGCTATGAGTAGCAATGTTACTCATGAGCAAGAACCAGTTATACTAGGAAGGATTTAAGCAGTCTGGCCATTTGTGTTGCTATACAGAGAGTAATAACAACTGTTGACAATTTTAAGATTATACTTGTCATAATGAGAGAAATCTAATGCTGGCATCTGCTGATTCCGTCTCATTTTTAAATTTAAGATTGCAAGTTCCTTCAGACTCCTTTGATGACACACGTCAATTGTCCAACTCTTTTTTTTCAAGTGACATTGGCTTTCCTTTAGCTTTAATGGGAGATATTATGCAGTCTCAGCACAACATGCCTAATGGTTTCCTTGTGGCAGTAAATTTTCTGATTTGATTTGTCACAAACATGCCTTCTTATCTCATAACAAACATTTCTTTATTATTTGAAGTAATAATGAAGAACTTGGATATTTGCTCTTCTTATAGAATACAGAATTGAGTCAGAATGAGAAGACATAGAAGGAAGCTCTAAGAAGGTCCAGATGAGAGAGAAATACATTCATGCAGTTCTATTTTAGAAAACAAAGCTGGCATTGTGCAGGGCTACAGATAAGGATTGGGGTTCAGGTGTTTCCAAGGTGATAAAACCAAGGTTATTCAGTGAAGATGCTCCGGGTATTGGTAAGACTAAAAAGGCTTTATTTAAATGTTCTTCCACTGATTTTAATTCTGGCATTTATCTTTCAAGAGATCTCGTATAAATTGTCCTTTGTAAAACTTAATGGCAAATGAACATGGTTTTTGAGCACATTATACAAATATCCAATTAAATGCAATGCTGAGCTCATTTTACTTCATGTGAAAAATTTCATCTACAGAAGCTACGCAAGACTACTGGGGATACAGAGCTCTTCTTCCTATCCTTAGCTATTATGTTTTAGAACTAAGTGCCTGTTATATCCTCCCTGCCACAGGGCATAAATCACAGAATTGTAGAACCACCAAGGTTGGAAAAGGTCTCAGAGATCATCCAGTCCAACCATCCACCCACCACCAATGTTTCCCCACTAAACCACGTCCCTTAGTTATCACATTTGAACATTTCTGGGGCACCTCCAGTACGGTGACTCTACCACCTCACTGGGCAGTCCATTCCAGTGCCTGACCACTCTTTTGGAGTATAAATTGTTCCTAATATCCAATCTGTTACTTTAAAACTTCCAGTCCATAAGAAATGAAAAGTTTCAACAAACAGGATCAGGAAAATTGCCTCTCTAAAAGAGCTGATCTCTTTGGCAAGATCTCTGCCTTCAATTGTCATTTTTTTTATTGATAGAGCTGTGTGCTGGAAACTAAAGCGATGCAGCTAGTAAGCAAGGGCAATTGTCACTGATACCACTGGAAGCTGAGTTTGCACAGCTGATGGCTAAATTAGAGAGGTTTCATACACTTTTCTGTCCACTGAAGGAAAAAAAGGATTATTGCAGCATGAAGTATAAGTTTGTTTTAGTTTTGGCTACAACACAGAGAATCTAAGGTACTAAATAAACATCTCAAATAATCATAAATTCAAAGATTATTTCTCATTTTCCTTTCTGACTTTGATAGGAAAGCCTGTAAAAGGTATGAATGTAGTAGGATTATTACAGCTAGGAGAATTATGCCTGTCTTAGAGTAGAAAGCTGACCAATAGCTGATTTTTCACTACTCTCACTGCAGCGAAGAGCATGCAAGAATGGTGTGTAAGAGGAGTCTGAGTGCTACAGACAATAATTTGCTCTTGTACATTTTGTAAAAAGTTGTAAGATAAATTTTTGACTTATGAATTCGAGTATCGCTGACACATGAATGCAGGGAAAAACCTGTTGGGAACATCAGGGAAAAGCGCAGGGAAAAATACTGGATAAATATTGTTAATAAAATAAGTCATTCAGTCTTTTGAATAACTGTTTTTTAGTGTAGAGAGAAAACCTACTTTAAATTAGCTCTTTTCTTGCTCAATGTGTTCCAGTAGAAAAAAAAAAAGACAAAATGTTTCAGAAAAGCATTCTTTCTTCCTCAAAAGGGCTTGTTCCAATCGTTTCTCTTCATTAGCTGCTCAGAGCAGTGACGTATTATTTTTGCATTCCTGTGGACTGCATCAAATTGTCCCTCTTGGCTGTCATTGTTTCCTATGGAAGCAACAATAGGTTCCATTTATCCCAAGCTGACACCACGTGGCACGGGAAACCCATCCAAAGAGATGGGGTACTCCAAAATCATGTGTGCAGAAGTTCTAGCAAAAAGCAAAAAAAAAAAAAAGAAAAAAGTTGTAGATGGTCTCAAAAAATGAAGTACCTCTTCAAGAACTGCAGTGACTTCTGCCTCTAACCAGCAGCTCTGGAAGCGTCAGTTAACTTAAAAATCATCTTGTCAAATGCTTAGAAGGACTCAAGATGGTGATGCTCCAGAGAAGGCAGCGAAATTCCACTACTAAAAAACAAGCTCTGATGAACTCTTAGGGAGTTTGCTAGAAACATCAAAGCGTGGTGCAGCTGTTAGCATGTCAAAGGAGTATTATGTTCCCTCCAACAATTCACTGGTGTCAGTGTGTGTTTGGTGTTATTGATATTAGAATAAGCAAATGCACTGGCCTGACTCTAGGCTGTTTTTGTTTCAGTTGTTGACGGTGCAATCAGGGTCTGCATGTTTTTATGGACAGTAGGTAACTCAGCAACTGAAGGGGGGTTTCACTGTAAAGGGCACCTCCCAGTGGGACAGACATCTACTTCAGTTGTCTGAGAAATGCCTGAACTTTTGTGTCCTCTCACAGGAATTCTGGAGTATGCCTTTGCTGTTTCTCTGACGTCTGGTTTTGATAAGTGATATTCAGAGCCTACTGTCTCCTAGGAATCCTGCAGGAAGAGACTGGGTGAGGTCACTCGGCTTTTCACTGAGTTTCCTTTCTCTGTTTTTGGCCGTTCTGTGGAACATGACCCTCTAGTACTCAGGAATATTTCTGTTCCCTTAGGAACTATCGACCACTTACTGGTTTTATCTCTGCACACACAAAAGCTCCATGTCACTGGAAGGGGAAACAAGGTTGACATTAACCAGGGGAACATAAGCAGCTCGTAGATGCAGCTGTGAGCTGAGTTCATTTATTAGCTCAAGTGCTGGCAAAGCTTGCGCTTGTTTCTCGGCGTCTCTATCGGTCATTGGACCAGGTCCGAATAGCTGAAGGCAATGGAATAATAGCTGGTCTGTCAGCCCATTTAATTCATGAAATGGGGCACGGCAGGAATACTTGGAAAGAAGCAACAAGTAAAAGAAAATGCATCTTATTTTCTCTGGTTCAACCGCTCTGCCTCACAGAGTGTGTGACTTGCATACGGCTCCTCTGTACAAGTCTATTCATATCAGATTTCATTTCTTGCTACACAGGTTGCTATGGATACAATTCTGAACTGCTGCTTTTGTAGGCCAGGAGATGTATGACTGCATCCCAAACGATTCTGCTTATCGGCGACACATGAGATTTTCTTTTTCCAAACAAAGTGAAAACAAACAGAGCCCGCATCTCTCAAAATATTTGTGATGACTAAATCCTGTGCTTTGGATCTCCGACTTTGGATTGTCCAAAATTATCAGTGTCCCATTTGTAGAGCTTTTGATTAACAAGAAATGTATAACCATGCCTACAAATTCCCAAGGCCTGGCAAAAGTTCACAGCATCACAGAACGGCTTTGGTTGGAGGGACCTTGAGGATCTCTGCACTCAAGCCCCCTGCTGCGGGCTGGCTGCCCCCCACTATCACAAACAATCAAAACAAACCCTTACACATTCAGCCTTGTTCTCATCATACTCGTTCCAGCTTTTCTCTACACAAAGACACTTGGGCTCAATGAAGCCAAAACATAAACAGAGCCTTTAGAAATCCGAAGTGCAATTTATCATGAGGTTGTTGTTTATCAAAGCTACAGGAAGCCTTGGGTGCTACAGTATACACAAACACAAAGATGGAGCATGTACAAGCAGAACAAAAGAGCATGACATTAATATTAACTGCTAGCAATTCTAAAGCATCTGACAACAGATCCCAGTATTAAAGAGACAGTCGGAAGTTCTGGGATAAACGTACTCCTCCGCCTTCCTGGTTGTTATTAATCATACAGGATGCACATTGACTTACCTTTCCTCAGATGGGCTCACCAGTGGGTTTCTTGGCATCGTACTGATAGCTAAAGGAGATCTGTCACAGTAAAATCTCTGGAAGACCATTGGGTGCTCCAGGATCCACAAATGGAACTGACAAATGCCATGAGGGAGGACTTGCACTCTGTACTCCAAGGTAGACCATGAAAAACATGCTACACTCTGCACAAGTGTCAGCTGCTTCCCTGGAGCTGCTGAAGGCACTTGAGAGACAGTGAGACCACAACATTTACTGCAAAGGGAAGCGGCCACAGCACGCTGGGTACCCAGCCACACCTGTACACATCACAGCAGCTCACAGCTTTGCTCAGGTGCTGATTGGGCTCCAGAGCAGAGACGTTACTGAGGTGAGGATGAAAGCCAGGTGTGGAAGGTTGAAGAAGTGCATTCCAGCGTGATCGCTTTCAAAGTGCACGACAGGAAAGGGCTGTCAGACCATTTGACAGGTATCTTTTCGTTTCCCCATAGATGTTTTACCTCCTTCTGTTACCCGCCCCCTCTGCAGGACAATTTAGAAACTGCATCATCGTCGATGCGGCATCACTTGCCACCACATCTTTATTTGCAATATTTCAAGCAGTTTTTCATCCATCAACATGATGGTATTACCCTCTAAAGTAAACGTGACATTTTTCCACCGTTAATATTTAATGAAACACTGACTGACCTATTACACTGAACTAGGGCATATCCAGGGGAGGAGATGAAGGGAACAAACGTCAGCACAATTCTAATGCACCATACCATATTCTCCAAAACGACCAGCAGTTTTGAATTGTCAGCTTAAGGCACGGCATAAGGCCAGATCCAGCGGGGGGCAACTGCTCAGAGGTTTGAAAAAAGCAGGGCTGCTTCAAGTGCCTCAAGTGGGTCAGGCTGCCTTACAAGTCACTGCTGAAATGTAGGCCACCGCTCTTCCATCTGCACAGCAGTAGAGTCACTAGCACACAAAACCCTCAAACAAGACCTGAATGTAGGAGATCCACTGGAATCACATAAGTTACAAGCTGACATCCCCACGTACCACCGTAGAGTGTGAAGAGATGCTGACTTACTGCTATTCTGTGGCTGGGCAAAGGTCTGTACCTCCCAAGGAGTTCTACTCTTGCCAAAAAGTACGTATGATAATAATGATAGTTTGATAAAAACAGTTCATGGGAATACTGAGAGGTATCTACTATTAACAATGAAAAAACTTCAAAAGGTCATACACCTCCTCACAGAAAAAAAAAACCAAAACAACAAAGAAACACAACTGGCCTACTGCAAACTCTCCGCTGCTACAGCTAAACTGCTTCCAGTAACTGAATCAGCTAATTTAAGGACATTAATTTTGGTAACGTGCACCATCATAGAGAAATAGTGGCCCATACACCTCATCGAGCAGCAGAGGCCAGATCAGGTACGTAAATCTTTAAGTCTGATAACACAAAATCCTTAGTTACAGTAATAGTAGAGGAAATAAGATATGCCACTGAGAAGATAGGGAAACGAAGGTCTGAAGTGTGAGTTCCTCAAGGTCAGCACAACTGGCAGCCTGTGCCTAAGTGCCTGGATGCCAGGAATAGCAGGCTAAGGGAGGGAGGAGTGGGCACACCTCTCTATGGAATGGATCTTCCAGTCTTTTTGCAACCCGGTCGCCCCAGTGGGGCTGAAACTAACTCGGTGCAGCTCGCTAGCCCGTCATACAGTTAGTATTGAGAAATGTGCTGTTTAAAGACACTTAATATGCTGAAAGTAGTTAATTAGTACTAATACGATTCTGAAGCTAGAGCAGATCTAAACGTTCAAGTAGAGCACTATCAGTTTTGGGCCACTCATTCAGCAATTTCAGAGCAGTAGGAACCTGTGTTAGCAGCAGTTGGACTGGGGGATCTCCAGAGGCCCCTTCCAAACTCAGTGATTCTGTCATTCTGTGCTGCGTGCTGGTCAACAAACACAGACAGACTTGTGCTGTCCAAGAAGCCTTACAAGCTTTAAGTGTGCCTGGGGAGAGCTACAGCTTCCTGTGCAGGAATGACACAATTTTGGAATTAACTCTCCTCATTTATATAGGAGGAAGCATTTACTTTGATAAACTGCCTATCTAATTCCTGATGGCGGCATATAATAATCGAATCTAGAAATGCAACTGAGGAAGATTTTATAAGCCTGAAAAATAAAATCAGATGGAAACTCTAGTTCCCAATTTTCATATTAGAAAGCAGAGGAAAATACATTCCTATCAACCATGGTAGTTGCTACGCATACAATACCGCTATCAATTCCACAGGCTGTTTTTTGCTGCATGAAAGATGTCTTTCTGCAGAGACAAGATGGAATCTGAACTGCCCAAAACCATATGTGATAATGCCACTGATGAGTGTGCATATGGCTCACACAAAAGTAGTGAGGACTTCTTCCTCGGTATCTGAACAACTGCATGGAAGAACAAAACTACCTGTGAAATAGCCACAAAATAAGTTTTGTAGCTACCAAGTATATTATCTAGGCTAATATTATTCATTATATTAATTTTTCAAATTGAGCTTCTATAAAAAGATATTTGTTCACAGCTCCTGGTAGAATTTTAGGTATCAGAAATAAATTCAGAATACATAAGCATCCCAGTAGAAAGCCTTAATAACATTTCCAATCAATAACCAAAAATCTGCAAAGTTGGCTGCAAAGAAGAAAAACAAATTGGTCTTCCTTTTACAACAGTGCAAGACATCTCAGGAGGAGAAATACAGCCTCATCTGGATCCTGCCATTTCAGCCCACGTGCACATGAGTTTTGAAGGATGAGGATCACAAGGACAGTCAATACACATCTCCAGGATGCCCCAACAACATCACTGCAAACATTTACACAGTGAGTTAAGATGCTTATCTGTTCACTTCCTTACATTTCATGTGTTGGAAAGTGATTCAATAAGTTCATTATTCACATCTGGAGGAATTAGTTTTGCTGCAGTGATTTGAATGATTCTGCCCACCATGTCTCACAGTTGCAAAGGCTTTTTTTGGCTGCAGAACTAGAAGCTTGACAATTGCTCACAATTTAGGGAGTGAAAGACTGCGTTTTTTTTTAAGCTCCATACTGAGATCTACAAAAGGACACAGAAAGAAGTCCATGCCCCTCTCAAAACCTGATGGCATGTTTTTTAAATGGGGTCACACAGTATACATGCAATATTCACTGCATGTTTTGAACCGCTGGTGTGGATGCTTTGGGAAGGATCTTTGCTTCAATGACTAGATCAGAATCAGGCAGCTTTGCTCCAGCAGAGGTGGTTGAAGGAGCTGTTGGTAGCTGAGGATCTTCTTTGTACATTAAAGATATCACAGAATCACCAAGGTTGGAAAGGACCTACAGGATCATCCAGTCCAACCATTCACCTATCACCAACACTTCTCACTAAACCATGTTCCTCAACACAATGTCTCAGTGTTCCCTGAATATCTCCAGGGTCAGTGACTCCACCACCTCCCTGTGCAGCCCATTCCAGTGCCTGACCACTCTTTTGGAGAAGTATTTCCTAACATCCAGTCTGAATCTCCCCTGGTATAACTTGAGGATGAGAGGGAGTGGCTTATCTGTAGGTAGAGAAGAGGCCAATTCCCAGCTCACTACAACTTCCCTTCAGGTAGTTATAGAGAGCAATGAGGTCTTCCCTGAGCCTCCTCTTCTCCAGACTGAGCAATCCCAGCTCCCTCAGCCACTCCTCATAAGACTTGTGCTCCAGACCCCTCACCAGTTTTGTTGCCCTTCTCTGAGAACAGCCCAGGGTCTCAATGTCCTTCTTGCAGTGAAGGGCCCAAAACTGAACACGGTACTTGAGGAGTGGCCTCACCTGTCCTATCCAGCAGTCAGCTTAGCACCTCCCTAGGGTACAGATCTGTGCTTGATGCAACAGGAGGAAGGAAAGCCTTAGCACGGTGCTATCTCATGATCATCAATCATTTAATGATCAACACTCAGAGGGCATAGCATGATTCTATGATTCATCTCTAACTTTTGAAAATTGTATTAATCTATTAGTGGAGTAATGTGCAACTAGATTGACGATTCATAAATATTAAAAAACAAAACCACACAGATAGGTATGGTAGATGCAGGACATCTCCTCAAATCCGTTCAAAAAAATAAATCTGCATTTCAGCTGAGCCACCTAACAAAGCTAGAACTCAGAAAAAGGAAAAAAAAATCTAAAATATTAATTACAGCCACAGAGTCTGCTGTCAAGTGGCTGTTGAAATACTTATAAGAAGTTGGTTTTAAGAAGGGTGAATTCTTTTCAGTCTCAGCAGGCAATAGCCCATGCAGCTACGTTAGCACACAAAGCAGCATCAGCTATTGTTCTACTGGATTCCTTTTTGGGGAGGGGGGTTGAGAGGGAAGGAATTTTTATGCATATACACATACACAAAAGGACTATTTTTTCATCTGTGTAAAGTCAAAACATACTGGGGCCATAAATTACAGCCTGGGTAAGTGTTCAGTGTTTATATCCTTTTAAGGAATACGGCCAGTTAGCACCCCACTTCTAAGGTATAATCTTCCATCACTGCAAGATGCTGCTGCCTGATCGCAGCCAGACAACTGGCTCAACACCAACACTACAAGTGTGCCAACATATGGAAACAATTGCTTTCCTTTTCATTGGAAATGACATATTCTGGGTGTGTGCACAACACCGCCCATCCATCATCCAAAATAGTTCATTATTTGGACTTACATTTATTAATGAAGAAATCTCTAGAGCTCTCTGTGAAGGGGAGGGAAGACATGTCCACGCCCCAGCAAGCACAAGAGCCTCTGCTTGTGACAGCTGTTTTGGGACACACTGACCAAGATTGACTCCTGTGAAAAAAGTCTTTCCATGCACCAACATGGATATCAATCAGCTTAATGAAACAGCAACTCACACTGTAAGGCTGCGCCAGCTGCTTATCACCCCCTGAGAGTCCAAAAAATCTCCCCACATAGGCAGTCTCAGCAAGAGAAATGAGGGGAAAGGTTTAAGAGTGAATATTTGACTGCAGATGTAATAGCCTGCCTATCTCAATGAAATTACGATGGCAGAAGGCCTGTACCACGAGGAGAAAAATCAAAAGGATTTTTATTGAACTCATGTGGCTGATTTGGAGAGTGAAAGATCAGAAAGGCAAATTCTTGCATAGAATGTAAGTCTGGTTTGGTTTGCTGGGCTTACACAACAAAGAACAGCGAAGGGGAACAAAAATAATCAACTTTCTAAAGAACTGCAAGAGTAACTTGAAAAGAGAGGAGAGACCTGCTCTGAACTCAGTCAGTACTGGTGTTAGCAGTGTACTAACATATTCTGGAGTTACTCTGGACAGAGGACTTATGCACATCTGAGGCTGTAGGGTGAATAACCCAAAAGAATAGTATCCACAGAAAATAATAAAGGTGGATGGTATATCTAGGTATATTTAGTGTGGCTTATTCAGATGGTGTTCAAACAACCAGTGAACAAAGAAAGGCTTACCTGTCACTGATGATCGAGGCTTGCCCAGGACTCCACAGGGGAGGGATCTCCAACAAGAGACAATCACCCCAGTGGTGGTCAGCCCTTAAATGGGGTCTGGGAGAGATGGAGCCAGACTCCACCCCTTCCCATCACACAGGTGCATTGCTTTCACCTGTGCTCCTGCAGCTGACTCAGTGCTCACCTCAGGTGATCCACAGTTCAGGCTGTGATTCAACAGTTCCTATACACAGGCTTAGGTCCACAATGAAAATGGAATTGTAGCTCAGTGGAGTTAAAAGTGCACTTTTCCATAGCTTTCCATAAAGCCACACATTCACGTACATGTTGGAAGCCTAACAGCAATAGGACTGTTACTACTGATAATACAACTTCTGACAAGTTCTGCTCTGCTTTATAGCAAGAGAGAGGTTTTCACATGGAGGCCAAGTAAGTAGAAGCACAACCCACCTGTAATATATAGCAGTCAGGAAGCCATAAACAGGACTCCCTGGCAAGAGAAAGTCTCTTACTACAATTAAGGTTCTACATGGGCGATCAAGAGAAATCGGTTCAACTCTCACCCTTGTACAGACAAATTTTTGAACATATCTCAGCACTTCAAGATGCAACAAGCACCATGTCTGATTTATGAATGTTATCTATCTATACAGGTTAGACGTGTATCAGCACCTGTTTGTGTCCTTTGAGTTTTCTATCTCCAAGAAGATTACAGTTGTCGTCCATTCAGGTCACAGCCAAATTCTACCTTTAGACATTTGCCCAACATTTCCATGTAAGTGGAAGAGGAGTGAGCTCATATCTAAGGATGGGACTTAACCACAAGTAGAATAGGAAAAAGGATTTGCTGCATGACAAAAATAGGCTGAGTGCCTTGTCACATCTGACAAATGCCTCAGATGGCATAGCACAGATTTGTGGTGGTGCTATTAAAATAGATCATATTTCCATGGAATTAACTGATTTCTTGTCAAATGGCAGGTTGGTAGCACCTTTCTCAATGGCAGTGAAAACATGTTTCAGTATCAGTGGGTATTGGGGAACCTTTCTAATGCTTTGCTAAATCGTTCATAATCATCCCCTCACTGTCTCTTCCAGGCTTTCCAGGCTGGATTCTGCAAGCCATAAAGCTCTCCAACCATTCTTACTCACAAAAGCTATGCAATTGAAAAGGCCAAACCAGGGCTTTTTTTTCCTCCCTTTCTTTCATTAAAGCAGAGTGAGATGATCAGCCTGATTTGGATACCTTCGATCTCAGAAAAATTAAATGAGGTCAGGCCTTCGTCTAATATGCACTCATAAAGACAATGGCAGCTGCTGCAGACAAGAATCTCAGTGGTGGCTCTGACTCACGGCTGCTGCCTGCTAACTAGTGGTTAACATGAGCTTTTTCACAGCCTTCCTGCATTTATCTTTCATAAACAGAAAGGCTGTACTACCAAATAACACTCAAGGAGCTGTGTTTTATTTGTGAATATGAATTGTCATGAGTCACACAAAGCCCAGCAGAGAGCTGATGAGAAACACGCTCGCTATTCATACAGCAGAGGCTGATCACCCAGATGAAAAAAAGAATGGCCTTTAACTCATTTTGGTTTGAAAAAAAACCAGAAGAGTTTGATCGTGTTTTCCAGCAATACTACTCTGGTGTGGGAGAAATATTTGTTGATCCAGCGGACAGTTGTTGGGTGTATACGGCACAAGGAATACTTTCATTTTTTGGCATGGCACAGCATTGCTGAAATACCAAAGACCATGGCTAATTGAGTGGAGTGATGGAACAAACAGAATGATTTGATGATAAGATTTAATTGGTATGAACATTTTCATAGACCAGTTATTGTATCGGTCTGGGAGGGTGAGACATCCTGCTGCACTGAACACTGCTCAACTCTAGCTAGGGGGCTAAAGGGCAAAAGGATGCCCTTTACACATCCTCAGTCCTGGGTCTACTCCATAGTCAAATCTCAGGGTACAATCTAGACTAGATTGTACCACTCCTCTATGGCCACACTCTGCTGTTAGAGAAGCTAAAAATCACCAAGAACAGTCGCAACCCTTTGCCCCTGCCATGCTATCATGCTGACTGTTGGGTTATGTAGGAGCTACTACAACAAATCTGCGCTGCCCAGAGACAGTGCCATAAAAAGTAGGACTGCTCAAGCTGTGTCACACCAATAGATGGGGTACAAACCAGCATCCAACCATTAACTGCATAAATGCTTTAATTCAGTTGATGATTGTGATTTTTTGTTCATAATATAACTGAGTATCTCCATTTTCCTAGTGGGAGTCAGTGCCTGGAGAACCCACTTGGAACTTAATAGAAGTACTCTGCAGCCTAGCTGATAAGATCAGGTTATTTCTCCCAGTATTCTTTACCTGTACTGGTGCAGAAGCTTTCCACAGGTCTCCCCTTTTGGGCTGCAGTACTACACATTCAGTACAGCCTGCTGTCTCTGGGGAGGCAATGTAAGGGCTCAGACAAGGCTAAAATCACTACAGGCCATGGAACAATGGCCAGGGTCATATTAGGACCAATGACTTTGTACTGCCAAGGGGAAGGGCTTGCACTTCAGAGAATTCTCCTTCCCTGGACACAGATGGATGATCACAGCATTCTGTTACAGGGCATTTCCATCTGCCTTGACACATGGCCAACACCAGACAGAAAAGAGAGCCAAGATCCTTTCTAGAAGAGCCTGAAAGGCTTCAGACACAAGGATACAGGACACAGTCCTTTTATCTGTGATCAGGATATGTTTAGGTACAGGTAGATAAAGCCGTGGCACCTCAAAGTCACTCTAAATCTCATCAGTCATCTCCAAAGTATCTGTATATTTTGCTACAGGTTGAATGAGGAAACTAAGAGCAGTTCCCTAATTGTCTTTTGCCTTTCTCAAAAATCTTTAGCAAAAGCTGTCATGGTTCCACATTTGGCTTTTTGTTTTCCACCACACAAACTTAGCAGTACAGAATAAATCTTAAACCATTGTTTCATAAATACAAAACTAACATTGTGATGAGGAACATGGTTTAGTGAGATCTATTGGTGACAGGTGGGTGGTTGGACTGGATGATCTTGTAGGTCTTTTCCAACACTGGTGGTTCAATGATTCTGTGGTTCTATGTCTAAGGATATGTGTGAGATACAAAACAACATGCAGTAGATAGGTTATAATGACACCCATTTGATCCCCTAACATCAAGTGATACTATTGTATTAAGAACTATCTCTGTATGAGTTAGCATTTGCTTCTGGCTTTTTTCTTACTCCTATATAGGATATCTAAAGATTCTATTTGGATAGAACCTCCCCAAAAATCAAATCTCCCATCTGGGGCTCCAGAGATTTGCTGAAGGATTATCACATGTGATAACATTCTTTTCCTATGTTCTTCTCCTCATCCAGCAGGGTAAAAAAGCCAGCAACTTCCATTCTCATTCCTCCCCTAACTCAGAGGAAAGACACCTGCAGGTAGCTAGTTCTCACTGCAGTGGAAAAAAAAAAAAACAAACCATTAATCTTCAAATACCATTCTCTTTGCCACCAGAGAACTTTGGAGCCCCAAAATCTGCCTAGGCAGACAGCAACACCTTTATTTTTGGTTTTGTTGTCTCTTGCAGAATGAATCTTCTATTTCTGAGGAGAAAAAGAGCCCTAAGCAAACAGCACGTCCTCCATAAAGCAGGGCAGACACAAAATTGTCCCTCCGCTAAGGGAAATGTCTCCCTTTTTGTCTTCTCATTATTGTAATTGTCAGGTTTTGTGTGTTTGTTTTTTTTGTAGACTTTGAGCACTGTATAATCTCTGTCCTATTCCCTTCATTTCTCAGTCTGCTCCGAAATTACCATCTTGGGAGCCACTCTCTCTGGACTTGAAAGATGTAAGCTCCCTGTTAGCCCACAAAATGCCTCACAGTATCAGAGCAGCATTATTCTTATTTCAAGTGTATCTTGAACTAGCTCTGCTAGCTGAGAAAATATATTAGACTGTTTAATACTTTCTGGCATTAAAATATAAAAATGTCTTGGTTTCATCAAGGGCAGATCATGCCTGGCCAATCTGGTGTCCTTCTATGCTGGAAGGACAACACTGATGGAGAAAAGGAGTACAATTGATGTCATATACCTGGACTTGTACAAGGCCTCTGAGATTGTCTCATACCACATTCTTATCTCTAAGCTGGAGAGATACAGATTTGAAGTCTGGACTGTTCCGTGGATAAAGAATTGGCTGGATGGTCGCAGTCAGACCACAGGCTGTGTGGTCTTGGGACGAGGGCAATTCAACACAGACAGTGGGATTGAGTGTACCCTCCACAGGTTTGCTGATGACACCAAGCTGAGTGGTGCAGTGGACACCACAGAAGGGATGCCATTCAGAAAGACCGGGGCTGGCTTGAGAAGGGGCCCACATGAGCCTAATGAGTTTCAACAAGGCCAAGTGCAAGGTATTAGCACCTGGACTGGGGCAACCCCAGATATACGCACAGACTGGGAGAAGTGCTCCTTGAGAAAAAGCCCTGCAGAGAAGGACTTGGAAGTTCTAGTGGATAAAATGCTGAACGTGAGCCAGCAGTGTGCACTTGCAGCCTGGAAGGCCAATGATACCCTGGGCTGCATCCACAGAGGGGTGGCAGCAGGGAGAGGGAGGGGATGTCTCCCTCTTCTCTGCCCTTGTGAGGCCCCACCTGCAGTACTGAGTACAGGCCTGGGGCCCCCAGCACAAGAAGGATGCAGAACTGTTGGAGCAGGTCCAGAGAGCCACGAGGATGATCAGAGGTCTGAAGCACCTCTCATTTGAAGAATGGCTGAGGGAGCTGGGCTTCTTCAGTTTAAAGAAGTGAAGGTGCTGGGGAGACCTTAAAGTACTTGGGGAGGGAGGAGCTTACAAGCAGGCTCTCCTGCTCAACTTTTTATCCAGTCTGATAGTGATAGGACAAAGAAGGATGGCTTTAAGCTGAAAGAGAAGAGATTCAGGTTAGATGTTAGGCAGAAATTCTTCACTTAGAGAGTGATGAGGCCCTGGCACTGCTACCCAGAGAGCTGTTGATGCCCTATCTGTGAAGGTGCCCAAGGCCAGGTTGGATGGGGCTCTGGGCAGCTCGAGCAGGTAGGGTGCAGCCAGCCCATGGCACAGGGCTGGAACTGGAAGATCTTTTAGGTCCCAACAACCTAAGCCATTCTATGACTAAAATAATAATTCACGTGACTTTTTTTTATTTGAAGACAATGCAGTTGACAATGCACCCATAAGACAATGGTCTTCAAGAATGCTATCACATGCAAGCCACACTGTTCTCTTGTAATACCATTTGGTGACAGCAGCAACCTCATTCGATTCCAGCACATTCAGTGAGGGTGTTGGCTCATCAGTCCCTTGCCTCCTTAGAATAAATATGGATGGAGTAAGGAAACAGAACTGCAGCTGCTCTCCAGCAAATTCTTTTTACAAAAGTAAGAGATGAAAAACATCACAGCAGAAATTTGAATTGACTGGTTGCTAACACAGTGCTACCAGGCACATAAAGGTGCAAGCTACCATTCATGTTTTTCTGGCCACATGTTCTTTTAGGTGACTGTTTCCTACACATATACATCTGATTTTTGTGGAAGACAGATTAACAAATGCCCTATGTGCAGAGAATAAAGCCCTAGACGTGATGCTGTCAAAGCACCAGGAATAGAGAGAGAGAGCACTTAAAAATCAGTCTAGAATTGCTTTCATTAGAGATGGTTGGGAAGAAGAAGAGAATTAGTGAGACAGTCCTTCACTAGCACTGAGTTAGTGCTGCAAAAAGTGCAGCGGGGCACTTACCAGCACAGTCCGGAATAGTAGGGCACTCAGCTAAAGGGGTCTGCAAGCAGATGTCCTCTGAAGGTTCTTATGATCTCACAACTACCAGATGCATGCTTTTAAACCATAAAGTCTATTCTGAAAATAAATAGAGCAGCTTATAAATCTGTAAATAGATAGAAAGTATATACAGATGGCACACAGTGCAATCCAGTCAGATATCATTACCCAATACTGGAGAACTTCTTTGTGAGGGTTCTCACTTCTTACAGACTGCTGATTTCTGCACTTGTTCAGTAGAACCAATTCACAGAAAGTTCTCCTGCCACTACTGCTAAGCCCACTATACATCTGATACCAGTTTTCTAAGCAAATAAATCTTGTGCCTTCACTGGGTTCCAAACTCTTTCATTTCCTATTTTTCCTGCTCTGCTTTGCTGTCTCTTCACTTATTTCACGTGAGCAAGTCACAAATCTTCCAGGGGCTTCCACACAACTGCAATTTTCATGTGTGTAACCTATTTTAAACCACTTTTTTTTAAACTCCTTTTGTTAGCCATACCACTTAAGAACAAAACACTTACGTAGACTAATATTCATAGAGAAGAAAAACTGTAATAATTTCATTTAGGGACAAGGGAAATGCTATGCAAAATGCCACAGTGAAAGCTCATACTCAGACCTACGAGATGACCTTTTTGAAGAGAAACCAAGTAGACCAAAATTAACTCAAAAGTGACAATTCTTCAGACTGATAGTCTGCTATTCCTCTTGAACGCCAGAAACGTCCAAAATGTTTTATTAAAACGTACATCCAGAAAAGAGGCCTGAAATAGAATGATCATCATAAGGTAGTTGTTCTCACTCAGATACACCTATTGTTTTTAGTGAAAGCCCCTTATATTTAAATCCCAAGGAGGAAATACAAAAGTTCAGCTATGTCAAGATCTGTAAATACAAAGCAGCCACGTAGAAAATGAGTGATATAATGAAACCATCCATCTAGTAACCAGTGACTGATTCTCCTTCTCTCACTCTTGGAGCATATTATAGTCATAGGCCATATTACTCACTACTCTGAATCCAGAATATGATTTCAGTGTAGTTATTCTGGTAGGATCTGGGTTTAAATCTCATAAAAAGCCAGAATAGTTCCTGTTCTGTTACAATGATTTTGAACCACTTGTCCTGAGTCACTCTAGAGATATCAAGTTCAGATTGTACAAATAGATGCAGTTAAAGCGACTATGTCTTACTTCTTTTAAGAATGAAGGCTCATTTGCTTTACTATTTGATCCCAAAGGCACAAAATTTACCCAAATTTGAGGGCTGGATTACATATTTTCAAGATTCTAAACCAATGATAGTTTTATATCTGAGCATTTTTTTAATACATAATTAGGCCATTTTGACATCTCTTTTGGGTGATAATGACTTGTTAACAGATAATTTCAAAGTTTTCAAAAATTCTTATCAGCTGCTTCATACACAGATTAGCTGAGGTCTTTATTGTCTCACCAAATACCATTTTTCTGCTTCTGATTGTCAGCAGTCTCCTTCAAAATACCTAAGTAGTCTTTCCCAGCATCTCTTCAATACCTTTCTTCCTGTAATTCACCTCCCATATTCTTATTAGTCTCCTACTCTGTTTACTTCTTACTATCCCTATGACACCTCTGAGCTATTATTTACACACCAATAATATGCAGTTCATTTTGATCATACCCTCATCTCCTCTTCAAAACCAATTCCAGCAATTAAATACATACATCACAAAAGGAAATCATTCCCTATCATAATCTTCTCACACAATTATTTCAATAATTTCCAGGAAATAGTGAACTGTACTTTTATCATCATAATACAAAACAATAGAATCCATACTGCAGTTCACTCTGGGTTTTTTCATCAGTTGTATTTTTTGTTGTTGCTTTGTTTTCTTAAATGCTCTCCATTAAGACCAAGCACCTTTTTTTTTTTCCCTGATAAGAAGGGAACGGTTTCATATGCTGTAACTTGAAATAATGGACAAGAAATAAGTGAGTTTAATGCCTCAGAATATTGCGCTGTTAATGAGACAATAAGCATGCACATCAATAAGGTTTTGATAGCACTATTTTGTATTCAAGTACCAAAGTAATTGCTAGCCTTACTGCTATGCCTAGAGTAAGGTCACATAAACTGGATCCTATGTCAATAAATGTAAAAATAAGTAGTAAGAAAGTAGGTCTTTCACCTAAAAAGCTCTTCCATCTCTCAATTTCTTCCATTGCCTTTGATGGAAGAGGTGAATCAGCTCTCTTAGAAGTTTCCAGACTAACGTTATCCTCCATACCAACCTACTTACAAATAAATGTCTTTTACAAATGTATTTTATTGGACTCAGCAAAGATCACAGCTTTTCATTCAGCAACTTCCTGACAAGTAGCTACAGCAGTGTGTCAATTCCTTATCAACCACTTATGTTTGTAAATTAGCCATGCTCCTACCTATTTATATTTACATATGCAATATACATTCATTCTTTTTAGGGCCTGAGGAATATACTGTTGAGAGAACATCCTGGTCATCCAAATAAACCTACTACAGCAGGCAACTCTGCCACACAATCATTTATGTATTCATAAACTCTATCTTACCTTGAGTTCAGGTTTTGAACATTACTCCAGCTCCCAGTGTACCAGCTCATCACTGCTCAGAGTCAAAGCTGCCTCACCTTCCAAGGGATTGATGTCTTGGGCCAATAAACTCCTGTTCTTATCTAAGCATTATCCTTCAGCTAGAATTGGTGTCGCAGCAGGAAGAGTAACCAAGTGCTTACCCCATAACAGATTATATTTTCAAATACCTTTGTTTCTTTCCAAATGGACTTAAAAAAACAGGTTCTCTCTGCCTCCTCTCCCAGGTTAAGCTCTCCCATCCTGATTATTGTACTCACACCATCTGAAGCTGAAATATCTTGCACATTTCCCACTGTCAGAACCATACACAGTACAATGGTATTAGCATTTCTCTAACTCTTCTAGAAAGACCTGTGTTGATAGGACTGTTTCTGTTAGTGTAGTTTTTCAAGTCATTCAGTTCTTTCCGTTCATCAGCCTGACACAGCTCCCAAATTATGTCTCTTAAATAAACACGTTTTCATTTTTTCCCCAAGTTCATTAGCACTGAACATACACACAGAACGAGACCAGATTTCATGAGCTTTCCAGTTACATTCCACTACAACTCATTGTCATCATCAGCTGTTCACCCACTTTCCAATTTTTGAACCCACACCAGAGTTTTTAGTTTTTTATTTAGTGTATTCTCATGGTACCCAGGAATACTGAATCTGGTGCTTTTCAATCAACATTTATTTGTATTACCATTGTTTATCCTTGTCTAGAAAACCAGACATACTAATAAAAATGTAAATTAGTCTACATTTAGAAAGTCTGGACTAATTGTTATTCTGCTTTCCACTTGTTCTAGAATCCAAAATGAAGGAATAATGAAATCTGGTGAAATTACCCCATTCAATGAGAAAATTGCAAGAGTATTAAACATTGTCTGGCATTTTACCAGGTACAGACTACAAGAAAAACAATCCTCTTACAGGAATTCAGACATTTTGATACAAGGAGATCTATCCTTCCATTTGAGGCACAAACTTCTTCCTTGTGCATATTTTTTCATAGCTGAGTCTAAGAACTTGTATTTTAAATGCTCAGCATTGATCAACAATTTCTACATTATTTATATTCCCCAGGCTGCTAAACATTGTATGCTTCAGCTTCTATACACCTGACAGGTATCTACTCAATCTGATAAAAACAGCTATTCATGCTCCTAGGATCATATTCTTGGTAGTATTCTTTGCTTTTTTTTTTTCTTTTTTCTTTTGCTCATTTATAATTTAAGTGGGGACTTGAAAAAGATAAGTAGGAAGTTTAGAAAAGTATTACGTTTATTATTATTGCATACCAACTTGCCTGTAATGTAGACATCATCTGTATTACCTCTACAGAGATAGAAAAGGACCTAGAAGAGGCTTTACCATTGAGATTACAGCCCTTCGCCCATTGTTCTGCCTTTCAACCCCATCATGATGGGCACAGAAGTCCCTACAGAGGTCTGTGGGGAGAGAAAACATGACCATAACTGTGGCTATGCATGTTCAGATGTCACTGAATAAAAAGCTTTTCTCTCCATGCAGTTGCTAGAGGCAGGACTATACCCTGAGATCCAGCTTTCAGTGTAGATAATTTGATCCTACTTTTGACTCTCTGCTGCTCCACAGGGAATTGCTAGGATTGCAGTGGTATCTTCTATGGAAAGGAGAGATAATGAAGTAGAAAGAGCATGGCCATTAATCTTCTCATTAATCTTCCAGCAGATCCTTCTGCATTATGATGCAATACTTATCATTTCTTCTGTGCTAAAGAAGAGTGTATTATGAAGCAGCGTCATTCTACAGTCACATATGAATACAAAAGAATGCAAAAGGGATGAGTGCCTTCATGCCAATTTTGAGCTCTCATAACTCAGTGAAAATCTGCAACTTTCTCATTCCCAACAGCCTCATATCAGAAAATCCTGCCATAAAAAGAACATCTCCAGAGGATATGGTATTCATTAGGGGCAATTTCTTAACAGAACTGGGAATTTAACATTCCTGAGGTTCCATTAGAAAGTTAAGTCCCTTCTCAGAATACTGGTACAAGGATTCATAAGCAAGATCTCAGGGGGTCAGAGGAGGGCTTTTCTGCAAATCTAGACTCACCTGGACTCAAAGTCAGTGAAATTCTTCAGCAATACATCCCTGATTATTTTCAACTACACTTTGTAACCATAGTAAAAACAAAAGGAAAAGTAAAAAAGGAGGGATCCTACACTTTCCTAGCAGAGATTTTCTATCTACATGTAGTTGATTGGTTCAAAGTAATTAGTGTTACTAACATCTAAGTTTCTGCCAGCAGAGGTGAGACCCGTGACACTTGGAAAAACACATAAAAGGTCTTATGAAAAGCTAATTTGGGGAAGCAAGGAGGGAGGTAGGAGCTTAGCTTTTAATCCTGTAATGAGGGACTTGCTAATGAAAAAGAAATTCCTTTAGAAGGAAAGTACCTCACTTCACAAGATTCATTTATATAACATCCACATCTTTCAGATTTTGAAAGCTCTTTGAAACTGTTTATCCACTGTGTGAGCAACTAAACAGCAAGAGGAAAAAAAAGAGGAAAAAATGCACAAAATCACCGGTTTGATGGAGGAAGTTCTCAAAGGAAAAAGGCACCCCAGCTACAGGATCCACAATAATGCTTTTGAACACAGACTCAGATTCTGGCTGAATAAGTTTTATGGAACAAACACGTTTTCTTCTGTTTCTGTTCAGTTTTTCTGTTTACCAGTTGTCTAACATGACAGAGCACAGACCTGTGCCTGCAACCTAAAAATTCCTCCCGAGTTCACACGAGAAAAACTTACTGTAAATGACAGGTATACGTTCCCATGTCCTGACATTCATCCAAGACAGTTACAACTTCTCAGTTAGACAAAACCAGTTAGACAAAAAGGAGTCCAGAACTACTTTGTGCATGTATACACACATGTACACATCATGTACCCTGAAGAATCAAGCCCAGCCTTGCACACCACCACACATCTTCCATCCCAAGCTCCTGTCTCTGCTGGCCCTCAGCTACATATCTGAATTGTTCTCTGCATTCAAGCCTTCCCTACTGAGGAGGAAAGATATCTCAAGTAATGATGCGGAGCTCTGGCAGACCTCCACCCCATACTGGCACCGGGCTGCTTCACTTTGGGCCCTAGACATTGGATGGGGAGTCCCAGCAGGACCTTACGGTCTGATGAATCACACCACTCCACTTCAATCCTGAAGGCATAAAGCTGGGCAGTTGTCACACTGCAGGGTGTGCGCTCCTCTTGCTGAGTGTGCAGTTCTCCAGGGTTTGGCACCTGGGGTCTGGAAAGGTCCTGAGATGGGTTCTGAATGAAAGGAGATGGGGATGAGTGCTGTGAAGATAGAAAGCATTCTGTGCCACCTGGCAGTTGGTACACAGTTGCTAGGAGAACTTGGCTGGGATGTGAAAGGCAGAGAGACAAATGGGTCTGAGTCATGAGGAGAGCACAGCAGTGCCTGCAGTTACTGCCACCAAAAGTTTCAGCCCAGCCTGCTCCCCAAGTGAGAGCAAATCAGGGTGCCCTCCATATAGTATATGCATACTGGAATGTACCCAGAGTATCTCAGTTTGCTGTAGAGTACCCTAAAGGCATCCCATTGTGTCCTAAAATACCCAGGGTCTCACACTATACTCTCAGAGCTGATAGGTGTCCCCCAGGTTCTCCTTGCTCCTACCCAGTGTGCCTTAGTGGACTCCCAGGACCCACCAGTGTACCCCGAAGCGCACCTAGAGCTGCTCACTGTGCTGTAAGGTTCTGTAGAAAACTCCCAGAGCTCTCATGTGTCCTTTGTGGTGCCACAGAGGCTCCCCAAGCCACCCCCACGGTGCTTGCTCCGCTCCTCATGCACGTAGGCATGCAGCTGGTTCACATCCCCATTCTTAGCCTAGCCTGAAACATGCAAGCTATTAGTAAGGAATGGAGATCAGCCCAATACCAAGTATTCAACTGATGCATCCTATTTGGTTGTGAGGAAGTATGTACTGGATAGGGACCATCCATGCAGAACGCTGTAACTGGAGAATGAAGGAATAGATGTATATTGATTGTGAGAAATGGCTCTGATAGACTAGGTTCCATTTCCTTCAGCAATTAGAGATGGAATAAAGGAAAGTAATTATTCTGGATACATCACCTTGTTTAAACTCAATTTTCTTTTTTTTTTTTTTTTAATGCTGGCTAGCTACACCACTGCTTTGTTAGGAAGCCAGGGAGCTTCCTGCACTCAGCTCAGCACCTCCACCACCACCTAGCTGATCTGACATTTCTCAAGCAGCACTCGAGTGCTCAGAGCCTGGGAAAAAAACATCCTCTGCAGAATACTTCTTTTACAATTCCTGTTTACCACAAGATCAGAGCACAAAAGACACTTCACTATTTACTCCAGCCCCAAGCAGAAATCAGTTAGAAAGAAAGAATCTGCCCTTGAGCACAATGCTGCTATAGCCAGTCCCAACATCCAGCTCTTTATCAGACACTGGACTGTGGCATGAACCATGATCTCAGGTTTATATTGCCCTAGTAGAGGCTACTCTTCTTGTGACTAGACAGCTGTATCAGTACTTCCTTCACAATCACAGAACTGCAGGGGTTGGAAGGGAACTCTGGAGATCATCACGCCCAACCTCCTGCTAAAGCAGGTTCCCTACAGCAGGTCACACACAACAATCCTCCTTCAGTCCTGAGAAATAACAACCTTAGAAGGAATAGCCAATAAGTTTAAGTTCAAGATAAAAAGGAAATCAGTTTCATGAATGGCTCACCTGCAGAAAAAAGGATTTCTCTGCTAAGTTTTCTCAGAGTACTCAAGGCCATGAGTTGAAGTGTTTCTGTCAATTCATTCTCACAAATGCATTTTAAATAGATTATAAGCATGCCCTAGGGGACATTGAATAATAATTATAAAAAAAATCTTCAAACTTTCCCTCTGAAGGAAACAGCCCTTTACATTTCACCAGAGTCGCTTACCTGATCATTGGCAGACTTCAGTTCTCTTGATGACAGTTATTCTCTACCTTGCAGCATCAGAAATGTACTGTTTATGTAAATGAAAGTGCATGCACCACAAAAACCAACACTGTGTAAGAACACATGGAAAAAACTACCCAATTTATCTACACAAGGAGTTAAAAATAATATAACTTTCCAAGTTTAGTATCTCATGGAAGGATTTAGTCATCCTGGTTCCCTGTAGAGAAAACAATGATAACAAAGTGGGACACTGGGCTTCCTCTTGTCTGTTGGCAAGCCAATTGCCTCTGACAGGATTGGAGGAGGTGTTCAGAGAGGGATTTAGGTGGGACTTCAGGGAAAGAGTTGGCAGTTCTTGGAGAGGTAACAAATTTCCAGGGCCCTAATGACACTGCGTCTGTTTACTGTAAAGTGGGCTGAAGAATAAATTAAATTGGTCCATGTAATTTTATTGTCTTGGATCAAACTCACTTGACACTGACCTTAAACTCAGCTCTTAAACTGAATTTCCCAAGTCCTGTGTATCCATGACTTTTTTTTTTAATTTCTTTGTCATGTAAGAGAAGAACAATCTGCACAGACGAAAGCCTGTTAAATAGCTACAGAAGAGCCCCAAGCTTTATGGAAAAGCTTTCAGACAGAAATTAGTTCTAATCAATAAGCAACAGCTTCAGTACCTTTGCCTGGCTGTAAATCCTTACTCTCATTTGTTGCAATTCAAAAAATGCTCAAGTCACTCCTCACAAAACAGACCAGTCCAGAGATTCCTCTTACCTTTTCATAGTTACAGTTGGGACCATAATCCAAAGCCTCCACCCACAGCAAATGCAGAATGCAGCATATCCTGAGTGAGGAAGATTAGATATGCTGATCCTAACAAAGCTCTTCTGCCCTTGCTGTAGTGTGAATAACCCAAAAGAATAGTACTCACAGAAAATAATGGAGGTGGATGGTATATTTTGTATGGCTTATCCAGATGGCATACAGGCAACCAGAAAACAAAGAGAGGCTCATCCAGAACTCCACAGGGGAGGGATTTCCTACAAGAGAACCTTCCCCAGTGGTGGTCAGCCCTTAAATGGAGTCTGGGAGAGATGGAGCCAGACTCCACCCCTTCTGGTCACACAGTGCATTGCCTTCACCTGTGCTCCTGCAGCTGACTCAGTGCTACCTCAGGTGATCCATCAGTGGTTCAGGCTGTGATTCAACAGTTCCTATACGCTTGTGTTTTCTTACTTTTAAGAGTAATGTGAAAACGGATTATACAACAAATACCTACACAGGGAAAGATTTTGAAGTGAAGGGTATATTGGGATTGGCTGAGCCCTAGTTCTATCTCCAAGTGGCATTTTTATTAGGCTAGACAAGCACTTTCATTTTTCTGCATGCCTGGCTAATCCAATCCCCAGTGGTGTTACGCTGTCAGTGAGTATCACCCCCAGTTATCCAATGGAGTGTGGCAGTCAAAGGACTTCTGATGGAGGCTAACTGCAGCACGAGCAAGAACCTAAGCCATTAGTGATCACTATCTGCTCAAATAGAATAGCTAGAGGAAAAGGAGGAGGCAAAATATAAGGCTGTTTCTGGATTAGCATCATACAGGGAGCTGTATCACTGGTGAAAGCCTGAAATAAAATATAAAACCAAATCCCAAAGGGAAAGAAGAAAGCCACAAAGGTTTCTGGGAGTTAGCAGACTATACAACTCTGGCTGACCTCAGACTCGAGGGAATTTTTAAAAGGCTGTTGAAAAGGAAATGTCTTGGAATCAGCCATTAGGAACTATAATCTGAAGCAACAAAGGACTAAAAAAACTGGAAGCAGCTCAGCGTAGAAGAATGTATATAGCCCTTATACTATATGATGCAGTTACTTCAGACTTTGGAAATAATAAGTCAAGGGTCTCTCTAACCTCCTGTGTCAGCATTATCAGTGTGATTTCAAAAGACTGATTTTCTACTACACAGATTCACTCAGCATATGTTAGACACTGCCCCCATTCCTTCTTTCTCATTATATGTTGCAACTGTGTTACTCGTCCCTTTGTACAGGCTGTATCAGTGCCCACAGACTTGGCTTGCTAGCCATGTGTCAGACTCCTGCTTTGCTCCTCGGTAGGAATTTGGCTCAGTAGTGCCTTGTGTGTGTAGAGGAACTGCATTGTGCCAGGCAAACCCACTGCATGGAGTAATGCATTGGTGGACATTCCTGCCACAAAACATAGGCAAGCGTATGTACACTTCCATTATTGTGAGGCTTTCTGGAGATGGACATTAGATGCACAGAACAGGAATGGTTTTGCTATCTTAAGGATGAAACTATGAGGAATCAAAAGGGAGAAGCCAGTATTACCCAGGAGGTCATACTGCATGCTTGGAGGACCTATTGTAAATATTCACGCCTTGTAAATGCATAAGAGCACCACCTTCTGACTTTCCTTTGAGTAGGACGAAAATCAGAGAGAGCTGGGCCTAAGGGTACAGCATGAGTTCTCATCTTTGCTAGGATTAGAGCAGTAAGTTGTGTGAAGGTCCAGACCACAACCAGCTGCAATGATTCATACAAACGTGAGTTTAAGAAACGCATAGCAAACCAGAGAACTGGGGAGAAAAGCCCTACTTCTGTAACCAGCTTGGGCATTGACTTAGATAGCCTTAAGATACCACTTTACTAGAGCAAGCCAGACAATCATTCTTCCATATATTGTACACGTACAATGAATAATGTTTATTTGGTTTACAGAACACCCAGACGATAGATCAAGGACGACCTATTGCAGGAACATATCCACTGAGATAAATGTCAGTAAGTTGTGACTTACAGTAGAGCCATGTTCAGAGGCATACTTCAGAGGACTCACAGAACTGTTCCTACTTTTTCAAGTTGCTCTACTTAAAATTACAGGTTGTCTTAGCATCATATGTCCAAATATATAGATCTTGGATGAAGTAGAATGGTAACCAAGAAACAGAAATTTGAAATTAAATCTTGGACTAAGAATAAAAATCTCTATAACAGATGGATCACAGCTCAGATGCTCAAAACACGAACAAAGATAGAAAAAGAATGTAGCAGGGAAGCAGGAAGCAGTAAATAGGTAGCACTTCTCTCACTGAGACCAGCATTATCTATAACACCAGTGGGATATACAGAAACAAATGGATAATCCATAATGAAGAAAAAAGATACACGGATACTAGGGGTGGCAGCATCAGTAAATAAGTTTGCTTGAAATATTTCTTTTCTTGTTCTCCTATAGTTAGCTGGGGGGAGGGGATTTTTAATTTTTTTTTTAATCTTTTCAGCAACATCATTTTGGTGATTGCCTCAGGTTATTTATAAATAGGTTATCTGAAGTGTTCCTTCTTACAGCTGCGAGTCTTTGATCTGCAGTTATTTTGTTTACTGCCAGAATTAAAGTGCATTTATTCTTAAGAGTATTTTCCCTCCTTTCTCATTAGAAGCATTTGAGATTGTTGATGCTGAATAATGTACAGCTGATTTCTTGCTGTTTTCTTACTTCAGTGAATAGGAGCATTTAAGGTTAAATTTGCCTTTTGCTTTCCAGACGTTAATGCTTCCTACACTGCTGTGACAACAGAAAAAACAATTCATTTTCTCTTTTCCACTTTGTAGTGACAACAGCAAGAGAGAATAAGTTATGGTTACAGTTCTTTAAAATTGACAATCCTGGAGCATTTTCAGCAGTACAGCCTCAGTTCTGCAATCTGTCTCCTTTGACCTCTTGAAAATGTTACCCTATGGGCTTGCTGCAAAACAAAACAAGATATTCAGGACTTTCCTTTAGTACTGAACAAAAGCTGGATTTCTGTGGTTATTTACTCCAAGGCAAGTCTGCATTGAGCATATCAAATCATGCTCGTTATCACAGCCATGTCATATCCACTACAGCTTTTTATGTTTCTGTCTCCTCACAGACCATTTTTAAACAGTGCAAATAAGTCATGGCTATGGCTTTTATAAAAAAGATTACTTAAAAATTCACTGCTTTTTCATGTGATTCTATTTCTTACATACGACAAATACTCCCTAAAAACAAACAGTGAACAAAGAGTGCTACTTGTACATAACCAGCTGCTGGTGAGTAGAGCTGCCAGATAGAAAGCTGATTTACTGCAGCACTTTATGCTTTCCCATTCTAATTTCTCGCTACGAGTGTGAAGAGGAATGTGCAATGACTCAGAGGGAACTGTTTGAGGCAGATGGAAGGGAAAGTACACCACCTATGAACAGAAGGTGAAATTTTGTACCACCGACAGGAAAAGGTCTCAACAGGTGTGCAATGGCCTAATTATTCCAGATCTTTCACTCAGGATTATTTTTGAAGATTGATTACTATCCATCCTTTGCATCTGACACTTACAGTTCCTATAATCTAGCTGTATCAAAACTGATAAGTTTTAACTGAAAAGTTAAAACGAGTCACTGTAACCCATCTGCATGTATATATAAAATGCTGACTGACTTCAGCATATGTTAGTGTAAGAAGCAAAATGAACACTGTAGACCTCATTAGTTAGGATCTGCTCTTCTTGTCTGGCTGAAAACCCAAAAGTATTTCTCATAAGTAAACATGCCTTCTCAATATTTTCAGACAATTAAGAATGTGTGTTCTAAAGCATCTTGATTAAACAAAAAAAAATCAGAAGTTGAGGGTGAAGAAATTTTTTAAACTTTCTGTGCCTTATCTTCCATGTCTGGAATATAATACTCCCTACCTCTGATAAAGTAGTTGTTCCACAGCTGGCAGCTGAAAGGCACTAAGTACTCTTATTCATCTGACAGTAGTAGGCTCGAAAGCTTTGGGAGAGCATTTACCACAGAACGTGCTGCTTGTTCATCTAGCAAACCAAAGGGCTCTTGAAGAGCTGAGAGTCTACAGGAATCATCATCACCATCATCATAAGCATTAAAATAAGCAATAATACACATAATAATAAGCATTTTCAGTTTGAGAAATGTTAACTTCAGACCAAACTATCTGCCACAATATTACTGATAAACTAGAGGTAGAAAAGGAGTTCATTGGTGGTGGTGAATTTCACAGTTCTTCCAAATAATTTAGACATTCAATGTTAGAATTAAAGCAGGCTTAACACACTGCTTCAGACAAAAGACTTATAATAAATATATTTTATCAGTGAAATAAGAGAAAGCGTAATTTCATCAAACACTCTGACTACAGTTCAGTTTAAAACAACAGAAATAGTTTCTTCCTTCTCACAGGCACATTGCTAACTGCTAGATTATACTGTCTGCACAATGAATTTAAGTAATCAGCATTACGGTATTCAGGCTATGGCTTAACTGTGATAAACAGAGACTAAATCCTATTCATCTTGGTGTATCACTCATTCTTTGCATTATGCATTACTATTTAGTCATCATTTTGTTTTAAAAGTGTCAGCAAACTTAGATAACTGAGCCATTTTTTTTTTCTGAGTTATATAGCAGGTCATTAATTGGCTTTAACTCCATCTGCAAATATTTTGTCTGTCTATTTCCTGACTGCAGACATGGACATTTCTGGTAAGAGATGTTATTCTTATAGCCCCTCCCTTACCTACAGACACAGAATAAACCACGTTTCCCTACCTGGTAATAAGATTTCTCCCAACTGAACTAAGCTCCTCAGCAGTACAGAAGTTGTACAGTTCAGTAGCATGCTCCACACAAAGTTGCTGGGGTCAGTTGTGACTGAAGAGCAGAATAAAATAGAAATCATCACTGTCCAGATCTCACCTGGAATTGCATTCTTTTTTATTATTAATGCTTTCCCAGGACTGTACATATGCACTTCACTCCCACTCTTACTTTGTAACCACAGATTAGTAATTGCATGTTTGGTTGGGACAGCAGAGTATCTGGCATGTTTTCAAATGCTGAACTTCATATAAGAATGTTCAGGCTTGTAGAAAATTTCTGAATCCACAGTGATAGTTCTTTAAGTAGGAAAAGACAAAGCCCACACCAGGAAAGTGTCTTAGTGTTTTTATCTTATCTACCACTTCTCAAACTCCATCCCATTAATAATGCATTTCCTTGCTTGGTAGTGTTCCTCCCATCGCATGACCAATTATTGTTCCCACTCAAGCCCATGGCAGCATTCCAGCAGAACATAAGTTAGTGCTTGCAAAGGCAAAACTTGTGTCTCTCCATTGTTTATTTTGTTAGCTCCCTGCCAAATACAAGTGAATGCCAAGTTACCTCTCAGCTAATAAAGAAACCCTAGGGATTCCAAGCATACCTCTAATTCAGACTGGTTTAAGTGTACTGTGCATATCAGATCTGGAAAAGAATTGGTCTCAAAAAGACAAAAGGGCATAGTCCCTTTTTTTCCTGGAGTATCAGTCAGTGCACTGGCACCAGTGCGTGGTCACAAGAGACAAAATTCACTTCCTTACACCAATCAGATGTATGTGGATTAAAAACACATCTGTAAGCATTTAAAACTGCAGAACAGAATTGTCATTCTTGGTCTGGTTGTGCACATTGGTTTCTACCATGAGACAGATATTCACAAAGTCTGGTTTTGCCCTTCTGTCCACATATAGGAACAATTCTTCTCATCAAGTTCAACAGAAAATGTTACACGACTTTCCTGCTCCTCAAACAGAGGAATCAAGAGGTTTAGTTTAAAACAAGAAGCTGTTTGTTCTGCATAGTCATAAACGAGCCCACGGTGCCTTTCCAAACAGTGAACAATATTGATATTGGACAACCTTCTCATATTCCTCCAGTAATGCTATCTAAAGCTTAATTCTTTGTGCTGCTACCTTCTGGTGCAAAGGAGACAACATTTCATAACTGATTTAAAAGTGTATTATCAGACAAGATTTTCACAAATTTAATATTTGTATTTATGTATATTCACTATTACAGTAACATTACCTAACTGTAGAAGCTAATACGTTTACAGTTTTTGTGAAGAGCTCCTGAATTTTGGCTCTTTTTTTATCTATTTCTTCAGGCCTGTTAGCTAGAAGTGAGCATGTTCCTCTTTGATCTTCCAACTCAGTATCTCTTATTCAGTTACATCAGAATTAATATCAAATGAACAGGGATAAGCACAAATATGTCTATGCAATGTGTTTTGGTTTTGACACACAAGTAACTTGTGACTCTAATAGTAGTTCTTTTACACACTACACAAAACACTGAGGAGACCAAAGAATGAGCAGTGCCACAAAAATGGAAATTTACACTATTGCCACTATATAGTGGAATGTTATCACTGGAACAGTGACAACAATAGACAGACTTTAAAAAATACAGTACACACTGATTTTTCCCTTCATCTTTCATTACACCATTCTCTTCAAATCTGAGTACTTCGTTGCGGGTAGTAGTAGGCAGCTATGCATTAATCAGCAAGCTATCTTGACTAATCCATTTCATTCAGACTAGTAAGAGGATTCCAGTGGCAAACATGACACAATTTTCTAAGAATAAAGAAAGCAAAGAAAGGCCCCTCTAGGGGCTATCAGGAAAATAAAAAGTGACAGATCGGTGTCACACAGGAGAAAGTTTAGCAGGAAATGCCCTCAAGCTTTTCCCTGTACTAAGGCTCAAGAACAAGTAGGTATAGCAGAATATCAATATTCTGCATGAAGACATTGTAAGTAGTGAGATTAAATAGTATGACATAAGATTATATCATTCCTGATGAGGCAGGATTCTCATTTCCTGTTCATTGCTTGGTGGAGACTTAAATACTTATTCTTTAATTCAATATAAACATTACTTTCAAATTGTAAACACAGCTGCTACTGTTGTATGGTACATGAACATGACTGGTTAGTACTTTCACTATCTTTCCTGAGATACACATGCAGTTCTTTCCCACACCAAACTCTTCACCACAAACATACCTACATGGCCTGGCCATTTAGGAGTTAAGCCCCAGTTTTAAGTAGCACGCCCAGTCTTAGGGCTTAATGATGCAAACATTGTTAAACTATGGAGAAACCAAGTAGAGTGAGACATTAAATATCCTTTCAAGAAAGTAAATGCTCAGAATTCACAAACAGCTTGAAAATAATGAGAACAGACTCTCACCAGTTTCAACCCCTTAAAGTCAGAAGGTTCTGAACACTCCTTAAATGTTAACTACCTTAACTACTTCCTAAATTGTCAAATGTGCCGAGAATTTCCAGATCACATGCACAGTGACTGGACTTTTGGTTGCTCCTAATCCTCCAGAAGCTTCAGATCTTGTTTCAGTGGCAATTAATACAAGGTTAACTGGTACGTGCCTTTGCTCTCTAATTTACTTCATGAAGAATTTCCCATATAATTAATTTCATGGTAAACTGGGGATTTTAAAATCCTCGAAGCCTAGCTTGCATTGTTCACAAGGAGTGAAGTTTTCAACAGGTGTGATTCTCAGAAGCACTACAAAGCAACATCTCCACTGCTGCTGAGGATGAACTTCCATTCATACACGGGGAGCAGTTAAAGAATGCTTTAAAAGTTCTGCCTCTAACAGACCTGTATCTGTTTCTAATACCCTTAGTGACATTACTTCTGAGTAGTTCAAAAATTCTATGAGGTAACACATAGTATGTAAGACTGTCTCTTCTGCCCCTAAAGCATACTTAAAAGAATATATTTACTGAAAAGTTCTCTATTTGCATATATACACCACTACAGCCTTTGTAGTCCAGAACCTGTTTGCACTCTGAAACATCCTCTCTGTATGATATAAAGGACAATACAGCAATGTATGTAAATTTAAGAGAAAATTCAAAGAACTAATGCATGACTTTCTTTCAGAGACTACTGTGAAATTTGTTCAGAATTTTTTCACGCAAAACCAAGCTTTAAGAAAACTATTTCCAATTAGAGCAAAAATGGACAAGAATAACTACATCACCTGTTCAATCTGCACTAAAAAAAAATCAAAATGAAGAGTCAAGGATGTCTACAGTTACACCTGACTGATAGCAGTATGAAGTACAACAGGAAAACTGTGTCAGCTTAGTTTTGAAGTTCAGTTAGTCAACTGCTCTTTCTTCTCTCTTACCAATGGAATTCACTGGATCCTCAAAAATTAGTGTTGCTGTCGTTAAATTCAGATATACTCTTCTGATGTTCTGCATATGCTGTATTTCCACAAGATGGATCATTTTCAACTCATTGCACCTTACCAGAATCTGAGAATTAAGTAAATGAGAAGATTAATGCATGCAACTGTAGTTACATATGCCACATGCAACAATACTTCTTTAGGTGCAATAACGCAGCAGCATGTGACTTACTGCAGGGAAAAATACTTCCAAGCAATGAAATTCTACTCAGCACTACCCAAACAGTAAGATGTCTGTCCCAGACTCCAGCAGTTCCTTAGACAAGCTGCTTTTCTAACTTCACTACCTCTGAATTCATGTGCCAACCTCACTAGCCTCCCCAGGAAGCTGACAGGTAGAAATTACCTAACCCTAATTACCTTACCCTAACTCCTGCTAAGTCACAGGAAAAGACACTGTGTGAGAAACAGTTACACACGGAATTCTTCATCTTTCTGAAGGTTTATACCCACAGATTTTCTCCCCACAAGTCAGTCTTTTTTCAAGTGGCACAATTCCCTTTCCCAAGCTTCACATCTCTAGTGGAGCCAGGGTGAAGTTACTGAGTCCTCATAATCATCCAGCTCTGCCCACGAGGACACAACAAAACAACTTCATCTTTGGCTCTTCTTCCTATGTCTCAAGTATCCCATTAATTTTTGGCCTTCCTCTGTCATTGTTTCTCACAACACGAGCAAAGCTGCTTGGCAGGAAACGCTTTTGTGGGGGTATTTAATGCCAGGTAGCTTCAAGGAAAATGTAAACTACTTATGTTTGACAGGATATGGTTTTCAGAGAGGATGTAACTGCTACTGAGCTACTGCAACACTTGAACTATGCCATTTACCATCTGAGTTGAACAAGGGTTATTGACAACGACTTCAACAAAGGATGCTTGTGTTTAATCACAGGAGTCAAGCGCAGTTTGAACTGTAACAATTTATAAATAGCTCCTGCAAATTCTGGGAAGGAATTTTTACTGCTTTATACACAAAGGCCCAGTGAAAATAAATCTAGTAGTCAGTACAAATACACTTTTCTAAACACACCTTGGTCTGTACATATGAAAACGAAAGTTTAAATTATGAAATGGCCTTTTCTGAAATAAAATATGAACAGCATATATGAGTGTTTTCTGAACTGAGGCTATTTACCCTTAGAAGAGGTACCAAACAAATCAGTTTAAACACACTTGTAAGTACCCTCACAAAGGGCACTTCAGAGGACACAGCCCCAGCACAGTGCAGAAGGGTTCAGCCCAGGCTCAGAGCCAACCCAAGGACATGGGACCATGTAACTACAACTATTACTAAGGTGCCATACAATTCTCAGAGGGCCTCGCAGCTTGAGACTCCATCATAGCACATTTGCACCAATCTTAGTTAGCAGTGTGCTGCCAGATCACACAGATGCCTGCCTGGCTGCATCAGGGATTTTAACAAAATCTTCCTCTATGGACAAATTCTGACATAGAAACACTTTAGAACTGAAGATACAAGTCAGTTCCAGCCCTGATAGACTCCTCAGTGCCTGTGAAAAGAAATTACATTCATTAGATATCACTACTGCAAAGATCCAATGTTTATTGCATATACATGACTCAAGTTTCTCGAGCCCATGTAAGTATATGATTTGATAAATGTGAGTGCATCCTGTTGAACCTGATTCATGTAACTGGATGAGCAAATACTTGTTCAATAAGGACAAAAACTGAAACTATCTGTTAATTTCAGAAAAACCATAAAGAAAAGATTGAAATATCCTTTATAGTTGGCATGGATTTAAACCATAAACAGACATGGAAAAAGCAGTTGAGACACAGTGCATTTCATCATCCCATTCCAAGAAGTATCTGCATCACCATCAACTAAAACCAGAAGTAGCTGAACCATTTTAGTTTGAAGCAATGTACATTTATTTTAAATTACTGTTCTAATGATCACAAGTAATATGATCTATAATACAGAGGTATTAGAATAGATCTAAGAATTCCAGTTCCGTAAGCTATGTGGGTTATTTTTGTCAGATTTCAAATAGTAGAACATGAATTGACTACTTATGAATCATTTACATTCTGAAGATTAGATTTCATATGATTATATATAACAAATCTCCATGTACACAAATAATCACTGATACATTTAACCATTTATCAAACTTTCAAGATGCAATACATTAGATGAGGACTTTCCAGATATTATAGGTTCATTAGGTTCATTAGGTTGGAAAGGACCTACAAGATCATCTAGTCCAACCATCCTCCTATCACTATCCCTACCCAGACAATCATGTTGTGAAATATCTAATACACCAACTAAGAATTCTTACTTTGTGTGAACAGCAACAATTTATCTCAAGTATAGAAAGCATCCGAATGTTCTGCTGAATTTTTAAGGAGGCACAGAAAATATCATGCAGTGGAAACATTACTGTTTTGCACTTAGTGATGTTCTGTCTATTAGTATCTAGTACTAAATCCTGAGAAATCAAGCTTGGAAATCTCCTTTTCATTAGAAAAATTTGTTCTGTCTATGCGAGAACTTGGGCTTCCAACTTTACTCAGCCAGGATTTCCTGCAAGAAAAATAAGAGGGTTAGCATGCAATGAACTGTATACATGTGGTGTTTATGCTCTTACTCTGCTTTCCCTTTTTAAAAGCCATAACAAACAGTCTTTTAATGAGGAAACTACCCCAAATTTGCTTAATTTTCTCCTTTAAAAGCAGAACAAACTCTTTGAAAGAATAAGTATCAACGTTTCAAAACATGCTATGGAATATTGGATAAAAATACACTTGGCAGAAAAGGCGAAAGCATGCTTACTTTAACGACCTCATCCAAGTGCATATAAAAGATTTAAAGTAGGTATACTAGTTCTGGTAATTAATACTACTAGCAAGGAATAAAAGTCATTCATAACTGATAAAAAAGTAAGAAAAAAATCTAGCAGCCAGTTTGCCTTTTTCTGGCAACTAAAAGAAACTGAAATGAAAGTGAGACATTCAAAGCCAGCAAAAAGATAAAGCAAACAAAACAAAATTACAGTACATAAAGCAATATTAAATGAATATGATTAACACTGAAAAATTAAAACGTGAGAAAAAAGAATGCTTGTATAAAATTCAGTGATTTCTGAAGCATTTGCATTACAATTCGATCTAATTAAGCTGGTGCTTGCTTTTTTCTTCCACAGCTCACCAGAAAATTTGTATTGAGTACAAATTATAATGATACAAGAGTCTGAAAGCAGACAGCATGATGGCTGCTCCTACCTGCATACCATCTATCTTCCTATCCTGCAGCCATTGGCACTAACGTATTAGTAATAAGCTACTGGTGATAAAAGCAGGCATGCAAACACCTGAAGTGCAACAGACATCTGCCTTTTTATAAGCATATCTATGAAAATACTCTCTCTTCTGTTGTACTGATATCTGAGAAACAGGGAAGTGTTCTAGTGAACAAAACTTCAAAACTGTTTCCCCATACAAGTGATACTTTCAGTAACTTTAGTGATGCATAAATTGCTATAGGCACATACCTGCAATTCAAATACAAACATACATTTAAATTCTCAATTAAGTGCATAAAAACTGTCTTAAAGTTAATTCATCCCTTGCAAAATCACACTGAAGATCATAAAATGCAGTCTTTTTGCACCAACTTATTGACGTAGTACCATGAGAACCATGTATTCAATTTTTTATCTTCAGTCAATAAATGCAAATACCCAATATCAAAGAGTATCTAATTAGAGACCCTATGTGTTAAGTATGATTTCATACATCTTCTGACACAATGTTACACCACCAAAAAAGTTCAGAAACAACTCCAGTGGCTATAAGCATTGACTCACTTTCCCCAGACTGTGCTTGTGCTGTGTCACATTAGCTTTATCGCTAGCACGGATGGTCCCAAGTTTGCATTCAGGACCAGCACAGCTAACCTTGCTCCTAAAACTGTACACACATTCTTGAATATGAAGATATATGCACCCTTACGCATCTAACAGATAAGAAAGCAGGTATACCTGAGCACTTGCATACTTTGAAATACAGCCATAGAAGTAAATTTCATGGATTACAGACTTGCAGAGACGAAGAGCTCTGTGAGACCTTCCCCATGAGATGGCTAAAAAGGATGCTCCATAGGTAAACACTCTCTAGAAACAACTTACCCACATGGATATCTCATGTTCAAAACGAATTACCTGTGATAAGCTTTGGTCTACAACTGATAGCAGCAATTGAAATCATTAAATGTATCAGATGTTTACAAATCTTTGCATATCTTCCTCTTTCCTTCCTGCTGTAAACAACATGCCTGCTTGCCCATTTACATCTGACACGTCCAAAACGTTGACCCCACCTCACGTACAGCTCAGCCCAGCCCATCCTGAGGCCATCCCCTACCCTGTGCCAACATGGCAATGGCTTTCTCTCACCAAGCAGCTTGGACAGCAAACACACACTAGCATGCAATGGGCATGTGTAGGTTGAAAACAGGCACAGGGGGAGTGCAGTGCAGTACTGATTCAAGTGTTGGCAAAACCCGTTATGCATTGTGCTACACTGCCTAAATAGAGCAGAGAAAAATATGCAGCTGTGTTTTCCATTTTGATAGGGGAAATTATGTCATCTAGATGGACTTGTGCAAAGCTTTGACACTGATCAGCATGACATCCTGGCTGAAGAGACGGGCCCATGACAACCTCATTAAGTTCAACAAGGCCAAGTGCAAGGTCCTGCACCTGAGGCAGGGCAATCTCAAGCACAGATATAGGCTGAGCTGAGAATGGCTTGAGAGCAGCGTGAGGAGAAGGATTTGGGAGTGCAGACTGATGAAAGATTCAACATGTGCCAGCAGTGTGCACCTGCAGCCCAGAAGGCCAACCGTATCCTGGGCTGCATCAAGAGAAGCATGACCAGCAGGGAGAGGGAGGTGATTCTGCCCCTCTTTTCTGCTCTCATGCGACCCTAGGGGAATTCACATGGCTGTATGGGCTCTGCTCTTCATTGAGATGCTGATATTTTGCAATGGTACTTACTTCACTGATCTTTCCTCATCTTTGCACGAGACAGACCATTCACTGAGCACTGAGGCACTTTATTTTTTAACCAGCAAAGCAAGCAGGAAACCAGTATTTGCTACAAGTAGCAGGCAGTTACTGTAATTGTTTCTTTATTTATCTGCAGAAGATAACATTTCCAGTATCTGTGATAAATATTTTTAAGCTATTTTAATTTTCATTATCATCCAGATAGTGACTAGACTTGAATGAAGGTTCTGCAACCTTCTGTTGCTTCACTCAGCCTTCATTTCCTTTCACACACACCATGAATTTCAGACCACCCAGTGTGCAGAAAAGATGAGCAACAATCACTGGCATTTGGAATGTCAGCTCATCATTTGTTGCGTTCACTTGGAAATTGACTGCTGCTTCCCACTTGTCTTCAGGAGCAAGAAAAGCACAAACCACCTCACTCGCCACATGGGATCAGCGATGAATTGGGAAGAATTGAATGAGAATGCTCTTTTAAACTTCTCTGTAAGGGCACAGCATATAGCTTACTCTCCAATAAATACTCCAATGGACGTATTTCTGAAGTAATGCTGTTTCAGGATGGAAGAAGAGCTGATCTCCAAACAACTGTTTCCTATTGTATTTTATTTCTTGATTATTACATGTCGGTGCAACTTCTCCTGGTCACGCTCTGTTCTCAGTCCAAAACCATGCTGGCCATACAGGATGGACAGGCACCTTTAATCAGTTTTACAAATCACATAACTTCCCTGCCCCAGGTAGAAGGCCAGCAGCCAGCCCAGCAGGCCCAGGCCGCCTGCAGGCCCTGGGTTCACCCCACTGTAGCTGCTGCCCCATCTTCATGTTCGTGGTGGTTTATTCCTAGGAGCTGAAGAACAGTAGGATCTGTCCCTTTTTTCCTCTTATTAACAAAAATGAACCCGGCTCAGCAACTTGTTACCCAGGCAACAAAGATCTTTCCTTTCCACAAGCTTGGAAAACACCATCTGAAGGGCTGGTTCTGCACTGCACTCACCATGCTTTCCGCAGTCACAGCTGGCTGTTTGCACTACTGGAAGCACACACATCTTTCTGTGACTTGAGGTACCTGGCAACCCAGCATCAGGGCACCACTCAATCAGACATCCACCACCTATAGCACCACTCTCTAGAAATACTCTTTACAGAGTTTTCTTCCTTCTGTGATATAATAGCAGCACAGCTGTAAAAATCACTGTGCTTTGAATATCAAGGCCAGCAGAACGACCAATTTTCCTGAATAAGATTTTTTAAACCAAATGCTATATTACAAAACAGATTTTTTCAAGTAAATGCTTTTTATTTATTGATTTTTGCAACTCTCTCTGAACAAGCTTGTTTCCTACTTTGATACAGAAAAATAAACCTGCTGCAGGAAGAAATAGGCCTCCTGTGATTTCAGCAGTACAGGGGTGAGAGCAGTGGGAGGAATGACACCTACTGCTCATCACTTTGATGAGATGGGGCACAGTACTAGAAAGAACCCTGCCATCCTCTGTGTGGGTGCGACTAGGAAGTAAAAAAGAGAATCTGACTGAAGTGAAGAGCACTGCCAATGGTGCCTTATGAAGCCTCATGCTTTAATTCTGACTCAAAAGGAAACAGTGTAAGAGTTTAGCAATAGGGCATGTGGCTTTTTACCTCCTGTCTTCTATTTAAAGTTCATATTTGATAATTTAGGGAGTAGCAGCTACTTACAGTTAACAGAAGAACTACAGCATTACACAAGCTCCACAGCTGAAAAGACCTCTATGGCTGGTATTAATACTGCTGTGAGCCAGCTCTGAGGTTAAGGTGAGATGCTTTTGACAAAATGGACTTCAGGGAAGACTGATTTTAACTACAAAGTCATTACATCAAAAAAAATCTGCTGTAATGTTAGCTCTGCAGAGGTCACCTTTCATGAGTACCATGCCATCCACAAGGAAAAAGAATACACTGGGAGTTGCTGCATGCCAAACAGGTACATAAATGAAGAGTGCATTTTCACTTTTCCAGACACTGTATGGAATCAGGATGCTTCTATCATAACTCATTTAGAACAGACTAGTCTGACTTCTTGAATACAATGAAGATTGCAGCATGTTACAGCCTCTAGCACTAGAAATGGACATAGAAAGTGACCTGCGGACACAATTTAGGAATGTTTGTTTCTCTTCATCTTAACCACAGCATTACTTAGAGTGGAACAAGAGAAATGCACGCTTTATTTAGAGAGAGGGAGAATAAAGGCATTTAAGTGTTTATGCTTTATTTCCCTTTGTTTAGGATAAAACATCTAAGAGAATGTTGCTTTTTGAAGACTGTATTTACATCCGTGACAGTGTATAAACTAGGATTGCAAATATTTATGAAATACCTCCAAAATGTTGTTGTATTCTGTAACAGGACTGTCAAGTTTTCACAAGCCCCAACATCTAAAAGTTCATAGAAGAGAAATGCAGATTTCTCTTTCATTGCTGTTTGCCTTTGACCTTTTAGGAAGAAACTCAGAAGTGGAAATGACAGTTTTCTCTGCAATTTTAAGGGACAGGGACGTTACGTATAAAGGCTTTTTGTTTATTAAGAGTGAAATTGACATACAGGTAAAGTTTCCTGAAGCTGGTATAGTAGAGGGGTCTTGCAGCTCATAGATTAGTGCAGAGCCATTCCATTTCCCCCACACCTCTGTTCCTGCTACTGGAGCATAGCAGTACAAGAGCAATCTGGAAATAAAATGTATAAGGTTTGATGTTCATGAGGTAAAAAATAATAATAAAGAAATAGAAAGGTAAAAAAACCTGAAGTGTTTGAAAAATACTGCTGTTTGACATGATGTGAATCCTTATGTGGTCTAAAAAAAGCCCCACAACACCTAAGCAAAATAAATAAAATACATTTAGCATTTTAAGTTTAGCAAAAGCAGTCAAGGCAGAGAAAACATTCTACAGCAAGAAAACGGGAAGATTCTGGGAAGACTTGCAAACATTTTGGTGCAGGACAGTCAAAAAAATTCAGTCAGAACAGTCAGATTTCTCCTACTGACCTTCCTACAGTGCTCCTTGTATTTTTATTCTTTATTTTTACTTCTTTTTATTTTTTAAACTCTCAAAATTAGGCTCTTGCTTCAGGTAAAGCCTGAAGCTTCCTGACCTGAAATAGAGCTGCCACTGGAGCTCTGCTACAGGGTGCCTCTGCTGCCATGGAAACTGCTGCACTCCCCCCAGGGAAACTGCATCAAGAGATCTTCAAACTCTTGTGCTTCCTGCTCGATAAAACACCAAAAATAATGCTGGCAGCAGTCCATACATTAGGCCAGAATCCAAGGTCTACACTTAGTTATATGCCCACACCTTTTGCATACACATACCTGCAAGAGGAAGGAGGAAATACAGGGAGAATAAGTGGAGGGGACTTTCAACAAACATACCTGGATGACCCCACCACAGTCCACCAACGAATGAAAGCCAAGAGTCAGGTTACCTCAGAGCACTAAAGCCCAAAAAAAGGAGGAAAAAACACGCCCATAGTCTAAGGATATGTGCCAAGAAGTGGGTGGGCTAGAAACGAAGCAACCTGCTCCGGCGTAGGTGCAGTGCCCCAGAATAGAACGGAAGCCTGTGGGCATGAGGAAGGCTGCACCACTGCTGCCTGCATACTAGCAGCTCTGCACATCACAGCTGCCATTTCTTGCCCCTTTGGATATATAGCAGAAGTTCTCCAACTGTTTTAGAAAGGGGAGAAAAAGATATTTAATCAAGTGTTTGACTTCATATTTATAAACACAGCTGACAGATGAAAGTTATTAATGTGTTTATGTTTCTTCCTTTCTGTCAAACCCTGCTGCACACAAGGCTAACATTTTTTCTAGAGAACATATAGTGAGAGTTTCTTCGAGGTAGTACTTGAAAGTCATGTCAGCAGCGAGGACAAATTATCAGAATCTGGCAGATTAACGTTATGAGCTAGGTGTGACAATATCAAAAAAGCTTCAAAAACATATTCTGGTGTCACATTTTTATTTATAAACCTGAGAAAAGCGACTTCAATGTTAATGTTCATTACATACTGTGTTTTAACAGGAAATACCTGCTCTTCTTGTCACTGCTAGCTTGCACCTTCAACTCTTTGCATCTCAAATTTGGACTTGAAGATTTTTTCCATCCTATGTAAGTCTATGAAATTTAGTTTATTATACTACTTGGTTATCTATGTAAAATGTCGTCTTCTCTGAAAGAGGAGGAAAGATGCCCAAATGGATGAAACAGAGCCTGAAGATTACTTCTAATGTGCGATGAAAACAGAACTTTCCCATCCATTATTTTGATTAACTGGAAATAGAATTTAAGATTCACTTACAAACATGCAGTAAGTCCATTTTTATAAAAAACATGAGAATGTCTCCATTTAAAACAAGGTGGCAAGTTGTATTTGGCTACTTTTCAAAAAATCTCAGAAAGCTTTCTACAATCTCAAGATTGTAGAGACTTGTCTCAACAACAAGGAATAAAGAACTAAAATACAAAAAAATAATAGCCATTTCAGTAATTCAAAATTGCGTTTATGTCCTACTGTTCCACAGAAAGTGCAAAACAAAAGACAGTTTCCTTTTAGGCTCGTGTCCTATCTTCCCAAAGCAATTAGAATTAGATGAAGAAGAAGCAGAAAGGTCTATTATGTTTCCCTTGTTAATACTTCTGCCTCCTACAGGGTATGTTTAGGCTCACAAGGCAGAACTGAGTAAAAAAATTGACTAATCCCCTCTCTTTTGCACAGAATGTAATAAAAAATGACTTCTAATGATCCATCTATTAAATCAAAGGCCACAAGGTCTTTATATGAGGAACTGTTGCTGTTAGCATACCAATTCGTGCCTCTTAAGACAAGCTAGTTCTCTAAAGCTTGGCAACTGGTTAGTATCCATAATCCATATAAGCTGTACTTCACACAGCATATGTGGCTGTATCAGTTGAGCAAGGAGTAAAGCCCCACTGACTCCAAACATAAAATTTATACCTTCAAATTATGAACCGTAACCGTAGGCTGTTCAAGGAACTCTACTGGAGGACCAAAGTGAGTCACCACACAGACCAAGTTTCATTTGCCTGGTAAATAAAGTAAAACAGCCACAACTTACTGTTGTGCTCAGTTACAAATATATCATATATATATAATCAAAATTTAGACCAAACCAAGATGCACTCCAGAACCTTGACTCCATGTTCTACCATTTCTTCACTCCACAAGAACAAGTTGTGGCTTCCAGAACATCAGAACATCCCCTTGAAGTGAATTCAGCATGGTATGTTTACAAGGAAGGTAATATTTAGTACACTGAGAGTATAACACACACACACACATATAATTCCCTGTAAATAAAGTCCCCTTTGTCACTTATTAGATTTGTTACCGTAAATTAGGATTTGTTAATGTATTATTTGTTGTTTCTACAGAGAACAGAAGTTACACTTAAAACCAGCTGTATACTTCCTGAAGATGAACCTGCCTCCCTGCCATGCCTGGAGCTAAGTGTGCAGAGGCAGCAAATGACCTTGCACAGCAAAGAAAGGCTGAGCCTCTAGAAGGCATGTCAACCCTCACCAAAGGGAGAAACATTATCACATGTACCTCTTTATGATAATTTTCTTATGACTTCACACACATTAAAAATACGATTCTCAAGAGAACTAATATTTTGTTTCTCTCTACTTGCTTTACAAGTTCCATAAAATTATCATTTCAATTAATGTCACTTTGATTTTAAGTCCTTAAGATGACACAGGCTGTTCTCAGAGGTAAGTACTAAACACACCAACTAAAGAAGCCTTTCAAGTCATCCCAAACAACTCTAGTAAAGATATGTTGGCTACATCAGCTGAGCACTTCAATAGAAGACAAAGTTTAGCTCTCAACTGCACTTTGTTTCCTACAGATGTATGTTATGCAAAACTGATAGGTTGCTAGGTTTCTACTTTTTGTTAATATCATGAGAATATCCATAGGAAAAAGGGACCTACTCATGAGATGCAGCAGTGCTGAGAGCACGACTACAGCTAAAGCCCATTCCTGTGGTCTGAATCACGTCACTGTCATCATGAATATACTCACTTAGTAGAAATAAACACACATTTAACATCAAAGCTCCAAGCTATCTGAGAAGGCTATCGGAGCATGAATACATTTTCGGTTCATTGTTTCTTTAAAAAAATAATTAAGCAAGGCTTTTTAATATTATTGAAATATAATCTGATTCACATTCTTTGCTATTCAACATTTCCTGTGCTGTAGCATTTTGTATTTTTATTAAATCTGGTTCTTGAATTAAAAACATTGCTTTAAAAACATTTTTCTGTTAGCTTGCAACAGGGTTGAAGTAAATCAACAAATTTTTTCAGAATATTTCCTGACAAAAAAAATAAAACCAGATAACTTGGGATTTTCTATCACCTTCTCAGAGCACCAATGGCACTTCAGGTTGCTGTTTATAAAAAGCAAAACAACAGATCTACCCATTTTCCATTATGATAACAAGGAGCTCAACTGTTCTTTCTCATCTTGCCAACGTTTCTGCACCTCTTTTGGGAATAGAATAGAATGTTTTGGATCATCAGATCATTTCTCAGCCTTTTGGCTAAGATCAAGTGTAGCATCTGCTCTTATCAGATTCTTATCAGGCCCAGAAAATAGTAAAAGCTGCTAGGTAAAGACAGTCCTTTAGTATTTATATGATTAATTTTATCAGTTCTTAGATTTTCTTCAAGAGCACTGTGCAGGCAATGCTATCTTGCTGCTATGTTGCAAAGGAGGACTGTAACTGCAGAGTAACACAACAGCTTATCAATACAGTGTTCTGACCATCTTGAAATATGTGATAAGAGCAGAATTTCTAGTAAAGTACAAATAGACTCCAAAACTAGTATCATCCCCGGTTTTCATCTTTCTCTTAAGCTTCAGGGACTGTTAAAAAGTATCAAGCATCTCACTTGTTTTCTGTAACTTAAGACACTTCTTTTCCATGCCCCTCCTTGATTTTATTTTGCCTGAATAGTTAAAGGAGGTGAAATCTGTTACTGATCACTTTCAGACTACAGACTGCTGCAGGGACTGAAAAGGTCTTGTGATCTGATTTTGGAACTCTGAAAAACTAGAGAAACAATGATTTCTTTAAGAGACAATTCAAGTAGACATTTCATTAATATGCTTGGCAAAACTTATGTTTTTCAAGTACCTCTCAGCGCCTCATTACTGCAGGAAAGGGTGAGTACTGAGATCTACCAAGCTAGTCATGATTTACCATTCTAGAACAAGCTGTTCTTCATTGGAAAGCATGTGTGCACTCTACAGGGCCCTCTAACAAAATTAATGAACCTGGGATATTTCGTTGTTACAGTCACAGATACTAAGATGCATTATGTGCCTGCCTGCAAACAACACCAAGCTGAGTGATGCAGGAAGGGAAAGAAGCCATCCAGAGGGACCTGGACAGGCTGGAGAAGTGGGCCTGTGTGAACCTACTGAGGTTCAACAAGGCCAAGTGCAAGGTGCTGCACTTGGGCCAGGGCAATCTCAGGTATTTATAAAGACTAGGGGAAGAAACTCCTGGAGTTTCTGTTGAGAAGGACCTGGGGGTCCTGGTGGATGAGAAGCTGAACATGAGTCAGAGTGCCTTACAGCCTGGAAGGCCAGTGATATCCTGGGCTGAATTAAAAAAAAGGAGTGGCCAGGAGGGAGAGGGGAGGTGACTGTTCCCCTCTATTCAGCTCTTGTAAGGCTTCATCTGAAGAACTGCATCCAGGCCTGGGGCTCCCAGCACAAGAAAGACACAGAAGTCTTGAAATGGGTTAAGAGGAGGGCCACTATAATGATCAGATGGCTGGAGCATCTCTCCTGTGAAGAAAGGTTGAGGGAACTGGGCTTATTTAGCTTGGAGAAGGGAGACCTCACTGTGGCCTTCCAATACTTGAAGGGAGAGTGTAAACAAGAGGGGGAACAAATGCTTACATGGGCTGATAGTGATAGGACAAGGGGGAATGGTTTTAAACTAAAACAGGGGAGATTTAGTTTATATTTTAGGAGGAAGTTTTTCACTTAGAGGGTGGTGATGCACTGGAACAGGTTGACCAGAGAGGTGGTGGATGCCCTATCCTGGATGGATCCAGCCTTGGATGTGGCTCTGGGCAGCCTTGTCTAGTGGCTGGCAACCCTCCCATGGCAGGGGGGTTGAAACCAGATGATCTTTGAGGTCCTTTTCAACACAGGCCATCCTATGATTCTATGATTCTTTCTCGACTTCAAGCATGCTCTGCAGTGGTCGTGCTATGATGGTGATCTGCCTGTGTGCATTTCAACTCTTTCCCTGTAATCTGTACAACACCTGACATTCAACTGTGATAACACACACATCAGAAATGCATTCAAGACTGGAGTTACTAGGTCCTTACAAAGGCTACTGCTCACTCCAGTACAAGCTTGCCCCAGGCAATGTAGGGGCCTCAAGTGCAAAAAAGTGGTTTCTGATACTGTGGCTGAAGCTGCACACAAACAGCAAGCTACAATTGAATAGGCAAGTTCCAAACAAACACTCAATTTCACAGCTTGCTTCTGATCCTACAAGTAGGATGCCCACCACCAATACATCTCATTTAGGAATAAGTGTATAGTAGGAATAACTGATTTCCTACTACATTTATGATGGATTCTCTTGCTACTTGCAAGTCCTTTTGGAAGTAACACTGCTTTCAGTGAAGGCAGTCTGCCACGCCAAAGCACTCTCCACAGGAGAGCAGCCCAACTGTGTAATTCTTACCTTGCAAAAATCTGCACAATTTATTCCCATGGCAGAAATAGAATTTCATCCTCTACAATCCCAACAAGTAGGCTCAATCACCATTTTTCATAGAATGTCTAGAGTTGAAAAAGACCTGAAGAATCATCTTGTTCCAAACACTCTGCCACAGGCAGGGCTGCCAGATCAAGTTGCCAAGGGCCCCATTAAACCTGGACGTAAAACACCTTCAGAGATGGGGCATGCACAACCTGGGCAACCTGTTCCAGCACCTCAACACTCTCTCAGTAACAAACTTCCCCTGACATATAGTCTAAATCTCCCTTCCTTTAGTTTAAAACCATCCCCTCTTTTCCTACTGCCATCCATCCATGTGAAAAGTTGATTTTTCTCATGTTTATGATCTCCCTTTAAACATCTGGAAAGCCACAATGAGGTCTCCCTGCAGCCTTCCCTTTTCCAGGCTGAACAAGGCAGTTCTTGCAGCCCATCTTCATAGGTGAGGTGTTCTAGTCCCTGGATCATCATCACAGTCCTCCTCTGAATCCTCTCCAAAAACTCCACATCTTTCTTGTTCTGGGGGCCCCCAGACGGGTGCAACACTCCAGCTGGGGCTCAGGAGTGCAGAACTGAGGGGGACAATCACCTCCCTCTCTGCTATTACCCCTCTTTTGATGGAACCCAGGATATCATTGGCTTTCCAGGCTGCAAGCACACACTGCCAGCTCTTGTTCAGTTTTTCATCTACCAGAACCCCTAAGCTCTCCTCAACAGAGCTACTCTCAAGTTCTTCTCCCATTTTGGAGATATATCTGGGATTACCTCAATCCAATTGCAAAACCCTGCACTGCTTTGTTGAACCTTTAGGTTCACATGGGTCCACCTTTTGAGTTTATCAGTGCCCCCTCAATGGCATTTCTTCCTTCTGCCATAACAACTCATAACCACTGCACCACTCAGCTTAGTGTCATCTGCAAACCTGCTCAGAGTGCACCCGATCCCATCACCTACATCAGTGATAAAGATGTTAAAGAGTATTGGACCCAATACTGACCCTCTGGGGGACACTACTGCTCACCAGCCTCTACCTGGACATAGAGCAACTGACCACAACCCTCTGGCTGTGATCTTCCAACCAATTCCCTATCCTCCAAATTGCTCACCCTTCAAATCCATACCTCTCCAATCTAGAGATAAGGGTGTGGTGGGAGACCATATCAAAGGCTTTGCACAAGTCCTGGTAGACAACATCAGTTGCCCTTCTCCTTTGCCCACCAATGCCATCACTCCATCATCGAAGACCACCAAGACTGGTTGAGCACGGCCTCCCCTTGGTGAAGCCAGGTTGGTTATCCTGGATCACTTGTTTTTGTCCAACATACTGCAGAAATACAGACAGTCCAAGGTAACAGCTACATTTCTGATACCATACAAAATCATTTTCTTGTTAAACTAGTAGCTTAGTATGATTGTATAGGCAATTTCTTTACAAAACACACTTTCAAATTCATGTGAAGTAACAAAACCACTACTAATGTATAAATAGAGGTACAGACATCGTACCTTGGCCAAAATCCAAATCATACCTGATGTAAATAAGAATTTATCAGAGCTAGATCCTCACTGACATATCTAGATACAAGAAAACAAATTCTCAAATCACATAATAGCTTGGGTTGGAAGGGACCCTGAGGATCATGAAGTTTCAACTTCCCTGCCACAGGCAGGACCACCATCCTCCAGATCAAGTACTAGATCAGGTTGCCAAGGGCCCAACCCAACCTGGCCTTAAACACCTCCAGGGATGGAGCATCCACAACCTCTCCAGGCAGCCTGTGCCAGCACCTCAACACTCTCAGTAACAAAATTCCCTTGATATCTTGCCTGAATCTCCCTTCCTTTAGTTTAAAACCATTCCCTCTTGTCTTATCACTGCCTAAAATATTTGTGGGATTTCCAACTCAAAACACCTGCATTTTTTTGAGGATCAGCATCAGATGAGATATACACTGAATTCTTGAATATCACTGCTATCTGAAACAACAGATAACACTTCCTCTTGGATACACATACCAAATCATTACCTAAAATCAACAGGAACACCAAACAAACCAAGGACACTGGAAATCCTGGCACTTGGAAAAAAACAGATGTAAAAGTCAAGTCACCAAGGACTTCTGTTAACAGTTCATCAGACAGTGAGTACTTGTAATGCTGATCCTAATTTTAGGAATTACACAAAGTGTAATAAACAATAACATAAATAAACCCACACACAAAAAGAACTGCAGCCTCACCGTAATGCATGGAATTTTGCCACAGTGCTTTCATTAAATTAAAACATGTGTAGGCCTCCTGCACTTCTGTAAAACTCTCAGTGTATATATACAGGGTAGCAACAATAAAAGCACTGAACTGTGAGTTAAAAGCTCTCACATGGAACTTGGCTGGCTTGCTTCTTTGTTACAAGACAAATATGCCATTTCAAGCATAAGAGCTACAAGAATGAGCGCCAACAAGGTGCCTGCAAGTCAAATCTGCCTCTGCCTTGCTGTTCGAGAGCAACTTTGTAATACAAAAGCAGCTAAAAGGATTTGTATTTAATTAAAACAGCACATCCGTTTTGGCTTTAAACTTTATACAGGATGTTGCAGTCTCGCCTACATACTTTTTTGGTTTACTTACAAACAATGTAAAACAGGACTTCATAAAGCAAGGATTGACAGACCCTTTGCTACTGCATCACAGATCATTCCGTTCTTACATTTTCCTTTGCTTTAACAATAGGAGAAACAACCCTTCATTCCTCTAAATAATTATTCATTCATCCATTCTGATGCAATAAACACAAATTTTACATTCTTATTTCAGGCCCCCCGCCATCCCCCCCAAAAAAATCCAGCATGCAGCTTTAAAATAATTATATTCACCCTTTTTTTGTTTGTTTGTTTCAGTTATTGGATGTTTTTCCCAACTTAGCTTTACAAAACTGGAATACAAAGACACCAAACTCAAACAGTGAAGACTCTTTGTTATCCCACCTGCTAACAGTGCTACATCTGCAAGGTATGTGATCAGAGAGCTGTTTATTTGTGTGGTTATCTTTCACTCCTTCCTGTTCAGCATCACTTATCAAACTGATTAAACCCAAGAGCTTGGTCCTTTACAAATACATCTGAAAAAAAAAATGGTAAGCACATCAACATAGTTGAGTCATCAATGATTAAGTGCACTAGTTTATGAAAATTGGATTTAGCTTTCTAGGCAAAAATCCAATATGAACTTGAAGAGGCAAAGCCTTCTTAAAACAGAAAAAAAGCAATGTTATTACAGTCAAGATTCCGAAAGGTTTCATATCCATTGCTTTGCCTTTCTTCTTAGCAACAAAAAATGATCAAAATAAAGCTGAACACTGCCAACTAAACAAATTGTAGTTGATGGTAGAGAATTCTATAGACTCCTTCACACATTTAAACCTGAAAGCAAAGAGTGCTGTGCCTAACTATCACTCCTTCACTGTGTCTGCACACAGAGGAAGATTCAAACTGCTGCAGTTAATCCTCTCCAAAGGCAGAAGTACTGATATATCTGAAAGGTTGGGTGGCATCCACGCACTGGATAAAAGAATGAGTTCCCTATCTTCCATTAAAATGCAGAAAACCATTGATTTTATCAGAAAAATGTTGCTCATTTTGCCCCAATATATAATTAAAACACCACTGGTGTTTTTAATACACAAATACCAACTAGGAAACAGACAAAGCAACAGAGTACATCACAGAACAGTGAAGATCTTTTATTTTCTCCTTTCTTTCTGAAAACATGCAGAACCTTTGCTTACAAGATTAAGAAAAAAACACAGTGGGGAAAAAAATGCAACAAGGAGAACCCTAAGGCAGACCAGAAGGAAAACTATGCATAAACAGTTAGGCCTTAATCTCTACGTATAGTTCTAATACAGTTACATGAACTGTGAGCTCCCAGGACTAAAATGGTTATGTCGTTGTAGCGTTAACATGAACCATAAGCAGTTCAAAGCTGCTACACTTACATAGAACAGCAGCACACTTATGATGGAAACCTGGCTGGACGCCTGATCCAAGAAGACATCTTCACTAGAGTTAAGCGTGGCAACGATGGGACAAGAAACAAATGTGACAGTAGTCGTGCACCTAAATCTGCATCAACAACGACAGAAGATCATATTACTGCAGCACTCTGCATTCATATCTTCTATTTTTCACCACTGTGCTCAAAATGACCACAATCTGTACCAACAGTGGCAGAAAGGACTACAGAGAATGAGGACTACGACCCACAACTGAAGACAATCCTACAGCTTTCCTATGGGAAAAGGATGTGCACTGCCACTTCCCAAAACCTACAGGCAAAAAGACAGAACACAGATTAAGATGAGAAGTGAGAGAAACAAAACTAGCCACACTTGCAAATAAAAATGTATTTAAACAGATGGTTCCACAATAACGTGCTATTAAACTGAAGGATTCTCATGCAAAACGTGATAAAGAACATCTACATCTCTGTTACTCATTAAGACTCAAACTGCACCCTTCCTAATGTTTTATAAGTAAATGCTGTCTTTAAGAAAACTCCAAATCCCAAGCAATTACTAATTATTTACTGTTCTTAGGGCACCTCTGTGATTCCTGGAAGACAGTATATTTGCTAAGGAATGCAAAACACTTCCCTTATGGCAAAATTCTTTCCGATAATGAAACTGTTGCATGAGATATGCTGGCTAGAGGATACAAAACATTCCTCCTGATAAAAGGAGTTGCATTAAAAAATTCACTATTTCTCCACATGCAACATCCTCTCACTGTGTGTTAAAATACAACATGTTCAATAGGTCTTTGTTTCTTTGAAGTATCAATAGCATTCAGATAACAGGTTCAAGCAACTTCCCATTCTGCCCACAGGCTGGAAAGCAGAGCAATGCCTGGCACCACTTTTTAGCAGCAGTTTAAACCAGCAGAAATGGCCCTGTTCAGTTCATCCCCAGTGCTGCTGACTTATCCAGTGCGTACAGCTGGCTCCACAACTCATACAAAGTCTGATGGAACAGCACAATTTAATTTTAACACTCGACCAAACACCTTCCAGGAACCTCTAGACACAGAAATAAGACTTAAGTAAAGCACCAAAAAAAAAAAATTCAAGCCAAACACTTTTAGCAGTTTCAATTACTTTGAGCTTCTGTAACAAAATTGGCATTGAAAACATTAAGAAAAAAAAGAACCGAAATACTTCCTCTTCAAGAAAATACTTTTCCACAGTGAAACCAACCACAGAATTTCAGTAATAACAAATACCAATTACTCCTAGAAGTACCTTCCTTAGCTAAAAATTGCCATGATAAAGCCCCCACCTCTCCTGTTTTCATATCTGCGTCCACATACTTCCGTGTAACACTCGCTCAGGGCACACACCATGCCATGTGATTGGCACCTCAGGGTATTTTAATGATTTAGAAATACATGGCCAATGCTGTCAGGAACGTATCAGCTGGACAGCAGTATAGGTTCCTCAAGTGTCCCCAAAATGAAGCTACGTAAAGAGATTCAAGGACACAGGAAGATATGCATCACAATGCCAGGTAAAGGTCTCCGCCTTCCTTCCACCTATCAGTCCCACCATGCAGAAAGAATGGCACCACAGACATTCATCAGCGCTTGCTGAACACTGATGAGCACAAAACAGCAGATGTGAGCACAGTGAGGCAGAGGGTGCTGCATTTCAGCAGTAGCAAAAACAACATGAACGACAAGCCACGGTCTGGATCGGCCAAGTACAGGTGTCACATCGAGAAATGAAGAGGGCTCCAATCAGCTGATGAGCAAATCAGTTCACAGGGGTGACTGTACTGAGAAATAGTGATGAGTAGCTGAGAACTCGCTCTATCAAAAACTGTTTGCATGCTCTTTGCATCTGCTGCACGAACCAAGGAAATAAAGAGGAAGCATTACTTGCACAGCAGTGCATGCGTATCTCTGTCCCTTGCATTTTGACTTGTTATGAAAAAACGCTATTTCCTCCGTTGCTCAGAACACAGAATTCACTGTATTCTCTATCAATGACATTCTCTGTGCACTTCAGAGCTATTACCCAAAAGATTAAAAAAATAAAAATCTGCACACAAGGAAGATTATTTTTAAATTCAACTGTATTATAGCTTAGAAGACTTTCAAAAACCCATTCTCATAAATACAAAGAAAGTAGGTTGCACACAGCTTACACAGGAGTCTGCATTGATCTCTTCCCATCTAGGAGCGTGATTTTTATATGAACTGCTACTGAAGGATCTCTGAGCCACACGGGATACAGATGTACCCAGAAGCATCTCTGGATGTACCACAGCACACATCATCCACCTGCTTCAGAAAACTATTCCGGGTGGCAGAACAAGCTTGCTATGACCTCTCAGGGCTCTGATGTATTCCCAAGGATCAACCCCCATCTCTTCACTTATGGCAAAAGTTTTGCAACTGGTTCTGCTCCAACAACAGCAGCTTCTTCCTTCCTCTTTCTCCAACACTGGGGCAACTCTAAGGCCATAAGCACCAACTCAACACCCCAACACACCACCGTGCTTTGCTCAACGCAGGACACTGTCACAATACCATCACTGTGGCACTGTGCTGTCACAAATTGGCCTCTGGTTCTGAGCCCTATTACCAGAGGGTCCTGCCCGCAGAACTCCAGTCACTGAGCGGGCGATACCAGAGGCTGCATCAAGCTCCAAAGCAGAGCAATTTCTTTGCCCGGGAGGCAGGATGGAGTGCCCACCAGCCAAGAGGCAGCGGCTAATGGGGGGGCTTCACACCATTGAACCGACGGAGGTGGGCCCACCTGAGAGCAAAGACAAGCCCACGGAGATGGATTCAGGGCCCGAGGAAGAGCCAATGGAGGTCGATCCACCTCCACCAGAGCCCAACCCCCGGCAGGTCACCGCTCTCAGGCTGCGTGGGAGGACACCCAGACCCCATCCCTACCATCGCAGCGGGGTGGGGTCCTGTCCACCTCACCCCACATGGCTGCCTCGATGCTGATGCTGAACATCCTATCCTATAAGTACATTATTAGTCAGGACAGCCCCACATTTCAGACCACCTCCTGGGAATTCTTCTTTTGACAGCCAAGGATCCCGTGAACCCCTCCTTCCCATCCCCACCCACTCCCTCACCAAGACCCCCCATCTCTCATTCACCAAGAGGAAGCAGGGAGAGCAGCACCGACATCCTCTGAGCTTCTGCACCGGGGCAACAGGAGGAGTATGGCAGAGGAACCTGATCTGCCTGAGGCCACGAGGAGGGCTCAGAGCTGGTACAGAGGAGGCTGCTGCTCTGGAGAAGCCAAAGACTTGGGTGCTGACAACATTAACCCACAACATTAATCAGAACAGTAAATGCTCCTCTTTTTTTTGTGGATGTTGAATGTCTGTGTGTGGATTCCTGTGTCTGCTCCTGGTCTCCCCAGCATGGGAAAGACATGGCCATATGGGGAGAGGGAGGGACAGCACACCTGACATCCCATGGCAGGCTGAGGGAGCTGTCTTTGGTCAGTGTGAAGGACAGACAGCACAGGGGGGCTGAGTGTTACCTACAGCTGCTGCTGTAGGTATACATATATGCGGCCAAAGAGAATTCTTCTTCCATCAGCACAGCCCAGGCAAGCCAGAAGGTTGGACACCCACATAGTACAGTTTATTTGTTGGTACGTGACCTAGTGTTTCTGGTTTTCTGGTTAGTGATATACCTTGAGAAATTCTGATAGCTCTTTATTGTAATATCCTATTATCAAAGCAGCTGTTGCCACTCAATTGAGACTGCATCACACTTCAGAGTTAAGGTCCACTGAATCTTCTTATTTAGTGTGCATCCTCCCTAACCTTACAGCACCTCCACTGTGAACTACGGGATTTTCTGACCTTGTAGAGTCTAATTAATATGCTAAAATACGTTGAGTTCTTTAAGAAATTCAGGTCCACACCACTCTTCATCTGTAATTAATTTCAAGAAGAAGCAGAAATTCATGACCCTGCATACTCAATTCTGAAATTATTTGTGAATAAGCTGCCTGAAATTACAAACCACAAGCAAGGTTTATCACACAAGCACACATGGCAGTGGGCCACATCTTGCCCTGCACATACTTTTCCAACATCGCCTCTAATGAGTTAATGCCACAGAGAGGAGGACTGGAAGCTCCAGTGTGTCAGCACATGGTCACACACAAAGAAGCAGGCAACGTCTTCATTGTCCATGACAGCAGAAATCTGTCTTCCAGACTCAGAAGGTAGGATCAAACTGATTTAAGGCTGTTCACTGCATCAATGCAACAGCTGAAGGATGCTGTGATCACTTCAGGCACTGGAACTAGTTTCCATGTCCTAACCACTTTTTTTCACCTCCAAACAACCCCATAAATAAATAAATAACTGGGATTGGACAGAACTGACAAAACTTTACTGCAGTTGGGATTATGCCTCGCTGCATTTCCAAGAATCTCCTGGCTCTACTTTGAGCATTAGAGCATGAAGCACTCTGCTTTGAGGTGATTTTGCCAAGGAGCAGAGATGCAGAAATAAGAGGAAGCCCCACATGTACTGCTACACATCTTACTTGGGCAGCAGTGACCACCCAGCCTCATCTCACTGCCAGGATGAAAGCACTGCAAATCCAGATAGAGCTACACATTTGTCACACCAGAGACGATGCAACGTAAACAAGAATCCAATTTAAGTGGTCTTGATACTCTGCCTGTTTTCTGTTTTACTGTCATGCTGAATGTATTAGTTAGCTTTTTTAAAACAATGTCTAAACAACAATAAATCAGATATCAAAATCATTAGAGACTCTGATTAGTTTTGACACTTCTGTCTGGAATTCTTAATCTTCTACTGTTTAGTTCAAAAAAAAAAAAAGGATGTCAGAAAAATACAATAAAAATAAGGTACTGGTAATTCCAAAAACACCACAAGTGATTTTATTTTGTCTCACTAAAACACTGAAAAACCTGAGGAATTTAGCAACTAATGCAGCTAACTAACAATCAGAAATATCAAACCAAGCATGTGCAAGCAAAAGTGCAGTCATCCAGACATGGAAATGTTAACTCTGATCCAGACATGGAAATGTTAACTCTGATCTAAATAGGAAGGGTCTTATAGAAAACAATATCATGTTTCTTTAAGAAGAATCTTACCTATGTCAGGAAACCACTGCTAGTGTGCTCGAACCATAACGAGACTCCTGCAGGATATTAAGGACAGAATTACTGTCACTGGAATACTTTAGTCTGACAAAGTATAATGTGAGACATCTTCATGGTGGAAACAATTTATTTGAATATTTCCAGCTAAGGCAAGGTTCATTTGACTCAGATGCTGATCAATATGCATTTAAAACACTGCCAGAGTATAAAATATTTTTCAGACACTTGGGTTTAAGTTGGGACGTGCCTCAGCCAGTTCAGCCAAGGAGCAACAGCACACAGTGCTTCAGTGATGCCAGCTAGTGCTCTAGGCCACACAACTGGCCTTCCTGTTCCTTCCTCCATGGCTACTTACCACAGAGCAGATCTAGTTTTGTAAGCTAGCCATGATCGAGATGGCACAGATGACAAAGCAATAAATTCTTTATTGAATCATACTTATCTTTGTCCAAAAAAAGTTCTGCAAGTTATTAGATTAGGATTTTAGCAGAATTTAAAAATGTAACACATTTTTTTTAAAGAAAAAACAACACAGATCTGCCACAAATCTGGAGATAAAACTAAGAAAGAGGCTAAGAAAGTGAAGAAGCAAAACTGTAACAACCACTATTCCTTGCTCTGTGCCTAGACACCTCAGTGTAACTCTGAACGCTGCCAGGAGCACTCAGCAATTACTACTTCCATTTATTTTCTGTCATTACATTTAAGACAGAAACTTCCACATCTTTATGCTTTTCCCCCTAGATCTAAATCTGTGCTACTGCTGCCAGTCCCAGAATTTTTGATCCTCTTACTTTTTCTGCAAGGTCAAGTGTTTAAACACTTTTCTAAAAAGTGCTTAAGCAATAGATTAGCTAGAAACAGTCTTGTTACATCTACACTAGCCATGAGCACAGAACATTGGCAGGTCTGGAGAGTATAATGGCTGGTCCTGAACACCTGGCTTCCCCACAGCACTGGATGGAGTTCAGGATGCTGAATGCACACGTAGATCATACACCTCAAAGGATTCCTTCAGCTCCAAGTTACTTCTGCTTTGAGACTATAAACAAACAACATGAGTTCAACCCCAATCAACTAAGATTTCTGAATCCTGGGGGAACAGCAGCTTTAACTCCTGATCTCTAGAAACTAAGAACTACCAAAGGTCAAGTATACATGTGAAAAAAACCATAAGTACCTCCTTGGGCTGTAGATGAACAGAGAAGCTCAGGCAAAGATTCCCAAGTACTGGCTGACACAAGCATAACATGTACCATGTCTGTGGAGCCTACTTCAGTTTGTTCAACTATACCCAGAGACCTGCCCGGGGTGTTTCTGTGCAAGTGCCACATCTTTCTTCCTTTCCACTTTGAGTATGAAAGAGGGTAACAGACCAGTCCTGAGAGTCAGAATCACCAAGGTTGGAAAAGACGTACAAGATCATCCAGTCCAACTGCCCACATATCACCAACACTTCTCACTAAACCATGTTCCTCAACACAATGTCTCAGTGTTCTCTGAATATCTCCAGGGTCAGTGACTCCACCACCCTGTGCAGCTCATTCCAGTGCCTGACCACTCTTTTGGAGAAGTATTTCCTAACATCCAGACTGAATCTCCCCTGGTGCAACTTGAAGTCATTCCCTCTCATCCCATCTGTAGTTATAAGGGAGAAGAGGCTGACCCCCCAGCTCACACAACCTCCCTTCAGGTAGTTATAGAGAGCCTGTAAGACTTCCTTCTTGAAGAGTGACCAGCTGTCCCAAAGCCCTTTGCTGTCCAGGACTGAGTCCCAAGGACCCCACCCTACTAGTCTTCTGAACAATTCAAAGTCCTCCCTCTAGAAGTCCAAGGCAGAAGTTTTGCTGTCCCCCCTCCTGGCTCCACCAAGAATCCAGAACTCTACATGGCCGCTCTGACCAAGACAGCCCCTGACCTCCACATCTCCCACCAGACCTTCTCTGCTTGTGAAAAGTAGGTCTAGCAGGGCAGCTCCTCTGCTAGGCTCTCTCACCAGCTGCAGAAGGAAGTTATCTTCCATATACTCTACAAACCTCCTGGACTCCTTCTGTGCTATGTCATATTCCCAGCATATGTCACAGAAGTTGAAGTTTCCTGTGAGGATAAGGGCTGGTGATGGCATTACCACCTAAATCTTTCCAACTTCTACTTTTAGCTTACTGAAATTTCTGTTTCTATTGAAGCCATCAATCACCTTTATGGAGATCAGAGATTTTAACTGCACTAGGCAATCCCAAAACTGCTTCGCCTTACTTGGAAGAAATTGTCTTCAATATTAGCCACCAAAAGAAATTAAATATTTAAATTCACTATTTTTCTCATGATGTCAGTTCTCTGCAAGTAGGTAGAAAACAGGATTCTGCTAGTCCAGTTGAAAGAAGTATCAAGAAGGCAAAAATACACAGCAACCTCTACATATGCAAGAAGATTGACATCTAGTGTGAAAACACTGAACTACAAAGCCTACACTGCATATAAACAGGGATTAATTTAAAAGAAGCAAAAAAAAGCCTTTTCAAACCACAGGAGAATCAAATCCTCCAAATACAGACTAACCCCATACCCCAACAGTTACACAGCTGAAAATTCTGTGACCAAAGCAATGGCAACTGAAAAGCCCCTTGTAACAGACCGACATGTAACCTTATGCATCATCACTTCAGTTCAGTTGTGGAGATAACTTCTGAGCCACAGAACATTGGTCTGTAGGTGACTTCTGCAGTACAGAATTATCTAGCCAGGGAATATCCAGGTTGCTTCATATCTGTAGCAATGGCAGAAACATTTTTTTGCCAAAGTACAGATACAGAATACTGACAAACTCAGTACTTGCTGTTCAGAAACGTAGTACAACAAATCTACAAAGCATGAAAAAAAAAAGATTGCAAAGAATTCTGTCACATTCACTAAGTTAAAATGGAAAATCTCAGACCGCACCCAGTTCAATTCCTTCACCAATACGCGGGCCATGAGCAAAGGTTAATTCTTCATTATTTTAATTGCATCAGAAATGCTATCTAGCAAAACTCTGGTAACAGCCTGAGTCCAGTAATATGAAGAAATATCATTTCCTCATAGATACTTGCATTGGGAAATCCAATTTCATCCTTCATGTGAATTTGCTTTTCAGTTCCTGGATGTGAAATTAATCTCGTGAGATTTACACCAGCGTATTTAATCTGGAAATACAAATGGCATTTATACACTTCCTGCAGTATTACTTCACTTAAAAAATGAAATATCTTTATTTTAATGCATGATGCTAACTGTAGACTACTTATAGTAACAAAACAGCACAGGCATTTAAAGAATCTATATTCTACTTCTGACAAAGGCAGAAGAGGAGTGCACAGTTTCACAGAATGTCTTGGGTTGGAATGGACTTTAATGCTCATCTAGTTCCAACTCCTCTGCCATTTGTTGGAGTTTACAGCTGAAGAGGGCCCAAATACCTTCATTTCCATGATGCAGGCCACAGAACAACAGGGAACGGTATAACTGTCTCTAGAACATTACTTTCTTTAGCAGAACACACGGATCACAGTAGACAAAGTCCATACTTTGTAGAGCAGATAAAAGACGTTTTGTGGCCAAGACTGAAGGCTATCAACAGAACTATCTCATAATTAAAGTAACCAGACAAAGATGCTTTTGTTCCTCTAGAACGCTTCAGTCACCTTCTTTATCATTTCAGTCTTACATCTAAGTTCACCACAGCACTGGTAGAGACTTTGGAGCTAAGCATTTCCCCAGCAGTTTTATCAGTTCAGGCCTGTTTACACCCTATTCTCACCTGCAGCAATTTTAAACATGGTACGTATCTTAAAAAGCTCACAAAAGTATACTCACAGCAACTCCCAACCCCCTTGTATTTACTATAGCAATATTAGAATCACTTATGATCCCAACAAAACATCCTCATTTACTATCAACAGGTCTGAATATTAGATGCTTCCCATAAACTAGTATTATTAGCCTATTGCTAATATCCACATGACAACCCCTGTCTGTGCAGCCATCCTTGTGCATCAGTGTTGGAAACAGCACTTGGCGCGTGCTTTCAGCCTAAATCAGTCCACAAACCTCCTACTCGAGTATGGAATTACACAGCAGCAGCTGGACTCATTTGAGGTGTTGTCTGTAAGCATGTTCTCACTGCAGGTATTCTTAGAGACAGCGCTCACAGCCTGTCCACCCCCACTTATGCTCACCATATGAACACACGAGATGGATCACAAACATTGCTGCCTCATTTCCCCCTCAGTCACAGACCTCTGCAATTATAAAGCTTTTAAAAGTGTACTGAGGGAAGACAGCAGAAGCATGGAAGCAGTTACGTGTAGGGACAGTGCAACCTAGATACTGGTAAGTTTTTCTTTTTACATGTTTGAATAACCACTCACATTAAATTCCATTCCTCCAAGCAAGGCTCAATGTTTCACTATTTTGCATCTAACATCACCTAATACACCAAATTAATACTGAGGAGAAGTCATGAGCAGACATCTACATGGTAAATGCAAGCATCTGAAGTTAAAAAATCATCTCCCATTAGTTTCCACATTTCCAACTATTAGTTCAACTTAATTTCCTCCTCTTAATGATCTCAAATCCAAAAGCACCACCAGTACATTGTGTCTCCTGATGTTTAATTGCCAAAATTCATAATTTTTCATAAGTAAAATTGATTCTTTAATTTGGCACTGATGCCATAAGCTAATCATTAAACAAATGACAGTGTCTAATGTTGGAGGTATGACCAAAAACCTCAGGGAAACTCACGACTCCAGGGAAGTTCTGAATGATGAGTCCGAGATGAGTGATAATGTCAGGATGAGGTTCTGGAAAGTGTAAATACATCTGGGGAAATGAAATAAAGAGCAGCTCACAGTGCCACTTTTGAAAGGATACACCAGAAAACTAAGCCTACTCACTGAAAACTTTCCTGACAGTAACTATACTGTACACATCAAGTCAACTGGAAAATAGTTTCTTGGCACCATTTAAATCCTACAGAGCTCTGAAGGAAAAGCTAAAAGGAATCTGCTCAATACCAAAGAACTTGCCAATCTCAAATGTACCCAGTTCTGCTTCCTGAACAAACGGTTTTCAGAGATCATAGAAGCAAGCAGACCCTGAGGGAAAAACCCATAACCTGTCAATTTTTGTTTCATGCCAGCAGCCTAACAGTATGAAACTAACTGCACAAATGCCTGATAAAATCAGGACTGGTAATCACTGTTTTTTGAACAAAGATGCCTTCAGACTCTGATGAGTCAACTAAACCTAAAACTTGCTCCTTAGACCTAATTAACCAAGTCTTATACATGACACACGTAATTTGTAATTACTCGTTACTATCAAAATTTATTCCCAGCAAAAGCAGTCTCACCTCCACACATTCATTCTGAAGCTCCAAACCCTTCTCTAGCATCCCTATATATGTACTATCTCCTCGGACACAGTTTAAAGACCATAATTTCAATTAGATAACTCAGGAGAGATTTGTATGCAGGAAGAGAACCACCACACAAACTACAAATTAAATAGTTCCGTACATCCCCCAACACAGAAATTCCACAGTTCAAACATACACTGCAGGAGGTAAATAATAAGGAACACTGAATGAATGAAGAAGTGAAGCAACACGAAATCTGTCACTCTGTGGAGGATCTCTGATTCGGTGAAGCAGTTGATATTTCCCACCATTGTTCACAGGTTCATGAGCTACACACACAACATTGCATTTTAACTTTTTTTTATGAAGTTAAAATACTTGGGGGCCTTCTTTATGTTCAGGCATGGCTCTGGCTGAACACATCACAAAACAGGTCAGAATTCAGCTGCAGCAGTTACTATGAACAATGTTTCAGGGTCTGCTTGTTCTTATTTGTCATTAGTATTGCTACAGTCAGACCCAGAATAAGATTTGAACGTATCTTGGCATTATGTGCACAATTATTTTCTTAATTAGAACTAGTTATCAGATGGAGTTTGGAACAGACTGTGCAGTGAACCTGAACAGACAGAGCACAGACCAAGAAACAGCTGGAAACTATTCGTAATACTCTCAGTATCCTCTTTTCACTGTATATTAGTAATAATCCCACACATTCACATTCATTAATCAAGTGCTGGAGAATCAGGAGAGTGGGCAAAATTTTAAAATAAAATTTTAAAATAAAACAGAGAGGTTTTGCCTTCCTTTGGGTTCTGGTATTACTTTAACAATGCTAATTCTTTTCACAATACACAAGGTTGGAAAAATTTTCTTTTTTTTTAAAGACAGGTTCAATTTCTAGAGAACAGGTTTGTATCAAGGGCTGGGCCCTTCAGAAAAAAGGTCATGGACTGTCACAACAACCTTTAGGTAGCAAAACAGTCAAGTAAGATGCAATCACTGGGTTGTTACTGAATTACGCAGTACCAGTCTGTCTGAAGACAAGCCTCACAAAACTGACTGCTTCCCTTCTCTATGAATTACTTACTTCAAACCTAAAATATACTAAAAACCTGCCAGAGCAATATCCCTCTTCATGTAACTTAAGTTACAGCTTTCTCCCAGATGAGCATTGTTGTTTTCTTCTAATTTTCTTAAAATTAAACTTAACCAAAACTATTCCTCAGATTGTCAGAAGAGAAACCTCTCATCGGCTGTCAAGCTGTAGAGGAGACAGATCAACTGGGAAGGTGAAGAATTTCTGGGCTAAACACTGTTCCTCTTCTACTGGAGAGCAAGAGAATCAAAGAATTAAAATAATTTGGTACATCACTCTCCTGCCTTACTCATTCTTAGCCCTGGTTGTAGATCCTGAACTAACATTTTCTTTTGCATCAGCATTTTTCAGAATTCATCTTCTGCCTTCCTCTGAGTGAACTCCAAAGCTAACAGGTCACTTTTCTTATTCTGTCAGTAATCACACTCACAAGGAGCACATTCACAAGGTCCAGTTTCAAATACTGCCTACAACAGTAGTAATGTACAAATTAATCTAAGTGCAGCAAGTTTTTCCTCAAACACCAGTTATTAAAATGTAAAAGCTTGTTTTTAGAAAAGATAGATAACAGACTTACATTACTCCCATCTTGCTTTCTTTAAATATATTGCCATTTATTTTAGTCATTTTTAAGGTGCAGTTTGCTATAGGCAGGGATTGCAACAGACAGCATTATTAGTATAGTATTAGACAGTATTATTATAGGCAGTACTGCAGTGATACAAAGGACACATTATGTTGCCTGCTGAGGAGAAACATGCAGCACAGCTCTTCCAGTTAAGACTCCTGTATTTAGATATGGCCTTGAGATTGGTTCCAAAAGCCATTGGCATGTTACACTGTGATCCACTTTCACAGCAGGGAAGCAGAGAGAAAAGGGTTACCAACCACCATGCTCTAAACAAGTGTCAACATGAACTTGAAATGGACTGCATGTTCTACCCTCAGGCAAGCCTGTGTCACCTCTGCTCGTGTTCATTTCACTGCTGCTAACTTACACTTGCAGATTTATCTAATCTTGTGACCAGCTGAACATGACAATTCTGGATTATATTTTAGGAGGTGTAGATCAGAGAACTTATTTCTACCTACCGGCAGCTGTTAAAAATTAATACTCATTACATATCAGATATACTTTGACATCAATGCATTATTCAAACTGCTATAAATTCTCTGTCCTTTCCTACTTTGTCCTTTGAGGATTTTCCTAAGGCCAGCAACAAGCAACCACCTACCAGGGAAGCCACAGCTGCAAACAAACAGTTTGCTATCCTGGAATAGATGGCCATACACCAGAGGCACTACACATCTACTGCTTTCTGTGCTCTGCCATTTCTGCCCCTTTATTTCTAAGCCAGGACTTAAAAAAATGCAACTTCAGTCAAGTACCCCACATCTCAACAGCCCATGCCAATACCTCGAGCAGCCAGAGAAAAAGAGTAAGACAACTGCATTTCCCATAACAAGTGCCATGATGCAGTCAGAAATAGGCACAGACAGGGCCTTGCACCAACAGCCCTGCTAAAGGCACCTGGGCCCCATACTCACACAGAAGCTATCCATTTCATAATTAGTGTCACCCTCTCACTAGACACATTAGCTGGTAAAACGTTTAGACAATTTTACTAAGATCTGTTTTCAAATCACATGGCAACAGATCGTTTATACCTTTCTGTAGGGAAAAATCTGCCCAGTGACACAATCCCATTGGAAGCTGAATTTCCATGCAAGATTCCAACTAAACCCATTAAGTTAATCTGTTTCTCCATTTGGGAGGAGTCAGTGAGAGGAGAGCCTAGAGCATATTCTCCTTGGGGACACTGTTGCCAGGTTACAGGCTGGTCTCCAGCAGGAAAGATTCCTCACAGATCCCTGAGCAGGTCACTGCCCTATCCTGTGAGCTCCAGCTCTCCCTGTCGCATCCATTCAAGGGAGTAAGTATTTCACTCCCCTGGGCAAAGCAAACACTGGCACCTATCCCATCAGCATGCTGCTTCACGCCTGGGTACCAAGCGCTCTGTACATTGCAATTCCACTTGTCTCCAGCAGGGACGCCTTACAAGCCTGACAAGTAGAAAGCAGGTAACTGAAGACTTCTGTTTGCTCCCAAAATGAAGCAAAGCATTCAATGTTTCTCATGAGGCAGGGGCCTCAATATTTAGGTTTCTGTCCTTCTACATGTTCCAGTTGTGAACAACACGAAAAATTATTTAACATTAGCTTAAAAACAATAAACCAGGCACTAAATTAAAAGTAATTGTTAGTCTAGACTCAGTGAATGGTTGTGACTAAACTCAGGCAAAGGAACAGCTTTAAGATTAAAATAGCATCCAGTTAAGAAAGAAGTCTACAGGTCCTGTTGTTCTTTGTTTCCTTTGAAGTGTGTCTTAATCCTTGGGTCTCGCAAGTCCTGAGAAATCTGCTGTAATACTTAAACAGCATGGCAGAGAAATCCTGCCTGCTGCTTTGCTCCCACAGCAAAACCCTCCAAGAGGATAATGAAGACAGCATCACATTTCTAAGAGACTTCATGTATGCCTGCTGAGCTGACCTTGTTTACAAGAGCTCAGTGAAACGATTAATTGCTTGTACATTCCACTCCACAATGCTATGGCTGAGAATCTTCTGGCTATACTACCCACCATGGACATTAGCCAAAACAAAAATTCCTACTAATTATACAATTATTAGTAATACTAGCATTTAATAAAAAGAAATTGACAGCTGGCTTACACAACCACTTCATTTCTATTATGCAAGAACTACAAAAGGCGTTTGTTTTCTTATTAATAGCTATAAAATAAGAAGTTGCATGATTTAATTTGAACCACAGAGGATGAAAAGGGCAAAGAGAATAAGTGCTGAAGGACAGGAACAAGAGTCAGGAAACAACCTGAATCTGCAAGATGCTTCTTGCAAGACTGAGCCCATCAGTTTAAATACAGTTTGTCATTTGTGCATTAGTAATTTTACTCCATGGCTTTACTGCTTTACTTTACTATTTGGTAGTAGCCATCAGAATTTTTCCACTTTGGGTCACTTAACATTAGTGAGATTCCGAGAGCAGAAAAAATTTCTGAGCCCAGCTGAAACTGGCTGCTCCAGCTGACCATCAAGAAATCAACTGATAACACAACAGTACAGTTTGAAACAGTGCAAATGGAATTACTGTTCACTAGATAAAAGCACATCGTAACCTGCAGTTTAGAGCATGGTGGTACTCCTCAGTGCTTTATTAACATCACTCATACACAGAACACCAAGAACTTGCTTTAATGATTAGATCAGTCCCAAACCTCCTCAATTCCACTGCAGATTTTCTATATGAGTCTCTACTGATGTTGCTTTGCACCTCAGCTCCTCCGTATATAGCATGTAAATAATGCAGATACCCAACAGAACACTTCTCAGCTTTAACTTCTATTTTAACTCATAGTTGTGCTAGGAATTTAAAAGGTAAGTATTTGCTAAAACTTGCCTCAGCACTCACTGGCAGCAGCCAGTTTCCCTCTGCCACCACTCCTAGAGCACAGAAGCATCTCATTTTCCTCAAGCCTCAGTAACTCTGTAAAACACTAAGCCATCTACACCTTTAAGATCTTAGTCTACACAGACTGAAGGAGAAGTGTAGCTATGCTGTCCATAAAAAGTTACCTAGTGTTGACCTAGACACGTAATTTCAAGGAAATACGTAAAATATGAAATGAGCAAGAGTAGAGGCTCAGGATTTAGTATTTGTATGGCATAACAGGGCTGCAGATTAGTCCATATGTGACAGGCCAAACCTGCTCAGACAGAAAAACATCACAACTGAAATCTCATCGTGATTGCCAGGAAATTTATAAGCTGGAAGAAACTGGTTTTGTTCCAGATGGTATTTTTTTCTAAAATCCTATAGTTTCTAGAGTTTAAATAACGCTTAGAAATTCTGTCTCTATATTTCTACTTTCTCCCCATCTTTTCTACATAGGAAACTGTAACAAGTATCTCATTTTACTTACTACACATACGTGTTTCTTTGTAGAACTACGTGTCTAAAATCTCCCTCTTCCCTCAGAACCACCACTGACAGTTCAAAGAACCTTTTTGCAAAGACGTAATATCAGATGCACATTTCAATTCCTGCTTTACTTTTATGAAGTTCTGAATACCTGCCAGAAACTTACAGAGTCTGAATGTCTTTGTTCCTTTAGCATCAAGGAAACAAGCAGGAAGAGCCCACAGCATCACAACATAAGAGCACAAGTTTGAACACATAAAAAAAGGACTTATCAAAAACAAGCAGAATATTCATTACAGATTAAACAGACAACTATTTCACCCAACCAGAGGAAAAAAACACCATATAAAATACCAGCTTTAAAAAGAAGCCTTCTGATGCAATAATTTACTATGCATTCACTCTGCATCAACTCTAGAGCAAAAGGATATCAGAAACTCAGTCAGAAGACAAAGATACTCTATGACATCCAGCTACAGTGTGACCATCTCCAGCTAATTCCTGGTTCTTGCTAATATCAATTACCGCTTACCTAGAGACAATTCCAGAATCCAGATTAAAAAAAGTCAATTCATTTTCAACTATAATTTGCAGCATTTTTAGCACGACTTGCTGGACAACAGAGTCAGACCCACCCATCTTTGTTAACAGATCCGTTGAGGCATGTCCATCTTGCAATGCGGCTTGAAAACTTGAAAGCGTTCCAATTTATTTTGTTAGAAGCCAGTAACACTTCAGAATTTTGGGGCCAAATAAAGTGTGGTTGCAGCTTTAAAAAGGAAAATTTAAAAATCTACAAACCTGATGAGCATTAGAGTTCTCACTAGCCGTTCCTTTCAGAAGTTGTTGGAAACATCATGTGTGAACTGCAGACAAGATGACAAATCACTGGAGTTCACATGTAATTAATTGCAAGTGTATGTGCCCACATATTTATGCACAGAAGTTTAATCTCCACATTTTCTATATTTCTATTTATCCCTCTCATCTTCTCTGCTACACAAAGCAGAGCTTTGTGTAAGGATGACTAGAAGCTACAAAGTAGCACTGGCATTTGTTTTGAAGCATCTCTTAGAAAGCTCCATCTGCACACAGGATCATTTTTTAAACCATAATCACAATAAATATTCAGACTTAAGTAAGTTTCTTGCTTTTTCAGTAGAGATGAAAGGAGCATCATTTCTGGTTATGCAAGAAAATACCTAAACTGATCATTCAGACAGCAATTCCTTTTACGCATGTTTATAGAACAATCCAATTCAACCTTACAATCCCACTTAACTTTCAACTATGCAGCAGATTTGAGTTGAATGAATACCACAGTCATCTAAACAAATGAAGGCTAGAATAGTCAAGCTAAAGAGGATCTCACATATTAACACTGCTAAGTAACTTTGAAGCATTAAGGCAACATCCTCATGGAACAATGATTTCCAAAGAGGCATGCCACTAGAAATAAAGGAAAATAAGCAGCTCACTCAAGATCACAAAGATCTTTTCCAACATTACTAATACTTCTCAATCTGTAAACTAGAAAGCAGTTTCTGAGGCCCACTTCTGGAAACTCAGGTTTGCTTAAATGCAGGAATATGACCTGGTAGATTCTCTATAAACAGAAGTAGTAAGCAGCAGCATCTTCCCTGTATCTAACTTTTGATCAGAGATCAACCTGCCCACTAGCAATGAGAACGGAAGACGTACAAGAAGCCTTCAGCATCTCCCTACAGAGACCTACAAGGATGCAAATCGTGCAATATATTTAAAACTTTAACAAAGAAAATCAATTACACCCCTGTCAGCAAAGGGAACAGACATCCCTGGCAGCTTCAGAGAGATTAGGTAGAGGCACTCTTCCCTCAACCAAATAACATAAGCTGTTGAAACATGGTCTCCTTCTCCCAATAAAAGAACACATCAAGACACTTGTGTTGATGATGAGACTAAGTTACAGCATGTATTTAGAAGAATAGCTGTGATAATTAAGCACTGCCCTAAATCAGTAACTTCAAACATTAATGAAAACAAGTGAGCTTTAACAAGAACATTTGTTTTGTCCTCAGAAGCGACTGAACTGCTTAGCCTGCACTCCAAACAAAAAGTGACACATAAAAGATGAAGTAAACATGAAGATTCAGAACTAAAAAGACAGCATTCAGTACATCTTAATTAACTATTTGTATTAGAAGCTTGCATTTAGCCTCATTTGTTAAATCAGTATGAACTACATTTTAATCAAAATATATCAATAACATAACACACCGGTGATCAGAAGTAAAAGCAGACACTTTGAAAAGATTATAATTCTACTGACATACTACAAATTCAGAGACTAAATATTAGATGAAGTTTCTACAAGGTCATACGTGACAGTCACCTTTATAACCTAACAAAAGAAATGGGGCCGGGGGAAAATATTATTTTAGCAGTATTCCATATAAAGAATGACATAACCACAGTTAAAAGCTTAATGGTTTATGGCACTCCAAACTAAGGAACTGTTGCAATATAGCACAGTCTAAGGACAGAATCTGTGCAAGGAAATCACTTCTGTTTCCAGCTCTGTTACATTCCAGCAAAGAGCTACACCTCTTCCTTCAACCACTCCTGGGTCACAGCAAGGGAAGCACACATTGCCATGCCTGTGTCTAACAGGAGGGCAGTAGGCCCAATGTAACATAATAAATCTAAGGGCAGAACAAAGGTAACCCACCAAGTAGATTCTGGGTTTGCTGTTGGAAATGCACACCTCCCCATTTCAGCTACTGTTAATATCTTATTGGTTTATACTTAGAAGCCACTAAGAAGAAACTTTGTCTTCTGATTGATCTAATCCATTCCTTGTCCTTTTTACTGAGCACAGCTGCTACAATAAACTAATTCTTCCTTTATTTAGTTCGAGCTGCTAAAACCATGAAAAATAAGTTCTACTTCCTTCATTTTTTTTTCCCCACATCATCAGTACCACTCAGTGATTTTAATTTGCAGTAATTCACAAGCTCCAAGTCTGCTTAAGTGAAACTCTTCAGCTTAGCCTATGAACTTTAAGCAATATTCAATGACAGTTAAAGTAATGCCTCAAACATTCAGTATAGAAGCAATTCAAAGCAAATTAACCAGTACTGGTTAATTGAACCCACAATGAACTGCAAAAGGCCTCTTATTTTTCTTTTCAAACGACTGCTAAGGTTACTGAAATACCACAGGCAAACGACCCTCAGTCATTAATGTAAAAACTACTTTTTACATTATACACATCTCATGAGACAACGCATTTAATACTTTTTCTACTATTCTGCACTTCAGTGAAGAAAAAAAGCTTGAGGAATGATTTTAGCTAACCCCTTGCCCCTCCCCTCAATATGCTTATCACTGTCACTTCCCAAGAACATCACATGCAGGGAATACTTCAGCCACACGATTACAGCACAGAGCTGCCTCACTGAGGAGGCATTAAGGAAGCATTAAGTCACCTGCACCAGAGATGTATTTTCATAGAAAAGCATTGAGAACAAGCATGGCAAAAAGTATTCATTTCTGCTTCCTATAACAGAAGCACATCACGATCAGTGTGTCCTTCACATCACCTGCCTCAAGTCTCATAGCTGCATTTTTGTGCCTACATGCTTCCCCAGATAGCTGGAATGCTAACATTCACCTTGGCCCACCCCTTTCTTTGATCCAAGCTTGATACAACAAGATTTCAGCAGTGCTCATTAAAAATGGCTGGTTGTTAAATCATTCCTGCCATAAATTACATTGTTTTAATAGAAAGAGCCTTGAAAAGGTGAACCTTTACATCTGGAGCCTGTTTTAAGAACTGCATTTGTCTTCAGAGAACTGCAAGATAATTTCACACAGCACACCTGACAACTTGTTTCAGACATAGGACAGACAGCCTAACGATCCCTTTCTTGATAAACCACCTCTGTTACAGTTGACCAAAAGCTTGTTTTTCCTCTCAAAATTTCACTTCCACTGCAACTCACACACCCATTCTCCCTTCTATCTCCAGGACCTCTCCCTAATCCACATTTCCCCCTCTGAACTTTTCACTCAGCTGCCTCTGTGTTCTTCTCAATAGCATGCCACAGGGCATACCATGGATGTCCCCAACACGTCTTCAAGAACTTAAAACCCTTCCTTGTCCACAAAACTGTGCTCTGCCATTTCCACCATTATGCCTATGCAGTCAAATGTTGAGATTGAGATGAAAAGTTTTCACACGGGTATGTTTAAAATGGAGAAAAATCTCAGAACAGACTACAGCTCAGCTCATTTTAAGTATCTAATTTACATTGAGATAAAGTTCTAAGATTTTGCTAAAGGAAATTACTCCGTTAAATATGGACACCTGAGCACTAAAAGTAATAGTGTATTAGCCTTATTTCAGCACACCACAGCTATTCTCTGCAAACAAATCAATTCACATCAAGGAAAAATGTTTTTTTCCTGTACCAGCTGGCTTTGAATGAGTTTCATTGTCATCAGGTACATGCAAAACAGATAAAGAATGACAGATGCAATGTTTACTAGAGGAAATTCTCTCTCCTGCCCCCTCCCCACCCCCGTCTTCAAATGGTATAAAGCTTGATTTTTGTATGCAGACTGGAATCTCTCAAGCCACACTGTTTATATAGTTAATATAAATTCTTCTCAACTGATATAGAGATTAAAAATTAAATCTAAATTAGCATTAGTTTACTAATTTAGAACAACTTCTAAGACAGTAATTTATAATTGAATGCCTTCTTACAAGCAGAAAAATACTCAATGTGTTGTTACACATTATTTGGTCCAAATAAGAAAATAATGCCCTATGATATTACATTTTAAAGAGCTGGCCCAACTTCAAATCTGAATTTGGAGAAATTTACATGCAAGAGCACTGTTTGTTTTTTAGTTGTTTTTTTAAATGGATAACTGATATGTCAGAGTTCAAAAAATTCTCAAAGAAAAATGATTTTCTAGTCTATCAATGCAAGTTGCTATGGCAACAACCACACTGACTGCCAATCCTCTAACCTTTGTGATGAATAAAATGGAAGAAAAAAAAACAAAATCATAAGATATCACAATGAAAGCCCTTGTAGTCTGAGTCTTCCTGTAAAAGGAAACCAAAGGGTTGTCTACCCTATTAAATGATATCTGGACATAAGGCCTTGAGCTACAACCTTATGTCGTGACGTTTTAGAAATACACTGACTCAGCTTCACAACTTTAATATTCTCTGCATTGTACACAGGTAAAAAAAGACTGAAACTGGGCTTTTAGTACCCAAGGATAATGAGCGTTACCTGCACGGAGCTATAGCTATAAACTATTTTATAAAGCTAAAAGACATGGTAGGGAAAAAGGTCACTGTGAAGAAAAGATGGATTCTACCATTAAGAGTAAAAATAGATGCACTCGAAATGAAGCACAAGTGCTTGAAAGTATCTAGAGAACAAACAGCTCCATCTAGAGTTTAAAAAGCAAGGGATATGAAGTTTTACATGTAGAAAGTTCAAGACTAATTAAAAATATCCTTTAAAATGATCAGCACGATATCCAAGTTCACAAAATGAGCTGTTAAATATTTCTTCTTAATTTAGAAGTCACGTATCTTTAAGAACCTAAAAGATATTTTCATCAAAAACAAACTGAAAACAGATCGTGAAACAAAAACACCAAAGAGATGAATAACTACATACTCAAACCTTATACTTTATTTTGATTAAATTAAATAATGCAAAAGCCTAGCCTCAGGCAATTCAGAGTAAACCTTACCTGTTTCCAGTGTGATCTCACCATAGAGCATATCAAAGAAATTAGCCTGCCCACATTAAGTTCAACAAAAACATTTATATCCACACTCAACACTAAAAGAACAGGCCAATAAGGAGTGAAACTTCTGGTATGTGTAATTTCATGCCCCAAACCTCCATGTTTATGGCAGTTTCCACTTATTTCTGCAAAGTCAGAACATCCCTGCTAAGCTGTTACATGTTCCAGAGCAAACTCTGGTTTGCATCTTTTTTTTTTTTTTTTTTTTTTTTTTTTTACACATAATTTATCGTAACTGTATTTTCTGTCTGCAGTGAAACAATTATTTTTATGATTCAGGACAAAATCCAGGCTGCAGCACATCACATTAGGAACGGCAGCAGGCTCAGATAAAGGTCAGTTAGCTTCCCTGGCAGGATGAAAAGAAAACCAAACCTTGCATTTACAAACCCTGTTCTGTGTGCAGAAGGAACACCATTACCTGCAGGAGCACATACACAGTTTCTGGCTGCCTTCCCACACCTACTTCCACATTTCTAATGCACAACATGGTATTTGGCTCCTTACCTTTAAAGGTGGCAGGATTTTCTTTCCTTAAGCTTAAGATCTGCCACATTTCCCTTCAACTGATAGTAAATAAGAGCCCCATCTTTCCCACCTAACCAGAGGACCAAGTTAGCCCTCACAGTCAAGTTAACTGTTCAAACAAAGTGCTTTTGGTAGACATGTGATGTTCTGCTGGGGAGCCAGCACAGAATCAACATACCAGTGTCACTGCTTCTGGGAGATCCTTGCCTCCTCTGCACTCTCCATAAGCCCCTTTCTGTACTACAAACATTATTAGGCCTATAAAGCCACATGTATAATCTCTTTTGTGGGCATATTTTACAAAACATTGAACACTATTTTATAGAGAAATCTGTTCACATATAAAGCACTATTAGAACAGTAAAGCTGAACTTTGAATCCCCAGCAGCAGGTTCCCAGTACCTGTAGGTGTCATGTGCTGCCTACCACCTACCTGCCCAAATGATCTTCAAAACTCATCTTCCCTGACATGCTCTTCCTCCTATCTATTTCACGCTTGTTCTACTCCATCTAAGCCCTACCTACACACTGCATTAAGGCTTAAAATATCACCAGGACCATCCTCAATTCCTCCCAGACTACATTTTACTTTATGGCCTGCATAAAAATCACGCAGAGGCATCAGTTTGAGCCTTTACTGGACCTTTCCTAGCCGTGCCTCAGAATTCAAGTAGCAGTACAGAAGAGAATAAGAAGGGTCAGAAAATCAGGAACAATGGATAGCTGCTGGAAAACCGTTGGGCTTGAGGTCTGCTGCATTTTTGTACCAGAACAAAGACACACTCTGGTTACTAAGTGCCTCATTGTATTTTTCCTCACATATTTACGCTTTCCCTTTATCTTCCTCTCAAGCTCTTATCCTTCTTCCCTCCCTTACTGCTATTTCTACCTTCCTGCATTTTCTAAGATCATCCCTAATCTCTTTATAATCTGTCCTTGTTTCTTATTATAGTATTGTGGGAAAAAAACCCACATTGTTTATGACAGGCCAAACCACTCCTCTTCCCTCCCCCTACAAGCAACGCAATCACCAGTGGAACAATAGTGAAATCATTTCACTACTATTAACAAGCAACTTGTAAAAGTGCTGTGACCTATGAAAATCAGGCAATTCTGTGCCTAAAAGATTAATGGGCAAGCTTGTACAAGTGTGAAAATATGTCCAAAATACACCCTGAAAAAAAAAAAACAGGCTACAAAGGTACAAGATAAGACATGATTTCAATATTTAAATTAGGAAACTGTCTTTAAATATCTTACAGCATTGATTCAGGTACTGTGTTCCTCTAAAAGATGTTCTTTACCATGAAGGTCTCCCAGTTTGAAAGAATTAACACACATTCACATTCTGAAGAGCTGAAAAACAATGCAAAAGAGACCCTACATAGGAAGTTGGTGTCAGAATTTCCTTCTGGTTATTCATCTCAGTGCTAATAGGCATATATTTAAGATGAATGGTTTATTTAAATTATCTGGAGCAATAGCTGATCTTTTTGTTTTCATTCAACCATTCAACACACCATTTTAAATAACCCTTGTAACTATCAACTCATTTACTACTGAAAATGAATTTATCATCTTCCCTTTTCCATGTATCAGAGCCCATAGAGAAATCAAGCAAAACTTCTCCTTCAGCATTTTATCTAGGAAATTTAGTAGCCTGCATCTCAATGTGTACTTTGAAACTGCACTTTGATTTCAGTATCACAGCACTTATTCCCACCTCAAAGCAAAACACAGATTTCCAACTTACAATGAAGAAACAAAGGTTGAAAGTAACTTTTTATTTGCTCTGAATATCACAAACAATGTACATCAAAAGCTTCAACATCACTGTCACTGTCTACTGTCCCAGTCAATGTCTGATGCTATTTCAAGCTGTTAAAGAAAACTGAAAGCTTCCCTTCAGAATAGGCTTTATGCTGTCTCATCCTTCAGAGCAAGCTTAGTCTTGTTAGTCTAATTTTGCAGCTCGGCAATAAGATCTCATGTTACACATACAGACTTTGTGGTGTAGGAGTAAGCAAGGTTTCCTTTAAATGGCATCAACACAAATAACAACGGAAGAACTCTACAGCAATCAAGTTTCATGCAAATAAAGCCACATATCAGCAGTTCTGCTGTGCTCTCACACTGAACTGCTTAGAGTAAGCCTATCAACTTCAGAAATATTCTTGAACACAGAAATCAAACCATGCTTTTTCACGACCCTCTTCAGTGTTACAAATTTACTACAGATGGCACCAATATACTAAATTTTCAAATATCCAAAGATTAAATACAATACATTAACCACCATATCCCAGAAAATAAATATTAAGTTAAGAAACTACTGATGTTTCTCTGGCTTTGATTTACAGTCCAACATAAGCAATCCAATATTAAACTCAAGACCCAAGAAAACAGTTACTACATGTGGGGTAAATAACTCCCAAGGATGGTACTCCGCAAAGAGATAGTATAGGGGATGGTATATTTTAAGTAGTTCTATATAAACAGTATACAAATAATACAAAAGAGAAGATGGCTCACCTTTAGGATGACAAGGCTCACAGGGGACTCCACGTGGGAAGAATCTCCAAGAAGAGATCCTTCCCTGGTGGTGGTCAGCCCTTAAATGGGGTTTGGGAGAGGTGGAGCCAGGCTCCACCCCTTCCAATCACACAGGTATATCACCTTCACCTGTGCCCCCATGGCTGACTCGGTGCTCACCTCAGGTGACCAATCAGTGGTTCAGGCTGTGATTCAACAGTTCCCATACACTACAACTACTTCTGTTATATTAGATAATCACATACAAAATTATTTACTGCAAGAAGCAATACCATTTCCCTTTCACAAAGCCAACTGCCCCATTTTATTTTGAGTTTTGAAGCAAGTCACATACTAGAAAGTGCTGGCAGAATTTGCAGCAAAACATACCTGTCCATAATAAAGCCTGCAAAGTCAAGTTTTACTTAACCATCACTTATCCTTCTGTCAGTAGAAGGAACTATTGAGATTTTTATTTCCTTTTTTTTGTTTGTTTTTTACATCCAAACTCTCTATACACTCAGAAGAAAAAGGGTAGCTGGAAGTAATGGAATTGTTTTTGTTTTTGCAGGAAGCATTTCAAACAGATAACCTTCAAGCTTCTGCAAAATGGCAACTTAATTAAAAACATTCTCTCTTATTTTAAAGGCACCACTGTATTTCAAAACAAACTTCCAGAGAGCAGAGACTGCAAACCTTTGCTGCAATGTATACTGATGACGACTTTGTTTTGACAGAAAACTACAATATTTAAAAATCAGATTGCTTCAAATATAAGTAAAACCTGAACAAGCATTTCAAGCAGCTCTCCAGTGTTTCTTCACTGAGATGCTTCTAAATTAAAACAGATCTGTTCTTGTTTATGAACACAGTTTTCCCTGTGTTTCAAAAGAGCGATTCCAGAGAAATGCAGCATAAACTGTACGACAGTAGAAATCAAAACTGTCTGATGCCACAAACTATGGTTAAAACAAAAAGACCTTTTGCAGCTTAAAGAACATGCCTCCTGAACTCCCCAAATAAAACCAATGCTAATTACTGGAAAGCATTGTTAAGTAACTGATAAAAGAATTAACTCGTTACTCTGCATTATGAATACTTCTATAAATTACACTAGTAAGACCAAAAGAAACAAAGGATACTTACATGGCGTTTACTTTATCTTCTGGGCCCTGAACTTGGCCTGTCACTGTTCCTTGACTGGTGTTTTTAACCCAGCCAACCACTCCCAATTTCCTAGCTTCCTCTTCTGTGTACTGATATGAAGAGTAATGAAAAAATGACAGTTAGTGTCAGGACATACACCATCAACATACTACTTAAGACCAATATTAAAAACAAAACAAAAAACACCTGGTCATGCACATACTCAGACACTGAGATGTCCCTGTCAGCCCTGCAACTGCAGCAGAAGCAGGATTCTGTTGAGCAAGCATGACATTTCACATACACATAACAAATCATGATTTAATCCCTTTACACACTTCCTAATACTCATCCATTTACACACTTCCTAATACTTTTCTTAAAAAAAAACAAAACACATGCTACAGATGATGGTTCCTTACCCTGCTCATAATGAAGTCATCCTGCTGTTTGCTTTATCATTTGCACACACATAGAAATCTGACAGTGCAAGCTTTTCATTCACAGAACAGTCAAATACTTGTTCTCTTTGTTTAAAGGCTGCTTTTTTTTTTTTTTAAAACATTTTAAACACAGAATTCAACTAATCCCACAGCACTCCTTCTACTTCTCCAAGTTAGGTATTGCTTCCTACATAGCTCCTACCACTGTTCATTTGTCTCTTCAACTATCAGTCTCTAAGATCTTTAAAACATAAACTTAGGGGTCTTTCTCCCTAGTTTCAGTCTAAATCCTTCCATCTTACTTTCACCCTTAAGTCCCACCCTTATCTGCTGGATATCTAAAAACAGCAGCAAAACTCAGGCACTTTGAAGTATCCTGCATGTTGGTTTTTCTTTTTCAAGCTTTCTCTTTATTTTGTCATGTACATATGAAGTACATCTGCATGGTTTTCATAACTTGTGCTTGAGCCCTGAAATGGCAGGGAACAGAACGGCTGTTCTACAGAAATCCAATAGTTTCATTGCCCAGGGGGCTACAAAGAACAAAATCTAACAGCTAATACCTAGTACTCTGTTTCATTAACATCTCATTTGGCTTCTTACACGTTCAATGACAAGATATGCAGCACATAAACTCTCTAGACAATTATGCTAAGTGCCAACACCCAAACTTCAGGTCACGTAACTCCATTACAAAATAGAAAAATCCAGAGGTGGTCTACCTAGGCAGCAGAATGGTGCTGATACTTATGAAAAACATTTTTTAAGTTGACTATAAGCCACTTCTCCCTACCAAGTTGCCCAAAAGCATAGGAATGCAGCTGACAAGGTCTTTCCCAACATTGATTATAAGCACAGGACTGGCACTCTGGTGTGTTTTCACATGACTCCAGGTCAGCCCAAAACAAGTCAGAGCAAGCTTGCACCTGCCCACCACATGATGTACTGGGACACTTCCCACTTTGTAGAGCAAAATTAAAGATATACTGCGCTGTATCATTTATCACTAGCAATTTTGAACTATTTCACAATATATAAGCTATGCTTTTAGATCTAATATTAAAGACAGCTCGCTATGTTCCAACAAAGCTGCTGAAAAATATGTCTCTTGTTTCTTGGTTTACCATCCAAACATGCAGTTCAGAACCACTGAACTTCAGCAGGGACAACAGCCACAGAGACCGTATCTCTCTCTGCTATAAGGGAATATAAGCTTCCTTAAATACTGGCACTGTAATAGCAACTAATAACTTCAGCTAGAGCATGCAGCTTTGGAAGCCAGCACTCAGCACTTGAGAATTAACCTTTCTCAAGATTTGTCTATCTGTATGTCTGTATTTCAGCTGTTACAACACAAACCAGGCAGCCTTTAGAAACCACACAAACAACACACTAATAAGTTTCTAAAAATATTTTTAATATAAATACATTTATTTTAAAAAGCCCTCTTTTAAACACAGTACTAAAGTTAGAACTCAAGCCACCAAGTGGATACGTTTACAGCCCAGAGATCTGCTGCCCTATTCTTAGCGCTGGAAATGCCATGCTGGGAGGTAGAACTGGTAAATCAGACACTGCCTTACCATCCTGAAACAAACACCTAGAAAAGAAAGAAAAAACAATGCAATTATTGGAAACAAGGCCATTTCTGAGCAACAACAAAATAACGCAGCCGTGTAGGTTTACGGTGACAGAAAAGGCGGGTAAGGGCTCTGGGCAGCACACCCGCTCCCCACACAGGGGGAGGTGGGCCCGCCCGGCCCCGCACCGACGCCTCCGCGCATGCGCAAAGACTCAGACACCCGCCGCCCGAGCCGCGCGCCCTTGGCACCGCCTCAGCACCGCCGCCCCGCCCCGCGGAGCCCGCCTTTACCTTGCACTCGTCCGAACACTTCGTAATCCACCGACTTGAGCGCGCCGGAGGCTTTAGTCAGCGCAGACATAGCGCCCGTGCTGGTGCAGGGCCGAAGCCGAACCGGGCCACCACGTCCTCTCAGCGCGGCGCGCGGACGGCGGCTCGCGAGGCCCAAACTTCCAGTGCGCGCCCGCCTGACTGCCCCCTCTGCGGCCTTCACTCCCACCGCCCGGACACGTGACGTGCCGGGAGGCGGCGGAGTGACTGCGACTCATATCAAATCGTTGTTGTGTTGGTCCTCCCCCTGTAGGCAGCCCCGCGTCTCCCCCCGCGGGGACGCATCGCAGTCTGCGTTGTGTGTTTTGATGTAAAGACTACAGGGAAGTTCAGAGCAGAGCAGCGCTCAAAAAAGTGCCTTTCTAAGATGTCTGGGGCAGCTGCAGAAGCGAGCATCCAGCTCAGCACAGAACAACTCGCCGCCAGCATCGCTGCTAACAGGAGCACAGCAGCTTCATCATCTGCGTAAATGCTCCAACATGTTAAATCAAGCCTTTGTCTTTCACTGCAGTCGTACATTTACTGTGGAATCAGCGCCGTTTTGGTCTTAAATAATTCTACAGAAAGCCATTGAGCATGAACAGGCCACAATAGAGACAGAAAATCTGTACTCATTTGCTGCCATCTATCAGCAATGACGAGCAAGAACAAGTCAAAAATGCATCCTCCCTAAAATACAAAGCATTGCAACTCAGACCTTGAAACTAGAGCTAATGATGGTGCTAGGACTACAGCTGCAGATGCAAAATGCAGTGGCAACCTTTGTTTTATCATGGAATTAAAAACCTGCCTCTCAATCGAGTTTTCTTGTGGTACTGTTTGTTCTTATCTGTACTGGCACATCTTCAAGGTGGGAATGCGTCTTGAGAACTTCCTGGTTCAGAGATGCTCACATCTCCTATTTTCTTTGCCACAAAAAAGCTAGGGTTTTTTTTCCCCCTCCATAAGAGCATCTTTCCATTCATTCCCTAGATGACATCAAGCTTCTAATTATCTCATAACAAGAACAAGCAAAGATACCAGACTCAGCCCAGAGAACACCAAAAGATGATACTATGAAACCCCTAACATTTTACAGTCAGTTGGCAGTTACAGTAATCAAACAATAATCAAATACTCTAATTAGCAGAAGTACTTTAGCTTATACTATCTAGATATTAGATAGTCTGTATAAAGTCAGTGAAGTTCTACCATTTTTCCCCTCTATCAGCTGCTCATTGTAGCTTTATCGGCTTAAGAAACAGCTGTTCACTCTTCTTAAAGCTACAGCCATTTACAAGAGATGCTGAACATCTTCATAGGTTACAACATGAGATGTACCTTCAGTTATGCTGCAGAACAAAGCACAACCAAACTGTCACACTATTTGGATGAACTTGAGGTTGAACAGAAAATGCAGTGCCACAACATTTGTGGATCAGCGTGGCAATGAAATACAGAATCTGCCACAGCACCACCAGCTAAACATGCTGTGTCTAGTTCTCTACTAGCTAAATAAGGGTGACCTTTCTATTACTAAAACAAAGCAATTACGATTATGATTACAATTAGTACACAAAAGCCGAATTCCTATTGTGATTGCTATGCCACTGATATCTACAGATGCCTGTTAGGCTCACAGCAGCTGCTTTTATACGATTCATCTTCTATTTGTCTATTCTAATTTCACTGTTATTTTCCTTTTTGATCATTACATATTTGATTCATTTAAATTCATGTTAGCTAGCTTTTCCTGTCTCTTTCAGGAGACACCATTTTCATCTGTATTCTAATTCTGATATACAGGTTGAATTTCACTCCCAGGATAGTACCACCTAAAAACAATTATTACTACAAATTAAGTTTAGCTACAAAGGATTCTTTATTCTGAATACCTAGAAAGTTGCTTTACTCAGAAAAATTGTTGCACAACCAACACAGTTCTAGAAAAGGCTACCTTCATCATCAAGTCATTTTTCTCTGCACTGAGCATTGAGCCCTTGGAAATTCTTCCTAGCGCTTCCCTCCAGCAGAGCAAGCTGCTTCCACTGTTCAGTTCTTAGTCGCAGCATACCAGAAAGGATAGAGAAGAGAATCACTGTTTGAAAACACCAGAATCTGTACAAGTAAGGCAGAAAAAAAAGAACTGAAGCAGACTCCAACACTTACAGGTATGCTTCATAGAGCTTAAGCATAGCAGACAGGAACACCAAAATCCATCAGCACCTCCATATGCTATAAGAAGGAAGCCTTAAATAGGAACTACCAAAAGACAATAAAAATAAGATCAAGAAACAATGATCATTTATAGTTAAACATCAAAGCTAAAGACAAGACCAGAGACTCAGCCCTACAACTCAGTGTGAATGGAAGTGCTCAGTCCTGAACTTAAGTGGAGCTTAAGGACTGAGGAGCAGAGGGGTGTGGCTGAACTCAATGATTAGACCTAATTTTGTCCTCTGGGCCCTGACACTGACCACCACCAGTTGCAGTCCTACAGATAAAAGATTTTACACTTAGATAGGTTTCATTTTAGTGAATATAATTATTCTGAAAGCTGTGGCTTTGTTAGTTATGTTCTTTGTCCATGTCCTGCTCAGAATAGGTGGAAACCCATTAAAACCTTATTTAGAAATTTCTCCTGCTTTCTTCCTATGTGGCTTTCTATGATACAACACCATCACATCCACTGAATGTTTCCTTCTCCCAAAATGACTGCCTTTGGTGCTTGTGAAGATGTTCCATAAGGCACGAAACCTTCCATGTTGCTGTCTTAATTTATCCTTCAGCCTCTAGCTATGTTCCTATTTTCCGCCATCATTTTTATGTATTATGGTTCCTTTCCAAGCTGTCTGTGATTGAAGTTCTATCCTGTATTGTGTAGAGTTTTTTTGCACAACCTCTTAACTTCCCTGACTTTGTTCTTCAGAGTTCACTCCTCTCTCTGCCATTGGCTACCTGAAGTTTTTATCTACTGTTTCTCTAGATTGTTTAATCATTTACACCATTGCATTTCATCACTGTTTACCTGAGGCCATGTCTAATCCTGACTCACTTTCAAATGGCCCCCAGATGACACTGATGAATGGTTCCCCAAAGGATGTCAAAAGCTCTGTAGAAGAGAAGCTCCTACTCCCTGATTATTGCCGGTGTTTAGAGAATAATGAGTGCTTAGGAGAAAGACTACAAGCTGTGTAACTTCAGCATCTACTTTCAAGGATTTATGTCAAATATATGCAGTCTGTCTTTTAAAGTGCTTTTCTGTTCTTTGCTTTTTTTGGTACGAAGCTAAACTACTTTCCCTTTTCAGTAGCTTTTTCTTTCCATTATTACTTTACTACTTCTTCCCTAAATTGTATTCAGTCTAGAAACTTAATCTCATAATAAAATTAATAGGTATTTTGCTTTTGTAGATTTCATTTTGTGTGAGACTCTTTGAGGGTCATTATTTTGTTTACGATGGGTTAATACATCAAAATATTTGAAGGCCTCATCTTGAGTACTTACAAAGGAAGAGACAACCTTCCTTCTCCTGCTTGTTTTTTGTTTTGTTTTGTTTTTGAAGACTTCTGTCTATTAGCACTTTCCTTCCAGTGGACCAGATAACTTCATAAGCACCACAGGTGAGATTTCAAGTCTGAATGACAAGACAGGGCTATGGGGGTTCTTAAAGACCCTTTGTTTGCATTACTCTATATTAAATGTATTGACAGCATCTGGTTGTAGAACTAATGAAGGAAAGTGTTAAAGACATGCATAAATGACTATAGGATATCTTTTAGTCTCTAAGCATTAGCTCATGACAAGATGGGGTCCTAACCAATCAGGGCTTTAATAGTACAGTTCCTACTAGCCACCAGTCAGTTCATTTAGAAGAAACCTAAAAAGGAAGCATAACACATGTGAAAGTACCAACTGCAGTAAAGATCTAGGCTTTCTATACTCTTCCTTGTCTTCTTCTTCTGCAGGATGGCTCTTGGGATAGTAGCATTATCACCAGAGGGGAAAACTATACTTAAGCAAAGCTTAAGCTCTGATGCTGAATTAATAACATTTGCTGAAGTATTTCAACATTTAAATAAATACTCCTGATACAACTTGCCCATCTACACTCATCTTCTAGCCAAGCTTAAGCACTCTGTAAAAAGACACAGAAGGGGCTTCTGTAGAGAGGTGGCATATATGGGTGTGAAATTAGCATGCCAAAAATGCCAAGTACTGCTGGGCAGCACGCTAATGTTGAAATACAATAAGAAAACTTCCCTTTAGCTGTACCACAAGTAAAAAATTACTTGGTAAACTTGAAGATTGTGAAACTTGAGGTTAAGGAAGATAGATATTTTAAAGTCCGTGAGGTTGAATATGCAGTATAACCATCTCACAGTCAGGTGGCCTGGCTAATCCACATGTTTCCTGATTCAATTGTAATGCAAGACAAAAGAGGTGTGCAGTGATTCAACAGATTGCATAAAAATACTCAAACCCAGCAGTCTGATCTGTGTGAGAGGACCTCCACCCCTGTCTGGTGGGAAAGGAAGTGTAATGCAAAGGAAGAATCATGTCTGCACAGATCTAATTATAGGAGTGCAGCCAAAATTTGTGGTTTTGGACCTAATTTTGTTCCCCATTTGCTGCCTAAACAGTTACTGAATTCTGGCAGGAACCTTTTCCTATCATCCCAGTGATGGTGGTCATTAAGAGGAGGAGGCACAGTGATGTTCCTTGGCAGAGCACCCTCATGATGACAGTCTTTTCTTTTTGCCTAGCTGGGAGCTGTCCATGCAGCAGCGTGGGCCTCGTGCATCTCATCCTTCCACATCAAGGCTGGTGAGAAAAGGCAGGCTTCATCTGCTTCCTCGCTGCCAGCAGCAGCTGTAGGTAACACTCAGCCCCCCTGTGCTGTCTGTCCTTCACACTGACCAAAGACAGCTCCCTCAGCCTGCCATGGGATGCCCGGTGTGCTGTCCCTCCCTCTCCCCATATGGCCATGTCTTTCCCATGCTGGGGAGACCAGGAGCAGACACAGGAATCCACACACAGACTCTCAACTTCCACAAAAAAAGAGGAGCATTTACTGTTCTGATTAATGTTGTGGGTTAATGTTGTCAGCACCCAAGTCTTTGGCTTCTCCAGAGCAGCAGCCTCCTCTGTACCAGCTCTGAGCCCTCCTCGTGGCCTCAGGCAGATCAGGTTCCTCCGCCGTACTCCTCCTGTTGCCCCGGTGCAGAAGCTCAGAGGATGTCGGTGCTGCTCTCCCTGCTTCCTCTTGGTGAATAAGAGATGGGGGGTCTTGGTGAGGGAGTGGGTGGGGATGGGAAGGAGGGGTTCACGGGATCCTTGGCTGTCAAAAGAAGAATTCCCAGGAGGTGAATGTTCCCTGTGAGCCCACGAGGTGGTCTGAAATGTGGGGCTGTCCTGACTAATAATGTACTTATAGGATAGGATGTTCAGCACTGGCACTGAGGCAGCCATGTGGGGCGAGGTGGACAGGACCCCACCCCGCTGCGATGGTAGGGATGGGGTCTGGGTGTCCTCCCACGCAGCCTGAGAGTGGTGACCTGCCGGTGGTTGGGCTCTGGTGGAGGTGGATCGATCTCCATTGGCTCTTCCTCGGGTCCTGAATCTACCTCCGTGGGCTTGTCTTCGCTCTCAGGTGGGCCTACCTCCGTCGGCTCGATGGTGTGAAGCCCCCCCATTAGCCGCTGCCTCTTGGCTGGTGGGCACTCCATCCTGCCTCCCGGGCAAAGAAATTGCTCTGCTCTGGAGCTTGATGCAGCCTCTGGTATCGCCCGCTCAGTGACTGGAGTTCCAGGGGCAGGACCCTCTGGTAATAGGGCTCAGAACCAGAGGCCAATTTGTGACAGCACAGTGCCACAGTGATGGTATTGTGACAGTGTCCTGCGTTGAGCAAAGCACGGTGGTGTGTTGGGGTGTTGAGTTGGTGCTTATGGCCTTAGAGTTGCCCCAGTGTTGGAGAAAGAGGAAGGAAGAAGCTGCTGTTGTTGGAGCAGAACCAGTTGCAAAACTTATGCCATAAGTGAAGAGATGGGGGTTGATCCTTGGGAATACATCAGAGCCCTGAGAGGTCATAGCAAGCTTGTTCTGCCACCCGGAATAGTTTTCTGAAGCAGGTGGATGATGTGTGCTGTGGTACATCCAGAGATGCTTCTGGGTACATCTGTATCCCGTGTGGCTCAGAGATCCTTCAGTAGCAGTTCATATAAAAATCACGCTCCTAGATGGGAAGAGATCAATGCAGACTCCTGTGTAAGCTGTGTGCAACCTACTTTCTTTGTATTTATGAGAATGGGTTTTTGAAAGTCTTCTAAGCTATAATACAGTTGAATTTAAAAATAATCTTCCTTGTGTGCAGATTTTTATTTTTTTAATCTTTTGGGTAATAGCTCTGAAGTGCACAGAGAATGTCATTGATAGAGAATACAGTGAATTCTGTGTTCTGAGCAACGGAGGAAATAGCGTTTTTTCATAACAAGTCAAAATGCAAGGGACAGAGATACGCATGCACTGCTGTGCAAGTAATGCTTCCTCTTTATTTCCTTGGTTCGTGCAGCAGATGCAAAGAGCATGCAAACAGTTTTTGATAGAGCGAGTTCTCAGCTACTCATCACTATTTCTCAGTACAGTCACCCCTGTGAACTGACAGCATTGGCCATGTATTTCTAAATCATTAAAATACCCTGAGGTGCCAATCACATGGCATGGTGTGTGCCCTGAGCGAGTGTTACACGGAAGTATGTGGACGCAGATATGAAAACAGGAGAGGTGGGGGCTTTATCATGGCAATTTTTAGCTAAGGAAGGTATTTCTAGGAGTAATTGGTATTTGTTATTACTGGAATTCTGTGGTTGGTTTCACTGTGGAAAAGTATTTTCTTGAAGAGGAAGTATTTCGGTTCTTTTTTTTCTTAATGTTTTCAATGCCAATTTTGTTACAGAAGCTCAAAGTAATTGAAACTGCTAAAAGCGTTCGGCTTGAATCTTTTTTTTTGTGCTTTACTTAAGTCTTATTTCTGTGTCTAGAGGTTCCTGGAAGGTGTTTGGTCGAGTGTTAAAATTAAATTGTGCTGTTCCATCAGACTTTGTATGAATTGTGGAGCCAGCTGTACGCACTGGATAAGTCAGCAGCACTGGGGATGAACTGAACAGGGCCATTTCTGCTGGTTTAAACTGCTGCTAAAAAGTGGTGCCAGGCATTGCTCTGCTTTCCAGCCTGTGGGCAGAATGGGAAGTTGCTTGAACCTGTTATCTGAATGCTATTGATACTTCAAAGAAACAAAGACCTATTGAACATGTTGTATTTTAACACACAGTGAGAGGATGTTGCATGTGGAGAAATAGTGAATTTTTTAATGCAACTCCTTTTATCAGGAGGAATGTTTTGTATCCTCTAGCCAGCATATCTCATGCAACAGTTTCATTATCGGAAAGAATTTTGCCATAAGGGAAGTGTTTTGCATTCCTTAGCAAATACACTGTCTTCCAGGAATCACAGAGGTGCCCTAAGAACAGTAAATAATTAGTAATTGCTTGGGATTTGGAGTTTTCTTAAAGACAGCATTTACTTATAAAACATTAGGAAGGGTGCAGTTTGAGTCTTAATGAGTGACAGAGATGTAGATGTTCTTTATCACGTTTTGCATGAGAATCCTTCAGTTTAATAGCACGTTATTGTGGAACCATCTGTTTAAATACATTTTTATTTGCAAGTGTGGCTAGTTTTGTTTCTCTCACTTCTCATCTTAATCTGTGTTCTGTCTTTTTGCCTGTAGGTTTAGGGAAGTGGCAGTGCACATCCTTTTCCCATAGGAAAGCTGTAGGATTGAAGCATCTGTCTTCAGTTGTGGGTCATAGTCCTCATTCTCTGTAGTCCTTTCTGCCACTGTTGGTACAGATTGTGGTCATTTTGAGCACAGTGGTGAAAATAGAAGATATGAATGCAGAGTGCTGCAGTAATATGATCTTCTGTCGTTGTTGATGCAGATTTAGGTGCACGACTACTGTCACATTTGTTTCTTGTCCCATCGTTGCCACGCTTAACTCTAGTGAAGATGTCTTCTTGGATCAGGCTGGACAGCCAGGTTTCCATCATAAGTGTGCTGCTGTTCTATGTAAGTGTAGCAGCTTTGAACTGCTTATGGTTCATGTTAACGCTACAACGACATAACCATTTTAGTCCTGGGAGCTCACAGTTCATGTAACTGTATTAGAACTATACGTAGAGATTAAGGCCTAACTGTTTATGCATAGTTTTCCTTCTGGTCTGCCTTAGGGTTCTCCTTGTTGCATTTTTTCCCCACTGTATTTTTTCTTAATCTTGTAAGCAAAGGTTCTGCATGTTTTCAGAAAGAAAGGAGAAAATAAAAGATCTTCACTGTTCTGTGATGTACTCTGTTGCTTTGTCTGTTTCCTAGACGGGAAGATATCAATGCAGATTCCTCTGCATGATGCATACCACCTACTTTGTCCATCAATATTTATTTGTTGGAATGGGTTTTTAAAAGTCTTCTAAGCCATATTGCAGTTGATTTTAAAAAGAATCTTCCTTGTCTGCAGGTTTTATTTTTTAAATATCTTTTGGGAGTCATAAGTATACCAAATAATTTATGACTTCTTTTCAGTAATCTTGAAATCCATTCTCAAATTCCATTTTTAAAACAGAAAGCACAGCTGCATGATTTTTCGCTGTTCACTAGACTGTGTTTATCCAATGTATTAAAAGTCATTATTTGCCATAACTTGAGTCTGCACTGCACTGTGCCCTCCCCATGTCCTGGTTCAGCCCTCCCAATGCCAACTGCACACTGGTGTGTGGTTGTTGCTGAACTTTGGTGCAGCTTTCAGTATGTCTTCACCATTGTTTGCTTAATGTGCCTTCACATAACAGGTTGAGACAACAAACTACTAGGCTTCTACCAACAAGATCAAGTCAAAAATTTTACAGTTCCCTGTCTCAAGCTTTAGATGGTGTTTTCACTGCTGTCTGAAACAGAAGAATCCTGAGGTAAATTGGTTGTATTTGTAAAAATCTTTATCTGAAATCCTAGTGGAGTTCTGAAAAGCACAGTAACAATGAACACTTAATGGAATGTGACTGGCTGTGAAGTCATGCATTAGCATTTCAAAATCTACTTAAATAACAAGATGTTATTTAAACATCTAAACATAAAGAACTGGAGGATCCTGTAGCAAAGACTAACAGAACTGGGACTAAAATGTGAAGTGTGCTTCCAGAGGCTGAAATTTGGGGTTAGGTGTGGTAGTGCTCCACTGAAATGGTAGATCAAACGATCCTTGGCTACATGGTCAAATCTAAATGCACACTCACCTACTGTAACGCCTGCCAACATTTGAAGTCATTGGACATCATTTCATTTTGGAAGGTAAGTATAAGTTGAATTAAGAAGCGATTTATGAACCAAGGAACAACTTAACCATAATATTTTAATTTTGTGAATCTGAGATGTAGGAGCTTTATGCGAATTAGATAGGAACCTAAGTGAACAAACACACAAAGCAACATTATTCTGGAAGATCATTGTGCGTAAGCAGAACGTGAAAGTTCTCCAACTTTGCACGCTGTTCTTTTGGCATTGTCCATGTGTTCTCTGTTCTTCTTGAAATATTTAATTTAAAATGTCATGCTTTTTGAATTTTACTGTACAGTGGGGGGCACAAAAATGTAGAGGAAACTGATAGGGACTAGGAGAAGAGGGTGAACCCAGGCTTTCCTCTTCATGTTTGAAAAGAGAACGTTAGCAGTCTGAGTCTCATGGCTTTATAGCAAAGCAGAAGGTCTGTCTCACATTCCATTTAAGAAAAATCCATGCACAAGGAAGCACATTAAAATTTGTGTGAAACAGAGACCGATATGCTGCCAGAACTTATAATATTTTCTCTTCTTGAACAACACGTGGAGTGGGAGATGTGGCCATTTAAAGCACTTCGTTATTTATTCCCACTGAACAAAGGGAAGTTTAAACATTACCCTTCCCACAGCCATTAGAACAATGATGTCAGACTGTGGAGGATTTGGGGTTCTAGAAAAGATCAAAGAAATCACAGAAGTGTGGGTTGGTAAAGGAACAGTGTATAATGGAGGTGGGTTGACAGCTATTACATTTTGCAGCACAGTGAAACTATTTGATTAACTCTCATTAACTGCGTTAGCCCACTAATTCTTCTCAAAAGAAGCAAAAAGAAGGCTTCATTAGTATTTCAGAATCTTGAAATGTGTTAGTGAAGCATTTGTCATCAGAGATTTCAATCAAGTCCTGCTGTATTGATGATAACTTTGTTTTTTTGGATTTGAAGAACTGAATCTTCTGGCCAATTTCAATGAAACGAGGGAGTATGTTTCAAAAACAGCCTGGCAAAAATCTGCATCTGTTAGGAAGAAGATGCTTTTGCTTCTAGAAGGTGTCCAGAAGCTCCAGAAAAGCATCTCACTCAGTCTAGATGCCACAGGCAAGACCTAGTGTTTGACAGAGGTAATGAAACAGACACCATAATTTGGGGGTTCTGTTCTCTTTCTTTTGCCATAACTAAACAATTTTGCTGCATTGCTAGAAAGGCCACTGTTGCCATACCTAAATTTCCATCCATTTTCATACTGTCTAAATGCTGTCTTCCCCATCAACCTTGTAGAAATACTTGTTTTTGCTTTGATAAAATGAGGAATTCATATATACATATATATTTAATTTTTTTAAAAACAAGAATTCATGTTTCAAACCTACTTGAATGCTTCTGAGAAGTTAGTGATTATTTAGAAAAGTGTGAATCTGATTGACAGAGTGTTTCTGGGTTCTTAAAAACCTTCCGACAAAATTCTTTGCTTAAGCTGTACTAAATATTCTATCTATTCCTCTTCTTCAAACAAACACCACATCCCAGGAAAGGCAGCATCAAAAACCAGTTAGGACAATCCAAAGCTAGGATTGTCCTGCACTGTCCTGAAACAGAAAAATACTTGTCTGTTAGGAGGGGATACCGCATGGGTCCCAATAGCCATAAGTGGTGAATAGGTGTCATGTCACTGTTCTTTTCTGATGCCCATGAATTCTCATAGATGAGACAAGTTTATGACAAAAGGAAACAACTTTTCATACTGTGAATAAACTCAAATCGTGGCTGCAGAATATTGTGATACCAAAACACAATGAGCTTAAAAAGCAGATGAATAAGGGGATGAAAAACCCATTTAGTGCTATTAACCACAGTGATACAGCCTGTGACTCAGAACGTCTGCATTCCATGAGCTGAAGAAAATGGAGAGTGCACAGAGGGGAGTAAAATTTTATGCACGCCCTGTTCTGCCTTTAGTTGTAAGTTTTAGTCTTGGCACAGTAAGCTGTTCTTGCAGATTTCCACAGCAAATACTGACTGAAGTCAGTCTTAATGAAACTAAAAACTTTCCTGGAAAAAGATTTATTTGTGTGGGCTGGAGAGAGAAAATGGCATGGAGCCTGGGAGCCCAATGAAGAAAAACAAGAGATTAACATGAAAGGTTTTGGCTTAAACAGGGGGACCCAAGAAAGATACTGAACAGAACAACCACTCCCTGAAAAGCTTGAGGAGACCCAGGGTGCTGCCCTACAATGCTTTATACAGCAGTGTGATAACAGCGGATACCCAGGGATGGCAGTCTCAGCAGCATGGCCATTCTTGTGGCTGCAATCTAAATGCTGGAGCTGATGTAGCAGAAGTGTTTTGCTTGGCACCTAAAGCACAACAAGGTGTTGTAAGCTCTGCTGGGATATGAAAGTGAGGCTGACTTGGCAACACCCCTGGCACCCCTGACACCACCCCAAATTGCTTTTCCTTCCAACTACCCATTTCAAAATGCTTAGAGATGTTCACTTTCTGGGGACAACCAGAATGACTCTGAGACAGTTTATTTTAATTCTGGAGCCTCATGGTGCTGTTCCAAGTACTGATAACCAATCAGCTCCATCCTTCCCACTCAAGCAGGACTCAATTCTCAAAGGACAACCATTTTGTCCAACTACATCTCATCAGATTTTGGGGTCATCATATTAATTCACGGCATGGTTATTGAATTTTTATCATACATTTGCCAGAGCCAAGGAAATATAAATCGTATTCTGTGTTCATCTCCTGCAATGTTACTGAAAAGGAAAACACATGGGTGTTGTAGGCAGCAGTATCACTACATGCCTGAGGAAATAACAGCTAACGCCCACTGCATTGTCCTGCAGAGCTCTCTGCCGACATTACTCCATGTCTTCTCTGCTCTTTCTGCTCAAGACAGATTCTCCTCTTTCTCACTTGAGTCCTTTAATCCTCCTTATTTTTTTCACCCATTTCTTGGTACTTTGTCCAGCAGAGGGGCAGAATCTGCTTTTACACTAAATATGGCTCAGTTTTCCACCAGGCGTAGCCTTTAAGTTACAACACAGAAATGTGGCAAAAGCAACTTTTCCCTCTCCCTGGAGCTTCTCTGAATTTACAGTCCTATTGTGTTTCTTAATTAGAGCACATTCCTTCTATTCCAAATGGCCTTTTTTGACAGTTATAAGAATTAACTTGCAGCCAGTTTCACCGTGATCTCTTCTTCGTGGGACACCTCACACAATAAACCCCATCAATTTAGAGTTTCCTGATTCCTAGCTTTAATCAACAGGACCTGCATTGACATAGTCATGCCCCGACAAAATTATCCCCATTTCAACATGATATAAACATAAGCAATTTGCCACACTGGGCCAATTGAATGCTAGAGAGCTCTTCACTTCTTTCACGTCATCCCCTCCAAGGTTTGTTAATCTGCTTGATGTCTTCATGCTGCCCTGTAACAGAAGCTGCTGCTTAGCACATTTAGAAATGTGCCAAAGTCTACCACGCAGATTCAGTGCATAAAACCACGCAGCCAGAAGCACACTGTAGACAATTCTTCATCAGGAAGGAAAGGATTAGTTGCTTAAGGGAATGTCTGAATGTGCTTGCCTCTCTTCCATAATTCAGAAATATCTCAATATTGCTACTCCACACCTTGAAAAACAGTGAGCAAGCAATCCACTAGAAGAGTTAAAGCCTCGACAACCACAAAAGATACAGCCATGAAAAACAACTTTCTTTTTTGCTTTTTTTTTGGGGGGGGGCCTCAGTTTTTTCAGTAAGTTTGAAAATCCAAACAAGGACTTTGGCCGTTGTTTGATTTATCCTGGGCTGGGAAAATAGACCTTAGACTTCTTTTCTTTCTAATAGATATTGCCAAATTTCTTCTCTTAATCAGAACAGGTTTCATACAGACCTTAGCATTTTAGCTAATGACTAATTAGAAAGAGGAGAGACTGTAGATATCATAGGATGAACAATAGTGGTTCACCAGTTTGATCCATCAGCCATATCCAAAAGGGCTTTTCAGGCTTTTCTAAATATATACTCTTATGTAATTTTCTAAATCACAGAATCACAGAACTGTAGGGGCTGGAATGGACCTCTAGAGATCATTGAGTCCAACCCCCTGCCAAAGCAGCTCCCAGCCCAGGTTGCACAGGTAGGCGTCCAGGTGGGTCTTGAATGTCTCCAGAGAAGGAGACTCCACCACCTCTCTGTGCAGCTCCAGTGCTCCATCACAGCACTGTGAAGAAGTTCCCACGCACATCTGTGTGGAGCTTACTGTGCTTCAGTTTGTGGCCATTTCCCCTCGTTCTATCACCACACACTGTGAGAAGAGTCCAGCCTCGTCCCTTTGCCTCCCACTCCTTAGATATATATAGACATGGATCAGATCCCCTCTGAGTCTTCTTTTCTCAAGGCTGAACAGCCCCAGGTCTCTCAGCCTCTCCTCATAAGGGAGCTGTTCCATGCCCTTTATCATCTTTGTAGCCCTCCTCTGGACTCATGGCTAGCCTGTCATCCACCAGGACACCCAGATCCCTCTCCTCAGAGCTCCTCTCCAGCAGCTCATCCTCCAGCCTGTACTAGTGCATGTTATTCCTCCCTAGGTGCAAGACTCTACACTTGCTCTTGTTAAACCTCATCTGGTTCCTTTCTGCCCAACTCTCCAGCCAAGAAGCACACTGTATGTGGCGACCCATTGAAGTCAATGGGACTATTCCTGAAGTTAAGATAATATCAAGCAAGTTAAAATTTCATGATTAGTACCCATTTTGAAAGTTAAATCCTGCCCAGAAACTTCTCTGTAGTTGTCACTGTGATAACCCAAGAACTGGAAGGATACTGGAAGGGGAGAATTGAAAAGACAAGCCAGAGAACTGAGAACTGCAGATGAAGATGTAACACATGCATTTACCACTGAAAAGATACCTGAAAGAAAAAAAAAGGGATGAGGTCTGCTGCAGCTGTGGAGTAGCTGTTCAAAAGGTCTGCTGAAGATTCAAGCATGGAGTAGCTTTTTGAAACTGCCAAGTCCTTACTGAGTAGTTTCTATGCAAAAGACTGATGGCTGCTGAGGGACTGTTCCCCGATTTCCTAGAAGAGTAAAATCTGTCAAACAGACCTTTGCAATTTTGCTGTCATTAGATGCTCTTCTGCCTCTAGTTTCAGTTTGGCAAAATGGTGAGGCAGAAAAATGTTTCAGCCCCTCAAGAGATGGAATTAAAAAAACAGTAATGCCTTTTATTTCAGAGTTGGCTGCATTTATTTCTTATCAGAGGGATTGCTATTCATTTCAAATAGCTACAAATAATTTGGAAAGAAATCAGCTGGAGGCTCCTATAGTGAGGCTCAAGTCTATTATTTTTTCTCCCTACAGCTACAACGATTTCCAGGGATATCTTCAGGAGCTTCAGATATATAGATGGAACAGATTGTCAAAGCTAAAATCTTATGTGCGATTTTAAGACAATTTTGCATTCCAAATCTTAGGCAGTAAGGCAACTAATGGGGACAGAAGGTGGAGTGGGAACATCAGTGCTGCTATAAATGATTTTGCCAGGGATAATTTTGGTCCTGTGTTTGTATGGACTGCACTCCTTGTAAGAACAGTAACCCACTAACTGTAGCTGTTAAATATCTTATGAACCAGTACCACTGAGGGTGAATTTTATTGCCATGACTCTGATAAAGAGAACCACCCAGAATGGAAGGTGAAAGATAATGTTGCCTGTATTGAGTCAGCTTTGACTGCATAGTAAACATTTATAAATGATACAGGTGCCCATATTATTAACACTTTAAACACTTTACAATTGGCCTCAAGTTATGTCAAGGGAGGTTCAGGTTGGATATTAGGAACAATTTCTTCTCCAAAGGAGTGGTCAGGCATTGGAACAAGCTGCCCAGGGACGTGGTGGACTCACCATCCTGGAGGTGTCCCAGAGCCGTGTAGATGTTGTACAGAGGGATGTGGCTTAGTGGTGAAATACTGGTGATAGGTGGACGATTGGACTAGATGATCTTGGAGGATTTTTCCAGCTTTGGTGATTCTATGTCTCAATTCCCTTTTCTGTTCCAAACAGCATAGGTTCACCTGAGAAAATGATCACGTGTGGGATTATTGGAACAGAACTCTATCGGTGTGCAGGATGTGTGCCTTAGATCACACTGAGGCACGCATCCAACTTAAAACACGCAATAGAGCATTCAGACAGCCTTATTTTAGGGATCTAAAATTAGTTACTTTGAGTCACGCTTCAGAAGAACCTATTTTTGGCCTGCACTATACAGGAAGCTTAAGTTCCTTGGCACCTTATTCAGATGCTGTCGTTGCTTTTGCCCCCTATCCTCCAAAGATATATTTTCTGAGAAAAAAAAAAAAAGTTTATGCAATAAGTGTATTTCTAAGTTGTAGCCTTCAAGCTCACTGAAGTTCTTCCTATTCTCAGGCAGAGAAGCGTTTCTCAGATTTTTTTACAGTAATGCAATGAGCTAGCAGATGTCTCTAGATGAGATTTCTAGCTGCAGACCAACACAGTGTGTTGCTCTTAAAATCAGTGTCCCTGCTTGTCTGATTAAAACTAGTGATTTGAACTGCATTGACACTTTCAGAATATTGTTCAGACTGACTAATCCTACTGCCGTCTTGCTCATTGCTCTCCAAAAAAGTAATAGCTGCAGCTGAGTTTCTAGGGGAAAGAGGGAAGATGAGCAGCAATAATTACTGCTCTTTGCTGTTTATTCCACACGAGGAACTGCAACTACCCCAAAATCTGCACAGTAACTTAATTTCCCAGGGGCAGGGCAGTGAACACTTTGACAGCAAGCTGTAATTATAGTCCTTTCTCATGTCCTTGTCTTGAAGGGATGGAGCAGCTCCTTGCAATAGAAATGGCCTTGTTAGTCTAAAGACTTAAAGCTAGTAATTACGGATGCTTCTTGTGGGAGAAAGTATGTTAATGTCATCTTCTCTGCAAGTGTGTGAGCAGCATGGCAGCGGCTTCCTGACTGTCTTTGGCATCTCTCAGTGCTGGTTTGGGTGACTGACTGATTTAGAAACATGGGGATGAGAAAGTCAGAGGATGCTCATCACTGACAACAAAAAAAAAAAAACCACCAAGCTGTTCAGCTTTATTTTTGTAGTGGTGTCTTCTGAGGTACAGGGGTATCATAGGGCAGGGTAAATATCATATAGATAATATGAAGCTGATGTTGGACTGGGTTTTCTTTTCCAAACCCTAATACACATAGAAGTCTGTCACTCAAAAAATCCGACTTTTAAGTCAGAAAGTACAGATGGGTCATCAAGGAAACCATCCGTGTAGAAAGAGTAGTTGATTGACAGCTGAGAAAGCAGAAACTGTTGTCAGGGTCTAGTGACAAGTTTCCAAACTGCTGATGAGTACTGGTGTTATTTGACCTAAGGCAGCTTGCCATCCAACAAGGGAATGTGCTAACAACATTACTTAATCCACTGTTAACAGCCGAAATTTCACATGAATGGGAAGACTGAGTTTTTTTTCTCAACTACAACGCTTGGGTTCATCAATTTTCAGGATTTTATGCCAAAACAAAACAAGTGGCAACCATATTTAGGTTGCTCTTGATTCATATTCCTCCTACTTAATGGGAGAGGAAAAAGCTGTTGATGCAAGTAGCACAGACGGGTTCCTTGTTATGAAAGCTAGTCCTTCATCATATGACTTGGGAACCAAATGTGCTTTTACACACTGCTACGGCCAAAACGTATTGCAAACCTGAAGAATAAATGTATTTTTGACTCACTTAGCAACATGTGTCATGTTTTCTCCTTTTATATAGCAGAATGCCAGTACACTGGGGAGATAAGATTGTTTTTTAAAATAATTATCAAATGTAAATGATTCTGTAGGAAGAAAATACTTTGAAAACACAAGTACTATATGTATGATTACTGTTGTAATTGCAAATGGACTCAACTCTCCTTTCCTCTTGCTTCAGATTCTGAAAACAGGAATTATTTCTGAGAACAAAGAGGTTGAATTAGCAGCGTGACTGAGGTGCTGATCGCACACTTTGCATGTTTTTGCCTGGAAGGTAACTGTTTGATTCTGGTGGAAGGCAGCTGTGTGCCTGAGGTAGAGCAGTCATACACGAGGAGATTTGATGGTCTGGCTAAATAAGCTCCCTGGGGCTGGCAGTGCTCATGTTTTTGTTGGGTGTGTGTATATATAGAGATATATATATATAATGTGGTGTAGCTATGAAGCAACAGAGAGCAACTCTGACATTCCTTGACCATCTGCCAAGTTCAGTTTCAGAAAACTGGACTAGAATTTTGATGGTTTTTTTCTCCAAGTCCAAACAACAACATCCATATGATTCAAGTTTAATAAACACTTTCCCATGCTGGCAACTGCTGTTGGAAGCAACTGCTATCACAATCAAGTAAAAAAGAATTACCCAGATGAGAGAGAAAAGAAGTATATATTTAGATTTTTCAGTTTCTTCAGGGCACATCTTGAATATTTAGAAGTATTTTTACTTCTTACACGTGCATATTTTTCATTACCATTTCTGGGCCGGGAACCCAATTAATCAGAAATTATGATACAAGTACTCGTTTCACAGAGTTTGGCTTCACCTTTTGCTTATTTCACTTTTCACCATCAGCAGAACAGGAAATAAGACATAGAGCAAACGCAGTCAACTTTTATTTTTATCTTTGTCCAGCAGGGGCAGAATTGCAGACAGGAAGCAACAAAAAGGAACTGCAATGCTTCTACAAAAGATGTCAAAAAATAACACCCAAATAAAAATGATAGTCCAAACTGTTTGGTAATCGTTTAAAAGCTGACAGAAATAGTCCACAAAAATGTGTGATACAAACTGTTCTGGGAATGAAAAGGCATTGTAAATGTACCGAGCACACAACAAAATCATTGCCTTTCTTCTATTGAAAATGAAGTTATAGGTAAGTGAGAACAGTACAGTTCTCTAGTTTTTGGCAATGACTGCTTGAAAATGTTTGGCTGTTTGTAGTGGGGGGAAATAGCAAAGTATTTAATCCCAGTCTCACCTCATAACTCAGAACAACTATTTTCACTGAAGCTTTGAAGAAATGTGATTGGATTCACCTGAAGTGATTATAGACTTCTAGTTTCTCACAATGTTACAAGAAAAATACTTGATGGGAGAGGTATGAAGTAGCATAGAGCCTCCTCTAGGTGCCTGGGTAAACCTTAACTCACACAACGTTGCTTTACAAGTACTTTTCTCCAGAAGAAACATGAAGCACTTGTACTGAGGATTTTGTGATGGCTGTAAGTGCTCAAACTGGTACATGGACCACACACTCACTGGATCATTTCCTGCTGCACTGGAGTGGAAATAAAACTAGTGGCTGGTACAAAGGACATGTAGAATCAGAGAAATGTAGAATATCCTGAGCAGGAAGAGACTCATCAGGATTGTAAAGTCCAGTTCCTGATCCACACAGCAACAATACAGTATAAATGCACTCCTCAGGAAAACTGAGAATTCCTGAGCATCACAGCCTTATTGCACACAGATTTTCAGTTGCATTTCTTCTCATTGTGGTATGCTTCAGCATTTAGCGGACCATTTTTTTTCCTTTATTAACAGGACTAGTTTGAGTGTAAAGACCAGAAAATAGGATTTGCCCTTGTCAGGAGCTTTATATCTAATCAGCTTGCAGCTGTTCAACGGTCACGATGTAATTCTTGAGGGGAAATTCAATTAACAATTATATTTAGGAGACAGCTGGAGATAACAGCCATCAGCACTGCTTGTTATCACATATTCATCGCAGCTTTACCCAGCACCCACAGAGGCCAATGGCAGGACCAGGCAGCGCCAAGCCCTGCCTCACTGACTAGCATTATTATTTCCAATAAGCTTCTTAGGCAGCCGCACAATCTGCTATCAGACCCCGTGACTAATTATTTCCATCAGAAACTCCATCCCTGTTTCACACTGTTATAGGTGTGAAGAGAACGATACACATCAATCGTTACCGCAACATCAGCTCCTTCAGGCAAGGACGAGAAGGGATGGCCTCGTTTTATGCCAGGGAAGGTTCACGTTGGGCGCCAGGAGCAATTCCTTCTCCCAAAGAGCGCTGACACAGCGGCACAGGGAGCGCTGGGATCACTGTGGCGCTGCGGGGACGCGCGGAGGGGCGGCGCACCCGGCGCTCAGCGGGAGGAAGCGCTCCGCCGGGCGGGAACCGCCCTCAGCCCGCGACTTCCGGCGGAAGCGAGCGGGGCGGGGCGGGCGGTTGGCGGCGGTTTGTTGTGTTGCGGCGCGCTGGAGGGTAGCGGTGGGCCGGGAGGCGGCAAGGGGCCGGACATGGCGCTACCGCCGCCGCAGAAGGAAATCATCTACAACAAATTGCTGCCCTACGGGGAGCGTCTGGAGGCCGAGGCGGCCCGGTTCCTCGCGCAGATCAAAGGCAACCTAGCGCGGGCCGTGCAGCTGCAGGAGCTGTGGCCCGGGGGACTGTTCTGGACCAGGAAGCTCTCCACGTGAGTGCGCGGGGGAGGGTGGGGGGGGACAAAGGTGGCCCGTTGGCTGCCCGCGAACCGTTACGAGCGCTACGGATCGAGCTGGCTTTTCTGAGTCGGTTATTTTGTCCGAAGCCGCCGTTGTTTGTCTGTTCGCTCCCTGTTCGGCCACCTGTCCGACCTTTCTGAGCGGGTTGTGCAAGGCGTTGTCTGCGCGTGACTTGTGCCGGAGCGACGCGGAGTGTTTGCGCTGTGCCCTAGCGCTGTGCCCGTGCCCTATCTTCCGTTGGTAAACGTATTTCCGCACTCACTTGCTGTTTCTCAGCCGGTGCTCCGTGGAGTTTGTGTCAGAAACGGCGAGCTGTGTACCGCCTGTAGAGTCCGGAGAGCCTCTCGTGCAGTTCTTCTCCCTGCCCTTTCACTGCTGTTATCAGTAGGGGTTCTAACACACGTCGCGCGTTCAGATCTGTTCGGTGTGTGCTTACTGAACTGCCTCTCTGTGTTTGCTAGGAGGCATTCTTAGATAGAGCTACGTCGCTGCTTTCAAGATGATTCACGTGCTTGCCCTTTGTGACAGTTTAACCGGCATGGAACAAGCTCAGCAGTGCTTTTTGCCCCCTCCCCCCAGCCACCTTGGTGCTCCTACTGCTTTCACTTGCCCTGTTGGAGCCATGGTAGAACTTTACGTTACTAATCCAGCTGAAGTAAGCTGTGGCAGCTCTTACAAAGGTAAAGGTCTACAAGAGGCACCTCAGCTAAACGTGGCACGTAAATCCTTAAAAATGGTGTAGGGTTGTGTCAGAATTACCCTGTGCTCTGTCAGCTGCTGGGACCATTAGCGGTTCAGGTTTTAGGGCAGTGATTTTAACCTGTTGAGAGCTGCCGCTATGCCACTGTGTGAATCACAGGAGCATCAGGAGGTTCTAATTTGCGGTTTCCCACCTGCTCTTTGAAGTTTGAGTTCGTCGCGCGTTGTGCAACTTGTCTGATGCCTCGTAGTCTGAAGATTTCTTTGAGGCCTGTTCTATGCAGTAAGTAAGCCTTGGAGCGTGTGTGGTCACAGGCAGGGGAGGATACAGTGGTGCTGGTTTAAAAATAAGCCAGTACTTAATGTGAGTGGTGTTTTACTCCTCAGTGAGCTTGACAGAGTACTTCTGCAGACTTAAATACTTCCATTGCAGCTTAGGCCAGGATTTAGTTGGGAAACATTTCCCAACTACACTGTGTTCTGATTTCCTGTCTAAGTCAAATCTAAGCTTTGTTGTCTGTTGATAGAAGGTAGTTCATCTCCTTTCTCCCTGCTTGCCACCATAAATTTTACTGTTTTTTTGGTGGGAGAGTGCAGCGGATCTTCGTGACAGAAAGATTTCTGCTTTTCTTGGTTGCAGATATCTAAATCATAAAAGACAGTACTCTCACAGCATTTATAGTTCAGTTGTGTCTGACTTGTCTTTATTCCATGTACTGTTTAAAACACTCTCACTGTTGTAAGGTATACGTACAAGTGAATAAGCTTGAAGGAAAACCTACTCTACCAAAGACAGGAGTTTTATGTGCTGGTGTTCTTGTGCCTTCTGGGGAGCTCTGTAACTTCATACCACCATGAATGAACCCTGCAGAGTACAAAGAATGAAAGTGAAACTCAAATCTTTTTTGGATTAAAAATGAAATCAGTTACTATTTTCTTACTTTGTGGTGGCAACTGTATCTGAGGTCCTTCAGTTCTTGTGTTCCCAGCAGTTGAGGGCATGACTTGCACTTTGTTATCTTAAAAGGAGCGTTTTCATCTCGCTGATGTCATTCTTGCTCTTTTTCCCTCACCTCAGTTCATGATGATTATCAGATAAAATGTCTATAATCTAATTTGCATAGTTTGCATTTTGCGCATAACATTAAATCATGTAAACAGATCCTTTTGATGGAACACATACACAGAGTGTAGCAAGGCAGCTTTCTGTTGTGAAGACAGCTACTTGAGTAACTTGTGACTCAGTGAGACTTCTTGTGCAAGGAAAAGTGCTTGCCTCAAAGACTGCTATTCAAATGTAATTGTTACCCCAAGACAACTCAAACTTTGGCTGGTAAAATCTGTATCTTATAAAACACTAATCCTGTTGTGAAAGCACAAAACTAAATGTCAGCTGTTGTATAACTTGCTACAGTGTCAAAAAAAAAAAAACCACAACAAAACACGTTGCATCAAAATCATTTTTTTAAGTGGACTTGCATCATACTTCTGTTGTTTGGTAGGTAAAAAATAGGTTGCTGCTTCCATTTTTCTTACTTCTTGATATTTCATATTGAAACTTTATATGTTTTCTTTTAGGGCATAGCCTGCAAATGTGTGTATTAGTGCAGTGTGAACAATTAAGCACACGTAGTTGGCTTTGTAGCTTGAAAAGTGCACAAATGTTTCCCTGTGCTTTCTGCTCGGGTAGGTAAGGGTGGAGGTTTTGGAGCTGAGGGACAGGGCTTCTGTTCCTGACAAGGGGATATGGTGTGTTTGTCTATTAAAAAATACATTTTTTCCACACCTTAGGCATAAATGCTATCTCAGCTGTTTTGGGCGATGGGACCAGTGTTGCAGCAAGCATGACTGCCTCTCAGTGGAACTTACTGAAGTATTTTAGTTGCTATTACAATGTAAATCTTTTTCTTTTCCCTAGCTGGTTTCCTCCCATCATTAACAGAAAAATGAGCTTTCCTTTTGGATATGCAATGGTTATATGTACATACAGTGTACACATGTCTGATTTGAGTAGTTTTAATGAGCAAGAGTTACTGTTTTCAGTACAGTTCGTCAAAAGCTGAGCTTTAGGCCAATTGTAAGGCTCTCCTGTAGTTAGAAAGTGAAAGTAGATAGCTGGGAATTCAAGAGAGTGCTTTATTGAGCTTCATAAGTGAAGGTAATTTTTAACTCCTGTAGGGCAGCCAACTTCTAGGATAATTTAGGATGTCCACTTGATACAAGAGTCCATTCCCTAAAAATAGGTCTGTTGTAATTGTGGAGTGAGACATTGGGTACTTAATACCTACAGAAGGGGAGGGAATTGAATTTTGGTCTTTTTTTGCTCAGTCCCTATACTCTGCACAGAGAGGATGGAACATCAAAGGGCGTTTTCACTTTCTAATTGTTTTTTTTGCATATAACTGTTTGAGCAGTTTGGCATCAAGTTACTCAACAAAGTGACATCTTTCTGTCATGTACATTTCTTTATGTTTTTCTCAGTTTCTTAATAGCATTTGGTACAGTAGAACTACAGTTGGCAGATGTCTGGAGATGTGCATGTTGTGATTGAAAGACAACAATGTAGAAGTTGTTAGAGGCTAAACTTGATTTCAGAAGCCTCTGTTCCACAGTGAAATGAGCCTTTAGTGTTACTGCATCACTAATACGGGTTGTTTATCAGGCATATACTGTAAAAGAACTACACTGCTGTAGGTGAACTGCTGTGAGATTTAGTCATTGTGTTGAACAATGCCCTTCCCTTTTGATGAAGGGAAGTAAGGGAAGGCTAAGGGGAAAAAAAAGAGATGTCACTCATTGTTTTCTGAAGACTCTATTTTCGTGACTACATGAGTGAAAAGTGTATCTGTTCAGCTGCTGGTAGTTGTAGGTAGGTGGTGTTTGCAGCTGATCCATGTGATTTAAGGGCCTGTGGTGGAGGAGGATGCAGTTTGCTTCTATTTCATTTGTTTCCCTCTGTGCTGAGCATGAATGGAAGGCAAGTCACCTTTATTGAGCGGATAGGGAAAAAGAAGTGAGAAGTAGACTTGTATAGGTTTTTTTCCTCTTTCCTGAAAACTGGTGGTTGTTGGTTTGGCCAAGTCTTGCAGCTGTCCCACTGTGTGTTCTAAGGAAACTGGAGGAGGAGGACTGGGGGGAGGGGGAAAAAAAATAGGAAAAAGCAAGGGGACTTTTTCCATGTATGTATCTATTCAAGGAAACAGCCTTTGGGTAAGATTACTAGCTGTGGGTGACTCTGGAAGACAGAGAGTTTTAAATTGAGGAATGAGGAAGTGGTGGGGTAGAAAAAAAGTCATCAAGTTGCTGAGTCCAAATACCATGTGCTTCTGTGGTGCCATGTGGACTATGTGCCAGGTGTGTTTTATTCAGGGATCTGAACTTTAGTTCTCATCTAGGCAGCTTCCCACTGCCAATTTGGTGAGGGCTAAATGTTTGCAGAGGAGTGTGAAGCACTTAAAGGAAAACAGATGTAGTAATCGACTGCATTCTGCTGTATTGCAGGAGTCAATGTTGGAAAACAAATTCAGTAATTGAGACAGTTAGGTTTGTTTACATTGTTTGAACAGTATCTGCTCGTGGTAGCCCCTCTGAAAGTTAGTTAACATGTACTACTTGGGTGCAGGTCTCTTTCAGAGATGTTTCCTTCCTAACCTTTTCCTGCGGTGTTTCTGTGCTGTGTTCTGCAGTGTGCTGTCCCACATACCAAATAAGTACTGTGAGGGCTGGCATTCTTCACATTGCCAGAGCAGAGCCTCGAAGCTTCGCTGCTGCGTACTTAAAAACAAACTAACCCAAGCTGTACTGAATCTTATACAGAAACAACCAATAAAGCTTCCCCCCAAGTTGTTGTTTAACAGTTCGTATCTTGTATATACATTTTGTCTGACAGCTGCTTGGGGGACAGTATATTAGTATGCCAGTTTAAGAGTAGCTGGAGCAGTCATAGAAGGGGAGTGCACTTCTCAGGTGGGCAGCATTTCATAGTTGTGTGAAGTGCAAAATGCTAGGACCTTATGAAGGACTTCAATGCTTCTAGCATGATCTTAAGAATTTAACTTTTAAGAATCCTTTTTTCAAAACCAGCTTGAAAATAGCAAGCACCTTTTCCAAAGCTGGCTTTTAAAAATAGTGATTATAAGGGGTATAGCAGTGAAGCACAGCACCAGCAAATGTCTAGGAACACCGGATAGCTGTACTGGAAGCTGTCAGGTTTGACTTCACTTTAAAGTAGTTTGTGTTGTGTCCTGTCCTCTCCTTAAAGATGCTCTCCAGCTGAAAATGAGTACAATAAAGCTACTTGTGAAGTTACTTTTTTTTTAATTTAAGAAATTAAATACATGGGGATATAGAGAAACTAAACTAAGTGGCAAGTATATTTCAAGCTGAGGTGAAAGAATATAACCCTTATATTTGTGGTTTCTGGTGTGAACATTGTTATGCTGTTTCTGGAATCCTGGAAGGCAGTAAACTGTCTTTGTTCTTTCTGATTATTTACTTTAATGTTTTCTTTACCTCATTAGTTTGAAAACAAATCATGCTTTAGGTATGTAACTGCTTTTTAGTATGCTTCTGTTTTTATGTAACTCTTCAACACTTTAAAATTGGTTTTAGGCTCACTAAGCCAGTATGGGTTAAAAATCAAATTCCCACATAGGAGAAGCAACACAAATTATAACCACAGAGGATCCTAAAGTAATTATGGACACCACTTACTAGTATTTACTAATCCTTTCAGGTTTGCACCTTATAGGTACATAATTGCTTTGTCTTCCTGGCCAGCAAAAAGAAATCTGAAATGGACTGTTAGGTATGCCACTGATTATAAAACAGGTTTTCTTGATAGGTTTATTCTAATTTGTGAGCATCATAAAAACCTAGTATGTGTAGAAAAGCAGTCAGACTATGCCAGGGATGCAGTCTGGACATTTGGGTGGGTAGTATTTTATTTGTTCATTCTGGTTGTCTTTTTTTTTCCTACGGTTGATTTCAGCTGTCAAAATATTCCTGAGGTTTTCTTTGATTCTGTGCTTGTTTGTTAGATGTGCAAGGTAGCTTCTACTTTGGTTCATTGAGCAGCAGGAACTGGCTCAGGTCTTAGATGAAATGAACGTGCTTAAAGAAACTGCTTACTCATCTTGTGTTTTATTTTTAGGTATATCCGGTTATATGGGAGAAAATTTAGCAAAGAAGATCATGTGCTTTTTATCAAATTGTTGTATGAGTTGGTAACGATTCCAAAGCTGGAAATCAGCATGATGCAAGGTTTTGCTCGCCTGTTGATAAACTTGTTAAAGTAAGTACAGGTTTCTGCTGACTACTGTAATGTTCTTCTCTAAGTAGTTGATCCAATTCACTTGCTTCATGTTATGTACTTCAATGTAATAGTATGTTCTACTGGAGGTTACTGCATTTAACCTCCTCTGCACAGATGATTTAAGAGTTCGTATTATGAGAGCACTGTGTCCCTTTCAAAGCCATACTGGTGGTCATGTGTGTGAAGGATGACAGTTGTTTGGTAGTACAAAAAAGCAAACATCAGAGAGCTAAGTGTTAATATTGAATCTTAGTTAGGGAGAAGGTGAAGTCTGTCTCACAATTCAGTAATGTTTTTTTTCACTTAGTCAATCTTGCTGAAGATCTTGACAGCTTGAGTTCATGCAGGAAAGCTGTGTGTGGCTTGTTTTTTCTTGCCTGACCTTCCTGCAGTGTATGCCAAATGCTAAAGATGAGCGTGATTCAGAGCAGCCTTCCTGATCTGAGGTATTCTGATGTGCACTCAGTGTAGAAGTTTAATCCTAAAGTGCTCTCTTTCTTTTATTAGGAAAAAAGAACTGCTTTCCAGGGATGATTTAGAGTTACCATGGAGACCGCTTTGCGAAATGTTGGAAAGGATATTATACTCCAAAACAGAACATCTTGGATTAAATTGGTTTCCCAAGTAAGTTTGCATTTTGAAACGTTTGACTGGCAATAAGAACCTGTAATACTTGGAATTACAGCTAAAAATTTTTTTGCTATCTGTAATTTGATATACTACAAATACTTTGTTTACATTTCAGTGACCTGCATTTCAGTAGTTGTGTGTAAGACTGCACTAAATTGTGTGTATCTTTCTGTCAATAGCTTGGATTTGTTACGCTCTCCTGAATGTTATCGGGTTCACTGCTAAATATTCTGAAGCAGGGGTTTCCATCCACTTGCTTTAGGATGATAACCCACAGCAGAACAGATGAAACACTGACTTTTTAAACAACATTCAGGTTAAATGACTGCTGTTCTGTATATTAACACAGTAAGGATTTGGGTGAATAAAAAATGGTTCTATTCTTAGATATATGCACTGTAAGCATTCCCTGTGTCTGTGCTCTAGATCAGAACGTGTATGTGAAAAGTGAGATGCATTCTGTAGGAAGTAACCACACATTCAAAATGATGATGCAATGTAGATAAATCAGTTTTTAATGCAGTTAAAAGTTCTAGAAACGGTCTACAGATTTTAAAAATAAAAACTTTATTTTTGCTTTCTTTGAGCTCAGTCCCTCCACATCTGTAGGATTTCTAAAATTAGTTTCTCTAACAATTTCAATTAGAGGAGGTACTGCTCTGTAAATTACCAAATATATTAATTGATGATTCAGCTTATTTGAACTGAAACTTCACAAAATAAGCAATTAGAAGTCCTTAATTACTTTAAAAATTGTTTTCTCCCTGTGAATATTACAGTCTTTTTGACTCCTTTTTGATTCCTTTTTTGCTGAATACAAGATCTGATTGCTGATATGTGACACAAGTGGAAAGTACGTGTCACTTTGTAACTTGTTACGCAGCTTTAATGTTCAATTTGTCTACTGGCTATGTAGCTGGAAAAATAATTCTGCTGATTGAACTATCTTACTAAGTTGTGTTATTTTGCTTATTGTAGATCCTACTTGGATCAGTGAATCAAATGAATCAAAAAAGAGCAGAGCCTTTTCCAGTTGGATCATTTTATGCATATGCCAGCACCTACTTTAACTGTCTGTGGGGGTGTTGACTAGTTGCTGTTCATTTACTGTGTGAGAGGCTTGTATGGTGGCAAGGAGACTCCTACTTAGAGGGAGAGGAAGATGAAGCTGGAACAAAGATAGCTGTTTGGATGGTCTGTCTGAAACATCTAGCTCTCGCTAATAGGAGAACCTATCAGGCTTCATATGCAGTGCGATTTGTTCTCATACGGTGCTTTTTCATTTCACTTAAGCCAACTTTGAGGGGTATCTTTTTGGTGGATGTCAAGAGATAGCTTTTAAAAGCTGAGTTAATTTGATACAAAGCTGATAATTTAACTACTGACTTAATTTTATTTATTTTTTTTTTTACATTCAGTTCATATCGACCAGGCTTGTCTTCACCTAAAACATTTGTGCTTAATGTATTACATAGGTGGTAAGAATGACTTTTTTTGTTCAGCTCTGGCCGATGTGTAATCTTCTGCATGTTCTGTTAGACTGTAACACTTGTCACACAGGTGTAATTTTCTTTGTAAATAATGTATTGGAAAATCGAATGTTAACATTACACCACTGTTTATGAGAATGTCGCACTGTATGTAAACATTTCTAATTGGGAAACAAGATAGTGTGTGTGAAGTGGCTGATCAAGTGGCTATACGCTAACTAATTTAACCAGCATATATAGTTTAAGGGTCAAATGAAAGATGAATTTACATTTGAATAATCTCAGTGTCTGGAAAGGGGTAAATGAGCATTTGTGCAGGAGTGCATGTCACCGTGCAGGTTTACCTTGCTATTAAAAACCATGAAATCATGGAAAGTGCTTGGGCAGTGAGCTAATAGATTCTGGAAAATGTACTCGGCAATGACCTTGTCATTGTGAAGTGTGAGACAAAGTTCCTGCTTTGGTGGAGTCTACTAGGAATTTTCACAGTGAAAACAAAACAAACAAGATAGAGCATATACATAAATTTAGAAATAGTTTTTAAAGTGATCTAAGTGGAAGTGAAGTAGTCATCAGGGAAAAACATTAGCACTGCAGTGATTTGATTTTGGTTTTATTTTTTTTGGAAGAGGTTTTTAGTTGTGCTAACGAAATAAGATACTGGTTTGGGACCAATGTAGTTAGAAATTCACTGGAATAATGCCATTTGGGAAACTCTAGCTGGTTGCTCTTTTCATTGTCTTAAACTCTTGTAATGCAGTGTCCACAGTAGGGCTAGAATGCCCCCTAAGGCCCAGATCTGTCTTGAAAAGTTGAAAATGATGTTTTTTGGTCGAGTAAGAGTCAACGTGTCAGTTTATGTTGTGTTAAGTGAAACATGCTTCTCTTTGAAAATGCAGAAAAAAGTAGGCTTACAAATTAAAACAATTACATCCTGTCTAAATGAGGATGACAATCATGTAGTGCCAAAATGATAATTAGTGATATATCCACACGATGCAGTATAGTAATGTGATGTTATCATCACATCTCTTCGGGTAAAAAGGAGGAGCTGAAAGCAAGGGGATGAGAAGACCTCTTTTTAGCTCATTAAATGAACTGTTCCAATAATTAATAGCAGACACCTTTCAGTGTCTTGCAGTCTAAGTTGTTTTTTAAAGTTTCTACTATGAAGGTTTTATTACTGTATGCAAGTAGTCAGAATTGAACAAGGACCAGAAAGGAACCTCTCATGTGCTGCTGATCCAGTCCAGTGTGGCTTGTGTATGCAGTTGTTTGTTGTGCTCACGTTGTCCCAAGCTAAGGCTAATGGTACAGCAGCACATGGGAATTTGCTAGTGGAATAATTGTAGGTATTTGAGCCATTCTGTAGTAATAGTTATGTAAAAAAATCTAACATCGGGGAACAGGAGCCACTGCTAAGTGATTAGAGATGGTTGGTTCAAATTAAAACAATAACCAGCAGTATGATGTTCTCCCCAGTTATAGTCTCCTGGTCTTCTCTAGCTAGTAGTCATCAAACTGGACTTTTGCAAGATGCTTTCTGTAATTGGCCAGTGGTTTCACTGTATCTTAGATGGAAGCTTCCACCTCAGCAAGAAATAGCTTGCAGGGGTTTTATTGTTGATTTGCTTTTCTAGCTTCCTTTCTAAGTTTGATATCAGAAGGAAGGAAAGTCTTTCCAGTCTTCCTCCTTTGCTTTCTTTTCATGCACGTGTTCAAATAGTACTTAAAATGGGTGAACTTAAAGGATTTGTTGGTCCCTGGCCATAAGTATCTTAAAATTTTTCTGTCCTTTGATTCATCGCAGTGATAGTTTACTTCAGTAGAATGTAATAGCATGGGAATATTTATTCTACCACACAAACAACTATTGTGTTTCTCTTTAGTGCTCTTAAGGAATGTTGCTGGTTCATGTTTTATTTATCTGCTCTTGGAACAACTGTTACCTGTTTCATATCTCTTTCAAGAGCAGTATTCGCTTTAACCCAGAATATTTGAGTTTCATAAGACCAAACTCCATATTTTTATTTAATGAATGGTTAGGCATTTTCTCTTTGTATTTTAGAAGCTGCTAATGAACAGAATGAAGCTTCTGTCAGGGTTAACGTTTGCTTTGTCACTGGTGGATATAATGTACAGAATTTTGCAACTTCTGGGGAGCTTCTTAAACTGAAGCAGTGCTCAGAGGGCTGGGTGGACTTTTGTTGGCTTGCACCTGGTGTTGAAGTGTGAGAGTAAGTTGTGGAAGTTGCGCGTGCACGCACCCCATTGCTCTAGGAGTGCTTCATTCTTTTAAGTTTCACCTAGCTCATTCAGGATCAGTTTAATATGTGTAGGACTAGAGAGAGCGTGTGTGCATGCTCTGTATTGGCGTGACCTGAAATTACTGATCTAAACTGATCTTTGGTGAGAATCTAAAGATGATACATTTTTTTATCATCTTTATTCTTGTCAAAATGGCATCTCTACAGCTTAATTTATTTTGCGACGATCTAAAGAATGCAGTTTTTTCTATTAAGAATACATAAACAGATCTGAAAGGTGGAAGAAGCTCCTTTGCCTGAATTTGAGCTCAGGGAATGATCTTTGCTAAAAGTGCAGTTTAGTCTTGGGTGAACCTTGTAGTAAGGAAGTGGGGCTGACAAACGTGAAAGTGGACAGCCTTTATGGTTCCAGTGGTCTCTTCTCTCTGTCTCCCTTATTCTTTCTTATTCTGAAGTTTATTTTATTAATCCTTTTTTCTTTTAATGGCTTGACATCCTGTGACTATCTGTTAAAATGCTATCTCAAGCAACTGTAATAATTCTAGGATGTGTTTTCTTGCTGTAAAAACACTTAAAAATAAGTGGCTAAAGAGTGAGGAGAAGGTAATGAAACCATTGATTTGCAGATACTTTGCTTCTATTTCTTAGAACCACTAAACAAAAATATAGAAACTTAAAAAAATCCAAGATATTGAAAATGTTAGATATGATGTGTAGATTTTAATAATAACTTCATGAAGTTTTTTTAACTGAAAAATATTTGAAATCCGCAAATTTATTTGACTGTATTCTCAACTTCCCCTGAGAGATTACCTTGCTTTGCTGGTTATTCGTGGGTTAAATGCAGGATATTATTTCTAAGGAAGGGTAATAATTCTTCACTCACTGGTTAAAACTTGGTGAATACTAGAGTGATATCTGAAAAGTTGAACCAGGAATTTAGGAAAGTAATTTTAATCTATATTATTTGGTCTGTGTGAAAGGTTATTAGCTATTGCATGTTCACTGAAGACATCTAATTGCATCAACGTTCTCTTAAACTCCTGAGGCAAAACCATCAAATAGTTCTTTATTTTATGCTGCTCTCAAAGTTTGTTAATACAGCATCCCTGATGTCTTCTTTCTTGTTTCAGTTCTGTAGAAAGTGTCCTAAAAACACTTGTGAAGAGCTGCAGACCGTAAGTTAACTAATTCTTCTGAAACTGACATTTTAAAAAGTAATATTAAAAGGGGGGGAAAAAAAGTATTTAAAAGAAACACTGACCCACCCACCATACACTTCATCCATTCTTTACCTCTTTTTCTTTTCACTCCCCTTAAGATGTTTGGGTTGGAGTGCAGAGGTTTTTCTGTTTTACTGGGGTTGTGAGTGATCAATACTTCAGGTTCATAGGCTGCTTAAGGTGGAAAACTAGGTGACGGGCATGTTCTGTGTTGTAATGTTTAAACAAAATGTAGCTATCTTAGGCTATATATATATATTTTTAATAGTGTTGCTTGAAAAATCACTCTAGCTAATTAAGCTAGTGCATCATTTGATAAGGCCACATAGCTTTTCAGCTTGTTAGCTGTTATGGTCTCGAAGAATGTGTATGCTCAAACCAGTTTAATTAATTTAGCTAGCAGCCTAGCAGCTTAGGAGAGCTGCAAAGCTGTTAGAGACTTAAAATGATTTGTTTTGATGTCCTTGATCTTATCTTGTATTTTGTGAAGGTTAAGTGGAGTTGATGAATACCTATTTATTGCCATTGTCTTAGCGTAAAACTAAGATTTATGACAAATAGCTAAATGAATTAGAAAATACCCTAAGCTACCCCACCCAGATTTAAAGCCAATTCTTCATGTATTCCGTGGCTTCTTTGTTTTCAGATATTTTCCAGAAGATGCCACTGCAGAGATGCTAGATGAATGGCGGCCTTTAATGTGCCCGTTTGATGTTACCATGCAAAAAGCTATCACCTACTTTGAACTATTTCTGCCTACCACCCTTCCCCCTGAACTTCACCACAAGGGTTTCAAGTAAGTGTAACTGATTGTCTATTGATATGGTGTTGTATTACAAGTGGCTGTCTCTTACAGGTTGACATTTGAAGCCACTCAGGTAATAACTGTGTGTTATTTCCTTTATGTATATGTATGTTGAATTCATGTTGTAAAGGAGCTAGATATTTGTTTAAAAAAGAAAAGTGCATCAGAATGGCTATCCATATTCAGAAGTACTTGTACTGTAAATCGTCTTTAATATTAAAAATTTCCTAGGTCTCAGTTTTTGCAGTGGAGCAGCATTTGTTTACAGTGCTTTTAGAATTGTTTGTTATGTCAGAGCTTAAACTTACTGAGATCTTCTCATTCAGTTCTTCCTGTTTCTGTTTGAGCATAAAATTACTGGTGAGACAAACGTCTACAGCCTGGTCAACCAGCAGACTGAATGGTGGCATTTTACAGCATTTTTGAAATTTAAGGAAGAAATTCTTTGAGCATTCTTGTTTTGTATAAGTAATCTGGGGGCATTTTAATGCCTGTTCTGGGTTTAACTTCTCTAGAGTAAAGCACACGGTCTACAGCAAAGCAAACTAAATTGAATTAAGTGCATTTTGCCTTTCAGAGAATGGTAACACAGTTTAAATTATTAACCATAGCTCAGTTTTAAGTACCCATATGCCTCTGGTTTAGCTTCTGATGTGGGTTTTGCATAGGCTGAAGTTACAGCTGTAATGAATTTGAGAATGACCTACTGTCAGAGTGTAGAAATGTGAGACCGTCAGAAGTTTACTATAGGAAATTCTTCTGAGAATGAAAAAGAATCACTTGCATGACAAGATGCTCTCTGGATCGTGTTTAAGGTGGTCTTTGAAACAGAACCAAACAATATTGTGTGTGTAGGGACTATGTAGGTTGGTTAGGGCAGAGGTTGTATTTTCGATACAGGATTGGTGAAAACAAGAAATGGAGTGAATATGTGTAGGTTGCTCTAAAAGTAATGCCTCCTATTTATTTCCATGGAAACGAGAATAGATATAAGGATTGTGCTAATGCTGTTTGATAGAGCAAATTCTTAGCTGCAGAACACTATTTTTTCAAGATAGTCATCATCATTAGCTCTGCTTTTTTGCCAGCAGTGAGCAACAGCCTGCATCCATGCTCATAAAAATCTTCGTGGCTGTCCAGAATACGGCCTGTCTTTCATGTTGCTGTCACCACTGCTGGAACACACCACCCACCCTTCACTGTGCTGATCCACTGTTTGGTCTCCGTTAAACATTTGATGACCATCAATGAATGTCTATGGGTGCCATTTTTTTTACCTGGAGGAATCAATTCCCTACCTTTGCTTCACACACACTTCCATGTCTGATGGTATTCTGTCAGACTGCCCCTCTGCCATCTGCCCTGGAGTAACAAAATGTGGCAGAAATATTGTTGGGAAGGTTCAACCTCTACTTCCATCCTACCAACATCCACCTCTGGGCCAACATAATAAAATGTGAGGCATTACTTTCAGCGCAGCCCTTATCATCTATGAGTGAATTTAAGCAAGGGAATGGTGTGGACAATTAGCATCCTTGGCTTCAGATTAATCATAACAGGAAATAGTGACAATTGTAACCACTGATGAATAGGGAAAATCTTTAGATTTTAAACTAGAAGGGAATGAAGTGTGATTTGTTTTCATGCAGTTTAGCTGTGCCAGAGTGGCAATATACGTCAAAATAATGAAACTGAAGTAGATAAGGATCAGAGTTGGATATAGGGAGGTTGGAATAGGAAATGAAGTGATACAAGAGAGGCAGATGAGTTTCTGTGACCACCTGGCAATGTGAGAAATAAATATCTGGTAACGAAGGAGTTGCTTTCACAACATAAAAGTTATTTTGTCTATGTTCTCTCGCAGGCTTTGGTTTTATGAATTTATAGGCCTTTGGGTTTCTGTTCAAAATCTTCCCCAGTGGGAAGGGGTAAGTACTGATTATTCATCTTCACTAGAAGAGATCCATTTAAAAATGCTTACTCTATGTTATGAAGATAAACAATGATATATGCATAATGGGTATTTTTTCATTCTACTATTATGAGAAGACATAGGTGCTAATGTCATGACTGTTAGCAAGAATTGATTGGCTGAATAAAAGGAACGGTGCTTATGCTCTGTGAGCATTATTTAATTGCCATCTCAGGCAGCTTTCCTTTACCCTGGAAATGCTGATATTTTCCAAACTGCCTACTAATGTTTACAATGATGCAAAGAGCTATTGTGACTTCTATAACTTACAATTCTGTGAAATTGGATCTTTATTACTTGCGACTTTCTTCACATCTGTAATTTTGAATAGTAACGTGATATCTTTCTTCTAATGATAGCTAATGTACAATCACTCTGTGCTTTAATTTTTCTACTCTCTTTTAACAGTACACTTGTACTGCTGTCCTCAGTATAAGTGGGTCTATACCTAATGCAGAATGTCTTCCATGACTTTTAAGTTCAACTTTGCTACCTCTAAAATTGGTACCCTTATTTTGAAGTGCAAAAGAACTTAAATGTAGCTTTTGATTTGCAGCCCTTTCTTGAATTTGTGTTGCGGTCTTTTGGTCATCAGTTTTTAGTGTGCTTCCCTTCTTGTTCTTGTCTCTACTATCAAAATAACTATCAAAATAATTTTCTGTAGCTACACTGATGGCTGTGTTCTTTTTCTGTGCTACGCTGATTGAATTCTTTCCTATAATCCACATACTACCTGTGTGGCAAAGATGCACTCAAAACAGGTGCCCTAACTACTGCTGCAAGTATTACTTTCATGGTGAGGGCGCAAAAATGCTTTTCTTTTCAAAAGGAAAAGTCAGGCTTTGTATCCAGGATGACAGGCTCTATTCTAATTGCTATACTATTATTAAATGCTTCCTTCTATGTTTAGAGTCTGTGTTGATCTTCAATTATCTGCCTTCAAAGAAATCTCCCAGAGGTTACTTCCTTCCTCTACTTTGTAGTGACTGTGATAAGTTGCTGTCATTTATATTTTAGACTCAATAAAGAGCTCTGCTCTACTTGTCCAAGAATACCATTGGGCTATATCTTTCAAGTAAGATCATCTGTCCTCTATCTGTATGCCTTGTTATACACATCTCATGATCAGATATGAACCTGAGAAATGAGAAGAAAAACTTTCTCTAGACAACGCCACCAGCAGCCTAGGTGCTGTTGGTGTCAGCCGACCTATGTCTTGGCTTTACTGCAGTGAAACCTGGCAAATTACCAATGTGCCAAGTTATGTGTGAACATAAGCTCATTGACCTGGCTTCTTTCACTAATCTTCTGCCTATATATTCAGGAAAGACTTCTTAGTGTCTTTGCAGAAAGCTAATTTCCAAAATACCATTGGCTATGACCTTTGCAGCCTATTCCATTTCTGGCAGTTTTTGTGTGAGAAGGCTCCTGTACAGGTCATCCTAATTTGAGTTAGGTTTCATCACAGTTAGAGGAGGGCAGTCATTCAAATCTGGAAAATTGCCATCTGTCTGAACAAGTTTCATTTATCATTGTCTATAGGCACTTTTGTATCTTCCTGATGGTTATCCAGAAAAGTACAAGTTTGCTTGTACTTCTAGAACCATTATTTGACTTGTTTCTGTCAACTAGTCTAAGAAAAGAATCATCAGCACTTTTTCTAAAGTAAGCAGTTGTCTGTGGTATTTTTCTCTCTTCACTTGACTTCTACAGTTTGCTCAGAAGGCACAACATTTTATTTTTTTCCACAAAGCTTTTACTTCTTTACTTTTCCTTTTTCTGTCTTGTCTTTTAAGGACAGGATTGCTCTTCTCATCAGGCTTGGCTGTTGATCATTAGATGCATGTGTTCTGAGTTAATGATCCAATTTAAGCCTCTGTCTGCTGCAAGCCTTTTCTCAGCTTGCTTTGACGGGATTTGGATGTGCTCTTTGAAGGGAACCTTCAGAAAGAGTTGCCTTTGAAGTGCCTGGGAAGGGTTGTTTCTTAGTGAGTGTTTTCTTGTATCAACCAAACATAATCCACTTAAGAAATTGTAGCATTTGTCTGGGTGTTGTGGCAGTTATGACTGTCTTGAATTGAATTCATGCTTTTGAAAAGCTATTTCATCCTTCAGACTTGAACGGTGAACTGTACTTTTGTGAATATTTCTCTGAACTGGGCAGGGTTATTCAAGGCCTTTGCTTCTGACTGTACTATAGCTTCATCTTAGCGGTAGAAACATCAAGGCTTTGGGATACCTGACAAATATTTCCATACTTGGACAAGCTCATGAATGTGATGGTTGATTGTTCTTTCTCATGATCAGGATGTGAGAGTTGGACACGTGCTCTCTCTTTCTGTGGTCCTTATAACTCCCTGTTCTGAGGGCACTCCAGTTCTGCTTTGGACTTGGGGGTCACATACAGTACAGTGACTTCTACAAGCCACAGATACATATAAACAGATACTTATAAACATTCTGGCTATCAGCCACAGGCAAATACATTTTAAATGGGATGGATCCTGTAGAAGCTAAATAGTCCTTCGAGATGTGTTGGTTGAGTTTCCTTTAATGCCTGTGTATAGGCTAGCATCCCCTTTCAGCTCACCAAATAACTTCACTGTAAGGGAGCAGTGTTAGATAAATGGGCGATTGCTTGTTAAGGTACTCCACCTCAGAGTACTGTTGAATGGCAAGGCATATCACTTATAATCAAGATTATAAAGAACCTGGGTAATGCATTGGCACCAAAGTGGGTAGCCCTTCTCCTTGTTGGAGAGTAGTACACTTTTGGATACCTGTGATTTTCTTTACAAATGTACAAACCTCCGATCTTCTACAGAGCCTGTCTTTCTCATTCTTGCATGTAAGAGGACTACTAATTTATATGTTGGTAAGGTCACAGTCTTCAGACTGTTAGGATACTTTCCATTAACTGGTGCAACTGATCCTCTGTGCAAAGTCTGTGAAAGTAGAGAACATGTTTCTGTTAGAGAAGCTGATGAAAACACCAAGCTAGAGCCTGTTTTGTTTGAAAAAAACAACTTAACTGCCTAAGCTGTATTACAACGGATTTGCTGAGAAATCTGTCTTATAGTTATCACCTGCAATTTGTTTCATACTTCAGCTGGTAATATGAAGAGTCTCTAACGCCCATCTGATTCTTCTTTTTTTTAGTATGATATTGGTCTGAGCCTTACTAAAGGTGTGGTTCAAACATCTTCAGCTCTGTGGAAGTTACTTGAAAGGGAAAAGACATATTCCAAGTGAAAGCTAACGTCTTTACAAAACATATGACATACAGTGTAATCAACTGTTTTTTTGTCTGTTATTCATCCACTGTCATCTGGAGTTGCTGTAGAACAGTAAATGGTTAAGAGTCTAAAATACTGCATTCGGTCTTTCATGTTACTACATACAGCAGAGCATGAAAAGTAAAGAGTGTGACTATGCCTTCCAAAAGTACTATGAGTGTATCTCAACTGAAGAATAATACAGTAGAAAAATTTCAGGATCTAGAGATGTATATTTTGACAGACTGCATCTCCCAGAACATATCACAATCATTTATTTTTTTCTGCTTTGTAAGGGCTTAGAAGGAGTTGTCCTCCTGCGGGTTGGATTCCTACATATGCATTATGAAATACAATTTTGATGGGTCGTGGTGGATGGAGGTCTACCTTTTCAGTTGTTGTAGTACCATGGGAGGCTTTTACCTCGGGTCTGTAAAGTAGATTGAAGGGTTTTGTTCATCCTTTATGATGTATTCTCATGAACATTTTCTTCTTTTGCTGTTGTTTTCAGCATCTAGTAAATCTTTTTGCTCGCTTGGCCACTGACAACATAGGGTACATTGACTGGGATCCGTACGTACCAAAGGTAATACTTTTGTGAGATTGTTGTTTATTTTCAGTGTTAATATGTAAGAGGTGATGTGTATTCCCTATATGAGTGTAAGACTGCGTTGGTCCAGCTTTTCAAATTAGGTGTATTCATTTGAAGACCTAATTAGAGCTATCCTCTTGTAAGAAAACCTTTACAAGTTGGTACTGCTATGTGGCTATTCGTTTGTTTTTAAAATAAACTGATAAAGCTGACCTTTTTCAAGTGTGTATTTTTGTTTTTACACCACAACACTGGAAAGACTTGCTTGTTTCAGGTTTGGCTTCTCACTGCTGGTCTTTAGCATGTGTGATGTTATTCTGTTGTGTTCACATCTGTAACTGAATTTGGAGTTTGGTTTCATTCCTTGTAATTATTTGTTACAATTAAATATTAAATGTATATATATATTATATAAATGCATGAGTACTTAAATATATCAATATATAATACAAATATAGATATTAAATGTCTATAAACAGTTATAAATATTAAACATAATATTTAATTATTACATATTAATATTTAAATATACTTAATTTTTTTATGTATCTCTTGCAAACAAGGATAGCTCCATGACTTCCTACATTAGCATCTGTAGTAAATCTTACAAATCAAAGTTAATTGCTCCAGTTCATTTTTGGTGGGGGTAGTTGTGGGGAAATGAGAGTTGTGAAACAAAATGAAGTGAGATGCATGTGTTTTCCTTATTTTGCCTGAAATGTAATGGAGGTGGTTGGAAAACAATTCATTCTCTCCTATGTGTGCCACCTCTTCAGCGGTGTGAGAGAGAACGTGTATTGTCTGATATGATTTCAGGCTATGCATATTTAATTTCATTTTTCTCATGCTGCTAACTTGAAAGCTAGACTTCTGAATTTTTCAAGGAGTTTAAGTATTATGGCCTTCTTGTGAAAATGTCTTTTCTGTCCTCACCTCAGACTTGCCAGTTGAAACTATCTGTTCCTAATAGTGTAGTTACTCTGCCCAGAAAATATCTGTTCCACGCAAACAAAACTGGAGTTTTGAGCAGGAGTGTTTTGCTATGGTAGCTTTCCGTGCTGTTATTATTTCATGGCTGCCTTACAGTACACAACCTTCTCTTTTTTTTCTTTTTTTTTAATGCAGATTTTCACCAGAATTTTGAGGAGTTTAAATCTTCCGGTGGGAAGTAATCAAGTTGTAGTTTCAAGGTTCTTAACAAATGCTTATGATGTAGGACATGCAGTAATGTGGATCACAGCCATGATGGTTAGTAACTTATTCACGAATCATAACAAAAACTATTAATGCAAAGCTTTAAACAAGAAGGCAAATGAAACAGATGTTCTGTTCAGCTCACAGCAGAAGCATGTTTTATGCTAACTTTTACCTGAGGACTGTTAAAAAGCAGATTGTTTCACTGTCTGTTTGGAATGCGATTCAAAGGTTTATTTCCTAGCCGCCATCTGTGGCATTCTGGAAATGAAGAGGAAGCTACAAATACCACTGTGAATGCAGGCTTATGGCCTGCCTGCCAATTAAATTATTCATGTTTAGAGCAAACCTCGTCAGGTCAGATAAGTCTTGCTTCTTAATGCTGAGTTGGGAGTTGAGGGTTGCATATTTCATTCTGATGCTCTGAAGTATGCTTGTGGTAAATGACAGTACTCTTTTTCTTGCACTAATATGTTATCTTTTCATTTTAACTTAGCCTGTGTAATAAAATTCTATGCTATATTTTTCATAGGGTGGACCAAGTAAGCTAGTGCAGAAGCACTTGTCTGGGTTGTTCAATAGCATTGCTTCTTTTTACCATCCTTCAAACAATGGACGTTGGCTGGTGAGTTTTTTGCATGTCAGAACAATTACTTCATTATAATGTCAGCAGAATTGTCAAAACAAATGTGCTGATAGTTGCAGTGTGTGCTCTAGTAGCCAGCTTGTCTGTTGGTTGTGTAATATTTTGAGGATTTAATTTCCAGCTTGTCAATACTATGATTCAGATTATGCTTAATTCTCAAGCCAGGAGTACAGAATAACCTTTCATGTTTCTGACCTACCATTTCCAAAGTAGCAAAACCTAGTTTTGTTTAACCAAAATGAAAACAGATTTTTAATGCATATCTAGTATGACAAAGCCTGACTTTTTCATGGCATAGCTAGTTTAGTCTTCTGCTAGAATACTTAAAAATACCCTTGTCATAGCTGGAAAAAGTACAAATAAAAATGACAGAGTTGGTCTAAGCAGTGCCAAAAGAGCTGACTTGTTCTAGCATATAGCATATATATGTCTATATATATACACATAGTGTAGCGATGTTACTTGAGTGTGATTGTGCAGAGAATGCTCTCTCATGTCCTAATTAGTGGTAAGTAACCTTGGTTATTGGCTGTATACCTTGTATGAGTTGCTTATAAATATAAAGAAATTATAAGAAGTTGTTTGCAGAACAGCTTTTAGTATTTTGGGAACTGAAGTTTAGTGATAAGAGCCTAGTATTTTAGAGCTCTTCTGAATTTTCATCTGTTACAGCCATTTAGCTTCAAAATACTGATTATTTTCTGTTGGTCAGTTAGCACCTCAGGTTCTACTGCTGCTGAGTAACTGACTAGCATTTCTCACATATTTAACAGAACAAGCTGATGAAACTGCTTCAGAGGTTACCCAGCAGTGTTGTCAGAAGGCTGCATCGTGAGCGCTACAAGAAGCCGACCTGGTTAACTCCTGTGCCTGATAGTCATAAACTTACTGATCAGGATATTACAGACTTTGTAGAATGCATCATTCAGCCTGTTCTTCTGGCTATGTTTAGTAAAACTGGAAGTCTGGAGGCTGCCCAAGCCCTGCAAAACCTTGCACTGATGCGTCCTGAGTTAGTAATTCCACCCGTACTTGAGAAGTAAGTATGAACTGTGGCAGCCTCCCTGTGCTCTTTCCAGTGGATAAATACTAAAAAGCATTTACTAGATGACATGCAATCTCCTTGCTGCAGTGATTGCTTCTAGTGAAAGGAGTTGCTAAATTAAGCTTAATGAGCGCTGCTGAGCACTCAGCTGTGAGAGAAGATGTGATTTTTTTTTCTGGGTTTCTTTTTAAACATCTGGTTAATGGAATATTCCTGGGAGCTGTCCATAGTTTGTGTGATGTAGGGTAGTCCCTCAGATTCTCTGCATTTCTGTGATTGTTTTCTGAGAGATGGGGATGGGTCATCTTAAAAAGCAACTTTATAGTGTATATTTACCAGTCATGTGGTGCCACCTGGTCATCTTTGTCTTAGAGATAAATATGAATGGTGATACTGCATGTATGTGTAACACTTCTGTTTTATGTCAGGATATGTGTGTTACAGATTGTTTAAAATTAATGTCATTGCTTTTGACTTGGTAAGCAAATCACTGAAGTATGTGTCCATATAAAGCATTTGGTTTGTATGACTGCTAATGCCTTGATGCCTGAAATTCCAAAAAACTAACTCCTTCCTGTCTCCAGTGGACAGCCTGCTTTCTAGTCTCTGCCCTTGTTTCCCCATGCAGTCCTTTGTACTTTTCCAACTTGTGTTGTAAAACCAGTGGAAAAAGGAATTTGTCTTGAAAAGAGCCCTTCCTGAGTTCCATACCATACTGATTCGACTGTTTCTAAAGTCTTCATAAATCTACTGTTAGAGGAAAATGTTTCAAGCATAACATGTCTTAACAGAGACAGCAGTGAACGTCAGTGCTGGGCATGACTACTGTTTCTAATTTGAGAGCAGACTGAACGTCTATCAGTGATAATTTTGCCTTAGCTGCAATTATGAATTCATTTTGTTGGGAAGATGTAGGTCCTTTGCCCTTCATCACTCAAAGCTAAGGGTAGTGTTGTAACTCCTGTTTGAACTGTAGATTGTTGACAGCTGTAGGAAGTGTTATGCAGTTTGATGAGAAGTACCTAATGTAAAAATAAAAATAAAAAAATGCTGGTACAGATTTTAAAATAAAAAAATTAAGGATGGATTTAAATGACTCTGTTCATAGCCAGTCAAGGTGAACTTTCACACATGCAACACAAACCTTACACTTTGATGTCCACAGCTTACGTTAGCTTATGTAGATGCTGCTGGCAGTAGAACAGTAAGAGTTCTGTAGTAAGGACTGCTTTCTCACCACTTGTGTAGGGATTTGTCCTTAAAAGGCAGAACAAGAAGAACATAATAGCATTGAATCTAGGAGTCTATGAAGTTACTAATTCCCACAATGCAGCTGCTAACCTGATCCTGAAATTTTGAAACAGCTTCTAATACAGCAGCATTAAGTCCATTGGAAAAAGATGACCAAAAGTACATTCTGAACTACTGAGAAGCTTAAACTTCTTTTCTTGCAAAAGCTGTGTACCCTTTTTGTAGAAAATGACACACATGGTGCACGTTTATAGTATCATAAACAATCATTTTCCTAATATGCTTGCTCTTAAATCCTATAGAACATATCCTGCACTTGAGACATTGACAGAACCTCATCAGCTCACGGCTACTTTGAGCTGTGTAATCGGAGTAGCTCGTAGTCTGGTATCTGGTGGGAAGTGGTTTCCTGAAGGTCCAACACACATGTTACCTCTGCTGATGAGAGCTCTGCCTGGAGTGGATCCAAATGACTTCAGCAAGTGCATGGTGAGTGTATCAGTCTTACCTCTTCTTAAAATGTATTAATAAGCTCAATCTGAAAGCTTTTGTTATATTCGTATGAGTGCGAGTAAAACTCTTTATTTCCAGAAATTCTTAACCTGTTTTTGTTTGTGTTACAACTCTGCTTGCAAAGAGGTGATAGTAGAAGCTTCTAACTTAAGATATTGCCTTTGGTTTGTTGGACAATGCCAAATGAATCTTTTATCACAATCTGGAGCTAGCATTGTTCTGATTTTTTTTGTGCACCCCCCAAAAAAAAAGATCTTCCAAATTTGGTAGCAAATAGAGAAAGCCCATGTCATGAGGGCTTCATCTTCCTTAACTATTGAAACAATTTAAACATCAGCCTTTTTAACTTCAAAATCCAACAGAAAGTGTTATTTTACCAGAAAATACTTTTCTTTGCATAGTTACAACTTCACTTAGTTTTTAACTTGAAGTCTGAAATAATTGTTGATGTTTTGCACTGGAATATATCTGTATAATATATAATAGATATATAATAGAATATATCTGTAGAATTTTTTTAGTGTAATAATTTGTTTTAGCTGTCATTAATTGGGAAAGCTTTTTAATGTGCAGATTACAGCATTTATTAAAAAGCTGTTTGCAACTCTCAACAGATTACATTCCAGTTTATTGCAACATTTTCAACTTTGGTGCCTTTAGTAGATTGTTCATCTGTGTTGCAAGAAAGGGATGATCTTTCAGAGGTAAGAGCACTATGCAGTTGTAAAAATGAAACTATAACTTAGAGACTTCAGCATAATTTCTAGCAATCTAATTGTCTTCAGAAGTATGATGTGCTTGCTGCAATCTTTTCATGGAGATAAGCTACGTTAAAAAATGTCTGTGGATAACTTCAGTTTTTTGTTGATTCGCTTCTAGTCAGTGTGGTGGAGCTGGTATCTATGTTACAAGAGATACACTTACTGTTTCTTCTTCAAAAATAGTCCAGCTTAGAGCAGTTTAAAGGGCAACTAATTGGTTGTTTGGGTATATCTGGAAGGGAATTGGTCAGGAAGACATTTGTTACTAAAAATTAAAGTGTGAAAGAGGTTTCTTCTGTTTATTTTTCAGTAAGCGGATACTCTCTCGAGAGCCTTTAAGGGTTTCCCTGCTATGGGAAACTATTTCAAAATAGTTGTATCTCTTTGTATCCCTTTGAAGTGTTTTTGTAGCTAGGTTTCTCTTTTCTGATGAGGATTCTCTTGCTATCTCTTCAGATCCTTCTTAATCTCTTTTGATTAAGAGATAACATCACTAGACAGTGAGCTCCATCTCTCTTTTCTATGTTTTTAGCTTTGCTGCCTCTTCTTTGTTAGACTTTGTCTCCCCACCTGTTTTCCAGTGATTTTTTTTTTAACCACTTTATCCTTTTTTCTTCTGCACATACCAAAAAAATACAGGAGAGAATGGAAAATATTTTTTCTCTGATTTTTCGCTAGACTTCAGATTCAATTTTTGATAGAGAAGTTCAAACAAATAGCGTCTAGAAGATTCCGAATAGGACAGCACCAGTATCCACTCTTGCAGTTGTAACTGTCATGTGGAATGTTTTGTCCACTGCTTAGGAGACTCTTGATATAGCTCTGAGAGCAGATAATAGCTACAGATGAATGGTCAGAGAGCTGCTGGGAAGCTAACTTCCTTGCCCTGAGGCTGTAGCACTCCAGAGCTGACAGTAGAGTTGGTACAGTGAATGTGTAGCGCAAATACGTCAACAAAGCCAAGTCTGCTGCCACAGTTGGCACTCGCTGACATCCTGCTGGAAGGGAAGATCAGTAGTAAGGCTAAAGGTTGTATCCATAGAGACAAACCCCATTTCACCTTGAGAGGCTATCTGGCTAAATATCAAGGCCAGGTTGTTGGGTTAAGCAGCACAAAGTATATGTAGGAATTATTTCATGTAATGTACTTGAAACTGTACAAACTCTTGTTTGGTGGGAAATGTAGTCTCTATCACTTAAAACTTGAATGTACTTTTGAAGCAGCTGATAGTGGAAATACACTTGATATTATGTTTTCCTAAGAAAAGCTGACTTTGTTCTTGTGCATTGGAAAATTGTAGGTGGAAAGAGAATTGTGCTCTGCAACAGCTGAATTTGAAGATTTTGTACTACAGTTTATAGATAGGTAAGTAAACTTGAGATAGGTGTAAGCTTGATATGAAGAACTGAATACTGATTCCTTGTTCCAATTACTACAGTTGTACCTATTTCATTTCTGTAGATGTTTTGGACTTATAGAGAGCAGCACGCTGGAACAAACCAGAGAGGAGACTGAAACAGAGAAAATGACTCATCTAGAGAGTCTAGTTGAATTAGGTTTATCTTCTACTTTCAGTACAGTCTTCACTCAGTGTTCAAAAGATATATTCAAGGTATGTAAAACGTAACACCATTCTGTATGACTTTGAGGCTTAATTTCCTGTTGTGAAGTGCTAACGAATTCAGATTCTTCCTGCATTGTCCCATTGCGATCTTACACATTTTCACCAAGGGTGGGGCTATGAGAGTTTACTACTTCATGTGAATTTTTGTTTTTTTTATACACATCAATACAGAGTTCTTAGCATCAGGAGATGATCATTTTATAGCCAATGATAATTGCTAGGGCAAATTATTCTTACAGCTTTATCAATTTGTCATTTTTGACAAAGATTTTCATATTTTTGGATGTTAATGCTGACTTACCTGGGTCTCCACTTTCCTCTTTTCTCCTATCTCCCTCTTCTTCCACTGAGCAAAAGGAGTTCAGGGAGTCACGTGGCTGATAAGATCAGAAAAACAGTCTGTATTAAAATCCCTCAGGGCTGGTGTGTGGAATCCATATTGTTACATAGATGGATTCTTTCCTTGGTGTTTGGGGTAACACACTTTATTCTGTTTATATTTTGAGATGCTGTTTCTACATTTTGAATCCTTGTTTTGGACACTTAGGTATGCTTACGGTTGGAATCTTCTTGTGAATACAAATTCTTTTTTGTTTTCCTTATTGCATGTGATTATTTTAATAGTGAACAACTTACATTGTTTATAATTCAGCTTGCCTTGTAAGGTATTGGTAATAAGCTCCTTAATATATGCTAACCACTTAAAATGGTTAATATTTATTTGTTAAATAAAGGATGTCTTGGCTTTACTGCACTTATGCATATGAAGTAACAGTTTTCATATGGACAGATTGTGCCTTATTCAGGGAAGACTGCTTTACTACATAGTTTCTCAGAAGCATCCTCAAGCTTTGATCAGTCAGCTCAATGTGTCTGGCCTTCTTTTCTCTCAGGGTGAACATTTTAGATGTCTTTCCATCTGAAAGCTGGACATCCCTTCATGCCATCAATTAAATTACTGTGTTTTTAAACATGGATAGGGCCCAGGGGAAAGAATACAAATCTTCCTTTAACTGAATGGATTGTAATAATACTGGATCATGTCATCTTATTTTTTATGAATACAGCAAATATGGCAGTGGGAAAAGCAGTGAGAGGCTGCAAACTAGGAAACTATTTTGATTAACCTTTTTATCATTGCTGCTATTGTACCAACATTTGTTATAGCTCAAGGCAATAAATATGCCAGTCAGCATAGGTGCACGTAAACTGATAACATTTTTTTCATGAGCAGTTAATTCACACATAACTTTCTATCCTTTCTTATTCTCTAGTGTAATTAAATTGAGTGGTTAAGTTTTACTCATCTTCAGGCATTGAATAGAACTGATCTGCCTTCTCTGTTCTGATGTCTAATGTGAATCATGTCTGTTACCATATATTTAAAAAAAACCCACAATATTATATGTAGATGCTGCCTTCTGTGCAAGGGCAAACATTTTATCATAGTTCTCTTCTTTTTTTAAAGAGTACATGAAAAGCTAACCTCTGTCCTTTTCTATTAATTTTAGGTTGCTTTGGAGAAGGTTTTCAACTTTGCTGTTTCAAATATATTTGAGACAAGAGTTGCTGGTCGAATGGTTGCAGATATGTGTCGAGCTGCAGTAAAAGTGAGAGAGAATGCACTGATTTCACTCCATTTTCAGTTTAAAAAAAAAAATAGAAAATCAAGAAGTCCATACTACTTTCTTGCATAAAATCTTTTATATCTTAAAAGTACAGGGGCCTCTTAATATACTAAAAGGTTGTATATAGCAGTACTTTTTAAAAATAGCTTTTAAGTTAAATTTAATATTGGTTTTAATCAATGTTTTAAAATCATAGAATGGCCTTGGTTGGAAGGGACACCAAGGATCATCAAGTTCCAACTCCCACTGCCATGGCAGGGTCACCAACCTGCAGATCTGGTACTAGACCAGGCTTCCCATGAAGTCATATGGACTCTGAATTGAATTGTTGCTAAGTTGAGAATAGTCTGTGCTTCTTACTCAGTAATATTATTAGAAGATTTGTATCAATGTCAATGCTGAGTTTGTGTTGCATCTTTTTTAAAAACAAATTATAATGGCTATTTATAATTGTTTCTAGTGCCGACCGGAGGAATCTTTGAAACTGTTTGTACCACATTGCTGCAATGTTATAACATACCTCACAGTCAGTAAGTTTAAAAGATTTCTAGTATTACATTTGCTTTGTTTTGGATTGACTTTTGAAGCATGAAAATATTAAAAATTTCCATGTCTATTTGCAATTTTATCTTGATAATGGAAAATTATTTCTGCTTATTACTTCTTAGGAAAAAAGTTAAAAACCCAAGTACTTGTGTAATTTCTTGGCAGAAAGCTCTCAAGTGAAAAGAGTGCATTTATTTATTTAGTAATTCAGAGCATCTCCAAACATTAAGTGATTTCATCGAAGTATTCAAGATGTTAAATTAAATGAAGTAAACTTCAGTTGGATGAAATATGAGTTGGAAGTTGGCCATAGAAGGCTTGGGAGTACATTTCTGGAGTGCTGGCATCTGTTTTATAATTTCACTCTCTTGCAAAACCTGTCCTCAGTGTAGTTACAGCAGTGCTGTTCATTTGTTCCTCTAGATGATGATGTATTACATGATGAAGAACTAGATAAGGAGCTACTTTGGAATCTTCAGCTTTTGTCAGAGGTATTGCGAAGAATACTCTCACTGTGCATGTGTGCCACTGAATCTTATGTAATGCCTCTGAAAGAAAACTTAAAATAAGTTCTGCTGTTAAACTAAATGTTTTATGAATGACATAGCATAACTACTCTTAAAATGGGACAAAGATGGATGTTGTTCAAAGGAAATAAGCAATGGGGGCTCTACGTGGAATATCATTAAAGCAGTTATTACAGTGAGCAAGGATTAGAGAAAGAAAAGGATTCAGTTTAGGGAAAAGTATATTGTGGTAAAGATAAATGTCCTAAAGTGCATCTCAGTATGTATAAATAGTCCTAGAAAACTTTGAATGAGATCAAGAGGGAAAGTATTTCACAGTTCTTACGCGTTACTCTTTCAACAGTAGTAGAAGTGGTAGTTCTGTATTAAATTCAAATTTGGTGTGATATACAGAATGAAACCTGGAACAGGATCAGTTGAGTGATATAGTTATCTCTTCAGTCCTTCAGTATAGCAGTATATCTGCTATGCTTATTTTTCAAATGTTTGTCTTTTCTATTAGATCACTCGAGTGGATGGAAAGAAGTTGCTGCCATACAGGGAGCAGCTTGGGAAGATTCTGCAGCGAACCCTACATTTAACCTGTAAGCAGGGTTACATTCTGTCTTGTAACCTACTGCATCATCTTCTTCGTTATGCTACACTTATCTACCCCACAGAGTACTGCAGTGTGCCAGGTGGCTTTGACAAGCCTCTTTCTGAATACTTTCCTATCAAGGCAAGGATTTTCATTTATTTAGGATTAGAGGATTTGACTTTCTTTTTAAAAAAACAATCATACACAATATTATTTGTTTTTGTTTGGAGATTTCTGAACTTAGATAGCAGCAGTGGAAAGTGTAATTGAAAGATGCCTTAAGATTTTAAATGTTTAGAGCAAATAAAAAGTTACTTAAGTTATATTGGTTGCAAAAAATGAATACCTACTTGTTTTGAGTAATTACATAGTGACATGTTTTATGATGTGTGTGCAGTGATGTGATGTTACAATGGTTGCATGACTACAGTAAGGTAGAGCAAGAGTGTCTGCTCATGTTTCTAAATCCTGTATTTATATGATGCATTTAGTTGAACCTAGCTGTCCTGAAACGTGGTGTTAAGATTGTAGTTAAGCAAGAGAGTTTTGCTGTTCACTTAAATATCTAGTCACAGAAAGCATTATTGCACTGGAACAAACTTAATGTTTCACCTGCTATATAGCCTTTCTTATTCCTTTTCACATAATTGAGATACATACATAAATCAGGTACAACAAGTAATGTCGGGGACGTGCAAAAATGAGTGTAAGTATGTCACTGCAGAACAGTTGCTGAAAAAGGAAAGATGGTATATTTTAGTTGTTTACAATAATTTTTTGAATCTGTATCCAGCCTAAAAAACAACAAAGTTGGACCTTTACAGTCCTTTGCCTTTTAGTTCTTCCAGATATGTGCTATGTTCCAGGTACATGCAGACAATATACTAGGTTTGGGATTACTATGTTGTTTTTCCTGAAGTTCTCTGAATAACTGCTTTGTAACAGTAGACATTTATTGTTTTGCAGTAATGATAATGATTTATATTGTTTGGTTAATATGGGATGTCTTTATTTAATACAGGACTGGGGTAAACCAGGTGACCTGTCGAACTTGGACATTCAGTGGCATGTTCCTTCATCTGAGGAAATAAACTTTGCTTTTTATTTGTTGGATACTTTTCTCCGGCCTGAGCTCACCAAACTAGAGGACTATGCAACTGGAAAACTAGAAATGTCCAGGTCAGTGGTAATATGGTACAGAGGAGTAAATGTTTTTGATATATACCCTAAATTATGGCTCTTGTTTAATTTTAGTCAGCAAGAAAGTTTTTCTTCCACGCTCTATATTGTTCATAGGTTCATAAGGTTGGAGAGGACCTACAAGATCATCTAGTCCAACCATCCTCCTATCACTGTCCCTACCCAACTACTAAATCAAATCCCTTAGCACCTCATCTAAACTCTGTTTACTCTATATAACCATTTGTCTTTCCTGAGGTATGAAATGGGACACAGAACTGATTTGGCTTGCAGATCTTTTCAGCACTTCTTTATTACATGTGAAAGGATTCAGTGCATAGCGTGATCCTCAAAAAGTGGCAGTGTGGTAACTCAGGAGGTAATGGAGTGTCAGTGGCATGAACAAAGGTGATTGGAGCCAAGATTACCATTAGCCAATCTTGTTAAACTTAGCATGGAACTGTGGCATTGAAGGATAGTTTCCTAACCTCAAAGCAATCATGAGTTTATTATGTGTTAAAGCATTTCAAAATATCACATAGAAAAAACTTTTTACAATCCTCTCAAGAAATCTTTTTCTTGTATTAAATCTTCCTATCCTTGATAAAACTGTATGTAGTTATTCTTTATCAGATGTTCATTATATGACATCATATCTCAAACCCTGCTACATGTAGGGCAGCATATCAGACTCCTAAATATTTTTCTGTCCTACCAAGGTCCCACACTGTTTTATTGCTTAAAAAGGCAATATATGTGTGAGAGATTAATGGCACTAAACTGCAATCATAATTTATAGTTAGGCTAAAGGAAGTAAGTAAATGTTTCCTAATTAGGTCTTTAGCTTATTTCTGTGGGTTTTTTTGTTTTTGTTGTTTTGAATGTTCTTTCTTTCTTTGTTCTGTTTGGCACCTTGTACATAAAGCAGTGAATTATAACAGAATTGGACTTTGACTTGGTCAAGGCTCTGTTGTGCTTCCTAACAGAAATACATAGCTATGATCAGGATTATTTAGCCAAGTGCTTAAATTGCAAATTAAATTGGAATACGAGATAGCAAGGCTGTAGGAATAGAGAATGTTTTTGGTAGCTGAGGTTGTAATGAGTGTGAATAAGCAAGGGTGCCAGATAAAAGTGGTGGTGCTTTAAACTGCAGCATTTTTGTTGATTCTTATATGAACTTTGTATCTCACAAAATTCTTCTAAACAATATTTTTGGAGTGAAGCGGGCTGTTTTGAAGTTAACATGTCTCATTGAAACTTCACAAAACATATGGTTTATTTTCTGTGTATTTTCAAGTATTTAATAAAACAGTTTAAGTAATCAGTTTTTCTTCTTTCTTTTTTTTTTAAAGAGATGATGTGCAGCAGTGTCTTGCCATAGTACATAATTGCTTGATTGGTTCTGGAAATATTCTGCCCCCTCTAAAAGGAGAAAGGGTAACTCACCTGTAAGTAGAATTTATTTATCTTTCACAAATATCTTCAGCATGTGATGATATACTTTATACTTTTTTTCATTTTAGCACCCTAATAACTGTTTTTAAGGAACTTCCATACTAGTATAAAGATACAGGAACTTAAAAATGAGTAACTCCTTTTTCTGTGCAAGCTGTGCAAATGGTTTAAAAAAGATAGGTGACAGCACTGCATTGGTGATGCAATTTTATATGGAGGAAGTGGAAGCTGGACACTTAATTGTAGTTTTCCTGTCCTCTGAAGGAAGCCTGCCATCTCTCATAGTGTTTGTATCTCCCTGAACAAATATGTAGACATCCTGAACTTAGCTTCTTGCTGGCTCTTTTCTTATCTTAAAGTAGGAAATAAATCCTGTTCAAATGCTCCTACCTTTGTGTAACGTAATAAAACTCCAGCAAAGATGCTCGAGTGGATTTTCATTTTGGAAGTAACAAGAACAATGTGTGTTACATTGTTAGTTTGGGCTTTGAACGGACTATTGTTTAATAGGTTGCTGCTGGAGTGTTGACTTCTTTGAGAAAATGTTCAAATGTTGGTACCGAGTTCGATCTCACTATTCCTGTATTTATATATCACATTTTGAAATATGGAGGGTGTGGCTTATGACAGAGGTCTGTATTTGGTGATTGTAAATTCACTTCTGAGACTTTTTTTGGCTCTGGTTTTGACTGGTAAAAGTGTCAAGGAATACTGATAAGATTCAGATGTGTTATTTTGGGTGCTTAGCTACTGCAAGCTCCTTGCAAAGGTGAGAGTTCTCTTTTGAGTAGATCTCAGAGCTTGTGTTAAGCTGGAGAGCTGTGCAGAGGTTGTTACCATTGACTGTGTAAAAAATCAGAGGAATCTATGTAATCTTTTAGTTAAAGAGATCATGCAAGATACTCAGCCTGATTTAGGAGTATGTTCTAGATAAGGCTGCCTGAAAGACACTGGAGTCATTGGTTGTTCCTGTACCAGGAATGTGATATGGGACCTGTGTTAGCATTGCTGCTTGCTTCAGTCTGAGTCCTTAACTTGGGACTGTCTCTGGTTTTGTATTTGGTCTGGATTGTGTAGGATCATCCTTCTATAGTTTTGGGCAAGACTTGTAACTCTTAATATACAGGTTAGGACAAGCTAATATCTACTTTTAAATGTTTTAAATACTTATGGAACATTTGCTTAATTCTGTTAGTTACTTATCTGAGCTTCCTTATTAAATATATACTATTTGTACAACAGTGTGCTTAAATCAATTCGTGAAAGAAATGGAAATTGTTTTTCTTAAGTAATCTTAATTTTGACATGTAAAAATGCATTCTACTTAATGGCTGCAGAGCTTGAGAGTCCTTCATTGTTTGTACTCTGAACAGGCTTTCTACTTATTGATGAAACAGTAGGTCTTGCAGCCACTTACTGCATTTGCCTCAAGGCTTTTAAAAACCATAATTAGAGCAATGCATCTTTTCTGTAGGAGTCTGTAAGTTTCCCTACTGAAATTGAATGAATTTTGAGTAATCTTCAGTTCTTTTTTTGTGTAATTTGAGTAATATTGTACGTAGATGTATATCAGTATAGGAAATCTGAGGGAAATAAAGTGGACTTGTGCACAGATTATTTTTTGACCTCATAAGGTGGACTGAATACTTCAGGAGATCCAATTGCACTGTTTAACAGAATTCATATCAAATGTATGTTAGCTCCCTATATGTTTTTTCTGTTTTTTCTGTTTATTTGGAAAGAACTTTTACAAAGGTCTGTATCACTTAAACATCTTGAGGGGTAGAGTGTTCTGTGTGGGGCAGATGGTGTTCATTTTGAAGGTTTTTCTTACAAAATGTGTATTTCTTAATGGATTACTGTAAGTAAGCGGGTGTCACGGAATGGTGCCAGGAAGGAATGCATCCCTTCCCTAAGGAAATCCCAGGAATATTTGTAGGGAGGGAGACTTCTTAAAAAGTAGTATTAAACAGGCTGCTTTCTATCCCATGTGTCCACATTCTGCAATAAGATTATAAGATGTTTGTATATAGGATGTGCTTCTCCTGAACTTGCTATTAGTGTTTTGTTTGAATTGTAATTGTTTTGTGAGTTCCTGGGATGTTCTTTGTTTAAGATTGCAGTTGCATACAATAGGAACAGGCTTGAGAACATATGTGAAGCACTGATTTGAAAACAAAGGGTGTTGTTGGTGAGTAATTCAGTTCCTCAGAATGCCCTTCTTTCACGTACTGTGTGGGCACAGTTGGTAGCTAACACTGGTAATGGTGATGTTTGCTGTCCTCATCTGGCAGTGTAGGCATATGTTAAATGCAAGTATTGCTTAACAAACAAACAACAGAACAACAGCAAAGAAACTGTTTTAAAGTGATCTAGTGTAGGAGATTTCAGTAATAGAGGTGTTCTGACAGACTTCAGTGAACTGCAGCTGATAAGGTGCCATGCAGTGCAGCGTTGTTGCTTGGGCTGGCTTTAATGTAAAGCTGAAGAAGTGTAACTGGTGGATTTTCCTTCACCCTGGTATGTGATGGTTAAGGATATCTAAAGATTCTTGCCAAGCAAGATAAGTATCTGTTTCTTTTAACCCTCTCACTTGCCTAGTGAAGGAAAGTCATTTAGGTGTGAAGGCTTGGAGCTAAGTAATTTGAACCTCAGCAGAAGTATAGAGTTAGGATGAATATTTCTGCTTTGTGCAGTGGGATGATAACCAGACATGATGGCTCGGTAGTACTGTAAACTCCTTTA